>NC_091283.1:675843468-676540135 GCF_032444005.1 Ranitomeya imitator | reverse complement strand
ATAGAGTGTAGGGTATAGAGTGTAGGGTATGGAGTATAGAGTGTAGGGTATGGAGTGTAGGGTATAGAGTGTAGGTTATAGAGTGTAGAGTGTAGGGATTAGAGTGTAGGGTATAGAGTGTATGGAATAGAGTGAACGGTATAGAGTGTAGAGTGTAGGGTATAGAGTGTAGGGTATAGAGTGTAGGGTATAGAGTGTAGAGTGTAGGGTATAGAGTGTAGGGTATAGAGTGTAGGGTATAGAGTGTAGAGCGTAGGGTATAGAGTGTAGGGTATAGAGTGTAGGGTATAGAGTGTAGGGTATAGAGTGTAGGGTATAGAGTGTAGAGTGTAGGTTATATAGTGTAGGGTATAGAGTGTAGTGTATAGAGTGTATAGTGTAGTGTATAGACTGTAGGGTATAGAGTGTAGGGTATAGAGTGTAGAGTGTAGGGATTAGAGTGTAGGGTATAGAGTGTAGGGTATAGAGTGTAGGGTATGGAGTATAGAGTGTAGGGTATGGAGTGTAGGGTATAGAGTGTAGGTTATAGAGTGTAGAGTGTAGGGATTAGAGTGTAGGGTATAGAGTGTATGGAATAGAGTGAACGGTATAGAGTGTAGAGTGTAGGGTATAGAGTGTAGGGTATAGAGTGTAGGGTATAGAGTGTAGAGTGTAGGGTATAGAGTGTAGGGTATAGAGTGTAGGGTATAGAGTGTAGAGCGTAGGGTATAGAGTGTAGGGTATAGAGTGTAGGGTATAGAGTGTAGGGTATAGAGTGTAGGGTATAGAGTGTAGAATATAGAGTGTAGGGTATAGAGTGTAGGGTATAGAGTGTAGAGTGTAGGTTATAGAGTGTAGGGTATAGAGTGTAGTGTATAGAGTGTAGAGTGTAGGGTATAGACTGTAGGGTATAGAGTGTAGGGTATAGAGTGTAGAGTGTAGGGATTAGAGTGTAGGGTATAGAGTGTAGGGTGTAGAGTGTAGGGTATAGAATGTAGGGTATAGAGTATAGAGTGTAGGGTATGGAGTGTAGGGTATATAGTGTAGGGTATAGAGTGTAGAGTGTAGGGTATAGAGTATAGGGTATAGAGTGTAGGGTATAGAGTGTAGAGTGTAGGGTATAGAGTGTAGAGTGTAGGGTATAGAGTGTAGGGTATAGAGTGTAGAATATAGAGTGTAGGGTATAGAGTGTAGGGTATAGAGTGTAGGGTATAGAGTGTAGAATATAGAGTGTAGGGTATAGAGTGTAGGGTATAGAGTGTAGAGTGTAGGTTATAGAGTGTAGGGCATAGAGTGTAGTGTATAGAGTGTAGAGAGTAGGGTATAGAGTGTAGGGTGTAGAGTGTAGGGTATAGAGTGTAGAGTGTAGGGTATAGAGTGTATGGTATAGAGTGTAGGGTATAGAGTGTAGAGTGTAGGTTATAGAGTGTAGGGCATAGAGTGTAGTGTATAGAGTGTAGAGAGTAGGGTATAGAGTGTAGGGTGTAGAGTGTAGGGTATAGAGTGTAGAGTGTAGGGTATAGAGTGTATGGTATAGAGTGTAGGGTATAGAGTGTAGAGTGTAGGGATTAGAGTGTAGGGTATAGAGTGTATGGAATAGAGTGAACGGTATAGAGTGTAGAGTGTAGGGTATAGAGTGTAGGGTATAGAGTGTAGGGTATAGAGTGTAGAGTGTAGGGTATAGAGTGTAGGGTATAGAGTGTAGGGTATAGAGTGTAGAGCGTAGGGTATAGAGTGTAGGGTATAGAGTGTAGGGTATAGAGTGTAGGGTATAGAGTGTAGGGTATAGAGTGTAGAGTGTAGGTTATATAGTGTAGGGTATAGAGTGTAGTGTATAGAGTGTATAGTGTAGTGTATAGACTGTAGGGTATAGAGTGTAGGGTATAGAGTGTAGAGTGTAGGGATTAGAGTGTAGGGTATAGAGTGTAGGGTATAGAGTGTAGGGTATGGAGTATAGAGTGTAGGGTATGGAGTGTAGGGTATAGAGTGTAGGTTATAGAGTGTAGAGTGTAGGGATTAGAGTGCAGGGTATAGAGTGTATGGAATAGAGTGAACGGTATAGAGTGTAGAGTGTAGGGTATAGAGTGTAGGGTATAGAGTGTAGGGTATAGAGTGTAGAGTGTAGGGTATAGAGTGTAGGGTAAAGAGTGTAGGGTATAGAGTGTAGAGCGTAGGGTATAGAGTGTAGGGTATAGAGTGTAGGGTATAGAGTGTAGGGTATAGAGTGTAGGGTATAGAGTGTAGAATATAGAGTGTAGGGTATAGAGTGTAGGGTATAGAGTGTAGAGTGTAGGTTATAGAGTGTAGGGTATAGAGTGTAGTGTATAGAGTGTAGAGTGTAGGGTATAGACTGTAGGGTATAGAGTGTAGGGTATAGAGTGTAGAGTGTAGGGATTAGAGTGTAGGGTATAGAGTGTAGGGTGTAGAGTGTAGGGTATAGAATGTAGGGTATAGAGTATAGAGTGTAGGGTATGGAGTGTAGGGTATATAGTGTAGGGTATAGAGTGTAGAGTGTAGGGTATAGAGTATAGGGTATAGAGTGTAGGGTATAGAGTGTAGAGTGTAGGGTATAGAGTGTAGAGTGTAGGGTATAGAGTGTAGGGTATAGAGTGTAGAATATAGAGTGTAGGGTATAGAGTGTAGGGTATAGAGTGTAGGGTATAGAGTGTAGAATATAGAGTGTAGGGTATAGAGTGTAGGGTATAGAGTGTAGAGTGTAGGTTATAGAGTGTAGGGCATAGAGTGTAGTGTATAGAGTGTAGAGAGTAGGGTATAGAGTGTAGGGTGTAGAGTGTAGGGTATAGAGTGTAGAGTGTAGGGTATAGAGTGTATGGTATAGAGTGTAGGGTATAGAGTGTAGAGTGTAGGGTATAGAGTGTAGGGTATAGAGTGTAGGGTATAGAGTGTAGAGTGTAGGGATTAGACTGTAGGGTATAGAGTGTAGGGAATAGAGTGTAGAGTGTAAGGTATAGAGTGTAGGGTATAGAGTGTAGAGTGTAGGGTATAGAGTGTAGAGTGTAGGGTATAGAGTGTAGGGTATAGAGTGTAGGGTATAGAGTGTAGAGTGTAGGGTATAGAGTGTAGGGTATAGAGTGTAGGGTATAGAGTGTAGAGTGTAGGATTTAGAGTGTAGTGATTAGAGTGTAGGGTATAGAGTGTAGGGTATAGAGTGTAGAGCGTAGGGTATAGAGTGCAGGGTATAGAGTATAGAGTGTAGTGTATAGAGTGTAGGGTATAGAGTGTAGAGTGTAGGGTATAGAGTGTAGAGTGTAGGGTATAGAGTGTAGGGTATAGAGTGTATGGAATAGAGTGTAGAGTGTAGAGTGTAGGGTATAGAGTGTAGGGTATAAAGTGTAGAGTGTAGGATATAGAGTGTAGAGTGTAGATAATAGAGTGTAGGGTATAGAGTGTAGGGTATATAGTGTAGGGTATAGAGTGTAGAGTGTAGGGTATAGAGTGTAGAGTATAGAGTGTAGGGTATAGAGTGTAGAGTGTAGGGTATAGAGTGTAGAGTGTAGGGTATAGAGTGTAGGGTATAGAGTGTAGGGTATAGAGTGTAGGGTATAGAGTGTAGGGTATAGAGTGTAGAATATAGAGTGTAGGGTATAGAGTGTAGGGTATAGAGTGTAGAGTGTAGGTTATATAGTGTAGGGTATAGAGTGTAGTGTATAGAGTGTATAGTGTAGTGTATAGACTGTAGGGTATAGAGTGTAGGGTATAGAGTGTAGAGTGTAGGGATTAGAGTGTAGGGTATAGAGTGTAGGGTATAGAGTGTAGGGTATGGAGTATAGAGTGTAGGGTATGGAGTGTAGGGTATAGAGTGTAGGTTATAGAGTGTAGAGTGTAGGGATTAGAGTGTAGGGTATAGAGTGTATGGAATAGAGTGAACGGTATAGAGTGTAGAGTGTAGGGTATAGAGTGTAGGGTATAGAGTGTAGGGTATAGAGTGTAGAGTGTAGGGTATAGAGTGTAGGGTATAGAGTGTAGGGTATAGAGTGTAGAGTGTGGGGTATAGAGTGTAGGGTGTAGTGTATAGAGTGTAGGGTATAGAGTGTAGAGTGTAGGGTATAGAGTGTAGAGTGTAGGGTATAGAGTGTAGGGTATAGAGTGTATGGAATAGAGTGTAGAGTGTAGGGTATAGAGTGTAGGGTATAAAGTGTAGAGTGTAGGATATAGAGTGTAGAGTGTAGATAATAGAGTGTAGGGTATAGAGTGTAGGGTATATAGTGTAGGGTATAAAGTGTAGAGTGTAGGGTATAGAGTGTAGGGTATAGAGTGTAGGGTATACAGTGTAGAGTGTAGGGTATAGAGTGTAGAGTGTAGGGTATAGAGTGTAGGGTATAGAGTGTAGGGTATAGAGTGTAGGGTATAGAGTGTAGGGTATAGAGTGTAGAATATAGAGTGTAGGGTATAGAGTGTAGGGTATAGAGTGTAGAGTGTAGGTTATAGAGTGTAGGGTATAGAGTGTAGTGTATAGAGTGTAGAGTGTAGGGTATAGACTGTAGGGTATAGAGTGTAGGGTATAGAGTGTAGAGTGTAGGGATTAGAGTGTAGGGTATAGAGTGTAGGGTGTAGAGTGTAGGGTATAGAGTGTAGGGTATAGAGTATAGAGTGTAGGGTATGGAGTGTAGGGTATAGAGTGTAGGGTATAGAGTGTAGAGTGTAGGGTATAGAGTGTAGGGTATAGAGCGTAGGGTGTAGGGTATAGAGTGTAGGGTATAAAGTGTAGGGTATATACTGTAGAGTGTAGGGTATAGAGTGTAGAGTGAAGGGTATAGAGTGTAGGGTATAGAGTGTAGGGTATAGAGTGTAGGGTATAGAGTGTAGAGTGTAGGGATTAGAGTGTAGGGTATAGAGTGTAGAGTGTAGGGAATAGAGTGTAGGGTATAGAGTGTAGGGTATAGAGTGTAGAGTGTAGGGTATAGAGTGTAGGGTATAGAGTGTAGATTGTAGGGTATAGAGTGTAGAGTGTAGGGTATAGAGTGAAGGGTATAGAGTGTAGGGTATTGAGTGTAGAGTGTAGGGTGTAGAGTGTAGAGTATAGAGTGTAGGGTATAGAGTGTAGAGTGTAGGGATTAGAGTGTAGGGATTAGAGTGTAGGGTATAGAGTGTAGGGTATAGAGTGTAGAGTGTAGGGTATAGAGCGTAGAGTGTAGGGTATAGAGTGTAGAGTGTAGGGTATAGAGTATAGAGTGTAGGGTATAGAGTGTAGGGTATAGAGTGTAGAGTGTAGGGTATAGAGTGTAGAGTGTAGGGTATAGAGTGTAGGGTATAGAGTGTATGGAATAGAGTGTAGAGTGTAGGGTATAGAGTGTAGGGTATAGATTGTAAGGTATAAAGTGTAGAGTGTAGGGTATAGAGTGTAGAGTGTAGGGTACAGAGTGTATGGTATAGAGTGTACGGTACAGAGTGTAGAGTGTAGGGTATAGAGTGTAGGGTATAGAGCGTAGGGTGTAGGGTATAGAGTGTAGGGTATAACGTGTAGGGTATATACTGTAGAGTGTAGGGTATAGAGTGTAGAGTGAAGGGTATAGAGTGTAGGGTATAGAGTGTAGGGTATAGAGTGTAGGGTATAGAGTGTAGAGTGTAGGGATTAGAGTGTAGGGTATAGAGTGTAGAGTGTAGGGATTAGAGTGTAGGGTATAGAGTGTAGGGTATAGAGTGTAGAGTGTAGGGTATAGGGTGTAGGGTATAGAGTGTAGAGTGTAGGGTATAGAGTGTAGAGTGTAGGGTATAGAGTGAAGGGTATAGAGTGTAGGGTATAGAGTGTAGAGTGTAGGGTATAGAGTGTAGAGTATAGAGTGTAGGGTATAGAGTGTAGAGTGTAGGGATTAGAGTGTAGGGATTAGAGTGTAGGGTATAGAGTGTAGGGTATAGAGTGTAGAGTGTAGGGTGTAGAGTGTAGGGTATAGAGTGTAGAGTGTAGGGTATAGAGTGTATGGTATAGAGTGTAGAGTGTAGGGTATAGAGTGTAGGGTATTGAGTGTAAGGTATAGAGTGTAGAGTGTAGGGATTAGAGTGTAGGGTATAGAGTGTAGGGTATAGAGTGTAGAGTGTAGGGTATAGAGTGTAGGGTATAGAGTATAGAGTGTAGGGTATGGAGTGTAGGGTATAGAGTGTAGGGTATAGAGTGTAGAATATAGAGTGTAGGGTATAAAGTGTAGAGTGTAGGGTATAGAGTGTAGGGTATAGAGTGTAGAGTGAAGGGTATAGAGTGTAGGGTATAGAGTGAAGGGTATAGAGTGTAGGGTATTGAGTGTAGAGTGTAGGGTATAGAGTGTAGAGTATAGAGTGTAGGGTATAGAGTGTAGAGTGTAGGGATTAGAGTGTAGGGATTAGAGTGTAGGGTATAGAGTGTAGGGTATAGAGTGTAGAGTGTAGGGTATAGAGTGTAGAGTGTAGGGTATAGAGTGTAGAGTGTAGGGTATAGAGTATAGAGTGTAGGGTATAGAGTGTAGAGTGTAGGGTATAGAATGTAGAGTGTAGGGTATAGAGTGTAGGGTATAGAGTGTATGGAATAGAGTGTAGAGTGTAGGGTATAGAGTGTAGGGTATAGATTGTAAGGTATAAAGTGTAGAGTGTAGGGTATAGAGTGTAGAGTGTAGGGTATAGAGTGTAGAGTGTAGGGTACAGAGTGTATGGTATAGAGTGTACGGTATAGAGTGTAGAGTGTAGGGTATAGAGTGTAGGGTATAGAGCGTAGGGTGTAGGGTATAGAGTGTAGGGTATAACGTGTAGGGTATATACTGTAGAGTGTAGGGTATAGTGTGTAGAGTGAAGGGTATAGAGTGTAGGGTATAGAGTGTAGGGTATAGAGTGTAGGGTATAGAGTGTAGAGTGTAGGGATTAGAGTGTAGGGTATAGAGTGTAGAGTGTAGGGATTAGAGTGTAGGGTATAGAGTGTAGGGTATAGAGTGTAGAGTGTAGGGTATAGAGTGTAGGGTATAGAGTGTAGAGTGTAGGGTATAGAGTGTAGAGTGTAGGGTATAGAGTGTAGAGTATAGAGTGTAGGGTATAGAGTGTAGAGTGTAGGGATTAGAGTGTAGGGATTAGAGTGTAGGGTATAGAGTGTAGGGTATAGAGTGTATGGAATAGAGTGTAGAGTGTAGAGTGTAGGGTATAGAGTGTAGGGTATAAAGTGTAGAGTGTAGGATATAGAGTGTAGAGTGTAGATAATATAGTGTAGGGTATAGAGTGTAGGGTATATAGTGTAGGGTATAAAGTGTAGAGTGTAGGGTATAGAGTGTAGGGTATACAGTGTAGAGTGTAGGGTATAGAGTGTAGAGTGTAGGGTATAGAGTGTAGGGTATAGAGTGTAGGGTATAGAGTGTAGGGTATAGAGTGTAGGGTATAGAGTGTAGAATATAGAGTGTAGGGTATAGAGTGTAGGGTATAGAGTGTAGAGTGTAGGTTATAGAGTGTAGGGTATAGAGTGTAGTGTATAGAGTGTAGAGTGTAGGGTATAGACTGTAGGGTATAGAGTGTAGGGTATAGAGTGTAGAGTGTAGGGATTAGAGTGTAGGGTATAGAGTGTAGGGTGTAGAGTGTAGGGTATAGAGTGTAGGGTATAGAGTATAGAGTGTAGGGTATGGAGTGTAGGGTATAGAGTGTAGGGTATAGAGTGTAGAGTGTAGGGTATAGAGTGTAGGGTATAGAGCGTAGGGT
The DNA here is from genome assembly GCF_032444005.1 of Ranitomeya imitator. Classification (NCBI taxonomy): domain Eukaryota; kingdom Metazoa; phylum Chordata; class Amphibia; order Anura; family Dendrobatidae; genus Ranitomeya; species Ranitomeya imitator. The sequence continues at coordinate 676,532,491 of NC_091283.1, read as the reverse complement.
GTAGGGTATAGAGTGTAGGGTATAAAGTGTAGGGTATATACTGTAGAGTGTAGGGTATAGAGTGTAGAGTGAAGGGTATAGAGTGTAGGGTATAGAGTGTAGGGTATAGAGTGTAGGGTATAGAGTGTAGAGTGTAGGGATTAGAGTGTAGGGTATAGAGTGTAGAGTGTAGGGATTAGAGTGTAGGGTATAGAGTGTAGGGTATAGAGTGTAGAGTGTAGGGTATAGAGTGTAGGGTATAGAGTGTAGATTGTAGGGTATAGAGTGTAGAGTGTAGGTTATAGAGTGAAGGGTATAGAGTGTAGGGTATTGAGTGTAGAGTGTAGGGTGTAGAGTGTAGAGTATAGAGTGTAGGGTATAGAGTGTAGAGTGTAGGGATTAGAGTGTAGGGATTAGAGTGTAGGGTATAGAGTGTAGGGTATAGAGTGTAGAGTGTAGGGTATAGAGTGTAGAGTGTAGGGTATAGAGTGTAGAGTGTAGGGTATAGAGTATAGAGTGTAGGGTATAGAGTGTAGGGTATAGAGTGTAGAGTGTAGGGTATAGAGTGTAGAGTGTAGGGTATAGAGTGTAGGGTATAGAGTGTATGGAATAGAGTGTAGAGTGTAGGGTATAGAGTGTAGGGTATAGATTGTAAGGTATAAAGTGTAGAGTGTAGGGTGTAGAGTGTAGGGTATAGAGTGTAGGGTACAGAGTGTATGGTATAGAGTGTACGGTACAGAGTGTAGAGTGTAGGGTATAGAATGTAGGGTATAGAGCGTAGGGTGTGGGGTATAGAGTGTAGGGTATAACATGTAGGGTATATACTGTAGAGTGTAGGGTATAGAGTGTAGAGTGAAGGGTATAGAGTGTAGGGTATAGAGTGTAGGGTATAGAGTGTAGAGTGTAGGGTATAGAGTGTAGGGTATAGAGTGTAGAGTGTAGGGTATAGAGTGTAGAGTGTAGGGATTAGAGTGTAGGGTATAGAGTGTAGAGTGTAGGGATTAGAGTGTAGGGTATAGAGTGTAGGGTATAGAGTGTAGAGTGTAGGGTATAGAGTGTAGGGTATAGAGTGTAGAGTGTAGGGTATAGAGTGTAGAGTGTAGGGTATAGAGTGAAGGGTATAGAGTGTAGGGTATAGAGTGTAGAGTGTAGGGTATAGAGTGTAGAGTATAGAGTGTAGGGTATAGAGTGTAGAGTGTAGGGATTAGAGTGTAGGGATTAGAGTGTAGGGTATAGAGTGTAGGGTATAGAGTGTAGAGTGTAGGGTGTAGAGTGTAGGGTATAGAGTGTAGAGTGTAGGGTATAGAGTGTATGGTATAGAGTGTAGAGTGTAGGGTATAGAGTGTAGGGTATTGAGTGTAGGGTATAGAGTGTAGAGTGTAGGGATTAGAGTGTAGGGTATAGAGTGTAGGGTATAGAGTGTAGAGTGTAGGGTATAGAGTGTAGGGTATAGAGTATAGAGTGTAGGGTATGGAGTGTAGGGTATAGAGTGTAGGGTATAGAGTGTAGAGTGTAGGGATTAGAGTGTAGGGTATAGAGTGTACGGTATAGAGTGTAGAGTGTAGGGTATAGAGTGTAGGGTATAGAGCGTAGGGTGTAGGGTATAGAGTGTAGGGTATAAAGTGTAGGGTATATACTGTAGAGTGTAGGGTATAGAGTGTAGAGTGAAGGGTATAGAGTGTAGGGTATAGAGTGTAGGGTATAGAGTGTAGAGTGTAGGGATTAGAGTGTAGGGTATAGAGTGTAGAGTGTAGGGATTAGAGTGTAGGGTATAGAGTGTAGGGTATAGAGTGTAGAGTGTAGGGTATAGAGTGTAGGGTATAGAGTCTAGATTGTAGGGTATAGAGTGTAGAGTGTAGGGTATAGAGTGAAGGGTATAGAGTGTAGGGTATTGAGTGTAGAGTGTAGGGTATAGAGTGTAGAGTATAGAGTGTGGGGTATAGAGTGTAGAGTGTAGGGATTAGAGTGTAGGGATGAGAGTGTAGGGTATAGAGTGTAGGGTATAGAGTGTAGAGTGTAGGGTATAGAGTGTAGAGTGTAGGGTATAGAGTGTAGAGTGTAGGGTATAGAGTATAGAGTGTAGGGTATAGAGTGTAGGGTATAGAGTGTAGAGTGTAGGGTATAGAGTGTAGAGTGTAGGGTATAGAGTGTAGGGTATAGAGTGTATGGAATAGAGTGTAGAGTGTAGGGTATAGAGTGTAGGGTATAGATTGTAAGGTATAAAGTGTAGAGTGTAGGGTATAGAGTGTAGAGTGTAGGGTATAGAGTGTAGAGTGTAGGGTACAGAGTGTATGGTATAGAGTGTACGGTATAGAGTGTAGAGTGTAGGGTATAGAGTGTAGGGTATAGAGCGTAGGGTGTAGGGTATAGAGTGTAGGGTATAACGTGTAGGGTATATACTGTAGAGTGTAGGGTATAGTGTGTAGAGTGAAGGGTATAGAGTGTAGGGTATAGAGTGTAGGGTATAGAGTGTAGGGTATAGAGTGTAGAGTGTAGGGATTAGAGTGTAGGGTATAGAGTGTAGAGTGTAGGGATTAGAGTGTAGGATATAGAGTGTAGGGTATAGAGTGTAGAGTGTAGGGTATAGAGTGTAGGGTATAGAGTGTAGAGTGTAGGGTATAGAGTGTAGAGCGTAGGGTATAGAGTGTAGAGTATAGAGTGTAGGGTATAGAGTGTAGAGTGTAGGGATTAGAGTGTAGGGATTAGAGTGTAGGGTATAGAGTGTAGGGTATAGAGTGTAGAGTGTAGGGTATAGAGTGTAGAGTGTAGGGTATAGAGTGTAGAGTGTAGGGTATAGAGTATAGAGTGTAGGGTATAGAGTGTAGGGTATAGAGTGTAGAGTGTAGGGTATAGAGTGTAGAGTGTAGGGTATAGAGTGTATGGAATAGAGTGTAGAGTGTAGGGTATAGAGTGTAGGGTATAGATTGTAAGGTATAAAGTGTAGAGTGTAGGGTATAGAGTGTAGAGTGTAGGGTATAGAGTGTAGGGTATAGAGTGTAGGGTATAGAGTGTAGAGTGTAGGGTACAGAGTGTATGGTATAGAGTGTAGGGTATAGAGTGTAGAGTGTAGGGTATAGAGTGTAGGGTATAGAGTGTAGAGTGTAGGGTATAGAGTGTAGGGTATAGAGTATAGAGTGTAGATTGTAGGGTATAGAGTGTATGGTATAGAGTGTAGGGTATGGAGTGTAGGGTATAGAGTGTAGGGTATAGAGTGTAGAGTGTAGGGATTAGAGTGTAGGGTATAGAGAGTAGGGTATAGAGTGTATGGAATAGAGTGTATGGTATAGAGTGTAGAGTGTAGGGTATAAAGTGTAGGGTATAGAGCTTAGGGTGTAGAGTATAGAGTGTAGGGTATAGAGTGTAGGGTATAGAGTGTAGAGTGTAGAGTATAGAGTGTATGGTATAGATTGTAGGGTGTAGAGTGTAGGGTATAGAGTGTAGGGTATAGAGTGTAGAGTGTAGGGTATAGAGTGTATGGTATAGAGTGTAGGGTGTAGAGTGTATGGTATAGAGTGTAGGTTATAGAGTGTATGGTATAGAGTGTGGAGTGTAGGGTATAGAGTGTAGGGTATAGAGTGTAGAGTGTAGGGTATAGAGTGTATGGTATAGAGTGTAGAGTGTAGGGTATAGAGTGTAGGGTATTGAGTGTAGGGTATAGAGTGTAGGGTATAGAGTGTAGAGTGTACGTTGTAGAGTGTAGGGTATAGAGTGCAGGGTATACAGTGTAGAGTGTAGGGTATAGAGTGTATAGTGTAGGGTATAGAGTGTAGGGTATAGAGTGTAGGGTATAGAGTGTAGGGTGTAGAGTGTAGAGTGTAGGGTATAGAGTGTAGGGTATAGAGTGTAGGGTATAGAGTGTAGGGTATAGAGTATAGAGTGTAGGGTATAGAGTGTAGGGATTAGAGTGTAGGGATTAGAGTGTAGGGTATAGAGTGTAGGGTATAGAGTGTAGGGTATACAGTGTAGGGTATAGAGTGTAGGGTATAGAGTATAGAGTGTAGATTGTAGGGTATAGAGTGTATGGTATAGAGTGTAGTGTATGGAGTGTAGGGTATAGAGAGTAGGGTATAGAGTGTAGAGTGTAGGGATCAGAGTGTAGGGTATAGAGAGTAGGGTATAGAGTGTATGGAATAGAGTGTACGGTATAGAGTGTAGAGTGTAGGGTATGAAGTGTAGGGTATAGAGCGTAGGGTGTAGGCTATAGAGTGTAGGGTATAGAGTGTAGGGTATAGAGTGTGGAGTGTAGGGTATAGAGTGTATGGTATAGATTGTAGGGTGTAGAGTTCAGGGTATAGAGTGTAGGGTATAGAGTGTAGAGTGTAGGGTATAGAGTGTATGGTATAGAGTGTAGGGTGTAGAGTGTATGGTATAGAGTGTAGGTTATAGAGTGTATGGTATAGAGTGTGGAGTGTAGGGTATAGAGTGTAGGGTATAGAGTGTAGAGTGTAGGGTGTAGAGTGTAGGTTATGGAGTGCAGGGTATACAGTGTAGAGTGTAGGGTATAGAGTGTATAGTGTAGGGTATAGAGTGTAGGGTATAGAGTGTAGGATATAGAGTGTAGGGTATAGAGTGTAGGGTATAGAGTGTAGCGTATAGAGTGTAGAGTGTAGGGTATAGAGTGTAGGGTAAGACCTTTCATGCCTGTGATGGTTCGTTTTTACGGGTACGTGGCATTGATGCCCTCCGTGTTAACATTCGGGGTGGCCAGCTGTCCAAACGCCTGGCTATGATGAAATCACGCTGGATATGGACTTTAAAGACAGTCCATCCACATGGATTAAATGAAAATCTCTCTTTTGCTCCCTTTTTGTGATCGCCCTGCCGCTGTGTAGCCGTTCATGCTGTCGGTGTCGCCTTTGTTTTTATATTTTGATTTTAACACTTATGTTTCTTTTTAGTATATATAGGCTGTATGTGCGTGTATCATCGTCATCTGATCCTTTTGTGGATTACCATCATCGTGGATAATGACATCTGATATGAAGGCGGACAAGACTCTATTCAACGGAGTTTCTTTATCCACACTGAAGCTTGATTTACCTGTGTTGACCGCGATCGTATTGTTGCTGTCTACATTCGGAACCTTTTTCATAATTATAACTATCTATTAACTGGATATATTGTCTATATATGTTTCCTTTGACATCTGTAGCATTTTACAATGTGGCTGTGTTTCACACAGTGTCTTACTGATTTTTTCTGTTGCCGCTTCATTCTTATGTCTAAGATATGTGTATAGCCTCTTGTATGGATGTCATATTTATATTTTTTTCTGTCATTCTATATTTAGGCTGTATATATGATTTCATGATGCACTCGTATGCAGCGTTTTGTTATGTGTGTTGTTTTTGTCTGCTTTGTGGTTACCTGTATGTTCCTTTTCATCTTTTCCCCTCTCTGCGCAAGTGCTGCTTGTCGCCATGACTTCGCATCTTGTTGACAGTCTGCTGTTCGGTCATGTGGGGCCCCACGTGTTCCGACATCAGCTGTCCTGGCTGCAGTACTTTCGGCTGGCATAGTCGCTACTATAGCGACGCTTTCCTATTTCCGCCGCTGTTAGCCGCGATGCATTCATCCGTCAATATGGCGACCTCCCTGCATTTCCGGTCTGGCGGCAATGTGTAAACTATAAATGAGCGCGCAGATGTAACCACGGCACGCTCCCTGAAGAAGGTTTCAATCCGAAACGCGCGTCGGAGTTTGCCGTGGACGGCGTGGTGGCTGGTGTACACATTCCGGTATGTACTTCTCCCCATATGATGTTCGTTTGGCCATACATTTATTATCACTTGGATACTTTGCTGTGGGAGGCATTTCTGTATGGTTATGTGTAGAACCGGCCAGATAATGGCTATTTATGATGGAAACTTCCTATTATATATATGATGTATCGCTGTCCACTGCTTACATTGGGCATTTTTTTGCCGCACTGCTGCATGTCTCTTTTGTTCCCCCTGTATCTATTTATATATTTTATTACAATAAAGTGATTTTGTATTTTGGACTTTAAAACTGTTGTTGGTGCATCTTAGTTTTTCTTATTGAGGTTTGCAGTTGGTCCCACTACTGTCCATATGTTTATTGGGGATTATTTTTGGGCTTCCGTGCTATGCCATTTTCAGTGTCACCTATTCCCCGATTTCATATGATGTCATTACTGTTTTATTCTGTAAGGTATAGAGTGTAGAGTGTAGGGTATAGAGTGTATGGTATATAGTGTAGGATAAAGAGTGTTTGGTATAGAGTGTAGGGTATAGAGTGTAGAGTGTACTGTAGGGTATAGATTGTAGAGTGTAGAGTGTAGGGTATAGAGTGTAGAGTATAGAGTGTATGGAATAGAGTGTATGGTATAGAGTGTAGGGTATAGAGTGTAGGGTATCGAGTGTAGAGTGTGGGGTATAGAGTGTAGAGTGTAGGCTATAGAGTGTATGATATCGAGTGTATGGTATAGAGTGTATGGTATAGATTGTAGGGTATAGATTGTAGGGTATAGAGTGTAGGGTATAGAGTGTAGAGTGTAGGGTATAGAGTGTAGAGTGTAGGGTATAGAGTGTAGAGGGTAGGGTATAGAGTGTAGAGTGTAGGGTATAGAGTGTAGGGTATAGAGTGTAGAGTGTAGGTATAGAGTGTAGGGTATAGAGTGTAGAGTGTATGGTATAGAGTGTAGGGTATAGAGTGTATGGTATAGAGTGTATGGTATAGTGAATAGGGTATAGAGTGTAAGGTATAGAGTGTAGAGTGTAGGGTATAGAGTGTAGGGTATAGAGTGTAGGGTATAGAGTGTAGGGTGTAGAGTGTAGGGTATAGAGTGTAGGGTATAGAGTATAGGGTATAGAGTGTAGGGTATAGCCTGTAGGGTATAGAGTGTAGGGTATAGAGTGTAGAGTGTAGGGTGTAGAGTGTAGGGTATAGAGTGTAGGGTATAGAGTGTAGGGTACAGAGTGTAGAGTGTAGGGTATAGAGTGTAGGGTATAGAGTGTATGGTATAGAGTGTATGGTACATATTGTAGGGTATAGAGTGTAGGGTATAGAGTGTAGAGTGTAGGATATAGAGTGTAGAGTGTAGGGTGTAGAGTGTAGGGTGTGGAGTGTATGGTATAGAGTGTAGGGTATAGAGTGTAGAGTGTAGGGTATAGAGTGTATGGTATAGAGTGTATGGTATAGAGTGTAGGGTATAGAGTGTAGGGTATAGAGTGTAGAGTGTAGGGTATAGAGTGTAGGGTATAGAGTGTAGGGTATAGAGTGTAGGGTATAGAGTGTAGGGTGTAGAGTGTAGGGTATATAGTGTAGGGTATAGAGTGTAGGGTATAGAGTGTAGGGTGTAGCCTGTAGGGTATAGAGTGTAGGGTATAGAGTATAGAGTGTAGGGTATAGAGTGTAGGGTATAGAGTGTAGGGTATAGAGTGTAGAGTGTAGGGTGTAGAGTGTAGGGTATAGAGTGTAGGGTATAGAATGTAGGGTACAGAGTGTAGAGTGTAGGGTATAGAGTGTAGGGTATAGAGTGTATGGTATAGAGTGTATGGTACATATTGTAGGGTATAGAGTGTAGGGTATAGAGTGTAGAGTGTAGGATATAGAGTGTAGAGTGTAGGGTATAGAGTGTAGGGTGTAGAGTGTATGGTATAGAGTGTAGGGTATAGAGTGTAGAGTGTATGGTATAGAGGGTAGGGTATAGAGTGTATGGTATAGAGTGTATGGTATAGAGTGTAGGGTATAGAGTGTAGGGTATAGAGTGTAGAGTGTAGGGTATAGAGTGTAGGGTATAGAGTGTAGGGTATAGAGTGTAGGGTGTAGAGTGTAGGGTATAGAGTGTAGGGTATATAGTGTAGGGTATAGAGTGTAGGGTATAGAGTGTAGGGTGTAGCCTGTAGGGTATAGAGTGTAGGGTATAGAGTATAGAGTGTAGAATATAGAGTGTAGGGTATAGAGTGTAGGGTATAGAGTGTAGAGTGTAGGGTATAGAGCGTAGGGTATAGAGTGTAGGGTATAGAGTGTAGGGTATTGAGTGTATGGTATAGAGTGTATGGTATAGAGTGTAGGGTATAGAGTATAGAGTGTAGGGTATAGAGTGTAGGGTATAGAGTGTAGGGTATAGAGTGTAGGGTATAGAGTGTAGGGTATAGAATTTAGAGTGTAGGGTGTAGAGTGTAGGGTATAGAGTGTAGGGTATAGAGTGTAGGGTATAGGGTGTAGAGTGTATGGTATAGAGTGTAGGGTATAGAGTGTAGAGTGTAGTGTATAGAGTGTAGGGTGTAGAGTGTATGGTATAGAGTGTAGGGTATAGAGTGTAGGGTATAGAGTGCAGAGTGTAGGGTATAGAGTGTATGGTATGGAGTGTAGGGTATAGAGTGTAGGGTATAGAGCGTAGGGTGTAGGGATAGAGTGTAGGGTATAGAGTGTAGGGTATAGAGTGTAGAGTGTAGGGTATAGAGTGTATGGTATAGAGTGTAGGGTGTAGAGTGTATGGTATAGAGTGTAGGGTATAGAGTGTAGAGTGTATGGTATAGAGTGTAGGGTATAGAGTGTATGGTATAGAGTGTATGGTATAGAGTGTAGGGTATAGAGTGTAGGGTATAGAGTGTAGGGTATAGAGTGTAGTGTATAGAGTGTAGGGTGTAGAGTGTAGGGTATAGGGTGTAGGGTATAGAGTGTAGGGTAAAGCCTGTAGGGTATAGAGTGTAGGGAATAGAGTATAGAGTGTAGAGTATAGAGTGTAGGGTATAGAGTGTAGCGTATAGAGTGTAGAGTTTAGGGTGTAGAGTGTAGGGTATAGAGTGTAGGGTATAGAATGTAGAGTGTAGGGTATAGAGTGTAGGGTATAGAGTGTAGAGTGTATGGTATGGAGTGTAGGCTATAGAGTGTATGGTATAGAGTGTATGGTATAGAGTGTAGGATATAGAGAGTAGGGTATAGAGTATAGAGTGTAAGGTATAGAGTGTAGGGTATAGAGTGTAGAGTGTAAGGTATAGAGTGTAGGGTATAGAGTGTAGGGTGTAGAGTGTAGGGTATAGAGTGTAGGGTATAGAGTGTAGGGTATAGATTATAGAGTGTAGGGATTAGAGTGTAGGGTATAGAGTGTAGGGTATAGAGTGTAGAGTGTAGGGTACACCGAGAACCGCTGCAGCGTGAGTGTGAATGGCAAAAGAACTGCTTATTTCCAGCAGAGCCGCGGAGTCAGACAAGGCTGCAGCCTAAGTCCAACGCTCTTCAACATCTACATCAACGAGCTGGCTACCGCCCTGGAATCCTCCTCAGCACCAGGACTCACCCCCCACGACGCTCAGGTGAAATTCCTGCTGTATGCAGATGACCTGCTGCTGCTGTCACCAACCGAGAAAGGCCTCAAGGACAACCTGAAAATCCTAGAGAAATTCAGCTCCACCTGGGCTCTACCGGTCAACCTAAAGAAAACCAACACCATGGTGTTCCAGAGGAGAAAGAGAAGATTAGACCAACACCCATCATTTATCCTCAACAACTGCGACCTCACAGGAACAGACAAATATACCTACTGGGGCCTAGAGATTCACCGGTCAGGGAGCTTCAAACAAGCCATAGAGACCCTGAAAGACAAGGCCTGCAAAACCTTCTATGCCATCGGAAGGACACTCTACCATCTGAAGCCACCAGTGAGGGTCTGGCTAAAAATCTTCGACTCCATCATCGCCCCAATCCTCCTGTATGGCAGCGAAGTCTGGGGTCCTCACACCTACCCAGACTGGTCAAAGTGGGATTCCAGTCCAACAGAAATATTCCACCTGGAATTCTGCAAGCACCTTCTCCAGGTCCATCGGAGCACCTCCAACAGTGCTTGTCGGGCCGAGCTGGGCAGATTCCCTCTACACCTAACAGTTCTAAAGAGGGCGCTGTCATTCCGGGCTCACCTGCATAGGAGCAATCCAAGCTCCCATCACCATAAAGCCCTGATACATGTAGGTGAAACAGAAAAACCAGAACCCTCGGAACAGCCCAGCCAAACCTAACCGGACCAGAACACCAATCACAACAACCTGACAAAAGCCGGAATCAGGAAGATGGCAGACGAAGGCCAGGAGAGGTATGTCAGTGACTGGAAGAATGATATCATCAGCTCACAGAAACTGACCATGTACCGGAGCCTACAGAGAGACTACAGACTGGCGCCATATCTGGAGAAACTCCCGGACCCCAGAGACCGCCAGATCCTGAGCCGATATAGACTCAGCGCCCACAGTCTGGCCATCGAATGTGGCCGACACAGGCAGAGCTACAAGCCCAGGGAGGAAAGACTGTGCCAACACTGTGACCAGGAGGCCATAGAGGACGAAACCCACTTCCTGCTACACTGCTCCAAATACTCAGCAGTGAGGGACACTCACTTCAGGAGACTCTCACATCTCTTCCCAGACTTCATCACCATGAAGGAGGAAGAGAAAACATATATCCTGCTGGGAGAAGAAGAGAGAGCGGTGGAGATAGCAGCGCGGTATGTGAGCGAATGCCATAGACTGCGAGAAAGAGAACTATGATGCCATGGAGTATAGCCCCCACAATGGATCTGCCCCATCCACCTCCTCTATGCCATGGACTATAGCCCCCACAATGGATCTGCCCCATCCACCTCCCCTATGCCATGGACTATAGCCCCCACCCTGGATCTGCCCCCATCCACCTCCCCTATGCCATGGTCTATAGCCCCCACAATGGATCTGCCCCCATCCACCTCCCCTATGCCATGGACTATAGCCCCCACAATGGATCTGCCCCCATCCACCTTCCCTACAGCTCCTACCCAACATCCCCACAGTCCCTATCCCTATTGCCTTTATACACTTGCTTTGGCAAAACTGATGTGTATTTGGTCCTGCCAATAAAGCTTCTTTGAATCTTGAATCTTGAATCTTGAGTGTAGGGTATAGAGTGTAGGGTATAGAGTGTAGAGTGTAGGGTGTAGGGTATAGAGTTCAGGGTATACAGTGTAGAGTGTAGGGTATAGAGTGTAGGATATAGAGTGTAGGGTATAGAGTGTATGGTATACAGTTTAGAGTGTAGAGTGTAGGGTATAGAGTATAGAGTGTAGGGTATAGAGTGTAGCGTATAGAGTGTAGAGTGTAGGGTATAGAGTGTAGAGTGTAGGGTATGGAGTGTAGGCTATAGAGTGTATGGTATAGAGTGTATGGTATAGAGTATAGGATATAGAGAGTAGGGTATAGAGTATAGAGTGTAGGGTATAGAGAGTAGGGTATAGAGTGTAGGGTATAGAGTGTAGGGTATAGAGTGTAGAGTGTAGGGTATAGAGTGTAGGGTATAGAGTGTAGGGTATAGAGTGTAGAGTGTAGGGTATAGAGTGTAGGGTATAGAGTGTAGGGTATAGATTGTAGAGTGTAGGGATTAGAGTGTAGGGTATAGAGTGTAGAGTGTAGGGTGTAGAGTGTAGGGTATAGAGTGCAGGGTATACAGTGTAGAGTGTAGGGTATAGAGTGTAGGATATAGAGTGTAGGGTATAGAGTGCATGGTATACAGTTTAGAGTGTAGAGTGTAGGGTATAGAGTGTAGAGTGTAGGGTATAGAGTGTAGCGTATAGAGTGTAGAGTGTAGGGTATAGAGTGTAGAGTAAGACCTTTCATGCCTGTGATGGTTCGTTTTTACGGGTACGTGGATTGATGCCCTCCGTGTTAACATTCGGGGTGGCCAGCTGTCCAAACGCCTGGCTATGATGAAATCACGCTGGATATGGACTTTAAAGACAGTCCATCCACATGGATTAAATGAAAATCTCTCTTTTGCTCCCTTTTTGTGATCGCCCTGCCGCTGTGTAGCCGTTCATGCTGTCGGTGTCGCCATTGTTTTTATATTTTGATTTTAACACTTATGTTTCTTTTTAGTATATATAGGCTGTATGTGCGTGTATCATCGTCATCTGATCCTTTTGTGGATTACCATCATCGTGGATAATGACATCTGATATGAAGGCGGACAAGACTCTATTCAACGGAGTTTCTTTATCCACACTGAAGCTTGATTTACCTGTGTTGACCGCGATCGTATTGTTGCTGTCTACATTCGAAACCTTTTTCATAATTATAACTATCTATTAACTGGATATATTGTCTATATATGTTTCCTTTGACGTATGTAGCATGTTACAATGTGGCTGTGTTTCACACCGTGTCTTACTGATTTTCTCTGTTGCCGCTTCATTCTTATGTCTAAGATATGTGTATAGCCTCTTGTATGGATGTCATATTTATATTTTTTTCTGTCATTCTATATTTAGGCTGTATATATGATTTCATGATGCACTCGTATGCAGCGTTTTGTTATGTGTGTTGTTTTTGTCTGCTTTGTGGTTACCTGTATGTTCCTTTTCATCTTTTCCCCTCTCTGCGCAAGTGCTGCTTGTCGCCATGACTTCGCATCTTGTTGACAGTCTGCTGTTCGGTCATGTGGGGCCCCACGTGTTCCGACATCAGCTGTCCTGGCTGCAGTACATTCGGCTGGCATAGTCACTACTATAGCGACGCTTTCCTATTTCCGCCGCTGTTAGCCGCGATGCATTCATCCGTCAATATGGCGACCTCCCTGCATTTCCGGTCTGGCGGCAATGTGTAAACTATAAATGAGCGCGCAGATGTAACCACGGCACGCTCCCTGAAGAAGGTTTCAATCCGAAACGCGCGTCGGAGTTTGCCGTGGACGGCGTGGTGGCTGGTGTACACATTCCGGTATGTACTTCTCCCCATATGATGTTCGTTTGGCCATACATTTATTATCACTTGGATACTTTGCTGTGGGAGGCATTTCTGTATGGTTATGTGTAGAACCGGCCAGATAATGGCTATTTATGATGGAAACTTCCTATTATATATATGATGTATCGCTGTCCACTGCTTACATTGGGCATTTTTTTGCCGCACTGCTGCATGTCTCTTTTGTTCCCCCTGTATCTATTTATATATTTTATTACAATAAAGTGATTTTGTATTTTGGACTTTAAAACTGTTGTTGGTGCATCTTAGTTTTTCTTATTGAGGTTTGCAGTTGGTCCCACTACTGTCCATATGTTTATTGGGGATTATTTTTGAGCTTCCGTGCTATGCCATTTTCAGTGTCACCTATTCCCCGATTTCATATGATGTCATTACTGTTTTATTCTGTAAGGTATAGAGTGTAGAGTGTAGGGTATAGAGTGTATGGTATATAGTGTAGGATATAGAGTGTTTGGTATAGAGTGTAGGGTATAGAGTGTAGAGTGTAGGGTATAGATTGTAGAGTGTAGGGTATAGAGTGTAGAGTATAGAGTATATGGAATAGAGTGTATGGTATAGAGTGTAGGGTATAGAGTGTAGGGTATAGAGTGTAGAGTGTGGGGTATAGAGTGTAGAGTGTAGGCTATAGAGTGTATGATATCGAGTGTATGGTATAGAGTGTATGGTATAGATTGTAGGGTATAGATTGTAGGGTATAGAGTATAGGGTATAGAGTGTAGAGTGTAGGGTATAGAGTGTAGAGTGTAGGGTATAGAGTGTAGAGTGTAGGGTATAGAGTGTAGAGTGTAGGGTATAGAGTGTAGGGTATAGAGTGTAGAGTGTAGGTATAGAGTGTAGGGTATAGAGTGTAGAGTGTATGGTATAGAGTGTAGGGTATAGAGTGTATGGTATAGAGTGTATGGTATAGTGAATAGGGTATAGAGTGTAAGGTATAGAGTGTAGAGTGTAGGGTATAGAGTGTAGGGTATAGAGTGTAGGGTATAGAGTGTAGGGTGTAGAGTGTAGGGTATAGAGTGTAGGGTATAGAGTGTAGGGTATAGAGTGTAGGGTATAGCCTGTAGGGTATAGAGTGTAGGGTATAGAGTATAGAGTGTAGGGTATAGAGTGTAGGGTATAGAGTGTAGGGTATAGAGTGTAGAGTGTAGGGTGTAGAGTGTAGGGTATAGAGTGTAGGGCATAGAGTGTAGGGTACAGAGTGTAGAGTGTAGGGTATAGAGTGTAGGGTATAGAGTGTATGGTATAGAGTGTATGGTATAGATTGTAGGGTATAGAGTGTAGGGTATAGAGTGTAGAGTGTAGGGTATACAGTGTAGGGTATAGAGTGTAGGGTGTAGAGTGTATGGTATAGAGTGTAGGGTATAGAGTGTAGAGTGTATGGTATAGAGTGTAGGGTATAGAGTGTATGGTATAGAGTGTATGGTATAGAGTGTAGGGTATAGAGTGTAGAGAGTAGGGTATAGAGTGTAGGGTATAGAGTGTAGGGTATAGAGTGTAGGGTGTAGAGTGTAGGGTATAGAGTGTAGGGTATAGAGTGTAGGGTATAGAGTGTAGGGTATAGAGTGTAGGGTGTAGCCTGTAGGGTATAGAGTATAGGGTATAGAGTATAGAGTGTAGAATATAGAGTGTAGGGTAAAGAGTGTAGGGTATAGAGTGTAGAGTGTAGGGTATAGAGTGTAGGGTATAGAGTGTAGGGTATAGAGTGTATGGTATAGAGTGTATGGTATAGAGTGTAGGGTATAGAGTGTAGGGTATAGAGTATAGAGTGTAGGGTATAGAGTGTAGGGTATAGAGTGTAGGTTATAGAGTGTAGGGTATAGAGTGTAGGGTATAGAGTGTAGAGTGTAGGGTATAGAGTGTAGGGTATAGAGTGTAGGGTATAGAGTGTAGGGTGTAGAGTGTAGGGTGTAGAGCGTAGGGTATAGAGTGTAGGGTATAGAGTGTAGGGTATAGAGTGTAGAGTGTAGGGTATAGAGTGTAGAGTGTAGTGTATAGAGTGTAGGGTATAGAGTGTAGAGTGTATGGTATAGAGTGTAGGGTATAGAGTGCAGAATGTAGGGTATAGAGTGTATGGTATAGAGTGTAGGGTATAGAGTGTAGGGTATAGAGCGTAGGGTGTAGGGTATAGAGTGTAGGGTATAGAGTGTAGGGTATAGAGTGTAGAGTGTAGGGTATAGAGTATATGGTATACAGTGTAGGGTGTAGAGTGTATGGTATAGAGTGTAGGGTATAGAGTGTATGGTATAGAGTGTATGGTATAGAGTGTAGGGTATAGAGTGTAGGGTATAGAGTATAGGGTATAGAGTGTAGGGTATAGAGTGTAGTGTATAGAGTGTAGGGTGTAGAGTGTAGGGTATAGAGTGTAGGGTATAGAGTGTAGGGTATAGAGTGTAGGGTGTAAAGTGTAGGGTATGGAGTGTAGGCTATAGAGTGTATGGTATAGAGTGTATGGTATAGAGTGTATGGTATAGAGTGTAGGGTATAGCCTGTAGGGTATAGAGTGTAGGGTATAGAGTACAGAGTGTAGGGTATAGAGTGTAGGGTATAGAGTGTAGGGTATAGAGTGTAGAGTGTAGGGTGTAGAGTGTAGGGTATAGAGTGTAGGGTATAGAGTGTAGGGTATAGAGTGTAGAGTGTAGGGTATAGAGTGTAGGGTATAGAGTGTAGTTGGGCATCTAGGAAATAGCGACCACAATATTGTGCAGTTTCACCTGTCTTTCACTAGGGGGACTTGTCAGGGAGTCACAAAAACACTGAACTTTAGGAAGGCAAAGTTTGACCAGCTTAGAGATGCCCTTAATCTGGTAGACTGGGACAATATCCTCAGAAATAAGAATACAGATAATAAATGGGAAATGTTTAAGAACATCCTAAATAGGCAGTGTAAGCGGTTTATACCTTGTGGGAATAAAAGGACTAGAAATAGGAAAAACCCAATGTGGCTAAACAAAGAAGTAAGACAGGCAATTAACAGTAAAAAGAAAGCATTTGCACTACTAAAGCAGGATGGCACCATTGAAGCTCTAAAAAACTATAGGGAGAAAAATACTTTATCTAAAAAACTAATTAAAGCTGCCAAAAAGGAAACAGAGAAGCACATTGCTAAGGAGAGTAAAACTAATCCCAAACTGTTCTTCAACTATATCAATAGTAAAAGAATAAAAACTGAAAATGTAGGCCCCTTAAAAAATAGTGAGGAAAGAATGGTTGTAGATGACGAGGAAAACATATTAAACACCTTCTTCTCCACGGTATTCACGGTGGAAAATGAAATGCTAGGTGAAATCCCAAGAAACAATGAAAACCCTATATTAAGGGTCACCAATCTAACCCAAGAAGAGGTGCGAAACCGGCTAAATAAGATTAAAATAGATAAATCTCCGGGTCCGGATGGCATACACCCACGAGTACTAAGAGAACTAAGTAATGTAATAGATAAACCATTATTTCTTATTTTTAGGGACTCTATAGCGACAGGGTCTGTTCCGCAGGACTGGCGCATAGCAAATGTGGTGCCAATATTCAAAAAGGGCTCTAATAGTGAACCTGGAAATTATAGGCCAGTAAGTCTAACCTCTATTGTTGGTAAAATATTTGAAGGGTTTCTGAGGGATGTTATTCTGGATTATCTCAATGAGAATAACTGTTTAACTCCATATCAGCATGGGTTTATGAGAAATCGCTCCTGTCAAACCAATCTAATCAGTTTTTATGAAGAGGTAAGCTATAGGCTGGACCACGGTGAGTCATTGGACGTGGTATATCTCGATTTTTCCAAAGCGTTTGATACCGTGCCGCACAAGAGGTTGGTACACAAAATGAGGATGCTTGGTCTGGGGGAAAATGTGTGTAAATGGGTTAGTAACTGACTTAGTGATAGAAAGCAGAGGGTGGTTATAAATGGTATAGTCTCTAACTGGGTCGCTGTGACCAGTGGGGTACCGCAGGGGTCGGTATTGGGACCTGTTCTCTTCAACATATTCATTAATGATCTGGTAGAAGGTTTACACAGTAAAATATCGATATTTGCAGATGATACAAAACTATGTAAAGCAGTTAATACAAGAGAAGATAGTATTCTGCTACAGATGGATCTGGATAAGTTGGAAACTTGGGCTGAAAGGTGGCAGATGAGGTTTAACAATGATAAATGTAAGGTTATACACATGGGAAGAAGGAATCAATATCACCATTACACACTGAATGGGAAACCACTGTGTAAATCTGACAGGGAGAAGGACTTGGGGATCCTAGTTAATGATAAACTTACCTGGAGCAGCCAGTGCCAGGCAGCAGCTGCCAAGGCAAACAGGATCATGGGGTGCATTAAAAGAGGTCTGGATACACATGATGAGAGCATTATACTGCCTCTGTACAAATCCCTAGTTAGACCGCACATGGAGTACTGTGTCCAGTTTTGGGCACCGGTGCTCAGGAAGGATATAATGGAACTAGAGAGAGTACAAAGGAGGGCAACAAAATTAATAAAGGGGATGGGAGAACTACAATACCCAGATAGATTAGCGAAATTAGGATTATTTAGTCTAGAAAAAAGACGACTGAGGGGCGATCTAATAACCATGTATAAGTATATAAGGGGACAATACAAGTATCTCGCTGAGGATCTGTTTATACCAAGGAAGGTGACGGGCACAAGGGGGCATTCTTTGCGTCTGGAGGAGAGAAGGTTTTTCCACCAACATAGAAGAGGATTCTTTACTGTTAGGGCAGTGAGAATCTGGAATTGCTTGCCTGAGGAGGTGGTGATGGCGAACTCAGTCGAAGGGTTCAAGAGAGGCCTGGATGTCTTCCTGGAGCAGAACAATATTGTATCATACAATTATTAGGTTCTGTAGAAGGACGTAGATCTGGGGATTTATTATGATGGAATATAGGCTGAACTGGATGGACAAATATCTTTTTTCGGCCTTACTATGTTACTATGTTACTATGTATAGAGTGTAGGGTTTAGAGTGTATGGTATAGAGTGTATGGTATAGAGTGTAGGGTATAAAGTGTAGAGTGTAGGGTATAGAGTGTAGGGTATAGAGTGTAGGGTATAGAGTGTAGAGTGTAGGGTATAGAGTGTAGGGTATAGAGTGTAGGGTATAGAGTGTAGAGTGTAGGGTATAGAGTGTAGGGTATAGAGTGTAGAGTATAGAGTGTTGAGTGTAGGGTACAGAGTGTAGGGTATAGAGTGTAGGGTATAGAGTGTAGAGTGTAGGGATTAGAGTGTAGGGTATAGAGTGTAGGGTATAGAGTGTAGAGTGTAGGGTATAGAGTGTAGGGTATAGAGTATAGAGTGTAGGGTATAGAGTGTAGAGTGTAGGGTATAGAGTGTAGGGTATAGAGTATAGAGTGTAGGGTATAGAGTGTAGGGTATAGAGTGTAGGGTATAGAGTGTAGTGTATAGAGTGTAGAGTGTAGGGTGTAGAGTGTAGGGTATAGATTGTAGAGTGTAGGGATTAGAGCGTAGGGTATATAGTGTAGGGTATAGAGTGTAGGGTATAGAGTGTAGGGTATAGAGTACAGGGTATAGAGTGTAGGGTATAGAGTGTATGGAATAGAGTGTAGGGTATAGAGTGTAGGGTATAGAGTGTAGGGTATAGAGTGTAGAGTGTAGGGTATAGAGTGTAGGGTATAGAGTGTATGGAATAGAGTGTACGGTATAGAGTGTAGAGCGTAGGGTATAGAGTGTAGGGTATAGAGTGTAGGCTGTAGGGTATAGAGTGTAGGGTATGGAGTGTAGGGTATAGAGTGCAGAGTGTATGGTATAGAGTGTATGGTATAGAGTGTAGGGTGTAGAGTGTAGGGTATAGAGTGTAGGGTATAGAGTGTAGAGTGTAGGGTATAGAGTGTAGGGTATAGAGTGTAGAGTGTAGGGTATAGAGTGTATGGTATAGAGTGTAGGATGTAGAGTGTATGGTATAGAGTGTAGGGTATAGAGTGTATGGTATAGAGTGTAGAGTGTAGAGTATAGAGTGTAGGATATAGAGTGTAGAGTGTATGGTATAGAGTGTAGAGTGTAGAGTATAGAGTGTAGGGTATAGAGTGTAGAGTGTAGGGTATAGAGTGTAGGGTATAGAGTGTAGGGTGTAGAGTGTAGGGTATAGAGTGTAGGGTATAGAGTGTAGGGTATAGAGTGTAGGGTATAGAGTGTAGAGTGTAAGGATTAGAGTCTAGGGTATAGAGTGTAGGGTATAGAGTGTAGGGTATAGAGTGTATGGTATAGAGTGTAGGGTATATAGTGTAGGGTATAGAGTGTAGGGAATAGAGTGTAGAGTGTAAGGATTAGAGTGTAGGGTATAGAGTGTAGGGTATAGAGTGTATGGAATAGAGTGTACGGTATAGAGTGTAGAGCGTAGGGTACAGAGTATAGGGTATAGAGCGTAGGGTGTAGGGTATAGAGTGTAGGGTATAGAGTGTAGGGTATAGAGTGCAGAGTGTAGGGTATAGAGTGTATGGTATAGAGTGTAGGGTGTAGAGTGTATAGTATAGAGTGTAGGGTATAGAGTGTTGAGTGTATGGTATAGAGTGTAGGGTATAGAGTGTATGGTATAGAGTGTAGGGTATAGCCTGTAGGGTATAGAGTGTAGGGTATAGAGTATAGAGTTTAGGGTATAGAGTGTAGGGTATAGAGTGTAGGGTATAGAGTGTAGAGTGTAGGGTGTAGAGTGTAGGATATAGAGTGTAGGGTATAGAGTGTAGGGTATAGAGTGTAGAGTGTAGGGTATAGAGTGTAGGGTATAGAGTGTAGAGTGTATGGTATAGAGTGTAGGGTTTAGAGTGTATGGTATAGAGTGTAGGGTATAGCGTGTAGGGTATAGAGTGTAGGGTATAGAGTGTAGAGTGTAGGGTATAGAGTGTAGGGTATAGAGTGTAGGGTATAGAATGTAGGGTATAGAGTGTAGAGTGTAGGGTATAGAGTGTAGGGTATAGAGTGTAGGGTATAGATTGTAGAGTGTAGGGATTAGAGTGTAGGGTATAGAGTGTAGAGTGTAGGGTATAGAGTGTAGGGTATAGAGTATAGAGTGTAGGGTATAGAGTGTAGAGTGTAGGGTATAGAGTGTAGGGTATAGAGTATAGAGTGTAGGGTATAGAGTGTAGGGTATAGAGTGTAGGGTATAGAGTGTAGAGTGTAGGGTATAGAGTGTAGGGTATAGAGTGTAGGGTATAGAGTGTAGGGTATAGAGTGTAGAGTGTAGGGTATAGAGTGTAGGGTATAGAGTGTAGGGTATAGATTGTAGAATGTAGGGATTAGAGTGTAGGGTATATATTGTAGGGTATAGAGTGTAGAGTGTAGGGTATAGAGTGTAGGGTATAGAGTATAGAGTGTAGGGTATAGAGTGTAGGGAATAGAGTGTATGGAATAGAGTGTAGGGTATAGAGTGTAGGGTATAGAGTGTAGGGTATATAGTGTAGAGTGTAAGGATTAGAGTGTAGGGTATAGAGTGTAGGGTATAGAGTGTATGGAATAGAGTGTACGGTATAGAGTGTAGAGCGTAGGGTATAGAGTGTAGGGTATAGAGCGTAGGGTGTAGGGTAAAGAGTGTAGGGTATAGAGCGTAGGGTATAGAGTGCAGAGTGTAGGGTATAGAGTGTATGGTATAGAGTGTAGGGTGTAGAGTGTAGGGTATAGAGTGTAGGGTGGAGAGTGTAGAGTGTAGGGTATAGAGTGTATGGTATAGAGTGTAGGGTGTAGAGTGTATGGTATAGAGTGTAGAGTATAGAGTGTATGGTAAAGAGTGTAGAGTGTAGAGTATAGAGTGTAGGGTATAGAGTGTAGAGTGTAGGGTATAGAGTGTAGAGTGTAGAGTATAGAGTGTAGGGTATAGAGTGCAGAGTGTAGGGTATAGAGTGTATGGTATAGAGTGTAGGGTGTAGAGTGTATGGTATAGAGTGTAGGGTACAGAGTGTTGAGTGTATGGTATAGAGTGTAGGGTATAGAGTGTATGGTATAGAGTGTAGGGTATAGCCTGTAGGGTATAGAGTGTAGGGTATAGAGTATAGAGTTTAGGTTATAGAGTGTAGGGTATAGAGTGTAGGGTATAGAGTGTAGAGTGTAGGGTGTAGAGTGTAGGGTATAGAGTGTAGGGTATAGAGTGTAGGGTATAGAGTGTAGAGTGTAGGGTATAGAGTGTAGGGTATAGAGTGTAGAGTGTATGGTATAGAGTGTAGGGTTTAGAGTGTATGGTATAGAGTGTAGGGTATAGCGTGTAGGGTATAGAGTGTAGGGTATAGAGTGTAGAGTGTAGGGTATAGAGTGTAGGGTATAGAGTGTAGGGTATAGAATGTAGGGTATAGAGTGTAGAGTGTAGGGTATAGAGTGTAGGGTATAGAGTGTAGGGTATAGATTGTAGAGTGTAGGGATTAGAGTGTAGGGTATAGAGTGTAGAGTGTAGGTTATAGAGTGTAGGGTATAGAGTATAGAGTGTAGGGTATAGAGTGTAGGGTATATAGTGTAGGGTATAGAGTGTAGAGTGTAGGGTATAGAGTGTAGGGTATAGAGTGTAGGGTATAGAGTGTAGGGTATAGAGTGTAGAGTGTAGGGTATAGAGTGTAGGGTATAGAGTGTAGGGTATAGATTGTAGAATGTAGGGATTAGAGTGTAGGGTATATATTGTAGGGTATAGAGTGTAGAGTGTAGGGTATAGAGTGTAGGGTATAGAGTATAGAGTGTAGGGTATAGAGTGTAGGGAATAGAGTGTATGGAATAGAGTGTAGGGTATAGAGTGTAGGGTATAGAGTGTAGGGTATAGAGTGTAGAGTGTAAGGATTAGAGTGTAGGGTATAGAGTGTAGGGTATAGAGTGTATGGAATAGAGTGTACGGTATAGAGTGTAGAGCGTAGGGTATAGAGTGTAGGGTATAGAGCGTAGGGTGTAGGGTATAGAGTGTAGGGTATAGAGTGTAGGGTATAGAGTGCAGAGTGTAGGGTATAGAGTGTATGGTATAGAGTGTAGGGTGTAGAGTGTAGGGTATAGAGTGTAGGGTGGAGAGTGAAGAGTGTAGGGTATAGAGTGTATGGTATAGAGTGTAGGGTGTAGAGTGTATGGTATAGAGTGTAGAGTATAGAGTGTATGGTAAAGAGTGTAGAGTGTAGAGTATAGAGTGTAGGGTATAGAGTGTAGAGTGTAGGGTATAGAGTGTAGAGTGTAGAGTATAGAGTGTAGGGTATAGAGTGCAGAGTGTAGGGTATAGAGTGTATGGTATAGAGTGTAGGGTGTAGAGTGTATGGTATAGAGTGTAGGGTACAGAGTGTTGAGTGTATGGTATAGAGTGTAGGGTATAGAGTGTATGGTATAGAGTGTAGGGTATAGCCTGTAGGGTATAGATTGTAGGGTATAGAGTATAGAGTTTAGGTTATAGAGTGTAGGGTATAGAGTGTAGGGTATAGAGTGTAGAGTGTAGGGTGTAGAGTGTAGGGTATAGAGTGTAGGGTATAGAGTGTAGGGTATAGAGTGTAGAGTGTAGGGTATAGAGTGTAGGGTATAGAGTGTAGAGTGTATGGTATAGAGTGTAGGGTTTAGAGTGTATGGTATAGAGTGTAGGGTATAGCGTGTAGGGTATAGAGTGTAGGGTATAGAGTGTAGAGTGTAGGGTATAGAGTGTAGGGTATAGAGTGTAGGGTATAGATTGTAGAGTGTAGGGATTAGAGTGTAGGGTATAGAGTGTAGAGTGTAGGTTATAGAGTGTAGGGTATAGAGTATAGAGTGTAGGGTATAGAGTGTAGGGTATATAGTGTAGGGTATAGAGTGTAGAGTGTAGGGTATAGAGTGTAGGGTATAGAGTGTAGGGTATAGAGTGTAGGGTATAGAGTGTAGAGTGTAGGGTATAGAGTGTAGGGTATAGAGTGTAGGGTATAGATTGTAGAATGTAGGGATTAGAGTGTAGGGTATATATTGTAGGGTATAGAGTGTAGAGTGTAGGGTATAGAGTGTAGGGTATAGAGTATAGAGTGTAGGGTATAGAGTGTAGGGAATAGAGTGTATGGAATAGAGTGTAGGGTATAGAGTGTAGGGTATAGAGTGTAGGGTATAGAGTGTAGAGCGTAGGGTATAGAGTGTAGGGTATAGAGCGTAGGGTGTAGGGTATAGAGTGTAGGGTATAGAGTGTAGGGTATAGAGTGCAGAGTGTAGGGTATAGAGTGTATGGTATAGAGTGTAGGGTGTAGAGTGTAGAGTATAGAGTGTAGGGTATAGAGTGCAGAGTGTAGGGTATAGAGTGTATGGTATAGAGTGTAGGGTGTAGAGTGTATGGTATAGAGTGTAGGGTACAGAGTGTTGAGTGTATGGTATAGAGTGTAGGGTATAGAGTGTATGGTATAGAGTGTAGGGTATAGCCTGTAGGGTATAGAGTGTAGGGTATAGAGTATAGAGTTTAGGTTATAGAGTGTAGGGTATAGAGTGTAGGGTATAGAGTGTAGAGTGTAGGGTGTAGAGTGTAGGGTATAGAGTGTAGGGTATAGAGTGTAGGGTATAGAGTGTAGAGTGTAGGGTATAGAGTGTAGGGTATAGAGTGTAGAGTGTATGGTATAGAGTGTAGGGTTTAGAGTGTATGGTATAGAGTGTAGGGTATAGCGTGTAGGGTATAGAGTGTAGGGTATAGAGTGTAGAGTGTAGGGTATAGAGTGTAGGGTATAGAGTGTAGGGTATAGAATGTAGGGTATAGAGTGTAGAGTGTAGGGTATAGAGTGTAGGGTATAGAGTGTAGGGTATAGATTGTAGAGTGTAGGGATTAGAGTGTAGGGTATAGAGTGTAGAGTGTAGGTTATAGAGTGTAGGGTATAGAGTATAGAGTGTAGGGTATAGAGTGTAGGGTATATAGTGTAGGGTATAGAGTGTAGAGTGTAGGGTATAGAGTGTAGGGTATAGAGTGTAGGGTATAGAGTGTAGGGTATAGAGTGTAGAGTGTAGGGTATAGAGTGTAGGGTATAGATTGTAGAATGTAGGGATTAGAGTGTAGGGTATATATTGTAGGGTATAGAGTGTAGAGTGTAGGGTATAGAGTGTAGGGTATAGAGTATAGAGTGTAGGGTATAGAGTGTAGGGAATAGAGTGTATGGAATAGAGTGTAGGGTATAGAGTGTAGGGTATAGAGTGTAGGGTATAGAGTGTAGAGTGTAAGGATTAGAGTGTAGGGTATAGAGTGTAGGGTATAGAGTGTATGGAATAGAGTGTACGGTATAGAGTGTAGAGCGTAGGGTATAGAGTGTAGGGTATAGAGCGTAGGGTGTAGGGTATAGAGTGTAGGGTATAGAGTGTAGGGTATAGAGTGCAGAGTGTAGGGTATAGAGTGTATGGTATAGAGTGTAGGGTGTAGAGTGTAGGGTATAGAGTGTAGGGTGGAGAGTGTAGAGTGTAGGGTATAGAGTGTATGGTATAGAGTGTAGGGTGTAGAGTGTATGGTATAGAGTGTAGAGTATAGAGTGTATGGTAAAGAGTGTAGAGTGTAGAGTATAGAGTGTAGGGTATAGAGTGTAGAGTGTAGGGTATAGAGTGTAGAGTGTAGAGTATAGAGTGTAGGGTATAGAGTGCAGAGTGTAGGGTATAGAGTGTATGGTATAGAGTGTAGGGTGTAGAGTGTATGGTATAGAGTGTAGGGTACAGAGTGTTGAGTGTATGGTATAGAGTGTAGGGTATAGAGTGTATGGTATAGAGTGTAGGGTATAGCCTGTAGGGTATAGAGTGTAGAGTATAGAGTATAGAGTTTAGGTTATAGAGTGTAGGGTATAGAGTGTAGGGTATAGAGTGTAGAGTGTAGGGTGTAGAGTGTAGGGTATAGAGTGTAGGGTATAGAGTGTAGGGTATAGAGTGTAGAGTGTATGGTATAGAGTGTAGGGTTTAGAGTGTATGGTATAGAGTGTAGGGTATAGCGTGTAGGGTATAGAGTGTAGGGTATAGAGTGTAGAGTGTAGGGTATAGAGTGTAGGGTATAGAGTGTAGGGTATAGAATGTAGGGTATAGAGTGTAGAGTGTAGGGTATAGAGTGTAGGGTATAGAGTGTAGGGTATAGATTGTAGAGTGTAGGGATTAGAGTGTAGGGTATAGAGTGTAGAGTGTAGGTTATAGAGTGTAGGGTATAGAGTATAGAGTGTAGGGTATAGAGTGTAGGGTATATAGTGTAGGGTATAGAGTGTAGAGTGTAGGGTATAGAGTGTAGGGTATAGAGTGTAGGGTATAGAGTGTAGGGTATAGAGTGTAGAGTGTAGGGTATAGAGTGTAGGGTATAGAGTGTAGGGTATAGATTGTAGAATGTAGGGATTAGAGTGTAGGGTATATATTGTAGGGTATAGAGTGTAGAGTGTAGGGTATAGAGTGTAGGGTATAGAGTATAGAGTGTAGGGTATAGAGTGTAGGGAATAGAGTGTATGGAATAGAGTGTAGGGTATAGAGTGTAGGGTATAGAGTGTAGGGTATAGAGTGTAGAGTGTAAGGATTAGAGTGTAGGGTATAGAGTGTACGGTATAGAGTGTAGAGCGTAGGGTATAGAGTGTAGGGTATAGAGCGTAGGGTGTAGGGTATAGAGTGTAGGGTATAGAGTGTAGGGTATAGAGTGCAGAGTGTAGGGTATAGAGTGTATGGTATAGAGTGTAGGGTGTAGAGTGTAGGGTATAGAGTGTAGGGTATAGAGTGTAGAGTGTAGGGTATAGAGTGTATGGTATAGAGTGTAGGGTGTAGAGTGTATGGTATAGAGTGTAGAGTATAGAGTGTATGGTAAAGAGTGTAGAGTGTAGAGTATAGAGTGTAGGGTATAGAGTGTAGAGTGTAGGGTATAGAGTGTAGAGTGTAGAGTATAGAGTGTAGGGTATAGAGTGTAGAGTGTAGGGTATAGAGTGTATGGTATAGAATGTAGAGTGTAGGGTATAGAGTGTAGGGTATAAAGTGTAGGGTATAGAGTGTAGGGTATAGAGTGTAGAGTGTAGGGTATAGAGTGTAGAGTGTAGGGTATAGATTGTAGGGTATAGAGTGTAAGGTATCGAGTGTAGAGTGTAGGGTATAGAGTGTAGGGTATAGAGTGTACGGTATAGATTGTATGGTATATAGTGTATGTTATATAGTGTAGGGTATAGAGTTTTTGGTATAGAGTGTAGGGTATAGAGTGTAGATTGTAGGGTATAGATTGTAGAGAGTAGAGTGTAGGGTATAGATTGTAGAGTGTAGAGAGTAGGGTATAGAGTGTAGGGCATAGAGTGTATGGAATAGAGTGTATGGTATAGAGTGTAGGGTATAGAGTATAGAGTGTGGGGTATAGAGTGTAGAGTGTAGGCTATAGAGTGTATGATATAGAGTGTAGGGTATAGAGTGTAGGGTATAGAGTGTATGGTATAGAGTGTATGGTATAGATTGTAGGGTATAGAGTGTAGGGTATAGAGTGTAGAGTGTAGGGTATAGAGTGTAGAGTGTAGGGTATAGAGTGTAGGGTATAGAGTATAGAGTGTAGGGTATAGAGTGTATGGTATAGAGTGTATGGTATAGAGTGTAGGGTATAGAGTGTAGGGTATAGAGTGTAGAGTGTAGGGTATAGAGTGTAGGGTATAGAGTGTAGGGTATAGAGTGTAGGGTGTAGAGTGTAGGGTATAGAGTGTAGGGTCTAGAGTGTAGGGTATAGAGTGTAGGGTATAGCCTGTAGGGTATAGACAGTAGGGTATAGAGTATAGAGTGTAGGGTATAGAGTGTAGAGTATAGAGTGTAGGGTATAGAGTGTATGGTATAGAGTGTAGAGTGTAGGGTATAGAGTGTAGGGTATTGAGTGTAGGGTATAGAGTGTATGGTATATAGTGTAGGGTATAGAGTGTTTGGTATAGAGTGTAGGGTATAGAGTGTAGAATGTAGGGTATAGATTGTAGAGTGTAGAGTGTAGGGTATAGTGTGTAGGGCATAGAGTTTATGGAATAGAGTGTATGGTATAGAGTGTAGGGTATAGAGTGTAGGGTATAGAGTGTAGAGTGTAGGGTATAGAATGTAGGGTATAGAGTGTAGGATATAGAGTGTATGGTATAGAGTGTATGGTATAGATTGTAGGGTATAGAGTGTAGGGTATAGAGTGTAGAGTGTAGGGTGTAGAGTGTAGAGTGTAGGGTATAGAGTGTAAGGTATAGAGTGTAGAGTGTAGGGTATAGAGTTTAGGGTATAGAGTGTAGGGTATAGAGTGTAGAGTGTAGGGTATAGAGTGTAGGGTATAGAGCATAGAGTGTAGGGTATAGAGTGTAGGGTATAGAGTGTGGGGTATAAAGTGTAGGGTAGAGAGTGTAGAGTGTAGGGTATAGAGTGTAGGGTATAGAGTGTAGAGTGTAGGGTATAGAGTGTAGGGTATAGAGTGTAGGGTATAGATTGTAGAGTGTAGGGATTAGAGTGTAGGGTATAGAGTGTATGGTATAGAGTGTAGAGTGTAGGGTATGGAGTGTAGGGTATAGAGTATAGAGTGTAGGGTATAGAGTGTAGGGTATAGAGTGTATGGAATAGAGTGTAGAGTGTAGGGTATAGAGTGTATGGTATAGAGTGTAGGGTACAGAGTGTAGGGTTTAGAGTGTATGGTATAGAGTGTATGGTATAGATTGTAGGGTATAGAGTGTAGAGTGTAGGGTATGGAGTGTAGGGTATAGAGTATAGAGTGTAGGGTATAGAGTGTAGGGTATAGAGTGTATGGAATAGAGTGTAGAGTGTAGGGTATAGAGTGTAGAGTGTAGGGTATAGAGTGTAGGGTATAGAGTGTAGAGTGTAGGGTATAGAGTGTAGGGTATAGAGTGTAGAGTGTAGGGTATAGAGTGTAGGGTATAAAGTATAGAGAGTAGGGTATAGAGTGTAGGGTATAGATTGTAGGGTATAGAGTGTAGAGTGTAGGGTATAGAGTGTAGGGTATAGAGTGTAGGGTATAGAGTGTAGAGTGTAGGGTATAGAGTGTAGGGTGTAGAGTGTAGGGTATAGATTGTAGAGTGTATGGATTATAGTGTAGGGTATAGAGTGTAGGGTATAGAGCGTAGAGTGTAGGGTATAGAGTGTAGGGTATAGAGTATAGAGTGTAGGGTATAGAGTGTATGGAATAGAGTGTAGAGTGTAGGGCATAGAGTGTATGGTATAGAGTGTAGGGTATAGAGTGTAGAGTGTAGAGTGTAGGGTATAGAGTGTAGAGTGTAGGGTATAAAGTGTATGGTATAGAGTGTAGAGTGTATGGTATAGAGTGTAGGGTATAGCGTGTAGGGTATAGAGTGTAGAGTGTGGGGTATAGAGTGTAGAGTGTAGGCTATAGAGTGTATGATATAGAGTGTAGGGTATAGAGTGTAGGGTATAGAGTGTATGGTATAGCGTGTATGGTATAGATTTTAGGGTATAGAGTGTAGGGTATAGAGTGTAGAGTGTAGGGTTTAGAGTGTAGAGTGTAGGGTATAGAGTGTAGGGTATAGAGTGTAGGGTATAGAGTATAGAGTGTAGGGTATAAAGTGTATGGTATAGAGTGTATGGTATAGAGTGTAGGGTATAGAGTGTAGGGTATAGAGTGTAGAGTGTAGGGTATAGAGTGTAGGGTATAGAGTGTAGGGTGTAGAGTGTAGGGTATAGAGTGTAGGGTATAGAGTGTAGGGTATAGAGTGTAGGGTATAGACAGTAGGGTATAGAGTATAGAGTGTAGGGTATAGAGTGTAGGGTATAGAGTGTATGGTATAGAGTGTAGAGTGTAGGGTATAGAGTGTAGGGTATTGAGTGTAGGGTATAGAGTGTATGGTATATAGTGTAGGGTATAGAGTGTTTGGTATAGAGTGTAGGGTATAGAGTGTAGAATGTAGGGTATAGATTGTAGAGTGTAGAGTGTAGGGTATAGTGTGTAGGGCATAGAGTTTATGGAATAGAGTGTATGGTATAGAGTGTAGGGTATAGAGTGTAGGGTATAGAGTGTAGGGTATAAAGTGCAGGGTATAGAGTGTAGGGTATAGAGTGTAGGGTATAGAGTGTAGAGTGTAGGGTATAGAGTGTAGGGTATAGAGTGTAGGGTATAGAGTGTAGGGTAGAGAGTGTAGAGTGTAGGGTACAGAGTGTAGGGTATAGATTGTAGAGTGTAGGGTATAGAGTGCAGGGTAAAGAGTGTAGGGTATAAAGTGCAGGGTATAGAGTGTAGGGTATAGAGTGTAGGGTATAGAGTGTAGAGTGTAGGGTATAGAGTGTAGGGTATAGAGTGTATGGTATATAGTGTAGGGTATAGAGTGTTTGGTATAGAGTGTAGGGTATAGAGTGTAGAATGTAGGGTATAGATTGTAGAGTGTAGAGTGTAGGGTATAGTGTGTAGGGCATAGAGTTTATGGAATAGAGTGTATGGTATAGAGTGTAGGGTATAGAGTGTAGGGTATAGAGTGTAGAGTGTAGGGTATAGAGTGTAGGATATAGAGTGTATGGTATAGAGTGTATGGTATAGATTGTAGGGTATAGAGTGTAGGGTATAGAGTGTAGAGTGTAGGGTGTAGAGTGTAGAGTGTAGGGTATAGAGTGTAAGGTATAGAGTGTAGAGTGTAGGGTATAGAGTTTAGGGTATAGAGTGTAGGGTATAGAGTGTAGAGTGTAGGGTATAGAGTGTAGGGTATAGAGCATAGAGTGTAGGGTATAGAGTGTAGGGTATAGAGTGTGGGGTATAAAGTGTAGGGTAGAGAGTGTAGAGTGTAGGGTATAGAGTGTAGGGTATAGAGTGTAGAGTGTAGGGTATAGAGTGTAGGGTATAGAGTGTAGGGTATAGATTGTAGAGTGTAGGGATTAGAGTGTAGGGTACAGAGTGTATGGTATAGAGTGTAGAGTGTAGGGTATGGAGTGTAGGGTATAGAGTATAGAGTGTAGGGTATAGAGTGTAGGGTATAGAGTGTATGGAATAGAGTGTAGAGTGTAGGGTATAGAGTGTATGGTATAGAGTGTAGGGTACAGAGTGTAGGGTTTAGAGTGTATGGTATAGAGTGTATGGTATAGATTGTAGGGTATAGAGTGTAGAGTGTAGGGTATGGAGTGTAGGGTATAGAGTATAGAGTGTAGGGTATAGAGTGTAGGGTATAGAGTGTATGGAATAGAGTGTAGAGTGTAGGGTATAGAGTGTAGAGTGTAGGGTATAGAGTGTAGGGTATAGAGTGTAGAGTGTAGGGTATAGAGTGTAGGGTATAGAGTGTAGAGTGTAGGGTATAGAGTGTAGGGTATAAAGTATAGAGAGTAGGGTATAGAGTGTAGGGTATAGATTGTAGGGTATAGAGTGTAGAGTGTAGGGTATAGAGTGTAGGGTATAGAGTGTAGGGTATAGAGTGTAGAGTGTAGGGTATAGAGTGTAGGGTGTAGAGTGTAGGGTATAGATTGTAGAGTGTATGGATTATAGTGTAGGGTATAGAGTGTAGGGTATAGAGCGTAGAGTGTAGGGTATAGAGTGTAGGGTATAGAGTTTAGAGTGTAGGGTATAGAGTGTATGGAATAGAGTGTAGATTGTAGGGCATAGAGTGTATGGTATAGAGTGTAGGGTATAGAGTGTAGAGTGTAGAGTGTAGGGTATAGAGTGTATAGTGTAGGGTATAAAGTGTATGGTATAGAGTGTAGAGTATATGGTATAGAGTGTAGGGTATAGCGTGTAGGGTATAGAGTGTAGAGTGTGGGGTATAGAGTGTAGAGTGTAGGCTATAGAGTGTATGATATAGAGTGTAGGGTATAGAGTGTAGGGTATAGAGTGTATGGTATAGCGTGTATGGTATAGATTTTAGGGTATAGAGTGTTTGGTATAGAGTGTAGGGTATAGAGTGTAGAGTGTAGGGTATAGAGTGTAGGGTATAGATTGTAGAGTGTAGGGTATAGAGTGCAGGGTATAGAGTGTAGGGAATAGAGTGTAGGGTATAGAGTGTAGAGTGTAGGGTATGGAGTGTAGGGTATAGAGTATAGAGTGTAGGGTATAGAGTGTAGGGTATAGAGTGTATGGAATAGAGTGTAGAGTGTAGGGTATAGAGTGTATGGTATAGAGTGTAGGGTACAGAGTGTAGGGTTTAGAGTGTATGGTAAAGAGTGTATGGTATAGATTGTAGGGTATAGAGTGTAGAGTGTAGGGTATAGAGTGTAGAGTGTAGGGTATAGAGTTTGGGTATAGAGTGTAGAGTGTAGGGTATAAAGTGTAGGGTATAGAGTGTAGGGTATAGAGTGTAGAGTGTAGGGTATAGAGTGTAGGGTATAGAGTATAGAGAGTAGGGTATAGAGTGTAGGGTATAGATTGTAGGGTATAGAGTGTAGAATGTAGGGTATAGAGTGTAGGGTATAGAGTGTAGGGTATAGAGTGTAGGGTATAGAGTGTAGAGTGTAGGGTATAGAGTGTAGGTTATAGAGTGTAGGGTATAGATTGTAGAGTGTATGGATTAGAGTGTAGGGTATACAGTGTAGGGTATAGAGTGTAGAGTGTAGGGCATAGAGTGTATGGTATAGAGTGTAGGGTATGGAGTGTAGAGTGTAGAGTGTAGGGTATAGAGTGTAGAGTGTAGGATATAAAGTGTATGGTATAGAGTGT
The DNA here is from genome assembly GCF_032444005.1 of Ranitomeya imitator. Lineage (NCBI taxonomy): Eukaryota > Metazoa > Chordata > Amphibia > Anura > Dendrobatidae > Ranitomeya > Ranitomeya imitator. The sequence goes on along the minus strand of NC_091283.1, from coordinate 676,501,266 downwards.
AGAGTGTAGGGTATAGAGTGTAGGGTATAGAGTGTAGAGTGTAGGGTATAGAGTGTAGAGTGTAGGGTATAGAGTGTAGGGTATAGAGTGTAGGGTATAGAGTGTAGAGTGTAGAGTGTAGGGTATAGAGTGTAGAGTGTAGGGTATAGAGTGTAGGGTATAGAGTGTAGGGTATAGAGTGTATGGTATAGAGTGTATGGTATATAGTGTAGGGTATAGAGTGTTTGGTATAGAGTGTAGGATATAGGGTGTAGAGTGTAGGGTATAGATTGTAGACTGTAGAGTGTAGGGTATAGAGTGTAGGGCATAGAGTTTATGGATTAGAGTGTATGGTATAGAGTGTAGGGTATAGAGTGTAGGGTATAGATTGTAATGTATAGAGTGTAGAGTGTAGGGTATAGAGTGTAGGGTATAGTGTGTAGAGTGTAGGGTATAGAGTGTAGGGTATAGAGTGTAGGGTATAGAGTGCAGAGAGTAGGGTATAGAGTGTAGGGTATAGAGTATAGAGTGTAGGGTATAGAGTGTAGGGTATAGAGTGTAGGGTATAGAGTGTAGGGTATAGAGTGTAGGGTATAGAGTGTAGGGTATAGAGTGTTTTGTATAGAGTGTAGGGTATAGAGTGTAGAGTGTAGGGTATAGAGTGTAGGGTATAGATTGTAGAGTGTAGGGTATAGAGTGCAGGGTATAGAGTGTAGGGTATAAAGTGCAGGGTATAGAGTGTAGGGTATAGAGTGTAGGGTATAGAGTGTAGAGTGTAGGGTATAGAGTGTAGGGTATAGAGTGTAGGGTATAGAGTGTATGGTATAGAGTGTAGAGTGTAGGGTATAGAGTGTAGGGTATTGAGTGTAGGGTATAGAGTGTAGGGTATAGAGTGTAGAGTGTAGAGTGTAGGGTATAGAGTGTAGGGTATTGAGTGTAGGGTATAGAGAGTAGGGTATAGAGTGTAGAGTGTAGAGTGTAGGGTATAGAGTGTAGAGTGTAGGGTATAGAGTGTAGGGTATAGAGTGTATGGTATAGAGTGTATGGTATATAGTGTAGGGTATAGAGTGTTTGGTATAGAGTGTAGGATATAGAGTGTAGAGTGTAGGGTATAGATTGTAGACTGTAGAGTGTAGGGTATAGAGTGTAGGGCATAGAGTTTATGGATTAGAGTGTATGGTATAGAGTGTAGGGTATAGAGTGTAGGGTATAGATTGTAATGTATAGAGTGTAGAGTGTAGGGTATAGAGTGTAGGGTATAGTGTGTAGAGTGTAGGGTATAGAGTGTAGGGTATAGAGTGTAGGGTATAGAGTGTAGAGAGTAGGGTATAGAGTGTAGGGTATAGAGTATAGAGTGTAGGGTATAGAGTGTAGGGTATAGAGTGTAGGGTACAGAGTGTAGAGTGTAGGGTATAGAGTGTAGGGTATAGAGTGTAGGGTATAGAGTGTTTGGTATAGAGTGTAGGGTATAGAGTGTAGAGTGTAGGGTATAGAGTGTAGGGTATAGATTGTAGAGTGTAGGGTATAGAGTGCAGGGTAAAGAGTGTAGGGTATAAAGTGCAGGGTATAGAGTGTAGGGTATAGAGTGTAGGGTATAGAGTGTAGAGTGTAGGGTATAGAGTGTAGGGTATAGAGTGTAGGGTATAGAGTGTAGGGTAGAGAGTGTAGAGTGTAGGGTACAGAGTGTAGGGTATAGATTGTAGAGTGTAGGGTATAGAGTGCAGGGTAAAGAGTGTAGGGTATAAAGTGCAGGGTATAGAGTGTAGGGTATAGAGTGTAGGGTATAGAGTGTAGAGTGTAGGGTATAGAGTGTAGGGTATAGAGTGTATGGTATATAGTGTAGGGTATAGAGTGTTTGGTATAGAGTGTAGGGTATAGAGTGTAGAATGTAGGGTATAGATTGTAGAGTGTAGAGTGTAGGGTATAGTGTGTAGGGCATAGAGTTTATGGAATAGAGTGTATGGTATAGAGTGTAGGGTATAGAGTGTAGGGTATAGAGTGTAGAGTGTAGGGTATAGAGTGTAGGGTATAGAGTGTAGGATATAGAGTGTATGGTATAGAGTGTATGGTATAGATTGTAGGGTATAGAGTGTAGGGTATAGAGTGTAGAGTGTAGGGTGTAGAGTGTAGAGTGTAGGGTATAGAGTGTAAGGTATAGAGTGTAGAGTGTAGGGTATAGAGTTTAGGGTATAGAGTGTAGGGTATAGAGTGTAGAGTGTAGGGTATAGAGTGTAGGGTATAGAGCATAGAGTGTAGGGTATAGAGTGTAGGGTATAGAGTGTGGGGTATAAAGTGTAGGGTAGAGAGTGTAGAGTGTAGGGTATAGAGTGTAGGGTATAGAGTGTAGAGTGTAGGGTATAGAGTGTAGGGTATAGAGTGTAGGGTATAGATTGTAGAGTGTAGGGATTAGAGTGTAGGGTACAGAGTGTATGGTATAGAGTGTAGAGTGTAGGGTATGGAGTGTAGGGTATAGAGTATAGAGTGTAGGGTATAGAGTGTAGGGTATAGAGTGTATGGAATAGAGTGTAGAGTGTAGGGTATAGAGTGTATGGTATAGAGTGTAGGGTACAGAGTGTAGGGTTTAGAGTGTATGGTATAGAGTGTATGGTATAGATTGTAGGGTATAGAGTGTAGAGTGTAGGGTATGGAGTGTAGGGTATAGAGTATAGAGTGTAGGGTATAGAGTGTAGGGTATAGAGTGTATGGAATAGAGTGTAGAGTGTAGGGTATAGAGTGTAGAGTGTAGGGTATAGAGTGTAGGGTATAGAGTGTAGAGTGTAGGGTATAGAGTGTAGGGTATAGAGTGTAGAGTGTAGGGTATAGAGTGTAGGGTATAAAGTATAGAGAGTAGGGTATAGAGTGTAGGGTATAGATTGTAGGGTATAGAGTGTAGAGTGTAGGGTATAGAGTGTAGGGTATAGAGTGTAGGGTATAGAGTGTAGAGTGTAGGGTATAGAGTGTAGGGTGTAGAGTGTAGGGTATAGATTGTAGAGTGTATGGATTATAGTGTAGGGTATAGAGTGTAGGGTATAGAGCGTAGAGTGTAGGGTATAGAGTGTAGGGTATAGAGTTTAGAGTGTAGGGTATAGAGTGTATGGAATAGAGTGTAGATTGTAGGGCATAGAGTGTATGGTATAGAGTGTAGGGTATAGAGTGTAGAGTGTAGAGTGTAGGGTATAGAGTGTATAGTGTAGGGTATAAAGTGTATGGTATAGAGTGTAGAGTATATGGTATAGAGTGTAGGGTATAGCGTGTAGGGTATAGAGTGTAGAGTGTGGGGTATAGAGTGTAGAGTGTAGGCTATAGAGTGTATGATATAGAGTGTAGGGTATAGAGTGTAGGGTATAGAGTGTATGGTATAGCGTGTATGGTATAGATTTTAGGGTATAGAGTGTAGGGTATAGAGTGTAGAGTGTAGGGTTTAGAGTGTAGAGTGTAGGGTATAGAGTGTAGGGTATAGAGTGTAGGGTATAGAGTATAGAGTGTAGGGTATAAAGTGTATGGTATAGAGTGTATGGTATAGAGTGTAGGGTATAGAGTGTAGGGTATAGAGTGTAGAGTGTAGGGTATAGAGTGTAGGGTATAGAGTGTAGGGTGTAGAGTGTAGGGTATAGAGTGTAGGGTATAGAGTGTAGGGTATAGAGTGTAGGGTATAGACAGTAGGGTATAGAGTATAGAGTGTAGGGTATAGAGTGTAGGGTATAGAGTGTATGGTATAGAGTGTAGAGTGTAGGGTATAGAGTGTAGGGTATTGAGTGTAGGGTATAGAGTGTATGGTATATAGTGTAGGGTATAGAGTGTTTGGTATAGAGTGTAGGGTATAGAGTGTAGAATGTAGGGTATAGATTGTAGAGTGTAGAGTGTAGGGTATAGAGTGTAGGGTATAGAGTGTATGGTATAGAGTGTAGAGTGTAGGGTATAGAGTGTAGGGTATTGAGTGTAGGGTATAGAGTGTATGGTATATAGTGTAGGGTATAGAGTGTTTGGTATAGAGTGTAGGGTATAGAGTGTAGAATGTAGGGTATAGATTGTAGAGTGTAGAGTGTAGGGTATAGTGTGTAGGGCATAGAGTTTATGGAATAGAGTGTATGGTATAGAGTGTAGGGTATAGAGTGTAGGGTATAGAGTGTAGAGTGTAGGGTATAGAGTGTAGGGTATAGAGTGTAGGATATAGAGTGTATGGTATAGAGTGTATGGTATAGATTGTAGGGTATAGAGTGTAGGGTATAGAGTGTAGAGTGTAGGGTGTAGAGTGTAGAGTGTAGGGTATAGAGTGTAAGGTATAGAGTGTAGAGTGTAGGGTATATAGTTTAGGGTATAGAGTGTAGGGTATAGAGTGTAGAGTGTAGGGTATAGAGTGTAGGGTATAGAGCATAGAGTGTAGGGTATAGAGTGTAGGGTATAGAGTGTGGGGTATAAAGTGTAGGGTAGAGAGTGTAGAGTGTAGGGTATAGAGTGTAGAGTGTAGGGTATAGAGTGTAGGGTATAGAGTGTAGAGTGTAGGGTATAGAGTGTAGGGTATAGAGTGTAGAGTGTAGGGTATAGAGTGTAGGGTATAAAGTATAGAGAGTAGGGTATAGAGTGTAGGGTATAGATTGTAGGGTATAGAGTGTAGAGTGTAGGGTATAGAGTGTAGGGTATAGAGTGTAGGGTATAGAGTGTAGAGTGTAGGGTATAGAGTGTAGGGTGTAGAGTGTAGGGTATAGATTGTAGAGTGTATGGATTATAGTGTAGGGTATAGAGTGTAGGGTATAGAGCGTAGAGTGTAGGGTATAGAGTGTAGGGTATAGAGTATAGAGTGTAGGGTATAGAGTGTATGGAATAGAGTGTAGATTGTAGGGCATAGAGTGTATGGTATAGAGTGTAGGGTATAGAGTGTAGAGTGTAGAGTGTAGGGTATAGAGTGTATAGTGTAGGGTATAAAGTGTATGGTATAGAGTGTAGAGTGTATGGTATAGAGTGTAGGGTATAGCGTGTAGGGTATAGAGTGTAGAGTGTGGGGTATAGAGTGTAGAGTGTAGGCTATAGAGTGTATGATATAGAGTGTAGGGTATAGAGTGTAGGGTATAGAGTGTATGGTATAGCGTGTATGGTATAGATTTTAGGGTATAGAGTGTAGGGTATAGAGTGTAGAGTGTAGGGTTTAGAGTGTAGAGTGTAGGGTATAGAGTGTAGGGTATAGAGTGTAGGGTATAGAGTATAGAGTGTAGGGTATAAAGTGTATGGTATAGAGTGTATGGTATAGAGTGTAGGGTATAGAGTGTAGGGTATAGAGTGTAGAGTGTAGGGTATAGAGTGTAGGGTATAGAGTGTAGGGTGTAGAGTGTAGGGTATAGAGTGTAGGGTATAGAGTGTAGGGTATAGAGTGTAGGGTATAGACAGTAGGGTATAGAGTATAGAGTGTAGGGTATAGAGTGTAGGGTATAGAGTGTATGGTATAGAGTGTAGAGTGTAGGGTATTGAGTGTAGGGTATAGAGTGTATGGTATATAGTGTAGGGTATAGAGTGTTTGGTATAGAGTGTAGGGTATAGAGTGTAGAATGTAGGGTATAGATTGTAGAGTGTAGAGTGTAGGGTATAGAGTGTAGGGTATAGAGTGTATGGTATAGAGTGTAGAGTGTAGGGTATAGAGTGTAGGGTATTGAGTGTAGGGTATAGAGTGTATGGTATATAGTGTAGGGTATAGAGTGTTTGGTATAGAGTGTAGGGTATAGAGTGTAGAATGTAGGGTATAGATTGTAGAGTGTAGAGTGTAGGGTATAGTGTGTAGGGCATAGAGTTTATGGAATAGAGTGTATGGTATAGAGTGTAGGGTATAGAGTGTAGGGTATAGAGTGTAGAGTGTAGGGTATAGAGTGTAGGGTATAGAGTGTAGGATATAGAGTGTATGGTATAGAGTGTATGGTATAGATTGTAGGGTATAGAGTGTAGGGTATAGAGTGTAGAGTGTAGGGTGTAGAGTGTAGAGTGTAGGGTATAGAGTGTAAGGTATAGAGTGTAGAGTGTAGGGTATAGAGTTTAGGGTATAGAGTGTAGGGTATAGAGTGTAGAGTGTAGGGTATAGAGTGTAGGGTATAGAGCATAGAGTGTAGGGTATAGAGTGTAGGGTATAGAGTGTGGGGTATAAAGTGTAGGGTAGAGAGTGTAGAGTGTAGGGTATAGAGTGTAGGGTATAGAGTGTAGAGTGTAGGGTATAGAGTGTAGGGTATAGAGTGTAGGGTATAGATTGTAGAGTGTAGGGATTAGAGTGTAGGGTATAGAGTGTATGGTATAGAGTGTAGAGTGTAGGGTATGGAGTGTAGGGTATAGAGTATAGAGTGTAGGGTATAGAGTGTAGGGTATAGAGTGTATGGAATAGAGTGTAGAGTGTAGGGTATAGAGTGTATGGTATAGAGTGTAGGGTACAGAGTGTAGGGTTTAGAGTGTATGGTATAGAGTGTATGGTATAGATTGTAGGGTATAGAGTGTAGAGTGTAGGGTATGGAGTGTAGGGTATAGAGTATAGAGTGTAGGGTATAGAGTGTAGGGTATAGAGTGTATGGAATAGAGTGTAGAGTGTAGGGTATAGAGTGTAGAGTGTAGGGTATAGAGTGTAGGGTATAGAGTGTAGAGTGTAGGGTATAGAGTGTAGGGTATAGAGTGTAGAGTGTAGGGTATAGAGTGTAGGGTATAAAGTATAGAGAGTAGGGTATAGAGTGTAGGGTATAGATTGTAGGGTATAGAGTGTAGAGTGTAGGGTATAGAGTGTAGGGTGTAGAGTGTAGGGTATAGATTGTAGAGTGTATGGATTATAGTGTAGGGTATAGAGTGTAGGGTATAGAGCGTAGAGTGTAGGGTATAGAGTGTAGGGTATAGAGTATAGAGTGTAGGGTATAGAGTGTATGGAATAGAGTGTAGAGTGTAGGGCATAGAGTGTATGGTATAGAGTGTAGGGTATAGAGTGTAGAGTGTAGGGTATAGAGTGTAGAGTGTAGGGTATAAAGTGTATGGTATAGAGTGTAGAGTGTATGGTATAGAGTGTAGGGTATAGCGTGTAGGGTATAGAGTGTAGAGTGTGGGGTATAGAGTGTAGAGTGTAGGCTATAGAGTGTATGATATAGAGTGTAGGGTATAGAGTGTAGGGTATAGAGTGTATGATATAGCGTGTATGGTATAGATTTTAGGGTATAGAGTGTAGGGTATAGAGTGTAGAGTGTCGGGTTTAGAGTGTAGAGTGTAGGGTATAGAGTGTAGGGTATAGAGTGTAGGGTATAGAGTATAGAGTGTAGGGTATAAAGTGTATGGTATAGAGTGTATGGTATAGAGTGTAGGGTATAGAGTGTAGGGTATAGAGTGTAGAGTGTAGGGTATAGAGTGTAGGGTATAGAGTGTAGGGTGTAGAGTGTAGGGTATAGAGTGTAGGGTATAGAGTGTAGGGTATAGAGTGTAGGGTATAGACAGTAGGGTATAGAGTATAGAGTGTAGGGTATAGAGTGTAGGGTATAGAGTGTATGGTATAGAGTGTAGAGTGTAGGGTATAGAGTGTAGGGTATTGAGTGTAGGGTATAGAGTGTATGGTATATAGTGTAGGGTATAGAGTGTTTGGTATAGAGTGTAGGGTATAGAGTGTAGAATGTAGGGTATAGATTGTAGAGTGTAGAGTGTAGGGTATAGTGTGTAGGGCATAGAGTTTATGGAATAGAGTGTATGGTATAGAGTGTAGGGTATAGAGTGTAGGGTATAGAGTGTAGAGTGTAGGGTATAGAGTGTAGGGTATAGAGTGTAGGATATAGAGTGTATGGTATAGAGTGTATGGTATAGATTGTAGGGTATAGAGTGTAGGGAATAGAGTGTAGAGTGTAGGGTGTAGAGTGTAGAGTGTAGGGTATAGAGTGTAAGGTATAGAGTGTAGAGTGTAGGGTATAGAGTTTAGGGTATAGAGTGTAGGGTATAGAGTGTAGAGTGTAGGGTATAGAGTGTAGGGTATAGAGCATTGAGTGTAGGGTATAGAGTGTAGGGTATAGAGTGTGGGGTATAGAGTGTAGGGTAGAGAGTGTAGAGTGTGGGGTATAGAGTGTAGGGTATAGAGTGTAGAGTGTAGGGTATAGAGTGTAGGGTATAGATTGTAGGGTATAGATTGTAGAGTGTAGGAATTAGAGTGTAGGGTATAGAGTGTAGGGTATAGAGTGTAGAGTGTAGGGTATGGAGTGTAGGGTATAGAGTATAGAGTGTAGGGTATAGAGTGTAGGGTATAGAGTGTATGGAATAGAGTGTAGAGTGTAGGGTATAGAGTGTATGGTATAGAGTGTAGGGTACAGAGTGTAGGGTTTAGAGTGTATGGTATAGAGTGTATGGTATAGATTGTAGGGTATAGAGTGTAGAGTGTAGGGTATAGAGTGTAGAGTGTAGGGTATAGAGTTTGGGTATAGAGTGCAGAATGTAGGGTATAGAGTGTAGGGTATAGAGTGTAGGGTATAGAGTGTAGAGTGTAGGGTATAGAGTGTAGGGTATAGAGTATAGAGAGTAGGGTATAGAGTGTAGGGTATAGATTGTAGGGTATAGAGTGTAGAGTGTATGGTATAGAGTGTAGGGTATAGAGTGTAGGGTATAGAGTGTAGAGTGTAGGGTATAGAATGTAGGGTATAGAGTGTAGGGTATAGATTGTAGAGTGTATGGATTAGAGTGTAGGGTATAGAGTGTAGGGTATAGATTGTAGGGTATAGAGTGTAGGGTATAGAGTGTAGAGTGTAGGGTATAGAGTGTAGAGTGTAGGATATAAAGTGTATGGTATAGAGTGTAGAGTGTAGGGTATAGAGTGTAGGGTATTGAGTGTAGGGTATAGAGTGTAGGGTATAGAGTGTAGAGTTTAGAGTGTAGGGTATAGAGTGTAGAGTGTAGGGTATAGAGTGTAGGGTATAGAGTGTATGGTATAGAGTGTATAATATATAGTGTAGGGTATAGAGTGTTTGGTATAGAGTGTAGGGTATAGAGTGTAGAGTGTAGGGTATAGATTGTAGAGTGTAGAGTATAGAGTCTAGGGCATAGAGTTTATGGAATAGAGTGTATGGTATAGAGTGTAGGGTATAGATTGTAGAGTGTAGAGTGTAGGGTATAGAGTGTAGGGCATAGAGTTTATGGAATAGAGTGTATGGTATAGAGTGTAGGGTAAAGAGTGTAGGGTATAGAGTGTAGGGTATAGAGTGTAGAGTGTAGGGTATAGAGTGTAGGGTATAGAGTATAGAGTGTAGGGTATAGAGTGTAGGGTATAGAGTGTAGAGTGTAGGGTATAGAGTGTATGGTATAGAGTGTAGGGTGTAGAGTGTATGGTATAGAGTGTAGAGTATAGAGTGTATGGTAAAGAGTGTAGAGTGTAGAGTATAGAGTGTAGGGTATAGAGTGTAGAGTGTAGGGTATAGAGTGTAGAGTGTAGAGTATAGAGTGTAGGGTATAGAGTGTAGAGTGTAGGGTATAGAGTGTATGGTATAGAGTGTAGAGTGTAGGGTATAGAGTGTAGGGTATAAAGTGTAGGGTATAGAGTGTAGGGTATAGAGTGTAGAGTGTAGGGTATAGAGTGTAGAGTGTAGGGTATAGATTGTAGGGTATAGAGTGTAAGGTATCGAGTGTAGAGTGTAGGGTATAGAGTGTAGGGTATAGAGTGTACGGTATAGATTGTATGGTATATAGTGTATGGTATATAGTGTAGGGTATATAGTTTTTGGTATAGAGTGTAGGGTATAGAGTGTAGATTGTAGGGTATAGATTGTAGAGAGTAGAGTGTAGGGTATAGATTGTAGAGTGTAGAGAGTAGGGTATAGAGTGTAGGGCATAGAGTGTATGGAATAGAGTGTATGGTATAGAGTGTAGGGTATAGAGTGTAGAGTGTGGGGTATAGAGTGTAGAGTGTAGGCTATAGAGTGTATGATATAGAGTGTAGGGTATAGAGTGTAGGGTATAGAGTGTATGGTATAGAGTGTATGGTATAGATTGTAGGGTATAGAGTGTAGGGTATAGAGTGTAGAGTGTAGGGTATAGAGTGTAGAGTGTAGGGTATAGAGTGTAGGGTATAGAGTATAGAGTGTAGGGTATAGAGTGTATGGTATAGAGTGTATGGTATAGAGTGTAGGGTATAGAGTGTAGAGTGTAGAGTGTAGAGTGTAGGGTATAGAGTGTAGGGTATAGAGTGTAGGGTATAGAGTGTAGGGTGTAGAGTGTAGGGTATAGAGTGTAGGGTCTAGAGTGTAGGGTATAGAGTGTAGGGTATAGCCTGTAGGGTATAGACAGTAGGGTATAGAGTATAGAGTGTAGGGTATAGAGTGTAGGGTATAGAGTGTAGGGTATAGAGTGTAGGGTATAGAGTGTATGGTATAGAGTGTAGAGTGTAGGGTATAGAGTGTAGGGTATTGAGTGTAGGGTATAGAGTGTATGGTATATAGTGTAGGGTATAGAGTGTTTGGTATAGAGTGTAGGGTATAGAGTGTAGAATGTAGGGTATAGATTGTAGAGTGTAGAGTGTAGGGTATAGTGTGTAGGGCATAGAGTTTATGGAATAGAGTGTATGGTATAGAGTGTAGGGTATAGAGTGTAGGGTATAGAGTGTAGAGTGTGGGGTATAGAGTGTAGGGTATAGAGTGTAGGATATAGAGTGTATGGTATAGAGTGTATGGTATAGATTGTAGGGTATAGAGTGTAGGGTATAGAGTGTAGAGTGTAGGGTGTAGAGTGTAGAGTGTAGGGTATAGAGTGTAAGGTATAGAGTGTAGAGTGTAGGGTATAGAGTTTAGGGTATAGAGTGTAGGGTATAGAGTGTAGAGTGTAGGGTATAGAGTGTAGGGTATAGAGCATAGAGTGTAGGGTATAGAGTGTAGAGTGTAGGGTGTAGAGTGTAGGGTATAGAGTGTAAGGTATAGAGTGTAGAGTGTAGGGTATAGAGTGTAAGGTATCGAGTGTAGAGTGTAGGGTATAGAGTGTAGGGTATAGAGTGTACGGTATAGATTGTATGGTATATAGTGTATGGTATATAGTGTAGGGTATATAGTTTTTGGTATAGAGTGTAGGGTATAGAGTGTAGATTGTAGGGTATAGATTGTAGAGAGTAGAGTGTAGGGTATAGATTGTAGAGTGTAGAGAGTAGGGTATAGAGTGTAGGGCATAGAGTGTATGGAATAGAGTGTATGGTATAGAGTGTAGGGTATAGAGTGTAGAGTGTGGGGTATAGAGTGTAGAGTGTAGGCTATAGAGTGTATGATATAGAGTGTAGGGTATAGAGTGTAGGGTATAGAGTGTATGGTATAGAGTGTATGGTATAGATTGTAGGGTATAGAGTGTAGGGTATAGAGTGTAGAGTGTAGGGTATAGAGTGTAGAGTGTAGGGTATAGAGTGTAGGGTATAGAGTATAGAGTGTAGGGTATAGAGTGTATGGTATAGAGTGTATGGTATAGAGTGTAGGGTATAGAGTGTAGAGTGTAGAGTGTAGAGTGTAGGGTATAGAGTGTAGGGTATAGAGTGTAGGGTATAGAGTGTAGGGTGTAGAGTGTAGGGTATAGAGTGTAGGGTCTAGAGTGTAGGGTATAGAGTGTAGAGTGTAGGGTATAGAGTGTAGGGTATAGAGTATAGAGTGTAGGGTATAGAGTGTATGGTATAGAGTGTATGGTATAGAGTGTAGGGTATAGACAGTAGGGTATAGAGTATAGAGTGTAGGGTATAGAGTGTAGGGTATAGAGTGTAGGGTATAGAGTGTAGGGTATAGAGTGTATGGTATAGAGTGTAGAGTGTAGGGTATAGAGTGTAGGGTATTGAGTGTAGGGTATAGAGTGTATGGTATATAGTGTAGGGTATAGAGTGTTTGGTATAGAGTGTAGGGTATAGAGTGTAGAATGTAGGGTATAGATTGTAGAGTGTAGAGTGTAGGGTATAGTGTGTAGGGCATAGAGTTTATGGAATAGAGTGTATGGTATAGAGTGTAGGGTATAGAGTGTAGGGTATAGAGTGTAGAGTGTGGGGTATAGAGTGTAGGGTATAGAGTGTAGGATATAGAGTGTATGGTATAGAGTGTATGGTATAGATTGTAGGGTATAGAGTGTAGGGTATAGAGTGTAGAGTGTAGGGTGTAGAGTGTAGAGTGTAGGGTATAGAGTGTAAGGTATAGAGTGTAGAGTGTAGGGTATAGAGTTTAGGGTATAGAGTGTAGGGTATAGAGTGTAGAGTGTAGGGTATAGAGTGTAGGGTATAGAGCATAGAGTGTAGGGTATAGAGTGTAGGGTATAGAGTGTGGGGTATAGAGTGTAGGGTAGAGAGTGTAGAGTGTAGGGTATAGAGTATAGGGTATAGAGTGTAGAGTGTAGGGTATAGAGTGTAGGGTATAGAGTGTAGGGTATAGATTGTAGAGTGTAGGGATTAGAGTGTAGGGTATAGAGAGTAGGGTATAAAGTGTAGAGTGTAGGGTATGGAGTGTAGGGTATAGAGTATAGAGTGTAGGGTATAGAGTGTAGGGTATAGAGTGTATGGAATAGAGTGTAGAGTGTAGGGTATAGAGTGTATGGTATAGAGTGTAGGGTACAGAGTGTAGGGTTTAGAGTGTATGGTATAGAGTGTATGGTATAGATTGTAGGGCATAGAGTGTAGAGTGTAGGGTATAGAGTGTAGAGTGTAGGGTATAGAGTGTAGGGTATAGAGTGTAGAGTGTAGGGTATAGAGTGTAGGGTATAGAGTGTAGGGTATAGAGTGTAGAGTGTAGGGTATAGAGTGTAGGGTATAAAGTATAGAGAGTAGGGTATTTAGTGTAGGGTATAGATTGTAGGGTATAGAGTGTAGAGTGTAGGGTATAGAGTGTAGGGTATAGAGTGTAGGGTATAGAGTGTAGGGTGTAGAGTGTAGGGTATAGAGTGTAGGGTGTAGAGTGTAGGGTATAGATTGTAGAGTGTATGGATTATAGTGTAGGGTATAGAGTGTAGGGTATAGAGCGTAGAGTGTAGGGTATAGAGTGTAGGGTATAGAGTATAGAGTGTAGGGTATAGAGTGTATGGAATAGAGTGTAGAGTGTAGAGTGTAGGGCATAGAGTGTATGGTATAGAGTGTAGGGTATAGAGTGTAGAGTGTAGAGTGTAGGGTATAGAGTGTAGAGTGTAGGGTATAAAGTGTATGGTATAGAGTGTAGAGTGTATGGTATAGAGTGTAGGGTATAGCGTGTAGGGTATAGAGTGTAGAGTGTGGGGTATAGAGTGTAGAGTGTAGGCTATAGAGTGTATGATATAGAGTGTAGGGTATAGAGTGTAGGGTATAGAGTGTATGGTATAGAGTGTATGGTATAGATTTTAGGGTATAGAGTGTAGGGTATAGAGTGTAGAGTGTAGGGTATAGAGTGTAGAGTGTAGGGTATAGAGTGTAGGGTATAGAGTATAGAGTGTAGGTTATAGAGTGTATGGTATAGAGTGTATGGTATAGAGTGTAGGGTATAGAGTGTAGGGTATAGAGTGTAGAGTGTAGGGTATAGAGTGTAGGGTATAGAGTGTAGGGTATAGAGTGTAGGGTGTAGAGTGTAGGGTATAGAGTGTAGGGTATAGAGTGTAGGGTATAGAGTGTAGGGTATAGACAGTAGGGTATAGAGTATAGAGTGTAGGGTATAGAGTGTAGGGTATAGAGTGTATGGTATAGAGTGTAGAGTGTAGGGTATAGAGTGTAGGGTATTGAGTGTAGGGTATAGAGTGTATGGTATATAGTGTAGGGTATAGAGTGTTTGGTATAGAGTGTAGGGTATAGAGTGTAGAATGTAGGGTATAGATTGTAGAGTGTAGAGTGTAGGGTATAGTGTGTAGGGCATAGAGTTTATGGAATAGAGTGTATGGTATAGAGTGTAGGGTATAGAGTGTAGGGTATAGAGTGTAGAGTGTAGGGTATAGAGTGTAGGGTATAGAGTGTAGGATATAGAGTGTATGGTATAGAGTGTATGGTATAGATTGTAGGGTATAGAGTGTAGGGTATAGAGTGTAGAGTGTAGGGTGTAGAGTGTAGAGTGTAGGGTATAGAGTGTAAGGTATAGAGTGTAGAGTGTAGGGTATAGAGTTTAGGGTATAGAGTGTAGGGTATAGAGTGTAGAGTGTAGGGTATAGAGTGTAGGGTATAGAGCATTGAGTGTAGGGTATAGAGTGTAGGGTATAGAGTGTGGGGTATAGAGTGTAGGGTAGAGAGTGTAGAGTGTAGGGTATAGAGTGTAGGGTATAGAGTGTAGAGTGTAGGGTATAGAGTGTAGGGTATAGATTGTAGGGTATAGATTTTAGAGTGTAGGGATTAGAGTGTAGGGTATAGAGTGTAGGGTATAGAGTGTAGAGTGTAGGGTATGGAGTGTAGGGTATAGAGTATAGAGTGTAGGGTATAGAGTGTAGGGTATAGAGTGTATGGAATAGAGTGTAGAGTGTAGGGTATAGAGTGTATGGTATAGAGTGTAGGGTATAGATTGTAGGGTATAGAGTGTAGAGTGTAGGGTATAGAGTGTAGAGTGTAGGGTATAGAGTTTGGGTATAGAGTGTAGAGTGTAGGGTATAGAGTGTAGGGTATAGAGTGTAGGGTATAGAGTGTAGAGTGTAGGGTATAGAGTGTAGGGTATAGAGTATAGAGAGTAGGGTATAGAGTGTAGGGTATAGATTGTAGGGTATAGAGTGTAGAGTGTAGGGTATAGAGCGTAGGGTATAGAGTGTAGGGTATAGAGTGTAGAGTGTAGGGTATAGAATGTAGGGTATAGAGTGTAGGGTATAGATTGTAGAGTGTATGGATTAGAGTGTAGGGTATAGAGTGTAGGGTATAGAGTGTAGGGTATAGAGTGTAGGGTATAGAGTATAGAGTGTAGGGTATAGAGTGTAGAGTGTAGGGTATAGAGTGTAGAGTGTAGGATATAAAGTGTATGGTATAGAGTGTAGAGTGTAGGGTATAGAGTGTAGGGTATTGAGTGTAGGGTATAGAGTGTAGGGTATAGAGTGTAGAGTGTAGAGTGTAGGGTATAGAGTGTAGAGTGTAGGGTATAGAGTGTAGGGTATAGAGTGTAGGGTATAGAGTGTATGGTATAGAGTGTATAATATATAGTGTAGGGTATAGAGTGTTTGGTATAGAGTGTAGGGTATAGAGTGTAGAGTGTAGGGTATAGATTGTAGAGTGTAGAGTGTAGGGTATAGAGTGTAGGGCATAGAGTTTATGGAATAGAATGTATGGTATAGAGTGTAGGGTATAGATTGTAGAGTGTAGAGTGTAGGGTATAGAGTGTAGGGCATAGAGTTTATGGAATAGAGTGTATGGTATAGAGTGTAGGGTATAGAGTGTAGAGTGTAGGGTATAGAGTGTAGGGTATAGAGTGTAGAGTATAGAGTGTAGAGTGTAGGGTATAGAGTGTAGGGTATAGAGTGTAGAGTGTAGGGTAGAGAGTGTAGGGTATAGAGTGCAGGGTATAGAGTGTAGGGTATAGAGTATAGAGTGTAGGGTATAGAGTGCAGGGTATAGAGTGTAGGGTATAGAGTGTAGGGTATAGAGTGTAGAGTGTAGGGTATAGATTGTAGACTGTAGAGTGTAGGGTATAGATTGTAGGGTAAAGAGTGTAGGGTATAGAGTGTAGGGTATAGAGTGTAGAGTGTAGGGTATAGAGTGTAGGGTATAGAGTGTAGAGTGTAGGGTAGAGAGTGTAGGGTATAGAGTGCAGGGTATAGAGTGTAGGGTATAGAGTATAGAGTGTAGGGTATAGAGTGCAGGGTATAGAGTGTAGGGTATAGAGTGTAGGGTATAGAGTGTAGAGTGTAGGGTATAGATTGTAGACTGTAGAGTGTAGGGTATAGAGTGTAGGGCATAGAGTGTATGGTATAGAGTGTATGGTATAGAGTGTAGGGTATAGAGTGTAGGGTATAGATTGTAATGTATAGAGTGTAGAGTGTAGGGTATAGAGTGTAGGGTATAGTGTGTAGAGTGTAGGGTATAGAGTGTAGGGTATAGAGTGTAGAGAGTAAGGTATAGAGTGTTGTGTATAGAGTATAGAGTGTAGGGTATAGAGTGTAGGGTATAGAGTGTAGGGTACCGAGTGTAGAGTGTAGGGTATAGAGTGTAGGGTATAGAGTGTAGGGTATAGAGTGTAGGGTATAGAGTGTAGGGTATAGAGTGTAGAGTGTAGGGTATAGAGTGTAGGGTATAGATTGTAGAGTGTAGGGTATAGAGTGCAGGGTATAGAGTGTAGGGTATAAAGTGCAGGGTATAGAGTGTAGGGTATAGAGTGTAGGGTATAGAGTGTAGAGTGTAGGGTATAGTGTGTAGGGCATAGAGTTTATGGAATAGAGTGTATGTTATAGAGTGTAGGGTATAGAGTGTAGGGTATAGAGTGTAGAGTGTAGGGTATAGAGTGTAGGGTATAGAGTGTAGGATATAGAGTGTATGGTATAGAGTGTATAGTATAGATTGTAGGGTATAGAGTGTAGGGTATAGAGTGTAGAGTGTAGGGTGTAGAGTGTAGAGTGTAGGGTATAGAGTGTAAGGTATAGAGTGTAGAGTGTAGGGTATAGAGTTTAGGGTATAGAGTGTATGGTATAGAGTGTAGAGTGTAGGGTATAGAGTGTAGGGTATAGAGCATAGAGTGTAGGGTATAGAGTGTAGGGTATAGAGTGTGGGGTATAGAGTGTAGGGTAGAGAGTGTAGAGTGTAGGGTATAGAGTGTAGGGTGTAGAGTGTAGGGTATAGAGTGTAGGGTATAGATTGTAGGGTATAGATTGTAGAGTGTAGGGATTAGAGTGTAGGGTATAGAGTGTAGGGTATAGAGTGTAGAGTGTAGGGTATGGAGTGTAGGGTATAGAGTATAGAGTGTAGGGTATAGAGTGTAGGGTATAGAGTGTATGGAATAGAGTGTAGAGTGTAGGGTATAGAGTGTGTGGTATAGAGTGTAGGGTACAGAGTGTAGGGTTTAGAGTGTATGGTATAGAGTGTATGGTATAGATTGTAGGGTATAGAGTGTAGAGTGTAGGGTATAGAGTGTAGAATGTAGGGTATAGATTGTAGAGTGTAGAGTGTAGGGTATAGTGTGTAGGGCATAGAGTTTATGGAATAGAGTGTATGGTATAGAGTGTAGGGTATAGAGTGTAGGATATAGAGTGTATGGTATAGAGTGTATGGTATAGATTGTAGGGTATAGAGTGTAGGGTATAGAGTGTAGAGTGTAGGGTGTAGAGTGTAGAGTGTAGGGTATAGAGTGTAAGGTATAGAGTGTAGAGTGTAGGGTATAGAGTTTAGGGTATAGAGTGTATGGTATAGAGTGTAGAGTGTAGGGTATAGAGCATAGAGTGTAGGGTATAGAGTGTAGGGTATAGAGTGTGGGGTATAGAGTGTAGGGTAGAGAGTGTAGAGTGTAGGGTATAGAGTGTAGGGTATAGAGTGTAGAGTGTAGGGTATAGAGTGTAGGGTATAGATTGTAGGGTATAGATTGTAGAGTGTAGGGATTAGAGTGTAGGGTATAGAGTGTAGGGTATAGAGTGTAGAGTGTAGGGTATGGAGTGTAGGGTATAGAGTATAGAGTGTAGGGTATAGAGTGTAGGGTATAGAGTGTATGGAATAGAGTGTAGAGTGTAGGGTATAGAGTGTATGGTATAGAGTGTAGGGTACAGAGTGTAGGGTTTAGAGTGTATGGTATAGAGTGTATGGTATAGATTGTAGGGTATAGAGTGTAGAGTGTAGGGTATAGAGTGTAGAATGTAGGGTATAGATTGTAGAGTGTAGAGTGTAGGGTATAGTGTGTAGGGCATAGAGTTTATGGAATAGAGTGTATGGTGTAGAGTGTAGGGTATAGAGTGTAGGATATAGAGTGTATGGTATAGAGTGTATGGTATAGATTGTAGGGTATAGATTGTAGGGTATAGAGTGTAGAGTGTAGGGTGTAGAGTGTAGAGTGTAGGGTATAGAGTGTAAGGTATAGAGTGTAGAGTGTAGGGTATAGAGTTTAGGGTATAGAGTGTATGGTATAGAGTGTAGAGTGTAGGGTATAGAGTGTAGGGTATAGAGCATAGAGTGTAGGGTATAGAGTGTAGGGTATAGAGTGTGGGGTATAGAGTGTAGGGTAGAGAGTTTAGAGTGTAGGGTATGGAGTGTAGGGTATAGAGTGTAGAGTGTAGGGTATAGAGTGTAGGGTATAGATTGTAGGGTATAGATTGTAGAGTGTAGGGATTAGAGTGTAGGGTATAGAGTGTAGGGTATAGAGTGTAGAGTGTAGGGTATGGAGTGTAGGGTATAGAGTATAGAGTGTAGGGTATAGAGTGTAGGGTATAGAGTGTATGGAATAGAGTGTAGAGTGTAGGGTATAGAGTGTATGGTATAGAGTGTAGGGTACAGAGTGTAGGGTTTAGAGTGTATGGTATAGAGTGTATGGTATAGATTGTAGGGTATAGAGTGTAGAGTGTAGGGTATAGAGTGTAGAATGTAGGGTATAGATTGTAGAGTGTAGAGTGTAGGGTATAGTGTGTAGGGCATAGAGTTTATGGAATAGAGTGTATGGTATAGAGTGTAGGGTATAGAGTGTAGGGTATAGAGTGTAGGGTATAGAGTGTAGAGTGTAGGGTATAGAGTGTAGGGTATAGAGTGTAGGATATAGAGTGTATGGTATAGAGTGTATGGTATAGATTGTAGGGTATAGAGTGTAGGGTATAGAGTGTAGGGTGTAGAGTGTAGAGTGTAGGGTATAGAGTGTAAGGTATAGAGTGTAGAGTGTAGGGTATAGAGTTTAGGGTATAGAGTGTATGGTATAGAGTGTAGAGTGTAGGGTATAGAGTGTAGGGTATAGAGCATAGAGTGTAGGGTATAGAGTGTAGGGTATAGAGTGAGGGGTATAGAGTGTAGGGTAGAGAGTGTAGAGTGTAGGGTATAGAGTGTAGGGTATAGAGTGTAGAGTGTAGGGTATAGAGTGTAGGGTATAGATTGTAGGGTATAGATTGTAGAGTGTAGGGATTAGAGTGTAGGGTATAGAGTGTAGGGTATAGAGTGTAGAGTGTAGGGTATGGAGTGTAGGGTATAGAGTATAGAGTGTAGGGTATAGAGTGTAGGGTATAGAGTGTATGGAATAGAGTGTAGAGTGTAGGGTATAGAGTGCATGGTATAGAGTGTAGGGTACAGAGTGTAGGGTTTAGAGTGTATGGTATAGAGTGTATGGTATAGATTGTAGGGTATAGAGTGTAGAGTGTAGGGTATAGAGTGTAGAATGTAGGGTATAGATTGTAGAGTGTAGAGTGTAGGGTATAGTGTGTAGGGCATAGAGTTTATGGAATAGAGTGTATGGTATAGAGTGTAGGGTATAGAGTGTAGAGTATAGAGTGTAGAGTGTAGGGTATAGAGTGTAGGGTACAGAGTGTAGGGTTTAGAGTGTATGGTATAGAGTGTATGGTATAGACTGTAGGGTATAGAGTGTAGAGTGTAGGGTATAGAGTGTAGAGTGTAGGGTATAGAGTTTGGGTATAGAGTGTAGAGTGTAGGGTATAGAGTGTAGGGTATAGAGTGTAGGGTATAGAGTGTAGAGTGTAGGGTATAGAGTGTAGGGTATAGAGTATAGAAAGTAGGGTATAGAGTGTATGGTATAGATTGTAGGGTATAGAGTGTAGGGTATAGAGTGTAGAGTGTAGGGTGTAGAGTGTAGAGTGTAGGGTATAGAGTGTAAGGTATAGAGTGTAGAGTGTAGGGTATAGAGTTTAGGGTATAGAGTGTATGGTATAGAGTGTAGAGTGTAGGGTATAGAGTGTAGGGTATAGAGCATAGAGTGTAGGGTATAGAGTGTAGGGTATAGAGTGTGGGGTATAGAGTGTAGGGTAGAGAGTGTAGAGTGTAGGGTATAGAGTGTAGGGTATAGAGTGTAGAGTGTAGGGTATAGAGTGTAGGGTATAGATTGTAGGGTATAGATTGTAGAGTGTAGGGATTAGAGTGTAGGGTATAGAGTGTAGGGTATAGAGTGTAGAGTGTAGGGTATGGAGTGTAGGGTATAGAGTATAGAGTGTAGGGTATAGAGTGTAGGGTATAGAGTGTATGGAATAGAGTGTAGAGTGTAGGGTATAGAGTGTATGGTATAGAGTGTAGGGTACAGAGTGTAGGGTTTAGAGTGTATGGTATAGAGTGTATGGTATAGATTGTAGGGTATAGAGTGTAGAGTGTAGGGTATAGAGTGTAGAGTGTAGGGTATAGAGTTTGGGTATAGAGTGTAGAGTGTAGGGTATAGAGTGTAGGGTATAGAGTGTAGGGTATAGAGTGTAGAGTGTAGGGTATAGAGTGTAGGGTATAGAGTATAGAGAGTAGGGTATAGAGTGTAGGGTATAGATTGTAGGGTATAGAGTGTAGAGTGTAGGGTATAGAGTGTAGGGTATAGAGTGTAGGGTATAGAGTGTAGGGTATAGAGTGTAGGGTATAGAGTGTAGAGTGTAGGGTATAGAGTGTAGGTTATAGAGTGTAGGGTATAGATTGTAGAGTGTATGGATTAGAGTGTAGGGTATAGAGTGTAGGGTATAGAGTGTAGAGTGTAGGGTATAGAGTGTAGGGTATAGAGTATAGAGTGTAGGGTATAGAGTGTATGGAATAGAGTGTAGAGTGTAGTGTATAGAGTGTAGAGTGTAGGATATAAAGTGTATGGTATAGAGTGTAGAGTGTAGGGTATAGAGTGTAGGGTATAGAGTATAGAGTGTATGGTATAGAGTGTAGGGTATAGAGTGTAGAGTGTAGTGTATAGAGTGTAGAGTGTAGGATATAAAGTGTATGGTATAGAGTGTAGAGTGTAGGGTATAGAGTGTAGGGTATAGAGTGTAGAGTGTAGGGTATAGAGTGTAGAGTGTAGGGTATAGAGTGTAGGGTATAGAGTGTAGGGTATAGAGTGTAGAGTGTAGAGAGTAAGGTATAGAGTGTAGAGTGTAGGGTATAGAGTGTAGGGTATAGAGTGTAGGGTATAGAGTGTATGGTATAGAGTGTATGGTATATAGTGTAGGGTATAGAGTGTTTGGTATAGAGTGTAGGATATAGAGTGTAGAGTGTAGGGTATAGATTGTAGACTGTAGAGTGTAGGGTATAGAGTGTAGGGCATAGAGTTTATGGATTAGAGTGTATGGTATAGAGTGTAGGGTATAGAGTGTAGGGTATAGATTGTAATGTATAGAGTGTAGAGTGTAGGGTATAGAGTGTAGGGTATAGTGTGTAGAGTGTAGGGTATAGAGTGTAGGGTATAGAGTGTAGGGTATAGAGTGTAGAGAGTAGGGTATAGAGTGTAGGGTATAGAGTATAGAGTGTAGGGTATAGAGTGTAGGGTATAGACTGTAGGGTACAGAGTGTAGAGTGTAGGGTATAGAGTGTAGGGTATAGAGTGTAGGGTATAGAGTGTTTGGTATAGAGTGTAGGGTATAGAGTGTAGAGTGTAGGGTATAGAGTGTAGGGTATAGATTGTAGAGTGTAGGGTATAGAGTGCAGGGTATAGAGTGTAGGGAATAGAGTGTAGGGTATAGAGTGTAGAGTGTAGGGTATGGAGTGTAGGGTATAGAGTATAGAGTGTAGGGTATAGAGTGTAGGGTATAGAGTGTATGGAATAGAGTGTAGAGTGTAGGGTATAGAGTGTATGGTATAGAGTGTAGGGTACAGAGTGTAGGGTTTAGAGTGTATGGTAAAGAGTGTATGGTATAGATTGTAGGGTATAGAGTGTAGAGTGTAGGGTATAGAGTGTAGAGTGTAGGGTATAGAGTTTGGGTATAGAGTGTAGAGTGTAGGGTATAAAGTGTAGGGTATAGAGTGTAGGGTATAGAGTGTAGAGTGTAGGGTATAGAGTGTAGGGTATAGAGTATAGAGAGTAGGGTATAGAGTGTAGGGTATAGATTGTAGGGTATAGAGTGTAGAATGTAGGGTATAGAGTGTAGGGTATAGAGTGTAGGGTATAGAGTGTAGGGTATAGAGTGTAGAGTGTAGGGTATAGAGTGTAGGTTATAGAGTGTAGGGTATAGATTGTAGAGTGTATGGATTAGAGTGTAGGGTATACAGTGTAGGGTATAGAGTGTAGAGTGTAGGGCATAGAGTGTATGGTATAGAGTGTAGGGTATGGAGTGTAGAGTGTAGAGTGTAGGGTATAGAGTGTAGAGTGTAGGATATAAAGTGTATGGTATAGAGTGTAGAGTGTAGGGTATAGAGTGTAGGGTATAGAGTGTAGAGTGTAGGGTATAGAGTGTAGAGTGTAGGGTATAGAGTGTAGGGTATAGAGTGTAGGGTATAGAGTGTAGAGTGTAGAGTGTAGGGTATAGAGTGTAGAGTGTAGGGTATAGAGTGTAGGGTATAGAGTGTAGGGTATAGAGTGTATGGTATAGAGTGTATGGTATATAGTGTAGGGTATAGAGTGTTTGGTATAGAGTGTAGGATATAGGGTGTAGAGTGTAGGGTATAGATTGTAGACTGTAGAGTGTAGGGTATAGAGTGTAGGGCATAGAGTTTATGGATTAGAGTGTATGGTATAGAGTGTAGGGTATAGAGTGTAGGGTATAGATTGTAATGTATAGAGTGTAGAGTGTAGGGTATAGAGTGTAGGGTATAGTGTGTAGAGTGTAGGGTATAGAGTGTAGGGTATAGAGTGTAGGGTATAGAGTGCAGAGAGTAGGGTATAGAGTGTAGGGTATAGAGTATAGAGTGTAGGGTATAGAGTGTAGGGTATAGAGTGTAGGGTATAGAGTGTAGGGTATAGAGTGTAGGCTATAGAGTGTAGGGTATAGAGTGTTTTGTATAGAGTGTAGGGTATAGAGTGTAGAGTGTAGGGTATAGAGTGTAGGGTATAGATTGTAGAGTGTAGGGTATAGAGTGCAGGGTATAGAGTGTAGGGTATAAAGTGCAGGGTATAGAGTGTAGGGTATAGAGTGTAGGGTATAGAGTGTAGAGTGTAGGGTATAGAGTGTAGGGTATAGAGTGTAGGGTATAGAGTGTATGGTATAGAGTGTAGAGTGTAGGGTATAGAGTGTAGGGTATTGAGTGTAGGGTATAGAGTGTAGGGTATAGAGTGTAGAGTGTAGAGTGTAGGGTATAGAGTGTAGGGTATTGAGTGTAGGGTATAGAGAGTAGGGTATAGAGTGTAGAGTGTAGAGTGTAGGGTATAGAGTGTAGAGTGTAGGGTATAGAGTGTAGGGTATAGAGTGTATGGTATAGAGTGTATGGTATATAGTGTAGGGTATAGAGTGTTTGGTATAGAGTGTAGGATATAGAGTGTAGAGTGTAGGGTATAGATTGTAGACTGTAGAGTGTAGGGTATAGAGTGTAGGGCATAGAGTTTATGGATTAGAGTGTATGGTATAGAGTGTAGGGTATAGAGTGTAGGGTATAGATTGTAATGTATAGAGTGTAGAGTGTAGGGTATAGAGTGTAGGGTATAGTGTGTAGAGTGTAGGGTATAGAGTGTAGGGTATAGAGTGTAGGGTATAGAGTGTAGAGAGTAGGGTATAGAGTGTAGGGTATAGAGTATAGAGTGTAGGGTATAGAGTGTAGGGTATAGAGTGTAGGGTACAGAGTGTAGAGTGTAGGGTATAGAGTGTAGGGTATAGAGTGTAGGGTATAGAGTGTTTGGTATAGAGTGTAGGGTATAGAGTGTAGAGTGTAGGGTATAGAGTGTAGGGTATAGATTGTAGAGTGTAGGGTATAGAGTGCAGGGTAAAGAGTGTAGGGTATAAAGTGCAGGGTATAGAGTGTAGGGTATAGAGTGTAGGGTATAGAGTGTAGAGTGTAGGGTATAGAGTGTAGGGTATAGAGTGTAGGGTATAGAGTGTAGGGTAGAGAGTGTAGAGTGTAGGGTACAGAGTGTAGGTTATAGAGTGTAGGGTATAGATTGTAGAGTGTATGGATTAGAGTGTAGGGTATAGAGTGTAGGGTATAGAGTGTAGAGTGTAGGGTATAGAGTGTAGGGTATAGAGTGTGGGGTATAGAGTGTAGGGTAGAGAGTGTAGAGTGTAGGGTATAGAGTGTAGGGTATAGAGTGTAGAGTGTAGGGTATAGAGTGTAGGGTATAGATTGTAGGGTATAGATTGTAGAGTGTAGGGATTAGAGTGTAGGGTATAGAGTGTAGGGTATAGAGTGTAGAGTGTAGGGTATGGAGTGTAGGGTATAGAGTATAGAGTGTAGGGTATAGAGTGTAGGATATAGAGTGTATGGAATAGAGTGTAGAGTGTAGGGTATAGAGTGTATGGTATAGAGTGTAGGGTACAGAGTGTAGGGTTTAGAGTGTATGGTATAGAGTGTATGGTATAGATTGTAGGGTATAGAGTGTAGAGTGTAGGGTATAGTGTGTAGAGCATAGAGTTTATGGAATAGAGTGTATGGTATAGAGTGTAGGGTATAGAGCGTAGGGTATAGAGTGTAGAGTGTAGGGTATAGAGTGTAGGGTATAGAGTGTAGGATATAGAGTGTATGGTATAGAGTGTAGGGTATAGAGTGTAGAGTGTAGAGTGTAGGGTATAGAGTGTAGAGTGTAGGATATAAAGTGTATGGTATAGAGTGTAGAGTGTAGGGTATAGAGTATAGGGTATTGAGTGTAGGGTATAGAGTGTAGGGTATAGAGTGTAGAGTGTAGGGTATAGATTGTAGAGTGTAGGGTATAGAGTGTAGGGTATAGAGTGTAGGGTATAGAGTGTATGGTATAGAGTGTATAATATATAGTGTAGGGTATAGAGTGTTTGGTATAGAGTGTAGGGTATAGAGTGTAGGGTATAGATTGTAGAGTGTAGAGTGTAGGGCATAGAGTGTAGGGCATAGAGTTTATGGAATAGAGTGTATGGTATAGAGTGTAGGGTATAGATTGTAGAGTGTAGAGTGTAGGGTATAGAGTGTAGGGCATAGAGTTTATGGAATAGAGTGTATGGTATAGAGTGTAGGGTATAGATTGTAGAGTGTAGAGTGTAGGGTATAGAGTGTAGGGCATAGAGTTTATGGAATAGAGTGTATGGTATAGAGTGTAGGGTATAGAGTGTAGAGTGTAGGGTATAGAGTGTAGGGTATAGAGTGTAGAGTATAGAGTGTATGGTATAGAGTGTATGGTATAGATTGTAGGGTAAAGAGTGTAGGGTATAGAGTGTAGGGTATTGAGTGTAGGGTATAGAGTGTAGGGTATAGAGTGTAGAGTGTTGGGTATAGAGTGTAGGGTATAGAGTGTAGGGTATAGAGTGTATGGTATAGAGTGTATGATATATAGTGTAGGGTATAGAGTGTTTGGTATAGAGTGTAGGGTATAGAGTGTAGAGTGTAGGGCATAGAGTTTATGGATTAGAGTGTATGGTATAGAGTGTAGGGTATAGAGTGTAGAGTGTAGGGTATAGAGTGTAGGGTATAGAGTGTA
This sequence comes from Ranitomeya imitator, assembly GCF_032444005.1. Classification (NCBI taxonomy): domain Eukaryota; kingdom Metazoa; phylum Chordata; class Amphibia; order Anura; family Dendrobatidae; genus Ranitomeya; species Ranitomeya imitator. The sequence continues at coordinate 676,475,986 of NC_091283.1, read as the reverse complement.
GAGTATAGAGTGTATGGTATAGAGTGTATGGTATAGATTGTAGGGTAAAGAGTGTAGGGTATGGAGTGTAGGGTATAGAGTGTAGAGTGTAGGGTATAGAGTGTAGGGTATAGAGTGTAGAGTGTAGGGTAGAGAGTGTAGGGTATAGAGTGCAGGGTATAGAGTGCAGGGTATAGAGTGTAGGGTATAGAGTATAGAGTGTAGGGTATAGAGTGTAGGGTATAGAGTGTAGGGTAGAGAGTGTAGAGTGTAGGGTATAGAGTGTAGGGTATAGAGTGTAGAGTGTAGGGTATAGAGTGTAGGGTATAGATTGTAGGGTATAGATTGTAGAGTGTAGGGATTAGAGTGTAGGGTATAGAGTGTAGGGTATAGAGTGTAGAGTGTAGGGTATGGAGTGTAGGGTATAGAGTATAGAGTGTAGGGTATAGAGTGTAGGGTATAGAGTGTATGGAATAGAGTGTAGAGTGTAGGGTATAGAGTGCATGGTATAGAGTGTAGGGTACAGAGTGTAGGGTTTAGAGTGTATGGTATAGAGTGTATGGTATAGATTGTAGGGTATAGAGTGTAGAGTGTAGGGTATAGAGTGTAGAATGTAGGGTATAGATTGTAGAGTGTAGAGTGTAGGGTATAGTGTGTAGGGCATAGAGTTTATGGAATAGATTGTATGGTATAGAGTGTAGGGTATAGAGTGTAGGGTATAGAGTGTAGAGTGTAGGGTATAGAGTGTAGGGTACAGAGTGTAGGGTTTAGAGTGTATGGTATAGAGTGTATGGTATAGATTGTAGGGTATAGAGTGTAGAGTGTAGGGTATAGAGTGTAGAGTGTAGGGTATAGAGTTTGGGTATAGAGTGTAGAGTGTAGGGTATAGAGTGTAGGGTATAGAGTGTAGGGTATAGAGTGTAGAGTGTAGGGTATAGAGTGTAGGGTATAGAGTATAGAAAGTAGGGTATAGAGTGTATGGTATAGATTGTAGGGTATAGAGTGTAGGGTATAGAGTGTAGAGTGTAGGGTGTAGAGTGTAGAGTGTAGGGTATAGAGTGTAAGGTATAGAGTGTAGAGTGTAGGGTATAGAGTTTAGGGTATAGAGTGTATGGTATAGAGTGTAGAGTGTAGGGTATAGAGTGTAGGGTATAGAGCATAGAGTGTAGGGTATAGAGTGTAGGGTATAGAGTGTGGGGTATAGAGTGTAGGGTAGAGAGTGTAGAGTGTAGGGTATAGAGTGTAGGGTATAGAGTGTAGAGTGTAGGGTATAGAGTGTAGGGTATAGATTGTAGGGTATAGATTGTAGAGTGTAGGGATTAGAGTGTAGGGTATAGAGTGTAGGGTATAGAGTGTAGAGTGTAGGGTATGGAGTGTAGGGTATAGAGTATAGAGTGTAGGGTATAGAGTGTAGGGTATAGAGTGTATGGAATAGAGTGTAGAGTGTAGGGTATAGAGTGTATGGTATAGAGTGTAGGGTACAGAGTGTAGGGTTTAGAGTGTATGGTATAGAGTGTATGGTATAGATTGTAGGGTATAGAGTGTAGAGTGTAGGGTATAGAGTGTAGAGTGTAGGGTATAGAGTTTGGGTATAGAGTGTAGAGTGTAGGGTATAGAGTGTAGGGTATAGAGTGTAGGGTATAGAGTGTAGAGTGTAGGGTATAGAGTGTAGGGTATAGAGTATAGAGAGTAGGGTATAGAGTGTAGGGTATAGATTGTAGGGTATAGAGTGTAGAGTGTAGGGTATAGAGTGTAGGGTATAGAGTGTAGGGTATAGAGTGTAGGGTATAGAGTGTAGGGTATAGAGTGTAGAGTGTAGGGTATAGAGTGTAGGTTATAGAGTGTAGGGTATAGATTGTAGAGTGTATGGATTAGAGTGTAGGGTATAGAGTGTAGGGTATAGAGTGTAGAGTGTAGGGTATAGAGTGTAGGGTATAGAGTATAGAGTGTAGGGTATAGAGTGTATGGAATAGAGTGTAGAGTGTAGTGTATAGAGTGTAGAGTGTAGGATATAAAGTGTATGGTATAGAGTGTAGAGTGTAGGGTATAGAGTGTAGGGTATAGAGTATAGAGTGTATGGTATAGAGTGTAGGGTATAGAGTGTAGAGTGTAGTGTATAGAGTGTAGAGTGTAGGATATAAAGTGTATGGTATAGAGTGTAGAGTGTAGGGTATAGAGTGTAGGGTATAGAGTGTAGAGTGTAGAGTGTAGGGTATAGAGTGTAGAGTGTAGGGTATAGAGTGTAGGGTATAGAGTGTAGGGTATAGAGTGTAGAGTGTGGAGAGTAGGGTATAGAGTGTAGAGTGTAGGGTATAGAGTGTAGGGTATAGAGTGTAGGGTATAGAGTGTATGGTATAGAGTGTATGGTATATAGTGTAGGGTATAGAGTGTTTGGTATAGAGTGTAGGATATAGAGTGTAGAGTGTAGGGTATAGATTGTAGACTGTAGAGTGTAGGGTATAGAGTGTAGGGCATAGAGTTTATGGATTAGAGTGTATGGTATAGAGTGTAGGGTATAGAGTGTAGGGTATAGATTGTAATGTATAGAGTGTAGAGTGTAGGGTATAGAGTGTAGGGTATAGTGTGTAGAGTGTAGGGTATAGAGTGTAGGGTATAGAGTGTAGGGTATAGAGTGTAGAGAGTAGGGTATAGAGTGTAGGGTATAGAGTATAGAGTGTAGGGTATAGAGTGTAGGGTATAGAGTGTAGGGTACAGAATGTAGAGTGTAGGGTATAGAGTGTAGGGTATAGAGTGTAGGGTATAGAGTGTTTGGTATAGAGTGTAGGGTATAGAGTGTAGAGTGTAGGGTATAGAGTGTAGGGTATAGATTGTAGAGTGTAGGGTATAGAGTGCAGGGTATAGAGTGTAGGGAATAGAGTGTAGGGTATAGAGTGTAGAGTGTAGGGTATGGAGTGTAGGGTATAGAGTATAGAGTGTAGGGTATAGAGTGTAGGGTATAGAGTGTATGGAATAGAGTGTAGAGTGTAGGGTATAGAGTGTATGGTATAGAGTGTAGGGTACAGAGTGTAGGGTTTAGAGTGTATGGTATAGAGTGTATGGTATAGATTGTAGGGTATAGAGTGTAGAGTATAGGGTATAGAGTGTAGAGTGTAGGGTATAGAGTTTGGGTATAGAGTGTAGAGTGTAGGGTATAGAGTGTAGGGTATAGAGTGTAGGGTATAGAGTGTAGAGTGTAGGGTATAGAGTGTAGGGTATAGAGTATAGAGAGTAGGGTATAGAGTGTAGGGTATAGATTGTAGGGTATAGAGTGTAGAGTGTAGGGTATAGAGTGTAGGGTATAGAGTGTAGGGTATAGAGTGTAGGGTATAGAGTGTAGAGTGTAGGGTATAGAGTGTAGGTTATAGAGTGTAGGGTATAGATTGTAGAGTGTATGGATTAGAGTGTAGGGTATACAGTGTAGGGTATAGAGTGTAGAGTGTAGGGCATAGAGTGTATGGTATAGAGTGTAGGGTATAGAGTGTAGAGTGTAGAGTGTAGGGTATAGAGTGTAGAGTGTAGGATATAAAGTGTATGGTATAGAGTGTAGAGTGTAGGGTATAGAGTGTAGGGTATAGAGTGTAGAGTGTAGGGTATAGAGTGTAGAGTGTAGGGTATAGAGTGTAGGGTATAGAGTGTAGGGTATAGAGTGTAGAGTGTAGAGTGTAGGGTATAGAGTGTAGAGTGTAGGGTATAGAGTGTAGGGTATAGAGTGTAGGGTATAGAGTGTATGGTATAGAGTGTATGGTATATAGTGTAGGGTATAGAGTGTTTGGTATAGAGTGTAGGATATAGAGTGTAGAGTGTAGGGTATAGATTGTAGACTGTAGAGTGTAGGGTATAGAGTGTAGGGCATAGAGTTTATGGATTAGAGTGTATGGTATAGAGTGTAGGGTATAGAGTGTAGGGTATAGATTGTAATGTATAGAGTGTAGAGTGTAGGGTATAGAGTGTAGGGTATAGTGTGTAGAGTGTAGGGTATAGAGTGTAGGGTATAGAGTGTAGGGTATAGAGTGCAGAGAGTAGGGTATAGAGTGTAGGGTATAGAGTATAGAGTGTAGGGTATAGAGTGTAGGGTATAGAGTGTAGGGTATAGAGTGTAGGGTATAGAGTGTAGGGTATAGAGTGTAGGGTATAGAGTGTTTTGTATAGAGTGTAGGGTATAGAGTGTAGAGTGTAGGGTATAGAGTGTAGGGTATAGATTGTAGAGTGTAGGGTATAGAGTGCAGGGTATAGAGTGTAGGGTATAAAGTGCAGGGTATAGAGTGTAGGGTATAGAGTGTAGGGTATAGAGTGTAGAGTGTAGGGTATAGAGTGTAGGGTATAGAGTGTAGGGTATAGAGTGTATGGTATAGAGTGTAGAGTGTAGGGTATAGAGTGTAGGGTATTGAGTGTAGGGTATAGAGTGTAGGGTATAGAGTGTAGAGTGTAGAGTGTAGGGTATAGAGTGTAGGGTATTGAGTGTAGGGTATAGAGTGTAGGGTATAGAGTGTAGAGTGTAGAGTGTAGGGTATAGAGTGTAGAGTGTAGGGTATAGAGTGTAGGGTATAGAGTGTATGGTATAGAGTGTATGGTATATAGTGTAGGGTATAGAGTGTTTGGTATAGAGTGTAGGATATAGAGTGTAGAGTGTAGGGTATAGATTGTAGACTGTAGAGTGTAGGGTATAGAGTGTAGGGCATAGAGTTTATGGATTAGAGTGTATGGTATAGAGTGTAGGGTATAGAGTGTAGGGTATAGATTGTAATGTATAGAGTGTAGAGTGTAGGGTATAGAGTGTAGGGTATAGTGTGTAGAGTGTAGGGTATAGAGTGGAGGGTATAGAGTGTAGGGTATAGAGTGTAGAGAGTAGGGTATAGAGTGTAGGGTATAGAGTATAGAGTGTAGGGTATAGAGTGTAGGGTATAGAGTGTAGGGTACAGAGTGTAGAGTGTAGGGTATAGAGTGTAGGGTATAGAGTGTAGGGTATAGAGTGTTTGGTATAGAGTGTAGGGTATAGAGTGTAGAGTGTAGGGTATAGAGTGTAGGGTATAGATTGTAGAGTGTAGGGTATAGAGTGCAGGGTAAAGAGTGTAGGGTATAAAGTGCAGGGTATAGAGTTTAGGGTATAGAGTGTAGGGTATAGAGTGTAGAGTGTAGGGTATAGAGTGTAGGGTATAGAGTGTAGGGTATAGAGTGTAGGGTAGAGAGTGTAGAGTGTAGGGTACAGAGTGTAGGTTATAGAGTGTAGGGTATAGATTGTAGAGTGTATGGATTAGAGTCTAGGGTATAGAGTGTAGGGTATAGAGTGTAGAGTGTAGGGTATAGAGTGTAGGGTATAGAGTGTGGGGTATAGAGTGTAGGGTAGAGAGTGTAGAGTGTAGGGTATAGAGTGTAGGGTATGGAGTGTAGAGTGTAGGGTATAGAGTGTAGGGTATAGATTGTAGGGTATAGATTGTAGAGTGTAGGGATTAGAGTGTAGGGTATAGAGTGTAGGGTATAGAGTGTAGAGTGTAGGGTATGGAGTGTAGGGTATAGAGTATAGAGTGTAGGGTATAGAGTGTAGGGTATAGAGTGTATGGAATAGAGTGTAGAGTGTAGGGTATAGAGTGTATGGTATAGAGTGTAGGGTACAGAGTGTAGGGTTTAGAGTGTATGGTATAGAGTGTATGGTATAGATTGTAGGGTATAGAGTGTAGAGTGTAGGGTATAGTGTGTAGAGCATAGAGTTTATGGAATAGAGTGTATGGTATAGAGTGTAGGGTATAGAGCGTAGGGTATAGAGTGTAGAGTGTAGGGTATAGAGTGTAGGGTATAGAGTGTAGGTTATAGAGTGTATGGTATAGAGTGTAGGGTATAGAGTGTAGAGTGTAGAGTGTAGGGTATAGAGTGTAGAGTGTAGGATATAAAGTGTATGGTATAGAGTGTAGAGTGTAGGGTATAGAGTATAGGGTATTGAGTGTAGGGTATAGAGTGTAGGGTATAGAGTGTAGAGTGTAGGGTATAGATTGTAGAGTGTAGGGTATAGAGTGTAGGGTATAGAGTGTAGGGTATAGAGTGTATGGTATAGAGTGTATAATATATAGTGTAGGGTATAGAGTGTTTGGTATAGAGTGTAGGGTATAGAGTGTAGGGTATAGATTGTAGAGTGTAGAGTGTAGGGCATAGAGTGTAGGGCATAGAGTTTATGGAATAGAGTGTATGGTATAGAGTGTAGGGTATAGATTGTAGAGTGTAGAGTGTAGGGTATAGAGTGTAGGGCATAGAGTTTATGGAATAGAGTGTATGGTATAGAGTGTAGGGTATAGATTGTAGAGTGTAGAGTGTAGGGTATAGAGTGTAGGGCATAGAGTTTATGGAATAGAGTGTATGGTATAGAGTGTAGGGTATAGAGTGTAGAGTGTAGGGTATAGAGTGTAGGGTATAGAGTGTAGAGTATAGAGTGTATGGTATAGAGTGTATGGTATAGATTGTAGGGTAAAGAGTGTAGGGTATAGAGTGTAGGGTATTGAGTGTAGGGTATAGAGTGTAGGGTATAGAGTGTAGAGTGTTGGGTATAGAGTGTAGGGTATAGAGTGTAGGGTATAGAGTGTATGGTATAGAGTGTATGATATATAGTGTAGGGTATAGAGTGTTTGGTATAGAGTGTAGGGTATAGAGTGTAGAGTGTAGGGCATAGAGTTTATGGATTAGAGTGTATGGTATAGAGTGTAGGGTATAGAGTGTAGAGTGTAGGGTATAGAGTGTAGGGTATAGAGTGTAGAGTATAGAGTGTATGGTATAGAGTGTATGGTATAGATTGTAGGGTAAAGAGTGTAGGGTATGGAGTGTAGGGTATAGAGTGTAGAGTGTAGGGTATAGAGTGTAGGGTATAGAGTGTAGAGTGTAGGGTAGAGAGTGTAGGGTATAGAGTGCAGGGTATAGAGTGCAGGGTATAGAGTGTAGGGTATAGAGTATAGAGTGTAGGGTATAGAGTGCAGGGTATAGAGTGTAGGGTATAGAGTGTAGGGTATAGAGTGTAGAGTGTAGGGTATAGATTGTAGGGTATAGAGTGTAGGGTATAGAGTGTATGGTATAGAGTGTAGAGTGTAGGGTATAGAGTGTAGGGTATTGAGTGTAGGGTATAGAGTGTATGGTATAGAGTGTATGGTATAGAGTGTATGGTATATAGTGTAGGGTATAGAGTGTTTGGTATAGAGTGTAGGGTATAGAGTGTAGAGTGTAGGGTATAGAGTGTAGAGTGTAGGGTATAGAGTGTAGGGTATAGAGTGTAGGGTATAGAGTGTATGGTATAGAGTGTATGGTATATAGTGTAGGGTATAGAGTGTTTGGTATAGAGTGTAGGGTATAGAGTGTAGAGTGTAGGGTATAGATTGTAGACTGTAGAGTGTAGGGTATAGAGTGTAGGGCATAGAGTTTATGGATTAGAGTGTATGGTATAGAGTGTAGGGTATAGAGTGTAGGGTATAGATTGTAATGTATAGAGTGTAGAGTGTAGGGTATAGAGTGTAGGGTATAGTGTGTAGAGTGTAGGGTATAGAGTGTAGGGTATAGAGTGTAGGGTATAGAGTGTAGGGTATAGAGTGTAGGATATAGAGTGTATGGTATAGAGTGTAGGGTATAGAGTGTAGAGTGTAGAGAGTAGGGTATAGAGTGTAGAGTGTAGGATATAAAGTGTATGGTATAGAGTGTAGAGTGTAGGGTATAGAGTATAGGGTATTGAGTGTAGGGTATAGAGTGTAGGGTATAGAGTGTAGAGTGTAGGGTATAGATTGTAGAGTGTAGGGTATAGAGTGTAGGGTATAGAGTGTAGGGTATAGAGTGTATGGTATAGAGTGTATAATATATAGTGTAGGGTATAGAGTGTTTGGTATAGAGTGTAGGGTATAGAGTGTAGGGTATAGATTGCAGAGTGTAGAGTGTAGGGCATAGAGTGTAGGGCATAGAGTTTATGGAATAGAGTGTATGGTATAGAGTGTAGGGTATAGATTGTAGAGTGTAGAGTGTAGGGTATAGAGTGTAGGGCATAGAGTTTATGGAATAGAGTGTATGGTATAGAGTGTAGGGTATAGATTGTAGAGTGTAGAGTGTAGGGTATAGAGTGTAGGGCATAGAGTTTATGGAATAGAGTGTATGGTATAGAGTGTAGGGTATAGAGTGTAGAGTGTAGGGTATAGAGTGTAGGGTATAGAGTGTAGAGTATAGAGTGTATGGTATAGAGTGTATGGTATAGATTGTAGGGTAAAGAGTGTAGGGTATAGAGTGTAGGGTATTGAGTGTAGGGTATAGAGTGTAGGGTATAGAGTGTAGAGTGTTGGGTATAGAGTGTAGGGTATAGAGTGTAGGGTATAGAGTGTATGGTATAGAGTGTATGGTATATAGTGTAGGGTATAGAGTGTTTGGTATAGAGTGTAGGGTATAGAGTGTAGAGTGTAGGGCATAGAGTTTATGGATTAGAGTGTATGGTATAGAGTGTAGGGTATAGAGTGTAGAGTGTAGGGTATAGAGTGTAGGGTATAGAGTGTAGAGTATAGAGTGTATGGTATAGAGTGTATGGTATAGATTGTAGGGTAAAGAGTGTAGGGTATGGAGTGTAGGGTATAGAGTGTAGAGTGTAGGGTATAGAGTGTAGGGTATAGAGTGTAGAGTGTAGGGTAGAGAGTGTAGGGTATAGAGTGTAGGGTATAGAGTGCAGGGTATAGAGTGTAGGGTATAGAGTGTAGGGTATAGAGTGTAGAGTGTAGGGTATAGATTGTAGGGTATAGAGTGTAGGGTATAGAGTGTATGGTATAGAGTGTAGAGTGTAGGGTATAGAGTGTAGGGTATTGAGTGTAGGGTATAGAGTGTATGGTATAGAGTGTATGGTATAGAGTGTATGGTATATAGTGTAGGGTATAGAGTGTTTGGTATAGAGTGTAGGGTATAGAGTGTAGAGTGTAGGGTATAGAGTGTAGAGTGTAGGGTATAGAGTGTAGGGTATAGAGTGTAGGGTATAGAGTGTATGGTATAGAGTGTATGGTATATAGTGTAGGGTATAGAGTGTTTGGTATAGAGTGTAGGGTATAGAGTGTAGAGTGTAGGGTATAGATTGTAGACTGTAGAGTGTAGGGTATAGAGTGTAGGGCATAGAGTTTATGGATTAGAGTGTATGGTATAGAGTGTAGGGTATAGAGTGTAGGGTATAGATTGTAATGTATAGAGTGTAGAGTGTAGGGTATAGAGTGTAGGGTATAGTGTGTAGAGTGTAGGGTATAGAGTGTAGGGTATAGAGTGTAGGGTATAGAGTGTAGAGAGTAGGGTATAGAGTGTAGGGTAAAGAGTATAGAGTGTAGGGTATAGAGTGTAGGGTATAGAGTGTAGGGTATAGAGTGTAGGGTACAGAGTGTAGAGTGTAGGGTATAGAGTGTAGGGTATAGAGTGTAGGGTATAGAGTGTTTGGTATAGAGTGTAGGGTATAGAGTGTAGAGTGTAGGGTATAGAGTGTAGGGTATAGATTGTAGAGTGTAGGGTATAGAGTGCAGGGTATAGAGTGTAGGGTATAAAGTGCAGGGTATAGAGTGTAGGGTATAGAGTGTAGGGTATAGAGTGTAGAGTGTAGGGTATAGAGTGTAGGGTATAGAGTGTATGGTATAGAGTGTAGAGTGTAGGGTATAGAGTGTAGGGTATTGAGTGTAGGGTATAGAGTGTATGGTATAGAGTGCATGGTATATAGTGTAGGGTAAAGAGTGTTTGGTATAGAGTGTAGGGTATAGAGTGTAGAGTGTAGGGTATAGATTGTAGATTGTAGAGTGTAGGGTATAGAGTGTAGGGCATAGAGTTTATGGATTAGAGTGTATGGTATAGAGCGTAGGGTATAGAGTGTAATTTATAGAGTGTAGAGTGTAGGGTATAGAGTGTAGGGTATAGTGTGTAGAGTGTAGGGTATAGAGTGTAGGGTATAGAGTGTAGGGTATAGAGTGTAGAGAGTAGGGTATAGAGTGTAGGGTATAGAGTATAGAGTGTAGGGTATAGAGTGTAGGGTATAGAGTGTTTGGTATAGAGTGTAGGGTATAGAGTGTAGAGTGTAGGTTATAGAGTGCAGGGTATAGAGTGTAGGGTATAGAGTGTAGGGTATAGAGTGTAGAGTGTAGGGTATAGAGTGTAGGGTATAGAGTGTAGGGTATAGAGTGTATGGTATAGAGTGTAGAGTGTAGGGTATAGAGTGTAGGGTATTGAGTGTAGGGTATAGAGTGTAGAGTGTAGGGTATAGAGTGTAGAGTGTAGGGTATAGAGTGTATGGTATAGAGTGTATGGTATATAGTGTAGGGTATAGAGTTTAGGGTATAGAGTGTATGGTATAGAGTGTAGAGTGTAGGGTATAGAGTGTAGGGTATAGAGCATAGAGTGTAGGGTATAGAGTGTAGGGTATATAGTGTGGGGTATAGAGTGTAGGGTAGAGAGTGTAGAGTGTAGGGTATAGAGTGTAGGGTATAGATTGTAGGGTATAGATTGTAGAGTGTAGGGATTAGAGTGTAGGGTATAGAGTGTAGGGTATAGAGTGTAGAGTGTAGGGTATGGAGTGTAGGGTATAGAGTATAGAGTGTAGGGTATAGAGTGTAGGGTATAGAGTGTATGGAATAGAGTGTAGAGTGTAGGGTATAGAGTGTATGGTATAGAGTGTAGGGTACAGAGTGTAGGGTTTAGAGTGTATGGTATAGAGTGTATGGTATAGATTGTAGGGTATAGAGTGTAGAGTGTAGGGTATAGAGTGTAGAATGTAGGGTATAGATTGTAGAGTGTAGAGTGTAGGGTATAGAGTATAGAGTGTAGGGTATAGAGTGCAGGGTATAGAGTGTAGGGTATAGAGTGTAGGGTATAGAGTGTAGAGTGTAGGGTATAGATTGTAGGGTATAGAGTGTAGGGTATAGAGTGTATGGTATAGAGTGTAGAGTGTAGGGTATAGAGTGTAGGGTATTGAGTGTAGGGTATAGAGTGTATGGTATAGAGTGTATGGTATAGAGTGTATGGTATATAGTGTAGGGTATAGAGTGTTTGGTATAGAGTGTAGGGTATGGAGTGTAGAGTGTAGGGTATAGAGTGTAGAGTGTAGGGTATAGAGTGTAGGGTATAGAGTGTAGGGTATAGAGTGTATGGTATAGAGTGTATGGTATATAGTGTAGGGTATAGAGTGTTTGGTATAGAGTGTAGGGTATAGAGTGTAGAGTGTAGGGTATAGATTGTAGACTGTAGAGTGTAGGGTATAGAGTGTAGGGCATAGAGTTTATGGATTAGAGTGTATGGTATAGAGTGTAGGGTATAGAGTGTAGGGTATAGATTGTAATGTGTAGAGTGTAGGGTATAGAGTGTAGGGTATAGTGTGTAGAGTGTAGGGTATAGAGTGTAGGGTATAGAGTGTAGGGTATAGAGTGTAGAGAGTAGGGTATAGAGTGTAGGGTAAAGAGTATAGAGTGTAGGGTATAGAGTGTAGGGTATAGAGTGTAGGGTATAGAGTGTAGGGTACAGAGTGTAGAGTGTAGGGTATAGAGTGTAGGGTATAGAGTGTAGGGTATAGAGTGTTTGGTATAGAGTGTAGGGTATAGAGTGTAGAGTGTAGGGTATAGAGTGTAGGGTATAGATTGTAGAGTGTAGGGTATAGAGTGCAGGGTATAGAGTGTAGGGTATAAAGTGCAGGGTATAGAGTGTAGGGTATAGAGTGTAGGGTATAGAGTGTAGAGTGTAGGGTATAGAGTGTAGGGTATAGAGTGTTTGGTATAGAGTGTAGAGTGTAGGGTATAGAGTGTAGGGTATTGAGTGTAGGGTATAGAGTGTATGGTATAGAGTGCATGGTATATAGTGTAGGGTAAAGAGTGTTTGGTATAGAGTGTAGGGTATAGAGTGTAGAGTGTAGGGTATAGATTGTAGATTGTAGAGTGTAGGGTATAGAGTGTAGGGCATAGAGTTTATGGATTAGAGTGTATGGTATAGAGTGTAGGGTATAGAGTGTAATTTATAGAGTGTAGAGTGTAGGGTATAGAGTGTAGGGTATAGTGTGTAGAGTGTAGGGTATAGAGTGTAGGGTATAGAGTGTAGGGTATAGAGTATAGAGTGTAGGGTATAGAGTGTAGGGTATAGAGTGTAGGGTATAGAGTGTTTGGTATAGAGTGTAGGGTATAGAGTGTAGAGTGTAGGTTATAGAGTGCAGGGTATAGAGTGTAGGGTATAGAGTGTAGGGTATAGAGTGTAGAGTGTAGGGTATAGAGTGTAGGGTATAGAGTGTAGGGTATAGAGTGTATGGTATAGAGTGTAGAGTGTAGGGTATAGAGTGTAGGGTATTGAGTGTAGGGTATAGAGTGTGGGGTATAGAGTGTAGAGTGTAGAGTGTAGGGTATAGAGTGTAGAGTGTAGGGTATAGAGTGTATGGTATAGAGTGTATGGTATATAGTGTAGGGTATAGAGTTTAGGGTATAGAGTGTATGGTATAGAGTGTAGAGTGTAGGGTATAGAGTGTAGGGTATAGAGCATAGAGTGTAGGGTATAGAGTGTAGGGTATAGAGTGTGGGGTATAGAGTGTAGGGTAGAGAGTGTAGAGTGTAGGGTATAGAGTGTAGGGTATAGAGTGTAGAGTGTAGGGTATAGATTGTAGGGTATAGATTTTAGGGTATAGATTGTAGAGTGTAGGGATTAGAGTGTAGGGTATAGAGTGTAGGGTATAGAGTGTAGAGTGTAGGGTATGGAGTGTAGGGTATAGAGTATAGAGTGTAGGGTATAGAGTGTAGGGTATAGAGTGTATGGAATAGAGTGTAGAGTGTAGGGTATAGAGTGTATGGTATAGAGTGTAGGGTACAGAGTGTAGGGTTTAGAGTGTATGGTATAGAGTGTATGGTATAGATTGTAGGGTATAGAGTGTAGAGTGTAGGGTATAGAGTGTAGAATGTAGGGTATAGATTGTAGAGTGTAGAGTGTAGGGTATAGTGTGTAGGGCATAGAGTTTATGGAATAGAGTGTATGGTATAGAGTGTAGGGTATAGAGTGTAGGGTATAGAGTGTAGGGTATAGAGTGTAGAGTGTAGGGTATAGAGTGTAGGGTATAGAGTGTAGGATATAGAGTGTATGGTATAGAGTGTATGGTATAGATTGTAGGGTATAGAGTGTAGGGTATAGAGTTTAGGGTATAGAGTGTATGGTATAGAGTGTAGAGTGTAGGGTATAGAGTGTAGGGTATAGAGCATAGAGTGTAGGGTATAGAGTGTAGGGTATAGAGTGTGGGGTATAGAGTGTAGGGTAGAGAGTGTAGAGTGTAGGGTATAGAGTGTAGGGTATAGAGTGTAGAGTGTAGGGTATAGAGTGTAGGGTATAGATTGTAGGGCATAGATTGTAGAGTGTAGGGATTAGAGTGTAGGGTATAGAGTGTAGGGTATAGAGTGTAGAGTGTAGGGTATGGAGTGTAGGGTATAGAGTATAGAGTGTAGGGTATAGAGTGTAGGGTATAGAGTGTATGGAATAGAGTGTAGAGTGTAGGGTATAGAGTGTGTGGTATAGAGTGTAGGGTACAGAGTGTAGGGTTTAGAGTGTATGGTATAGAGTGTATGGTATAGATTGTAGGGTATAGAGTGTAGAGTGTAGGGTATAGAGTGTAGAATGTAGGGTATAGATTGTAGAGTGTAGAGTGTAGGGTATAGTGTGTAGGGCATAGAGTTTATGGAATAGAGTGTTTGGTATAGAGTGTAGGGTATAGAGTGTAGGATATAGAGTGTATGGTATAGAGTGTATGGTATAGATTGTAGGGTAGAGAGTGTAGGGTATAGAGTGTAGAGTGTAGGGTGTAGAGTGTAGAGTGTAGGGTATAGAGTGTAAGGTATAGAGTGTAGAGTGTAGGGTATAGAGTTTAGGGTATAGAGTGTATGGTATAGAGTGTAGAGTGTAGGGTATAGAGTGTAGGGTATAGAGCATAGAGTGTAGGGTATAGAGTGTAGGGTATAGAGTGTGGGGTATAGAGTGTAGGGTAGAGAGTGTAGAGTGTAGGGTATAAAGTGTAGAGTGTAGGGTATAGAGTGTAGGGTATAGATTGTAGGGTATAGATTGTAGAGTGTAGGGATTAGAGTGTAGGGTATAGAGTGTAGGGTATAGAGTGTAGAGTGTAGGGTATGGAGTGTAGGGTATAGAGTATAGAGTGTAGGGTATAGAGTGTAGGGTATAGAGTGTATGGAATAGAGTGTAGAGTGTAGGGTATAGAGTGTATGGTATAGAGTGTAGGGTACAGAGTGTAGGGTTTAGAGTGTATGGTATAGAGTGTATGGTATAGATTGTAGGGTATAGAGTGTAGAGTGTAGGGTATAGAGTGTAGAATGTAGGGTATAGATTGTAGAGTGTAGAGTGTAGGGTATAGTGTGTAGGGCATAGAGTTTATGGAATAGAGTGTATGGTATAGAGTGTAGGGTATAGAGTGTAGGATATAGAGTGTATGGTATAGAGTGTATGGTATAGATTGTAGGGTATAGAGTGTAGGGTATAGAGTGTAGAGTGTAGGGTGTAGAGTGTAGAGTGTAGGGTATAGAGTGTAAGGTATAGAGTGTAGAGTGTAGGGTATAGAGTTTAGGGTATAGAGTGTATGGTATAGAGTGTAGAGTGTAGGGTATAGAGTGTAGGGTATAGAGCATAGAGTGTAGGGTATAGAGTGTAGGGTATAGAGTGTGGGGTATAGAGTGTAGGGTAGAGAGTGTAGAGTGTAGGGTATAGAGTGTAGGGTATAGATTGTAGAGTGTAGGGTATAGAGTGTAGGGTATAGATTGTAGGGTATAGATTGTAGAGTGTAGGGATTAGAGTGTAGGGTATAGAGTGTAGGGTATAGAGTGTAGAGTGTAGGGTATGGAGTGTAGGGTATAGAGTATAGAGTGTAGGGTATAGAGTGTAGGGTATAGAGTGTATGGAATAGAGTGTAGAGTGTAGGGTATAGAGTGTATGGTATAGAGTGTAGGGTACAGAGTGTAGGGTTTAGAGTGTATGGTATAGAGTGTATGGTATAGATTGTAGGGTATAGAGTGTAGAGTGTAGGGTATAGAGTGTAGAATGTAGGGTATAGATTGTAGAGTGTAGAGTGTAGGGTATAGTGTGTAGGGCATAGAGTTTATGGAATAGAGTGTATGGTATAGAGTGTAGGGTATAGAGTGTAGGGTATAGAGTGTAGAGTGTAGGGTATAGAGTGTAGGGTACAGAGTGTAGGGTTTAGAGTGTATGGTATAGAGTGTATGGTATAGATTGTAGGGTATAGAGTGTAGAGTGTAGGGTATAGAGTGTAGAGTGTAGGGTATAGAGTTTGGGTATAGAGTGTAGAGTGTAGGGTAAAGAGTGTAGGGTATAGAGTGTAGGGTATAGAGTGTAGAGTGTAGGGTATAGAGTGTAGGGTATAGAGTATAGAAAGTAGGGTATAGAGTGTATGGTATAGATTGTAGGGTATAGAGTGTAAGGTATAGAGTGTAGAGTGTAGGGTGTAGAGTGTAGAGTGTAGGGTATAGAGTTTAGGGTATAGAGTGTATGGTATAGAGTGTAGAGTGTAGGGTATAGAGTGTAGGGTATAGAGCATAGAGTGTAGGGTATAGAGTGTAGGGTATAGAGTGTGGGGTATAGAGTGTAGGGTAGAGAGTGTAGAGTGTAGGGTATAGAGTGTAGGGTATAGAGTGTAGAGTGTAGGGTATAGAGTGTAGGGTATAGATTGTAGGGTATAGATTGTAGAGTGTAGGGATTAGAGTGTAGGGTATAGAGTGTAGGGTATAGAGTGTAGAGTGTAGGGTATGGAGTGTAGGGTATAGAGTATAGAGTGTAGGGTATAGAGTGTAGGGTATAGAGTGTATGGAATAGAGTGTAGAGTGTAGGGTATAGAGTGTATGGTATAGAGTGTAGGGTACAGAGTGTAGGGTTTAGAGTGTATGGTATAGAGTGTATGGTATAGATTGTAGGGTATAGAGTGTAGAGTGTAGGGTATAGAGTGTAGAGTGTAGGGTATAGAGTTTGGGTATAGAGTGTAGAGTGTAGGGTATAGAGTGTAGGGTATAGAGTGTAGGGTATAGAGTGTAGAGTGTAGGGTATAGAGTGTAGGGTATAGAGTATAGAGAGTAGGGTATAGAGTGTAGGGTATAGATTGTAGGGTATAGAGTGTAGAGTGTAGGGTATAGAGTGTAGGGTATAGAGTGTAGGGTATAGAGTGTAGGGTATAGAGTGTAGAGTGTAGGGTATAGAGTGTAGGTTATAGAGTGTAGGTATAGATTGTAGAGTGTATGGATTAGAGTGTAGGGTATAGAGTGTAGGGTATAGAGTGTAGAGTGTAGGGTATAGAGTGTAGGGTATAGAGTATAGAGTGTAGGGTATAGAGTGTATGGAATAGAGTGTAGAGTGTAGGGCATATAGTGTATGGTATAGAGTGTAGGGTATAGAATGTAGAGTGTAGTGTATAGAGTGTAGAGTGTAGGATATAAAGTGTATGGTATAGAGTGTAGAGTGTAGGGTATAGAGTGTAGGGTATAGAGTGTAGAGTGTAGAGTGTAGGGTATAGAGTGTAGAGTGTAGGGTATAGAGTGTAGGGTATAGAGTGTAGGGTATAGAGTGTAGAGTGTAGAGAGTAGGGTATAGAGTGTAGAGTGTAGGGTATAGAGTGTAGGGTATAGAGTGTAGGGTATAGAGTGTATGGTATAGAGTGTATGGTATATAGTGTAGGGTATAGAGTGTTTGGTATAGAGTGTAGGATATAGAGTGTAGAGTGTAGGGTATAGATTGTAGACTGTAGAGTGTAGGGTATAGAGTGTAGGGCATAGAGTTTATGGATTAGAGTGTATGGTATAGAGTGTAGGGTATAGAGTGTAGGGTATAGATTGTAATGTATAGAGTGTAGAGTGTAGGGTATAGAGTGTAGGGTATAGTGTGTAGAGTGTAGGGTATAGAGTGTAGGGTATAGAGTGTAGGGTATAGAGTGTAGAGAGTAGGGTATAGAGTGTAGGGTATAGAGTATAGAGTGTAGGGTATAGAGTGTAGGGTATAGAGTGTAGGGTACAGAGTGTAGAGTGTAGGGTATAGAGTGTAGGGTATAGAGTGTTTGGTATAGAGTGTAGGGTATAGAGTGTAGAGTGTAGGGTATAGAGTGTAGGGTATAGATTGTAGAGTGTAGGGTATAGAGTGCAGGGTATAGAGTGTAGGGAATAGAGTGTAGGGTATAGAGTGTAGAGTGTAGGGTATGGAGTGTAGGGTATAGAGTATAGAGTGTAGGGTATAGAGTGTAGGGTATAGAGTGTATGGAATAGAGTGTAGAGTGTAGGGTATAGAGTGTATGGTATAGAGTGTAGAGAGTAGGGTATAGAGTGTAGGGTATTGAGTGTAGGGTATAGAGTGTATGGTATAGAGTGTATGGTATAGAGTGTATGGTATATAGTGTAGGGTATAGAGTGTTTGGTATAGAGTGTAGGGTATAGAGTGTAGAGTGTAGGGTATAGAGTGTAGAGTGTAGGGTATAGAGTGTAGGGTATAGAGTGTAGGGTATAGAGTGTATGGTATAGAGTGTATGGTATATAGTGTAGGGTATAGAGTGTTTGGTATAGAGTGTAGGGTATAGAGTGTAGAGTGTAGGGTATAGATTGTAGACTGTAGAGTGTAGGGTATAGAGTGTAGGGCATAGAGTTTATGGATTAGAGTGTATGGTATAGAGTGTAGGGTATAGAGTGTAGGGTATAGATTGTAATGTATAGAGTGTAGAGTGTAGGGTATAGAGTGTAGGGTATAGTGTGTAGAGTGTAGGGTATAGAGTGTAGGGTATAGAGTGTAGGGTATAGAGTGTAGAGAGTAGGGTATAGAGTGTAGGGTAAAGAGTATAGAGTGTAGGGTATAGAGTGTAGGGTATAGAGTGTAGGGTATAGAGTGTAGGGTACAGAGTGTAGAGTGTAGGGTATAGAGTGTAGGGTATAGAGTGTAGGGTATAGAGTGTTTGGTATAGAGTGTAGGGTATAGAGTGTAGAGTGTAGGGTATAGAGTGTAGGGTATAGATTGTAGAGTGTAGGGTATAGAGTGCAGGGTATAGAGTGTAGGGTATAAAGTGCAGGGTATAGAGTGTAGGGTATAGAGTGTAGGGTATAGAGTGTAGAGTGTAGGGTATAGAGTGTAGGGTATAGAGTGTATGGTGTAGAGTGTAGAGTGTAGGGTATAGAGTGTAGGGTATTGAGTGTAGGGTATAGAGTGTATGGTATAGAGTGCATGGTATATAGTGTAGGGTAAAGAGTGTTTGGTATAGAGTGTAGGGTATAGAGTGTAGAGTGTAGGGTATAGATTGTAGATTGTAGAGTGTAGGGTATAGAGTGTAGGGGATAGAGTTTATGGATTAGAGTGTATGGTATAGAGTGTAGGGTATAGAGTGTAATTTATAGAGTGTAGAGTGTAGGGTATAGAGTGTAGGGTATAGTGTGTAGAGTGTAGGGTATAGAGTGTAGGGTATAGAGTGTGGGGTATAGAGTGTAGAGAGTAGGGTATAGAGTGTAGGGTATAGAGTATAGAGTGTAGGGTATAGAGTGTAGGGTATAGAGTGTTTGGTATAGAGTGTAGGGTATAGAGTGTAGAGTGTAGGTTATAGAGTGCAGGGTATAGAGTGTAGGGTATAGAGTGTAGGGTATAGAGTGTAGAGTGTAGGGTATAGAGTGTAGGGTATAGAGTGTAGGGTATAGAGTGTATGGTATAGAGTGTAGAGTGTAGGGTATAGAGTGTAGGGTATTGAGTGTAGGGTATAGAGTGTGGGGTATAGAGTGTAGAGTGTAGAGTGTAGGGTATAGAGTGTAGAGTGTAGGGTATAGAGTGTATGGTATAGAGTGTATGGTATATAGTGTAGGGTATAGAGTTTAGGGTATAGAGTGTATGGTATAGAGTGTAGAGTGTAGGGTAAAGAGTGTAGGGTATAGAGCATAGAGTGTAGGGTATAGAGTGTAGGGTATATAGTGTGGGGTATAGAGTGTAGGGTAGAGAGTGTAGAGTGTAGGGTATAGAGTGTAGGGTATAGATTGTAGGGTATAGATTGTAGAGTGTAGGGATTAGAGTGTAGGGTATAGAGTGTAGGGTATAGAGTGTAGAGTGTAGGGTATGGAGTGTAGGGTATAGAGTATAGAGTGTAGGGTATAGAGTGTAGGGTATAGAGTGTATGGAATAGAGTGTAGAGTGTAGGGTATAGAGTGTATGGTATAGAGTGTAGGGTACAGAGTGTAGGGTTTAGAGTGTATGGTATAGAGTGTATGGTATAGATTGTAGGGTATAGAGTGTAGAGTGTAGGGTATAGAGTGTAGAATGTAGGGTATAGATTGTAGAGTGTAGAGTGTAGGGTATAGAGTATAGAGTGTAGGGTATAGAGTGCAGGGTATAGAGTGTAGGGTATAGAGTGTAGGGTATAGAGTGTAGAGTGTAGGGTATAGATTGTAGGGTATAGAGTGTAGGGTATAGAGTGTATGGTATAGAGTGTAGAGTGTAGGGTATAGAGTGTAGGGTATTGAGTGTAGGGTATAGAGTGTATGGTATAGAGTGTATGGTATAGAGTGTATGGTATATAGTGTAGGGTATAGAGTGTTTGGTATAGAGTGTAGGGTATAGAGTGTAGAGTGTAGGGTATAGAGTGTAGAGTGTAGGGTATAGAGTGTAGGGTATAGAGTGTAGGGTATAGAGTGTATGGTATAGAGTGTATGGTATATAGTGTAGGGTATAGAGTGTTTGGTATAGAGTGTAGGGTATAGAGTGTAGAGTGTAGGGTATAGATTGTAGACTGTAGAGTGTAGGGTATAGAGTGTAGGGCATAGAGTTTATGGATTAGAGTGTATGGTATAGAGTGTAGGGTATAGAGTGTAGGGTATAGATTGTAATGTATAGAGTGTAGAGTGTAGGGTATAGAGTGTAGGGTATAGTGTGTAGAGTGTAGGGTATAGAGTGTAGGGTATAGAGTGTAGGGTATAGAGTGTAGAGAGTAGGGTATAGAGTGTAGGGTAAAGAGTATAGAGTGTAGGGTATAGAGTGTAGGGTATAGAGTGTAGGGTATAGAGTGTAGGGTATAGAGTGTTTGGTATAGAGTGTAGGGTATAGAGTGTAGAGTGTAGGGTATAGAGTGTAGGGTATAGATTGTAGAGTGTAGGGTATAGAGTGCAGGGTATAGAGTGTAGGGTATAAAGTGCAGGGTATAGAGTGTAGGGTATAGAGTGTAGGGTATAGAGTGTAGAGTGTAGGGTATAGAGTGTAGGGTATAGAGTGTATGGTATAGAGTGTAGAGTGTAGGGTATAGAGTGTAGGGTATTGAGTGTAGGGTATAGAGTGTATGGTATAGAGTGCATGGTATATAGTGTAGGGTAAAGAGTGTTTGGTATAGAGTGTAGGGTATAGAGTGTAGAGTGTAGGGTATAGATTGTAGATTGTAGAGTGTAGGGTATAGAGTGTAGGGCATAGAGTTTATGGATTAGAGTGTATGGTATAGAGTGTAGGGTATAGAGTGTAATTTATAGAGTGTAGAGTGTAGGGTATAGAGTGTAGGGTATAGTGTGTAGAGTGTAGGGTATAGAGTGTAGGGTATAGAGTGTAGGGTATAGAGTGTAGAGAGTAGGGTATAGAGTGTAGGGTATAGAGTATAGAGTGTAGGGTATAGAGTGTAGGGTATAGAGTGTAGGGTATAGAGTGTTTGGTATAGAGTGTAGGGTATAGAGTGTAGAGTGTAGGTTATAGAGTGCAGGGTATAGAGTGTAGGGTATAGAGTGTAGGGTATAGAGTGTAGAGTGTAGGGTATAGAGTGTAGGGTATAGAGTGTAGGGTATAGAGTGTATGGTATAGAGTGTAGAGTGTAGGGTATAGAGTGTAGGGTATTGAGTGTAGGGTATAGAGTGTGGGGTATAGAGTGTAGAGTGTAGGGTATAGAGTGTAGAGTGTAGGGTATAGAGTGTATGGTATAGAGTGTATGGTATATAGTGTAGGGTATAGAGTTTAGGGTATAGAGTGTATGGTATAGAGTGTAGAGTGTAGGGTATAGAGTGTAGGGTATAGAGCATAGAGTGTAGGGTATAGAGTGTAGGGTATAGAGTGTGGGGTATAGAGTGTAGGGTAGAGAGTGTAGAGTGTAGGGTATAGAGTGTAGGGTATAGAGTGTAGAGTGTAGGGTATAGATTGTAGGGTATAGATTGTAGGGTATAGATTGTAGAGTGTAGGGATTAGAGTGTAGGGTATAGAGTGTAGGGTATAGAGTGTAGAGTGTAGGGTATGGAGTGTAGGGTATAGAGTATAGAGTGTAGGGTATAGAGTGTAGGGTATAGAGTGTATGGAATAGAGTGTAGAGTGTAGGGTATAGAGTGTATGGTATAGAGTGTAGGGTACAGAGTGTAGGGTTTAGAGTGTATGGTATAGAGTGTATGGTATAGATTGTAGGGTATAGAGTGTAGAGTGTAGGGTATAGAGTGTAGAATGTAGGGTATAGATTGTAGAGTGTAGAGTGTAGGGTATAGTGTGTAGGGCATAGAGTTTATGGAATAGAGTGTATGGTATAGAGTGTAGGGTATAGAGTGTAGGGTATAGAGTGTAGGGTATAGAGTGTAGAGTGTAGGGTATAGAGTGTAGGGTATAGAGTGTAGGATATAGAGTGTATGGTATAGAGTGTATGGTATAGATTGTAGGGTATAGAGTGTAGGGTATAGAGTGTAGAGTGTAGGGTGTAGAGTGTAGAGTGTAGGGTATAGAGTGTAAGGTATAGAGTGTAGAGTGTAGGGTATAGAGTTTAGGGTATAGAGTGTATGGTATAGAGTGTAGAGTGTAGGGTATAGAGTGTAGGGTATAGAGCATAGAGTGTAGGGTATAGAGTGTAGGGTATAGAGTGTGGGGTATAGAGTGTAGGGTAGAGAGTGTAGAGTGTAGGGTATAGAGTGTAGGGTATAGAGTGTAGAGTGTAGGGTATAGAGTGTAGGGTATAGATTGTAGGGTATAGATTGTAGAGTGTAGGGATTAGAGTGTAGGGTATAGAGTGTAGGGTATAGAGTGTAGAGTGTAGGGTATGGAGTGTAGGGTATAGAGTATAGAGTGTAGGGTATAGAGTGTAGGGTATAGAGTGTATGGAATAGAGTGTAGAGTGTAGGGTATAGAGTGTGTGGTATAGAGTGTAGGGTACAGAGTGTAGGGTTTAGAGTGTATGGTATAGAGTGTATGGTATAGATTGTAGGGTATAGAGTGTAGAGTGTAGGGTATAGAGTGTAGAATGTAGGGTATAGATTGTAGAGTGTAGAGTGTAGGGTATAGTGTGTAGGGCATAGAGTTTATGGAATAGAGTGTATGGTATAGAGTGTAGGGTATAGAGTGTAGGATATAGAGTGTATGGTATAGAGTGTATGGTATAGATTGTAGGGTATAGAGTGTAGGGTATAGAGTGTAGAGTGTAGGGTGTAGAGTGTAGAGTGTAGGGTATAGAGTGTAAGGTATAGAGTGTAGAGTGTAGGGTATAGAGTTTAGGGTATAGAGTGTATGGTATAGAGTGTAGAGTGTAGGGTATAGAGTGTAGGGTATAGAGCATAGAGTGTAGGGTATAGAGTGTAGGGTATAGAGTGTGGGGTATAGAGTGTAGGGTAGAGAGTGTAGAGTGTAGGGTATAGAGTGTAGAGTGTAGGGTATAGAGTGTAGGGTATAGATTGTAGGGTATAGATTGTAGAGTGTAGGGATTAGAGTGTAGGGTATAGAGTGTAGGGTATAGAGTGTAGAGTGTAGGGTATGGAGTGTAGGGTATAGAGTATAGAGTGTAGGGTATAGAGTGTAGGGTATAGAGTGTATGGAATAGAGTGTAGAGTGTAGGGTATAGAGTGTATGGTATAGAGTGTAGGGTACAGAGTGTAGGGTTTAGAGTGTATGGTATAGAGTGTATGGTATAGATTGTAGGGTATAGAGTGTAGAGTGTAGGGTATAGAGTGTAGAATGTAGGGTATAGATTGTAGAGTGTAGAGTGTAGGGTATAGTGTGTAGGGCATAGAGTTTATGGAATAGAGTGTATGGTATATAGTGTAGGGTATAGAGTTTAGGGTATAGAGTGTATGGTATAGAGTGTAGAGTGTAGGGTATAGAGTGTAGGGTATAGAGCATAGAGTGTAGGGTATAGAGTGTAGGGTATAGAGTGTGGGGTATAGAGTGTAGGGTAGAGAGTGTAGAGTGTAGGGTATAGAGTGTAGGGTATAGAGTGTAGAGTGTAGGGTATAGATTGTAGGGTATAGATTGTAGGGTATAGATTGTAGAGTGTAGGGATTAGAGTGTAGGGTATAGAGTGTAGGGTATAGAGTGTAGAGTGTAGGGTATGGAGTGTAGGGTATAGAGTATAGAGTGTAGGGTATAGAGTGTAGGGTATAGAGTGTATGGAATAGAGTGTAGAGTGTAGGGTATAGAGTGTATGGTATAGAGTGTAGGGTACAGAGTGTAGGGTTTAGAGTGTATGGTATAGAGTGTATGGTATAGATTGTAGGGTATAGAGTGTAGAGTGTAGGGTATAGAGTGTAGAATGTAGGGTATAGATTGTAGAGTGTAGAGTGTAGGGTATAGTGTGTAGGGCATAGAGTTTATGGAATAGAGTGTATGGTATAGAGTGTAGGGTATAGAGTGTAGGGTATAGAGTGTAGGGTATAGAGTGTAGAGTGTAGGGTATAGAGTGTAGGGTATAGAGTGTAGGATATAGAGTGTATGGTATAGAGTGTATGGTATAGATTGTAGGGTATAGAGTGTAGGGTATAGAGTGTAGAGTGTAGGGTGTAGAGTGTAGAGTGTAGGGTATAGAGTGTAAGGTATAGAGTGTAGAGTGTAGGGTATAGAGTTTAGGGTATAGAGTGTATGGTATAGAGTGTAGAGTGTAGGGTATAGAGTGTAGGGTATAGAGCATAGAGTGTAGGGTATAGAGTGTAGGGTATAGAGTGTGGGGTATAGAGTGTAGGGTAGAGAGTGTAGAGTGTAGGGTATAGAGTGTAGGGTATAGAGTGTAGAGTGTAGGGTATAGAGTGTAGGGTATAGATTGTAGGGTATAGATTGTAGAGTGTAGGGATTAGAGTGTAGGGTATAGAGTGTAGGGTATAGAGTGTAGAGTGTAGGGTATGGAGTGTAGGGTATAGAGTATAGAGTGTAGGGTATAGAGTGTAGGGTATAGAGTGTATGGAATAGAGTGTAGAGTGTAGGGTATAGAGTGTGTGGTATAGAGTGTAGGGTACAGAGTGTAGGGTTTAGAGTGTATGGTATAGAGTGTATGGTATAGATTGTAGGGTATAGAGTGTAGAGTGTAGGGTATAGAGTGTAGAATGTAGGGTATAGATTGTAGAGTGTAGAGTGTAGGGTATAGTGTGTAGGGCATAGAGTTTATGGAATAGAGTGTATGGTATAGAGTGTAGGGTATAGAGTGTAGGATATAGAGTGTATGGTATAGAGTGTATGGTATAGATTGTAGGGTATAGAGTGTAGGGTATAGAGTGTAGAGTGTAGGGTGTAGAGTGTAGAGTGTAGGGTATAGAGTGTAAGGTATAGAGTGTAGAGTGTAGGGTATAGAGTTTAGGGTATAGAGTGTATGGTATAGAGTGTAGAGTGTAGGGTATAGAGTGTAGGGTATAGAGCATAGAGTGTAGGGTATAGAGTGTAGGGTATAGAGTGTGGGGTATAGAGTGTAGGGTAGAGAGTGTAGAGTGTAGGGTATAGAGTGTAGAGTGTAGGGTATAGAGTGTAGGGTATAGATTGTAGGGTATAGATTGTAGAGTGTAGGGATTAGAGTGTAGGGTATAGAGTGTAGGGTATAGAGTGTAGAGTGTAGGGTATGGAGTGTAGGGTATAGAGTATAGAGTGTAGGGTATAGAGTGTAGGGTATAGAGTGTATGGAATAGAGTGTAGAGTGTAGGGTATAGAGTGTATGGTATAGAGTGTAGGGTACAGAGTGTAGGGTTTAGAGTGTATGGTATAGAGTGTATGGTATAGATTGTAGGGTATAGAGTGTAGAGTGTAGGGTATAGAGTGTAGAATGTAGGGTATAGATTGTAGAGTGTAGAGTGTAGGGTATAGTGTGTAGGGCATAGAGTTTATGGAATAGAGTGTATGGTATAGAGTGTAGGGTATAGAGTGTAGGATATAGAGTGTATGGTATAGAGTGTATGGTATAGATTGTAGGGTATAGAGTGTAGGGTATAGAGTGTAGAGTGTAGGGTGTAGAGTGTAGAGTGTAGGGTATAGAGTGTAAGGTATAGATTGTAGAGTGTAGGGTATAGAGTTTAGGGTATAGAGTGTATGGTATAGAGTGTAGAGTGTAGGGTATAGAGTGTAGGGTATAGAGCATAGAGTGTAGGGTATAGAGTGTAGGGTATAGAGTGTGGGGTATAGAGTGTAGGGTAGAGAGTGTAGAGTGTAGGGTATAGAGTGTAGGGTATAGATTGTAGAGTGTAGGGTATAGAGTGTAGGGTATAGATTGTAGGGTATAGATTGTAGAGTGTAGGGATTAGAGTGTAGGGTATAGAGTGTAGGGTATAGAGTGTAGAGTGTAGGGTATGGAGTGTAGGGTATAGAGTATAGAGTGTAGGGTATAGAGTGTAGGGTATAGAGTGTATGGAATAGAGTGTAGAGTGTAGGGTATAGAGTGTATGGTATAGAGTGTAGGGTGCAGAGTGTAGGGTTTAGAGTGTATGGTATAGAGTGTATGGTATAGATTGTAGGGTATAGAGTGTAGAGTGTAGGGTATAGAGTGTAGAATGTAGGGTATAGATTGTAGAGTGTAGAGTGTAGGGTATAGTGTGTAGGGCATAGAGTTTATGGAATAGAGTGTATGGTATAGAGTGTAGGGTATAGAGTGTAGGGTATAGAGTGTAGAGTGTAGGGTATAGAGTGTAGGGTACAGAGTGTAGGGTTTAGAGTGTATGGTATAGAGTGTATGGTATAGATTGTAGGGTATAGAGTGTAGAGTGTAGGGTATAGAGTGTAGAGTGTAGGGTATAGAGTTTGGGTATAGAGTGTAGAGTGTAGGGTAAAGAGTGTAGGGTATAGAGTGTAGGGTATAGAGTGTAGAGTGTAGGGTATAGAGTGTAGGGTATAGAGTATAGAAAGTAGGGTATAGAGTGTATGGTATAGATTGTAGGGTATAGAGTGTAAGGTATAGAGTGTAGAGTGTAGGGTGTAGAGTGTAGAGTGTAGGGTATAGAGTGTAAGGTATAGAGTGTAGAGTGTAGGGTATAGAGTTTAGGGTATAGAGTGTATGGTATAGAGTGTAGAGTGTAGGGTATAGAGTGTAGGGTATAGAGCATAGAGTGTAGGGTATAGAGTGTAGGGTATAGAGTGTGGGGTATAGAGTGTAGGGTAGAGAGTGTAGAGTGTAGGGTATAGAGTGTAGGGTATAGAGTGTAGAGTGTAGGGTATAGAGTGTAGGGTATAGATTGTAGGGTATGGATTGTAGAGTGTAGGGATTAGAGTGTAGGGTATAGAGTGTAGGGTATAGAGTGTAGAGTGTAGGGTATGGAGTGTAGGGTATAGAGTATAGAGTGTAGGGTATAGAGTGTAGGGTATAGAGTGTATGGAATAGAGTGTAGAGTGTAGGGTATAGAGTGTATGGTATAGAGTGTAGGGTACAGAGTGTAGGGTTTAGAGTGTATGGTATAGAGTGTATGGTATAGATTGTAGGGTATAGAGTGTAGAGTGTAGGGTATAGAGTGTAGAGTGTAGGGTATAGAGTTTGGGTATAGAGTGTAGAGTGTAGGGTATAGAGTGTAGGGTATAGAGTGTAGGGTATAGAGTGTAAAGTGTAGGGTATAGAGTGTAGGGTATAGAGTATAGAGAGTAGGGTATAGAGTGTAGAGTATAGATTGTAGGGTATAGAGTGTAGAGTGTAGGGTATAGAGTGTAGGGTATAGAGAGTAGGGTATAGAGTGTAGGGTATAGAGTGTAGAGTGTAGGGTATAGAGTGTAGGTTATAGAGTGTAGGTATAGATTGTAGAGTGTATGGATTAGAGTGTAGGGTATAGAGTGTAGGGTATAGAGTGTAGAGTGTAGGGTATAGAGTGTAGGGTATAGAGTATAGAGTGTAGGGTATAGAGTGTATGGAATAGAGTGTAGAGTGTAGGGCATATAGTGTATGGTATAGAGTGTAGGGTATAGAATGTAGAGTGTAGTGTATAGAGTGTAGAGTGTAGGATATAAAGTGTATGGTATAGAGTGTAGAGTGTAGGGTATAGAGTGTAGGGTATAGAGTGTAGAGTGTAGAGTGTAGGGTATAGAGTGTAGAGTGTAGGGTATAGAGTGTAGGGTATAGAGTGTAGGGTATAGAGTGTAGAGTGTAGAGAGTAGGGTATAGAGTGTAGAGTGTAGGGTATAGAGTGTAGGGTATAGAGTGTAGGGTATAGAGTGTATGGTATAGAGTGTATGGTATATAGTGTAGGGTATAGAGTGTTTGGTATAGAGTGTAGGATATAGAGTGTAGAGTGTAGGGTATAGATTGTAGACTGTAGAGTGTAGGGTATAGAGTGTAGGGCATAGAGTTTATGGATTAGAGTGTATGGTATAGAGTGTAGGGTATAGAGTGTAGGGTATAGATTGTAATGTATAGAGTGTAGAGTGTAGGGTATAGAGTGTAGGGTATAGTGTGTAGAGTGTAGGGTATAGAGTGTAGGGTATAGAGTGTAGGGTATAGAGTGTAGAGAGTAGGGTATAGAGTGTAGGGTATAGAGTATAGAGTGTAGGGTATAGAGTGTAGGGTATAGAGTGTAGGGTACAGAGTGTAGAGTGTAGGGTATAGAGTGTAGGGTATAGAGTGTTTGGTATAGAGTGTAGGGTATAGAGTGTAGAGTGTAGGGTATAGAGTGTAGGGTATAGATTGTAGAGTGTAGGGTATAGAGTGCAGGGTATAGAGTGTAGGGAATAGAGTGTAGGGTATAGAGTGTAGAGTGTAGGGTATGGAGTGTAGGGTATAGAGTATAGAGTGTAGGGTATAGAGTGTAGGGTATAGAGTGTATGGAATAGAGTGTAGAGTGTAGGGTATAGAGTGTATGGTATAGAGTGTAGGGTACAGAGTGTAGGGTTTAGAGTGTATGGTATAGAGTGTATGGTATAGATTGTAGGGTATAGAGTGTAGAGTGTAGGGTATAGAGTGTAGAGTGTAGGGTATAGAGTTTGGGTATAGAGTGTAGAGTGTAGGGTATAGAGTGTAGGGTATAGAGTGTAGGGATTAGAGTGTAGGGTATAGAGTGTAGGGTATAGAGTGTAGAGTGTAGGGTATGGAGTGTAGGGTATAGAGTATAGAGTGTAGGGTATAGAGTGTAGGGTATAGAGTGTATGGAATAGAGTGTAGAGTGTAGGGTATAGAGTGTATGGTATAGAGTGTAGGGTGCAGAGTGTAGGGTTTAGAGTGTATGGTATAGAGTGTATGGTATAGATTGTAGGGTATAGAGTGTAGAGTGTAGGGTATAGAGTGTAGAATGTAGGGTATAGATTGTAGAGTGTAGAGTGTAGGGTATAGTGTGTAGGGCATAGAGTTTATGGAATAGAGTGTATGGTATAGAGTGTAGGGTATAGAGTGTAGGGTATAGAGTGTAGAGTGTAGGGTATAGAGTGTAGGGTACAGAGTGTAGGGTTTAGAGTGTATGGTATAGAGTGTATGGTATAGATTGTAGGGTATAGAGTGTAGAGTGTAGGGTATAGAGTGTAGAGTGTAGGGTATAGAGTTTGGGTATAGAGTGTAGAGTGTAGGGTAAAGAGTGTAGGGTATAGAGTGTAGGGTATAGAGTGTAGAGTGTAGGGTATAGAGTGTAGGGTATAGAGTATAGAAAGTAGGGTATAGAGTGTATGGTATAGATTGTAGGGTATAGAGTGTAAGGTATAGAGTGTAGAGTGTAGGGTGTAGAGTGTAGAGTGTAGGGTATAGAGTGTAAGGTATAGAGTGTAGAGTGTAGGGTATAGAGTTTAGGGTATAGAGTGTATGGTATAGAGTGTAGAGTGTAGGGTATAGAGTGTAGGGTATAGAGCATAGAGTGTAGGGTATAGAGTGTAGGGTATAGAGTGTGGGGTATAGAGTGTAGGGTAGAGAGTGTAGAGTGTAGGGTATAGAGTGTAGGGTATAGAGTGTAGAGTGTAGGGTATAGAGTGTAGGGTATAGATTGTAGGGTATGGATTGTAGAGTGTAGGGATTAGAGTGTAGGGTATAGAGTGTAGGGTATAGAGTGTAGAGTGTAGGGTATGGAGTGTAGGGTATAGAGTATAGAGTGTAGGGTATAGAGTGTAGGGTATAGAGTGTATGGAATAGAGTGTAGAGTGTAGGGTATAGAGTGTATGGTATAGAGTGTAGGGTACAGAGTGTAGGGTTTAGAGTGTATGGTATAGAGTGTATGGTATAGATTGTAGGGTATAGAGTGTAGAGTGTAGGGTATAGAGTGTAGAGTGTAGGGTATAGAGTTTGGGTATAGAGTGTAGAGTGTAGGGTATAGAGTGTAGGGTATAGAGTGTAGGGTATAGAGTGTAAAGTGTAGGGTATAGAGTGTAGGGTATAGAGTATAGAGAGTAGGGTATAGAGTGTAGGGTATAGATTGTAGGGTATAGAGTGTAGAGTGTAGGGTATAGAGTGTAGGGTATAGAGTGTAGGGTATAGAGTGTAGGGTATAGAGTGTAGAGTGTAGGGTATAGAGTGTAGGTTATAGAGTGTAGGTATAGATTGTAGAGTGTATGGATTAGAGTGTAGGGTATAGAGTGTAGGGTATAGAGTGTAGAGTGTAGGGTATAGAGTGTAGGGTATAGAGTATAGAGTGTAGGGTATAGAGTGTATGGAATAGAGTGTAGAGTGTAGGGCATATAGTGTATGGTATAGAGTGTAGGGTATAGAATGTAGAGTGTAGTGTATAGAGTGTAGAGTGTAGGATATAAAGTGTATGGTATAGAGTGTAGAGTGTAGGGTATAGAGTGTAGGGTATAGAGTGTAGAGTGTAGAGTGTAGGGTATAGAGTGTAGAGTGTAGGGTATAGAGTGTAGGGTATAGAGTGTAGGGTATAGAGTGTAGAGTGTAGAGAGTAGGGTATAGAGTGTAGAGTGTAGGGTATAGAGTGTAGGGTATAGAGTGTAGGGTATAGAGTGTATGGTATAGAGTGTATGGTATATAGTGTAGGGTATAGAGTGTTTGGTATAGAGTGTAGGATATAGAGTGTAGAGTGTAGGGTATAGATTGTAGACTGTAGAGTGTAGGGTATAGAGTGTAGGGCATAGAGTTTATGGATTAGAGTGTATGGTATAGAGTGTAGGGTATAGAGTGTAGGGTATAGATTGTAATGTATAGAGTGTAGAGTGTAGGGTATAGAGTGTAGGGTATAGTGTGTAGAGTGTAGGGTATAGAGTGTAGGGTATAGAGTGTAGGGTATAGAGTGTAGAGAGTAGGGTATAGAGTGTAGGGTATAGAGTATAGAGTGTAGGGTATAGAGTGTAGGGTATAGAGTGTATGGTATAGAGTGTAGAGTGTAGGGTATAGAGTGTAGGGTATAGAGCATAGAGTGTAGGGTATAGAGTGTAGGGTATAGAGTGTGGGGTATAGAGTGTAGGGTAGAGAGTGTAGAGTGTAGGGTATAGAGTGTAGAGTGTAGGGTATAGAGTGTAGGGTATAGATTGTAGGGTATAGATTGTAGAGTGTAGGGATTAGAGTGTAGGGTATAGAGTGTAGGGTATAGAGTGTAGAGTGTAGGGTATGGAGTGTAGGGTATAGAGTATAGAGTGTAGGGTATAGAGTGTAGGGTATAGAGTGTATGGAATAGAGTGTAGAGTGTAGGGTATAGAGTGTATGGTATAGAGTGTAGGGTACAGAGTGTAGGGTTTAGAGTGTATGGTATAGAGTGTATGGTATAGATTGTAGGGTATAGAGTGTAGAGTGTAGGGTATAGAGTGTAGAATGTAGGGTATAGATTGTAGAGTGTAGAGTGTAGGGTATAGTGTGTAGGGCATAGAGTTTATGGAATAGAGTGTATGGTATAGAGTGTAGGGTATAGAGTGTAGGATATAGAGTGTATGGTATAGAGTGTATGGTATAGATTGTAGGGTATAGAGTGTAGGGTATAGAGTGTAGAGTGTAGGGTGTAGAGTGTAGAGTGTAGGGTATAGAGTGTAAGGTATAGATTGTAGAGTGTAGGGTATAGAGTTTAGGGTATAGAGTGTATGGTATAGAGTGTAGAGTGTAGGGTATAGAGTGTAGGGTATAGAGCATAGAGTGTAGGGTATAGAGTGTAGGGTATAGAGTGTGGGGTATAGAGTGTAGGGTAGAGAGTGTAGAGTGTAGGGTATAGAGTGTAGGGTATAGATTGTAGAGTGTAGGGTATAGAGTGTAGGGTATAGATTGTAGGGTATAGATTGTAGAGTGTAGGGATTAGAGTGTAGGGTATAGAGTGTAGGGTATAGAGTGTAGAGTGTAGGGTATGGAGTGTAGGGTATAGAGTATAGAGTGTAGGGTATAGAGTGTAGGGTATAGAGTGTATGGAATAGAGTGTAGAGTGTAGGGTATAGAGTGTATGGTATAGAGTGTAGGGTGCAGAGTGTAGGGTTTAGAGTGTATGGTATAGAGTGTATGGTATAGATTGTAGGGTATAGAGTGTAGAGTGTAGGGTATAGAGTGTAGAATGTAGGGTATAGATTGTAGAGTGTAGAGTGTAGGGTATAGTGTGTAGGGCATAGAGTTTATGGAATAGAGTGTATGGTATAGAGTGTAGGGTATAGAGTGTAGGGTATAGAGTGTAGAGTGTAGGGTATAGAGTGTAGGGTACAGAGTGTAGGGTTTAGAGTGTATGGTATAGAGTGTATGGTATAGATTGTAGGGTATAGAGTGTAGAGTGTAGGGTATAGAGTGTAGAGTGTAGGGTATAGAGTTTGGGTATAGAGTGTAGAGTGTAGGGTAAAGAGTGTAGGGTATAGAGTGTAGGGTATAGAGTGTAGAGTGTAGGGTATAGAGTGTAGGGTATAGAGTATAGAAAGTAGGGTATAGAGTGTATGGTATAGATTGTAGGGTATAGAGTGTAAGGTATAGAGTGTAGAGTGTAGGGTGTAGAGTGTAGAGTGTAGGGTATAGAGTGTAAGGTATAGAGTGTAGAGTGTAGGGTATAGAGTTTAGGGTATAGAGTGTATGGTATAGAGTGTAGAGTGTAGGGTATAGAGTGTAGGGTATAGAGCATAGAGTGTAGGGTATAGAGTGTAGGGTATAGAGTGTGGGGTATAGAGTGTAGGGTAGAGAGTGTAGAGTGTAGGGTATAGAGTGTAGGGTATAGAGTGTAGAGTGTAGGGTATAGAGTGTAGGGTATAGATTGTAGGGTATGGATTGTAGAGTGTAGGGATTAGAGTGTAGGGTATAGAGTGTAGGGTATAGAGTGTAGAGTGTAGGGTATGGAGTGTAGGGTATAGAGTATAGAGTGTAGGGTATAGAGTGTAGGGTATAGAGTGTATGGAATAGAGTGTAGAGTGTAGGGTATAGAGTGTATGGTATAGAGTGTAGGGTACAGAGTGTAGGGTTTAGAGTGTATGGTATAGAGTGTATGGTATAGATTGTAGGGTATAGAGTGTAGAGTGTAGGGTATAGAGTGTAGAGTGTAGGGTATAGAGTTTGGGTATAGAGTGTAGAGTGTAGGGTATAGAGTGTAGGGTATAGAGTGTAGGGTATAGAGTGTAAAGTGTAGGGTATAGAGTGTAGGGTATAGAGTATAGAGAGTAGGGTATAGAGTGTAGAGTATAGATTGTAGGGTATAGAGTGTAGAGTGTAGGGTATAGAGTGTAGGGTATAGAGTGTAGGGTATAGAGTGTAGGGTATAGAGTGTAGAGTGTAGGGTATAGAGTGTAGGTTATAGAGTGTAGGTATAGATTGTAGAGTGTATGGATTAGAGTGTAGGGTATAGAGTGTAGGGTATAGAGTGTAGAGTGTAGGGTATAGAGTGTAGGGTATAGAGTATAGAGTGTAGGGTATAGAGTGTATGGAATAGAGTGTAGAGTGTAGGGCATATAGTGTATGGTATAGAGTGTAGGGTATAGAATGTAGAGTGTAGTGTATAGAGTGTAGAGTGTAGGATATAAAGTGTATGGTATAGAGTGTAGAGTGTAGGGTATAGAGTGTAGGGTATAGAGTGTAGAGTGTAGAGTGTAGGGTATAGAGTGTAGAGTGTAGGGTATAGAGTGTAGGGTATAGAGTGTAGGGTATAGAGTGTAGAGTGTAGAGAGTAGGGTATAGAGTGTAGAGTGTAGGGTATAGAGTGTAGGGTATAGAGTGTAGGGTATAGAGTGTATGGTATAGAGTGTATGGTATATAGTGTAGGGTATAGAGTGTTTGGTATAGAGTGTAGGATATAGAGTGTAGAGTGTAGGGTATAGATTGTAGACTGTAGAGTGTAGGGTATAGAGTGTAGGGCATAGAGTTTATGGATTAGAGTGTATGGTATAGAGTGTAGGGTATAGAGTGTAGGGTATAGATTGTAATGTATAGAGTGTAGAGTGTAGGGTATAGAGTGTAGGGTATAGTGTGTAGAGTGTAGGGTATAGAGTGTAGGGTATAGAGTGTAGGGTATAGAGTGTAGAGAGTAGGGTATAGAGTGTAGGGTATAGAGTATAGAGTGTAGGGTATAGAGTGTAGGGTATAGAGTGTAGGGTACAGAGTGTAGAGTGTAGGGTATAGAGTGTAGGGTATAGAGTGTTTGGTATAGAGTGTAGGGTATAGAGTGTAGAGTGTAGGGTATAGAGTGTAGGGTATAGATTGTAGAGTGTAGGGTATAGAGTGCAGGGTATAGAGTGTAGGGAATAGAGTGTAGGGTATAGAGTGTAGAGTGTAGGGTATGGAGTGTAGGGTATAGAGTATAGAGTGTAGGGTATAGAGTGTAGGGTATAGAGTGTATGGAATAGAGTGTAGAGTGTAGGGTATAGAGTGTATGGTATAGAGTGTAGGGTACAGAGTGTAGGGTTTAGAGTGTATGGTATAGAGTGTATGGTATAGATTGTAGGGTATAGAGTGTAGAGTGTAGGGTATAGAGTGTAGAGTGTAGGGTATAGAGTTTGGGTATAGAGTGTAGAGTGTAGGGTATAGAGTGTAGGGTATAGAGTGTAGGGATTAGAGTGTAGGGTATAGAGTGCAGGGTATAGAGTGTAGAGTGTAGGGTATGGAGTGTAGGGTATAGAGTATAGAGTGTAGGGTATAGAGTGTAGGGTATAGAGTGTATGGAATAGAGTGTAGAGTGTAGGGTATAGAGTGTATGGTATAGAGTGTAGGGTGCAGAGTGTAGGGTTTAGAGTGTATGGTATAGAGTGTATGGTATAGATTGTAGGGTATAGAGTGTAGAGTGTAGGGTATAGAGTGTAGAATGTAGGGTATAGATTGTAGAGTGTAGAGTGTAGGGTATAGTGTGTAGGGCATAGAGTTTATGGAATAGAGTGTATGGTATAGAGTGTAGGGTATAGAGTGTAGGGTATAGAGTGTAGAGTGTAGGGTATAGAGTGTAGGGTACAGAGTGTAGGGTTTAGAGTGTATGGTATAGAGTGTATGGTATAGATTGTAGGGTATAGAGTGTAGAGTGTAGGGTATAGAGTGTAGAGTGTAGGGTATAGAGTTTGGGTATAGAGTGTAGAGTGTAGGGTAAAGAGTGTAGGGTATAGAGTGTAGGGTATAGAGTGTAGAGTGTAGGGTATAGAGTGTAGGGTATAGAGTATAGAAAGTAGGGTATAGAGTGTATGGTATAGATTGTAGGGTATAGAGTGTAAGGTATAGAGTGTAGAGTGTAGGGTGTAGAGTGTAGAGTGTAGGGTATAGAGTGTAAGGTATAGAGTGTAGAGTGTAGGGTATAGAGTTTAGGGTATAGAGTGTATGGTATAGAGTGTAGAGTGTAGGGTATAGAGTGTAGGGTATAGAGCATAGAGTGTAGGGTATAGAGTGTAGGGTATAGAGTGTGGGGTATAGAGTGTAGGGTAGAGAGTGTAGAGTGTAGGGTATAGAGTGTAGGGTATAGAGTGTAGAGTGTAGGGTATAGAGTGTAGGGTATAGATTGTAGGGTATGGATTGTAGAGTGTAGGGATTAGAGTGTAGGGTATAGAGTGTAGGGTATAGAGTGTAGAGTGTAGGGTATGGAGTGTAGGGTATAGAGTATAGAGTGTAGGGTATAGAGTGTAGGGTATAGAGTGTATGGAATAGAGTGTAGAGTGTAGGGTATAGAGTGTATGGTATAGAGTGTAGGGTACAGAGTGTAGGGTTTAGAGTGTATGGTATAGAGTGTATGGTATAGATTGTAGGGTATAGAGTGTAGAGTGTAGGGTATAGAGTGTAGAGTGTAGGGTATAGAGTTTGGGTATAGAGTGTAGAGTGTAGGGTATAGAGTGTAGGGTATAGAGTGTAGGGTATAGAGTGTAAAGTGTAGGGTATAGAGTGTAGGGTATAGAGTATAGAGAGTAGGGTATAGAGTGTAGGGTATAGATTGTAGGGTATAGAGTGTAGAGTGTAGGGTATAGAGTGTAGGGTATAGAGTGTAGGGTATAGAGTGTAGGGTATAGAGTGTAGGGTATAGAGTGTAGGGTATAGAGTGTAGAGTGTAGGGTATAGAGTGTAGGTTATAGAGTGTAGGTATAGATTGTAGAGTGTATGGATTAGAGTGTAGGGTATAGAGTGTAGGGTATAGAGTGTAGAGTGTAGGGTATAGAGTGTAGGGTATAGAGTATAGAGTGTAGGGTATAGAGTGTATGGAATAGAGTGTAGAGTGTAGGGCATATAGTGTATGGTATAGAGTGTAGGGTATAGAATGTAGAGTGTAGTGTATAGAGTGTAGAGTGTAGGATATAAAGTGTATGGTATAGAGTGTAGAGTGTAGGGTATAGAGTGTAGGGTATAGAGTGTAGAGTGTAGAGTGTAGGGTATAGAGTGTAGAGTGTAGGGTATAGAGTGTAGGGTATAGAGTGTAGGGTATAGAGTGTAGAGTGTAGAGAGTAGGGTATAGAGTGTAGAGTGTAGGGTATAGAGTGTAGGGTATAGAGTGTAGGGTATAGAGTGTATGGTATAGAGTGTATGGTATATAGTGTAGGGTATAGAGTGTTTGGTATAGAGTGTAGGATATAGAGTGTAGAGTGTAGGGTATAGATTGTAGACTGTAGAGTGTAGGGTATAGAGTGTAGGGCATAGAGTTTATGGATTAGAGTGTATGGTATAGAGTGTAGGGTATAGAGTGTAGGGTATAGATTGTAATGTATAGAGTGTAGAGTGTAGGGTATAGAGTGTAGGGTATAGTGTGTAGAGTGTAGGGTATAGAGTGTAGGGTATAGAGTGTAGGGTATAGAGTGTAGAGAGTAGGGTATAGAGTGTAGGGTATAGAGTATAGAGTGTAGGGTATAGAGTGTAGGGTATAGAGTGTAGGGTACAGAGTGTAGAGTGTAGGGTATAGAGTGTAGGGTATAGAGTGTTTGGTATAGAGTGTAGGGTATAGAGTGTAGAGTGTAGGGTATAGAGTGTAGGGTATAGATTGTAGAGTGTAGGGTATAGAGTGCAGGGTATAGAGTGTAGGGAATAGAGTGTAGGGTATAGAGTGTAGAGTGTAGGGTATGGAGTGTAGGGTATAGAGTATAGAGTGTAGGGTATAGAGTGTAGGGTATAGAGTGTATGGAATAGAGTGTAGAGTGTAGGGTATAGAGTGTATGGTATAGAGTGTAGGGTACAGAGTGTAGGGTTTAGAGTGTATGGTATAGAGTGTATGGTATAGATTGTAGGGTATAGAGTGTAGAGTGTAGGGTATAGAGTGTAGAGTGTAGGGTATAGAGTTTGGGTATAGAGTGTAGAGTGTAGGGTATAGAGTGTAGGGTATAGAGTGTAGGGATTAGAGTGTAGGGTATAGAGTGCAGGGTATAGAGTGTAGAGTGTAGGGTATGGAGTGTAGGGTATAGAGTATAGAGTGTAGGGTATAGAGTGTAGGGTATAGAGTGTATGGAATAGAGTGTAGAGTGTAGGGTATAGAGTGTATGGTATAGAGTGTAGGGTGCAGAGTGTAGGGTTTAGAGTGTATGGTATAGAGTGTATGGTATAGATTGTAGGGTATAGAGTGTAGAGTGTAGGGTATAGAGTGTAGAATGTAGGGTATAGATTGTAGAGTGTAGAGTGTAGGGTATAGTGTGTAGGGCATAGAGTTTATGGAATAGAGTGTATGGTATAGAGTGTAGGGTATAGAGTGTAGGGTATAGAGTGTAGAGTGTAGGGTATAGAGTGTAGGGTACAGAGTGTAGGGTTTAGAGTGTATGGTATAGAGTGTATGGTATAGATTGTAGGGTATAGAGTGTAGAGTGTAGGGTATAGAGTGTAGAGTGTAGGGTATAGAGTTTGGGTATAGAGTGTAGAGTGTAGGGTAAAGAGTGTAGGGTATAGAGTGTAGGGTATAGAGTGTAGAGTGTAGGGTATAGAGTGTAGGGTATAGAGTATAGAAAGTAGGGTATAGAGTGTATGGTATAGATTGTAGGGTATAGAGTGTAAGGTATAGAGTGTAGAGTGTAGGGTGTAGAGTGTAGAGTGTAGGGTATAGAGTGTAAGGTATAGAGTGTAGAGTGTAGGGTATAGAGTTTAGGGTATAGAGTGTATGGTATAGAGTGTAGAGTGTAGGGTATAGAGTGTAGGGTATAGAGCATAGAGTGTAGGGTATAGAGTGTAGGGTATAGAGTGTGGGGTATAGAGTGTAGGGTAGAGAGTGTAGAGTGTAGGGTATAGAGTGTAGGGTATAGAGTGTAGAGTGTAGGGTATAGAGTGTAGGGTATAGATTGTAGGGTATGGATTGTAGAGTGTAGGGATTAGAGTGTAGGGTATAGAGTGTAGGGTATAGAGTGTAGAGTGTAGGGTATGGAGTGTAGGGTATAGAGTATAGAGTGTAGGGTATAGAGTGTAGGGTATAGAGTGTATGGAATAGAGTGTAGAGTGTAGGGTATAGAGTGTATGGTATAGAGTGTAGGGTACAGAGTGTAGGGTTTAGAGTGTATGGTATAGAGTGTATGGTATAGATTGTAGGGTATAGAGTGTAGAGTGTAGGGTATAGAGTGTAGAGTGTAGGGTATAGAGTTTGGGTATAGAGTGTAGAGTGTAGGGTATAGAGTGTAGGGTATAGAGTGTAGGGTATAGAGTGTAAAGTGTAGGGTATAGAGTGTAGGGTATAGAGTATAGAGAGTAGGGTATAGAGTGTAGGGTATAGATTGTAGGGTATAGAGTGTAGAGTGTAGGGTATAGAGTGTAGGGTATAGAGTGTAGGGTATAGAGTGTAGGGTATAGAGTGTAGAGTGTAGGGTATAGAGTGTAGGTTATAGAGTGTAGGTATAGATTGTAGAGTGTATGGATTAGAGTGTAGGGTATAGAGTGTAGGGTATAGAGTGTAGAGTGTAGGGTATAGAGTGTAGGGTATAGAGTATAGAGTGTAGGGTATAGAGTGTATGGAATAGAGTGTAGAGTGTAGGGCATATAGTGTAGGGTATAGAGTGTAGGGTATAGATTGTAATGTATAGAGTGTAGAGTGTAGGGTATAGAGTGTAGGGTATAGTGTGTAGAGTGTAAGGTATAGAGTGTAGGGTATAGAGTGTAGGGTATAGAGTGCAGAGAGTAGGGTATAGAGTGTAGGGTATAGAGTATAGAGTGTAGGGTATAGAGTGTAGGGTATAGAGTGTAGGGTACAGAGTGTAGGGTATAGAGTGTAGGGTATAGAGTGTAGGGTATAGAGTGTTTTGTATAGAGTGTAGGGTATAGAGTGTAGAGTGTAGGGTATAGATTGTAGAGTGTAGGGTATAGAGTGCAGGGTATAGAGTGTAGGGTATAAAGTGCAGGGTATAGAGTGTAGGGTATAGAGTGTAGGGTATAGAGTGTAGAGTGTAGGGTATAGAGTGTAGGGTATAGAGTGTAGGGTATAGAGTGTATGGTATAGAGTGTAGAGTGTAGGGTATAGAGTGTAGGGTATTGAGTGTAGGGTATAGAGTGTAGGGTATAGAGTGTAGAGTGTAGAGTGTAGGGTATAGAGTGTAGGGTATTGAGTGTAGGGTATAGAGTGTAGGGTATAGAGTGTAGAGTGTAGAGTGTAGGGTATAGAGTGTAGAGTGTAGGGTATAGAGTGTAGGGTATAGAGTGTATGGTATAGAGTGTATGGTATATAGTGTAGGGTATAGAGTGTTTGGTATAGAGTGTAGGATATAGAGTGTAGAGTGTAGGGTATAGATTGTAGACTGTAGAGTGTAGGGTATAGAGTGTAGGGCATAGAGTTTATGGATTAGAGTGTATGGTATAGAGTGTAGGGTATAGAGTGTAGGGTATAGATTGTAATGTATAGAGTGTAGAGTGTAGGGTATAGAGTGTAGGGTATAGTGTGTAGAGTGTAGGGTATAGAGTGTAGGGTATAGAGTGTAGGGTATAGAGTGTAGAGAGTAGGGTATAGAGTGTAGGGTATAGAGTATAGAGTGTAGGGTATAGAGTGTAGGGTATAGAGTGTAGGGTACAGAGTGTAGAGTGTAGGGTATAGAGTGTAGGGTATAGAGTGTAGGGTATAGAGTGTAGGGTATAGAGTGTAGGGTATAGAGTGTAGAGTGTAGGGTATAGAGTGTAGGGTATAGATTGTAGAGTGTAGGGTATAGAGTGCAGGGTAAAGAGTGTAGGGTATAAAGTGCAGGGTATAGAGTGTAGGGTATAGAGTGTAGGGTATAGAGTGTAGAGTATAGGGTATAGAGTGTAGGGTATAGAGTGTAGGGTATAGAGTGTAGGGTAGAGAGTGTAGAGTGTAGGGTATAGAGTGTAGGTTATAGAGTGTAGGGTATAGATTGTAGAGTGTATGGATTAGAGTGTAGGGTATAGAGTGTAGGGTATAGAGTGTAGAGTGTAGGGTATAGAGTGTAGGGTATAGAGTGTGGGGTATAGAGTGTAGGGTAGAGAGTGTAGAGTGTAGGGTATAGAGTGTAGGGTATAGAGTGTAGAGTGTAGGGTATAGAGTGTAGGGTATAGATTGTAGGGTATAGATTGTAGAGTGTAGGGATTAGAGTGTAGGGTATAGAGTGTAGGGTATAGAGTGTAGAGTGTAGGGTATGGAGTGTAGGGTATAGAGTATAGAGTGTAGGGTATAGAGTGTAGGGTATAGAGTGTATGGAATAGAGTGTAGAGTGTAGGGTATAGAGTGTATGGTATAGAGTGTAGGGTGCAGAGTGTAGGGTTTAGAGTGTATGGTATAGAGTGTATGGTATAGATTGTAGGGTATAGAGTGTAGAGTGTAGGGTATAGTGTGTAGAGCATAGAGTTTATGGAATAGAGTGTATGGTATAGAGTGTAGGGTATAGAGCGTAGGGTATAGAGTGTAGAGTGTAGGGTATAGAGTGTAGGGTATAGAGTGTAGGATATAGAGTGTATGGTATAGAGTGTATGGTATAGATTGTAGGGTATAGAGTGTAGGGTGTAGAGTGTAGGGTGTAGAGTGTAGAGTGTAGGGTATAGAGTGTAAGGTATAGAGTGTAGAGTGTAGGGTATAGAGTTTAGGGTATAGAGTGTATGGTATAGAGTGTAGAGTGTAGGGTATAGAGTGTAGGTTATAGAGTGTGGGGTATAGAGTGTAGGGTAGAGAGTGTAGAGTGTAGGGTATAGAGTGTAGAGTAAAGGGTATAGAGTGTAGGGTATAGATTGTAGGGTATAGATTGTAGAGTGTAGGGATTAGAGTGTAGGGTATAGAGTGTAGGGTATAGAGTGTAGAGTGTAGGGTATGGAGTGTAGGGTATAGAGTATAGAGTGTAGGGTATAGAGTGTAGGGTATAGAGTGTATGGAATAGAGTGTAGAGTGTAGGGTATAGAGTGTATGGTATAGAGTGTAGGGTACAGAGTGTAGGGTTTAGAGTGTATGGTATAGAGTGTATGGTATAGATTGTAGGGTATAGAGTGTAGAGTGTAGGGTATAGAGTGTAGAGTGTAGGGTATAGAGTTTGGGTATAGAGTATAGAGTGTAGGGTATAGAGTGTAGGGTATAGAGTGTAGGGTATAGAGTGTAGAGTGTAGGGTATAGAGTGTAGGGTATAGAGTATAGAGAGTAGGGTATAGAGTGTAGGGTATAGATTGTAGGGTATAGAGTGTAGAGTGTAGGGTATAGAGTGTAGAGTGTAGGGTATAGAGTGTAGGTTATAGAGTGTAGGGTATAGATTGTAGAGTGTATGGATTAGAGTGTAGGGTATAGAGTGTAGGGTATAGAGTGTAGAGTGTAGGGTATAGAGTGTAGGGTATAGAGTATAGAGTGTAGGGTATAGAGTGTATGGAATAGAGTGTAGAGTGTAGGGCATAGAGTGTATGGTATAGAGTGTAGGGTATAGAGTGTAGAGTGTAGAGTGTAGGGTATAGAGTGTAGAGTGTAGGATATAAAGTGTATGGTATAGAGTGTAGAGTGTAGGGTATAGAGTGTAGGGTATTGAGTGTAGGGTATAGAGTGTAGGGTATAGAGTGTAGAGTGTAGGGTATAGATTGTAGAGTGTAGGGTATAGAGTGTAGGGTATAGAGTGTAGGGTATAGAGTGTATGGTATAGAGTGTATAATATATAGTGTAGAGTATAGAGTGTTTGGTATAGAGTGTAGGGTATAGAGTGTAGAGTGTAGGGTATAGATTGTAGAGTGTAGAGTGTAGGGCATAGAGTGTAGGGCATAGAGTTTATGGAATAGAGTGTATGGTATAGAGTGTAGGGTATAGATTGTAGAGTGTAGAGTGTAGGGTATAGAGTGTAGGGCATAGAGTTTATGGAATAGAGTGTATGGTATAGAGTGTAGGGTATAGATTGTAGAGTGTAGAGTGTAGGGTATAGAGTGTAGGGCATAGAGTTTATGGAATAGAGTGTATGGTATAGAGTGTAGGGTATAGAGTGTAGAGTGTAGGGTATAGAGTGTAGGGTATAGAGTGTAGAGTATAGAGTGTATGGTATAGAGTGTATGGTATAGATTGTAGGGTAAAGAGTGTAGGGTATAGAGTGTAGGGTATTGAGTGTAGGGTATAGAGTGTAGGGTATAGAGTGTAGAGTGTTGGGTATAGAGTGTAGAGTGTTGGGTATAGAGTGTAGGGTATAGAGTGTAGGGTATAGAGTGTATGGTATAGAGTGTATGGTATATAGTGTAGGGTATAGAGTGTTTGGTATAGAGTGTAGGGTATAGAGTGTAGAGTGTAGGGCATAGAGTTTATGGATTAGAGTGTATGGTATAGAGTGTAGGGTATAGAGTGTAGAGTGTAGGGTATAGAGTGTAGGGTATAGAGTGTAGAGTATAGAGTGTATGGTATAGAGTGTATGGTATAGATTGTAGGGTAAAGAGTGTAGGGTATGGAGTGTAGGGTATAGAGTGTCGAGTGTAGGGTATAGAGTGTAGGGTATAGAGTGTAGAGTGTAGGGTAGAGAGTGTAGGGTATAGAGTGCAGGGTATAGAGTGCAGGGTATAGAGTGTAGGGTATAGAGTATAGAGTGTAGGGTATAGAGTGCAGGGTATAGAGTGTAGGGTATAGAGTGTAGGGTATAGAGTGTAGAGTGTAGGGTATACATTGTAGGGTATAGAGTGTAGGGTATAGAGTGTATGGTATAGAGTGTAGAGTGTAGGGTATAGAGTGTAGGGTATTGAGTGTAGGGTATAGAGTGTAGGGTATAGAGTGTAGAGTGTAGGGTATAGAGTGTAGAGTGTAGGGTATAGAGTGTAGGGTATAGAGTGTAGGGTATAGAGTGTATGGTATAGAGTGTATGGTATATAGTGTAGGGTATAGAGTGTTTGGTATAGAGTGTAGGGTATAGAGTGTAGAGTGTAGGGTATAGATTGTAGACTGTAGAGTGTAGGGTATAGAGTGTAGGGCATAGAGTTTATGGATTAGAGTGTATGGTATAGAGTGTAGGGTATAGAGTGTAGGGTATAGATTGTAATGTATAGAGTGTAGAGTGTAGGGTATAGAGTGTAGGGTATAGTGTGTAGAGTGTAGGGTATAGAGTGTAGGGTATAGAGTGTAGGGTATAGAGTGTAGAGAGTAGGGTATAGAGTGTAGGGTAAAGAGTATAGAGTGTAGGGTATAGAGTGTAGGGTATAGAGTGTAGGGTACAGAGTGTAGAGTGTAGGGTATAGAGTGTAGGGTATAGAGTGTAGGGTATAGAGTGTTTGGTATAGAGTGTAGGGTATAGAGTGTAGAGTGTAGGGTATAGAGTGTAGGGTATAGATTGTAGAGTGTAGGGTATAGAGTGCAGGGTATAGAGTGTAGGGTATAAAGTGCAGGGTATAGAGTGTAGGGTATAGAGTGTAGGGTATAGAGTGTAGAGTGTAGGGTATAGAGTGTAGGGTATAGAGTGTATGGTATAGAGTGTAGAGTGTAGGGTATAGAGTGTAGGGTATTGAGTGTAGGGTATAGAGTGTATGGTATAGAGTGCATGGTATATAGTGTAGGGTAAAGAGTGTTTGGTATAGAGTGTAGGGTATAGAGTGTAGAGTGTAGGGTATAGATTGTAGATTGTAGAGTGTAGGGTATAGAGTGTAGGGCATAGAGTTTATGGATTAGAGTGTATGGTATAGAGTGTAGGGTATAGAGTGTAATTTATAGAGTGTAGAGTGTAGGGTATAGAGTGTAGGGTATAGTGTGTAGAGTGTAGGGTATAGAGTGTAGGGTATAGAGTGTAGGGTATAGAGTGTAGAGAGTAGGGTATAGAGTGTAGGGTATAGAGTATAGAGTGTAGGGTATAGAGTGTAGGGTATAGAGTGTAGGGTATAGAGTGTTTGGTATAGAGTGTAGGGTATAGAGTGTAGAGTGTAGGTTATAGAGTGCAGGGTATAGAGTGTAGGGTATAGAGTGTAGGGTATAGAGTGTAGAGTGTAGGGTATAGAGTGTAGGGTATAGAGTGTAGGGTATAGAGTGTATGGTATAGAGTGTAGGGTATAGATTGTAGAGTGTAGAGTGTAGGGTATAGAGTGTAGGGCATAGAGTTTATGGAATAGAGTGTATGGTATAGAGTGTAGGGTATAGATTGTAGAGTGTAGAGTGTAGGGTATAGAGTGTAGGGCATAGAGTTTATGGAATAGAGTGTATGGTATAGAGTGTAGGGTATAGAGTGTAGAGTGTAGGGTATAGAGTGTAGGGTATAGAGTGTAGAGTATAGAGTGTATGGTATAGAGTGTATGGTATAGATTGTAGGGTAAAGAGTGTAGGGTATAGAGTGTAGGGTATTGAGTGTAGGGTATAGAGTGTAGGGTATAGAGTGTAGAGTGTTGGGTATAGAGTGTAGAGTGTTGGGTATAGAGTGTAGGGTATAGAGTGTAGGGTATAGAGTGTATGGTATAGAGTGTATGGTATATAGTGTAGGGTATAGAGTGTTTGGTATAGAGTGTAGGGTATAGAATGTAGAGTGTAGGCCATAGAGTTTATGGATTAGAGTGTATGGTATAGAGTGTAGGGTATAGAGTGTAGAGTGTAGGGTATAGAGTGTAGGGTATAGAGTGTAGAGTATTGAGTGTATGGTATAGAGTGTATGGTATAGATTGTAGGGTAAAGAGTGTAGGGTATGGAGTGTAGGGTATAGAGTGTAGAGTGTAGGGTATAGAGTGTAGGGTATAGAGTGTAGAGTGTAGGGTAGAGAGTGTAGGGTATAGAGTGCAGGGTATAGAGTGCAGGGTATAGAGTGTAGGGTATAGAGTATAGAGTGTAGGGTATAGAGTGCAGGGTATAGAGTGTAGGGTATAGAGTGTAGGGTATAGAGTGTAGAGTGTAGGGTATACATTGTAGGGTATAGAGTGTAGGGTATAGAGTGTATGGTATAGAGTGTAGAGTGTAGGGTATAGAGTGTAGGGTATTGAGTGTAGGGTATAGAGTGTAGGGTATAGAGTGTAGAGTGTAGGGTATAGAGTGTAGAGTGTAGGGTATAGAGTGTAGGGTATAGAGTGTAGGGTATAGAGTGTATGGTATAGAGTGTATGGTATATAGTGTAGGGTATAGAGTGTTTGGTATAGAGTGTAGGGTATAGAGTGTAGAGTGTAGGGTATAGATTGTAGACTGTAGAGTGTAGGGTATAGAGTGTAGGGCATAGAGTTTATGGATTAGAGTGTATGGTAT
This sequence comes from Ranitomeya imitator, assembly GCF_032444005.1. Classification (NCBI taxonomy): domain Eukaryota; kingdom Metazoa; phylum Chordata; class Amphibia; order Anura; family Dendrobatidae; genus Ranitomeya; species Ranitomeya imitator. The sequence continues at coordinate 676,431,023 of NC_091283.1, read as the reverse complement.
AGAGTGTAGGGTATAGAGTGTAGGGTATAGATTGTAATGTATAGAGTGTAGAGTGTAGGGTATAGAGTGTAGGGTATAGTGTGTAGAGTGTAGGGTATAGAGTGTAGGGTATAGAGTGTAGGGTATAGAGTGTAGAGAGTAGGGTATAGAGTGTAGGGTAAAGAGTATAGAGTGTAGGGTATAGAGTGTAGGGTATAGAGTGTAGGGTATAGAGTGTAGGGTACAGAGTGTAGAGTGTAGGGTATAGAGTGTAGGGTATAGAGTGTAGGGTATAGAGTGTTTGGTATAGAGTGTAGGGTATAGAGTGTAGAGTGTAGGGTATAGAGTGTAGGGTATAGATTGTAGAATGTAGGGTATAGAGTGCAGGGTATAGAGTGTAGGGTATAAAGTGCAGGGTATAGAGTGTAGGGTATAGAGTGTAGGGTATAGAGTGTAGAGTGTAGGGTATAGAGTGTAGGGTATAGAGCGTATGGTATAGAGTGTAGAGTGTAGGGTATAGAGTGTAGGGTATTGAGTGTAGGGTATAGAGTGTATGGTATAGAGTGCATGGTATATAGTGTAGGGTAAAGAGTGTTTGGTATAGAGTGTAGGGTATAGAGTGTAGAGTGTAGGGTATAGATTGTAGATTGTAGAGTGTAGGGTATAGAGTGTAGGGCATAGAGTTTATGGATTAGAGTGTATGGTATAGAGTGTAGGGTATAGAGTGTAATTTATAGAGTGTAGAGTGTAGGGTATAGAGTGTAGGGTATAGTGTGTAGAGTGTAGGGTATAGAGTGTAGGGTATAGAGTGTAGGGTATAGAGTGTAGAGAGTAGGGTATAGAGTGTAGGGTATAGAGTATAGAGTGTAGGGCATAGAGTGTAGGGTATAGAGTGTAGGGTATAGAGTGTTTGGTATAGAGTGTAGGGTATAGAGTGTAGAGTGTAGGTTATAGAGTGCAGGGTATAGAGTGTAGGGTATAGAGTGTAGGGTATAGAGTGTAGAGTGTAGGGTATAGAGTGTAGGGTATAGAGTGTAGGGTATAGAGTGTATGGTATAGAGTGTAGAGTGTAGGGTATAGAGTGTAGGGTATTGAGTGTAGGGTATAGAGTGTGGGGTATAGAGTGTAGAGTGTAGAGTGTAGGGTATAGAGTGTAGAGTGTAGGGTATAGAGTGTATGGTATAGAGTGTATGGTATATAGTGTAGGGTATAGAGTGTTTGGTATAGAGTGTAGGGTATAGAGTGTAGCGTGTAGGGTAGAGATTGTAGAGTGTAGAGTGTAGGGTATAGAGTGTAGGGTATAGAGCATAGAGTGTAGGGTATAGAGTGTAGGGTATAGAGTGTGGGGTATAGAGTGTAGGGTAGAGAGTGTAGGGTATAGAGTGTATGGTATAGAGTGTAGGGTATTGAGTGTAGGGTATATAGTGTAATGTATAGAGTGTAGAGTGTAGGGTAGAGTGTAGGGTATAGTGTGTAGAGTGTAGGGTATAGAGTGTAGAGTGTAGGGTATAGAGTGTGGGGTATAGAGTATAGAGTGTAGGGTATAGAGTGTAGGGTATAGATTGTAGGGTATAGAGTGTAGGGTATAGAGTGTAGAGTGTAGGGTATAGAGTGTAGGGTATAGAGTGTAGGGTATAGAGTGTTTGGTATAGAGTGTAGGGTATAGAGTGTAGAGTGTAGGGTATAGAGTTTAGGGTATAGATTGTAGAGTGTAGGGATTAGAGTGTAGGGTATAGAGTGTAGGGTATAGAGTGTAAAATGTAGGGTATGGAGTGTAGGGTATAGAGTAGAGTGTAGGGTATAGAGTGTAGGGTGTAGAGTGTAGGGTGTAGATTGTAGAGTGTAGAGTGTAGGGTATAGAGTGTAGTGTATAGAGTGTAGGGTATAGAGTGTTTTGTATAGAGTGTAGGGTATAGAGTGTAGAGTGTAGGGTATAGAGTGTAGGGTATAGATTGTAGAGTGTAGGGATTAGAGTGTAGGGTATAGAGTGTAGGGTATAGAGTGTAGAGTGTAGGGTATGGAGTGTAGGATATAGAGTAGAGTGTAGGGTATAGAGTGTAGGGTATAGAGTGTAGAGTGTAGGGTATAGATTGTAGAGTGTAGAGTGTAGGGTATAGAGTGTAGGGCATAGAGTTTATGATATAGAGTGTATGGTATAGATTGTAGGGTATAGAGTGTAGGGTATAGAGTGTAGAGTGTAGGGTATAGAGTGAAGAGTGTAGGGTATAGAGTGTAGGGTATAGTGTGTAGAGTGTAGGGTATAGAGTGTAGGGTATAGAGTGTAGGGTATAGAGGGTAGAGTGTAGGGTATAGAGTGTAGGGTATAGAGTATAGAGTGTAGGGTATAAAGTGCAGGGTATAGAGTGTAGGGTATAGAGTGTAGGGTATAGAGTGTAGAGTGTAGGGTATAGATTGTAGAGTATAGAGTGTAGGGTATAGAGTGTATGGTATAGAGTGTAGAGTGTAGGGTATAGAGTGTAGGGTATTGAGTGTAGGGTATAGAGTGTAGGGTATAGAGTGTAGAGTGTAGAGTGTAGGGTATAGAGTGTAGGGTATTGAGTGTAGGGTATAGAGTGTATGGTATATAGTGTAGGGTATAGAGTGTTTGGTATAGAGTGTAGGGTATGGAGTGTAGAATGTAGGGTATAGATTGTAGAGTGTAGAGTGTAGGGTATAGTGTGTAGGGCATAGAGTTTATGGAATAGAGTGTATGGTATAGAGTGTAGGGTATAGAGTGTAGGGTATAGAGTGTAGAGTGTAGGGTATAGAGTGTAGGGCATAGAGTGTAGGATATAGAGTGTATGGTATAGAGTGTATGGTATAGATTGTAGGGTATAAAGTGTAGGGTATAGAGTGTAGAGTGTAGGGTGTAGAGTGTAGAGTGTAGGGTATAGAGTGTAAGGTATAGAGTGTAGAGTGTAGGGTTTAGAGTTTAGGGTATAGAGTGTAGGGTATAGAGTGTAGGGTATAGAGTGTTTTGTATAGAGTGTAGGGTATAGAGTGTAGAGTGTAGGGTATAGAGTGTAGGGTATAGATTGTAGAGTGTAGGGATTAGAGTGTAGGGTATAGAGTGTAGGGTATAGAGTGTAGAGTGTAGGGTATGGAGTGTAGGATATAGAGTAGAGTGTAGGGTATAGAGTGTAGGGTATAGAGTGTAGAGTGTAGGGTATAGATTGTAGAGTGTAGAGTGTAGGGTATAGAGTGTAGGGCATAGAGTTTATGATATAGAGTGTATGGTATAGATTGTAGGGTATAGAGTGTAGGGTATAGAGTGTAGAGTGTAGGGTATAGAGTGAAGAGTGTAGGGTATAGAGTGTAGGGTATAGTGTGTAGAGTGTAGGGTATAGAGTGTAGGGTATAGAGTGTAGGGTATAGAGGGTAGAGTGTAGGGTATAGAGTGTAGGGTATAGAGTATAGAGTGTAGGGTATAAAGTGCAGGGTATAGAGTGTAGGGTTTAGAGTGTAGGGTATAGAGTGTAGAGTGTAGGGTATAGATTGTAGAGTATAGAGTGTAGGGTATAGAGTGTATGGTATAGAGTGTAGAGTGTAGGGTATAGAGTGTAGGGTATTGAGTGTAGGGTATAGAGTGTAGGGTATAGAGTGTAGAGTGTAGAGTGTAGGGTATAGAGTGTAGGGTATTGAGTGTAGGGTATAGAGTGTATGGTATATAGTGTAGGGTATAGAGTGTTTGGTATAGAGTGTAGGGTATGGAGTGTAGAATGTAGGGTATAGATTGTAGAGTGTAGAGTGTAGGGTATAGTGTGTAGGGCATAGAGTTTATGGAATAGAGTGTATGGTATAGAGTGTAGGGTATAGAGTGTAGGGTATAGAGTGTAGAGTGTAGGGTATAGAGTGTAGGGTATAGAGTGTAGGATATAGAGTGTATGGTATAGAGTGTATGGTATAGATTGTAGGGTATAAAGTGTAGGGTATAGAGTGTAGAGTGTAGGGTGTAGAGTGTAGAGTGTAGGGTATAGAGTGTAAGGTATAGAGTGTAGAGTGTAGGGTTTAGAGTTTAGGGTATAGAGTGTATGGTATAGAGTGTAGAGTGTAGGGTATAGATTGTAGGGTATAGAGCATAGAGTGTAGGGTATAGAGTGTAGGGTATAGAGTGTGGGGTATAGAGTGTAGGGTAGAGAGTGTAGAGTGTAGGGTATAGAGTGTAGGGTATAGAGTGTAGAGTGTAGGGTATAGAGTGTAGGGTATAGATTGTAGGGTATAGATTGTAGAGTGTAGGGATTAGAGTGTAGGGTATAGAGTGTAGGGTATAGAGTGTAGAGTGTAGGGTATGGAGTGTAGGGTATAGAGTATAGAGTGTAGGGTATAGAGTGTAGGGTATAGAGTGTATGGAATAGAGTGTAGAGTGTAGGGTATAGAGTGTATGGTATAGAGTGTAGGGTACAGACTGTAGGGTTTAGAGTGTATGGTATAGAGTGTATGGTATAGATTGTAGGGTATAGAGTGTAGAGTGTAGGGTATAGAGTGTAGAATGTAGGGTATAGATTGTAGAGTGTAGAGTGTAGGGTATAGTGTGTAGGGCATAGAGTTTATGGAATAGAGTGTATGGTATAGAGTGTAGGGTATAGAGTGTAGGGTATAGAGTGTAGAGTGTAGGGTATAGAGTGTAGGGTATAGAGTGTAGGATATAGAGTGTATGGTATAGAGTGTATGGTATAGATTGTAGGGTATAGAGTGTAGGGTATAGAGTGTAGAGTGTAGGGTGTAGAGTGTAGAGTGTAGGGTATAGAGTGTAAGGTATAGAGTGTAGAGTGTAGGGTATAGAGTTTGGGGTATAGAGTGTATGGTATAGAGTGTAGAGTGTAGGGTATAGAGTGTAGGGTATAGAGCATAGAGTGTAGGGTATAGAGTGTAGGGTATAGAGTGTGGGGTATAGAGTGTAGGGTAGAGAGTGTAGAGTGTAGGGTATAGAGTGTAGGGTATAGAGTGTAGAGTGTAGGGTATAGAGTGTAGGGTATAGATTGTAGGGTATAGAGTGTAGAGTGTAGGGATTAGAGTGTAGGGTATAGAGTGTAGGGTATAGAGTGTAGAGTGTAGGGTATGGAGTGTAGGGTATAGAGTATAGAGTGTAGGGTATAGAGTGTAGGGTATAGAGTGTATGGAATAGAGTGTAGAGTGTAGGGTATAGAGTGTATGGTATAGAGTGTAGGGTACAGAGTGTAGGGTTTAGAGTGTATGCTATAGAGTGTATGGTATAGATTGTAGGGTATAGAGTGTAGAGTGTAGGGTATAGAGTGTAGAGTGTAGGGTATAGAGTTTGGGTATAGAGTGTAGAGTGTAGGGTATAGAGTGTAGGGTATAGAGTGTAGGGTATAGAGTGTAGAGTGTAGGGTATAGAGTGTAGGGTATAGAGTATAGAGAGTAGGGTATAGAGTGTAGGGCATAGATTGTAGGGTATAGAGTGTAGAGTGTAGGGTATAGAGTGTAGGGTATAGAGTGTAGGGTATAGAGTGTAGGGTATAGAGTGTAGAGTGTAGGGTATAGAGTGTAGGTTATAGAGTGTAGGGTATAGATTGTAGAGTGTATGGATTAGAGTGTAGGGTATAGAGTGTAGGGTATAGAGTGTAGAGTGTAGGGCATAGAGTGTAGGGTATAGAGTATAGAGTGTAGGGTATAGAGTGTATGGAATAGAGTGTAGAGTGTAGGGCATAGAGTGTATGGTATAGAGTGTAGGGTATAGAGTGTAGAGTGTAGAGTGTAGGGTATAGAGTGTAGAGTGTAGGATATAAAGTGTATGGTATAGAGTGTAGAGTGTAGGGTATAGAGTGTAGGGTATTGAGTGTAGGGTATAGAGTGTAGGGTATAGAGTGTAGAGTGTAGGGTATAGAGTGTAGAGTGTAGGGTATAGAGTGTAGGGTATAGAGTATATGGTATAGAGTGTATAATATATAGTGTAGGGTATAGAGTGTTTGGTATAGAGTGTAGGGTATAGAGTGTAGAGTGTAGGGTATAGATTGTAGACTGTAGAGTGTAGGGTATAGAGTGTAGGGCAGAGAGTTTATGGAATAGAGTGTATGGTATAGAGTGTAGGGTATAGATTGTGGAGTGTAGAGTGTAGGGTATAGAGTGTAGGGCATAGAGTTTATGGAATAGAGTGTATGGTATAGAGTGTAGGGTATAGATTGTAGAGTGTAGAGTGTAGGGTATAGAGTGTAGGGCATAGAGTTTATGGAATAGAGTGTATGGTATAGAGTGTGGGGTATAGAGTGTAGAGTGTAGGGTATAGAGTGTAGAGTATAGAGTGTATGGTATAGAGTGTATGGTATAGATTGTAGGGTAAAGAGTGTAGGGTATAGAGTGTAGGGTATAGAGTGTAGAGTGTAGGGTATAGAGTGTAGGGTATAGAGTGTAGAGTGTAGGGTAGAGAGTGTAGGGTATAGAGTGCAGGGTATAGAGTGTAGGGTATAGAGTATAGAGTGTAGGGTATAGAGTGCAGGGTATAGGGTGTAGGGTATAGAGTGTAGGGTATAGAGTGTAGAGTGTAGGGTATAGATTGTAGGGTATAGAGTGTAGGGTATAGAGTGTAGGGTATAGAGTGTAGAGTGTAGGGTATAGAGTGTAGGGTATTGAGTGTAGGGTATAGAGTGTAGGGTATAGAGTGTAGAGTGTAGGGTATAGAGTGTAGAGTGTAGGGTATAGAGTGTAGGGTATAGAGTGTAGGGTATAGAGTGTATGGTATAGATTGTATGGTATATAGTGTAGGGTATAGCGTGTTTGGTATAGAGTGTAGGGTATAGAGTGTAGAGTGTAGGGTATAGATTGTAGACTGTAGAGTGTAGGGTATAGAGTGTAGGGCATAGAGTTTATGGATTAGCGTGTATGGTATAGAGTGTAGGGTATAGAGTGTAGGGTATAGATTGTAGGGTAAAGAGTGTAGGGTAGAGAGTGTAGGGTATAGAGTGTAGAGTGTAGGGTATAGAGTGTAGGGTATTGAGTGTAGGGTATAGAGTGTAGAGTGTAGGGTATAGAGTGTAGGGTATAGTGTGTAGAGTGTAGGGTATAGAGTGTAGGGTATAGAGTGTAGGGTATAGAGTGTAGGGTATAGAGTGTAGAGAGTAGGGTATAGAGTGTAGGGTATAGAGTATAGAGTGTAGGGTATAGAGTGTAGGGTATAGAGTGTAGGGTATAGAGTGTAGGGTACAGAGTGTAGAGTGTAGGGTATAGAGTGTAGGGTATAGAGTGTAGGGTATAGAGTGTTTGGTATAGAGTGTAGGGTATAGAGTGTAGAGTGTAGGGTATAGATTGTAGGGTATAGATTGTAGAGTGTAGGGTATAGAGTGCAGGGTATAGAGTGTAGGGTATAAAGTGCAGGGTATAGAGTGTAGGGTATAGAGTGAAGGGTATAGAGTGTAGAGTGTAGGGTATAGAGTGTAGGGTATAGAGTGTAGGGTATAGAGTGTATGGTATAGAGTGTAGAGTGTAGGGTATAGAGTGTAGGGTATTGAGTGTAGGGTATAGAGTGTAGGGTATAGAGTGTAGAGTGTAGAGTGTAGGGTATAGAGTGTAGAGTGTAGGGTATAGAGTGTAGGGTATAGAGTGTAGGGAATAGAGTGTATGGTATAGAGTGCATGGTATATAGTGTAGGGTATAGAGTGTTTGGTATAGAGTGTAGGGTATAGAGTGTAGAGTGTAGGGTATAGATTGTAGATTGTAGAGTGTATGGTATAGAGTGTAGGGTATAGAGTGTAGGGTATAGAGTGTAATTTATAGAGTGTAGAGTGTAGGGTATAGAGTGTAGGGTATAGTGTGTAGAGTGTAGGGTATAGAGTGTAGGGTATAGAGTGTAGGGTATAGAGTGTAGAGAGTAGGGTATAGAGTGTAGGGTATAGAGTATAGAGTGTAGGGTATAGAGTGTAGGGTATAGAGTGTAGGGTATAGAGTGTAGGGTACAGAGTGTAGAGTGTAGGGTATAGAGTGTAGGGTATAGAGTGTAGGGTATAGAGTGTTTGGTATAGAGTGTAGGGTATAGAGTGTAGAGTGTAGGTTATAGAGTGCAGGGTATAGAGTATAGGGTATAGAGTGTAGGGTATAGAGTGTAGAGTGTAGGGTATAGAGTGTAGGGTATAGAGTGTAGGGTATAGAGTGTAGAGTGTAGGGTATAGAGTGTAGGGTATTGAGTGTAGGGTATAGAGTGTAGGGTATACAGTGTAGAGTGTAGAGTGTAGGGTATAGAGTGTAGAGTGTAGGGTATAGAGTGTATGGTATAGAGTGTATGGTATATAGTGTAGGGTATAGAGTGTTTGGTATAGAGTGTAGGGTATAGAGTGTAGAGTGTAGGGTAGAGATTGTAGAGTGTAGAGTGTAGGGTATAGAGTGTAGGGCATAGAATTTATGGAATAGAGTGTATGGTATAGAGTGTAGGGTATAGAGTGTAGAGTGTAGGGTATAGAGTGTAGAGTGTAGGGTATAGAGTGTAGGGTATAGAGTATAGAGTGTAGGGTATAGAGTGTAGGGTATAGATTGTAGGGTATAGAGTGTAGGGTATAGAGTGTAGGGTATAGAGTGTAGAGTGTAGGGTATAGAGTGTAGGGTATAGAGTGTTTGGTATAGAGTGTAGGGTATAGAGTGTAGAGTGTAGGGTATAGAATGTAGGGTATAGATTGTAGAGTGTAGGGATTAGAGTGTAGGGTATAGAGTGTAGGGTATAGAGTGTAGAGTGTAGGGTATGGAGTGTAGGGTATAGAGTAGAGTGTAGGGTATAGAGTGTAGGGTATAGAGTGTAGAGTGTAGGGTATAGATTGTAGAGTGTAGAGTGTAGGGTATAGAGTGTAGGGCATAGAGTTTATGATATAGAGTGTATGGTATAGATTGTAGGGTATAGAGTGTAGGGCATAGAGTTTATGATATAGAGTGTATTGTATAGATTGTAGGGTATAGAGTGTAGGGTATAGAATGTAGAGTGTAGGGTATAGAGTGAAGAGTGTAGGGTATAGTGTGTAGAGTGTAGGGTATAGAGTGTAGGGTATAGAGTGTAGGGTATAGAGGGTAGAGTGTAGGGTATAGAGTGTAGGGTATAGAGTATAGAGTGTAGGGTATAGAGTGTAGGGTATAGAGTGTAGGGTATAGAGTGTAGGGTATAGAGTGTAGAGTGTAGGGTATAGAGTGTAGGGTATAGAGTGTAGGGTATAGAGTGTTTCGTATAGAGTGTAGGGTATAGAGTGTAGAGTGTAGGGTATAGAGTGTAGAGTGTAGGGTATAGAGTGTAGGGTATAGAGTATAGAGTGTAGGGTATAGAGTGTAGGGTATAGATTGTAGGGTATAGAGTGTAGGGTATAGAGTGTAGAGTGTAGGGTATAGAGTGTAGGGTATAGAGTGTTTGGTATAGAGTGTAGGGTATAGAGTGTAGAGTGTAGGGTATAAATTGTAGATTGTAGAGTGTATGGTATAGAGTGTAGGGTATAGAGTGTAGGGTATAGAGTGTAATTTATAGAGTGTAGAGTGTAGGGTATAGAGTGTAGGGTATAGTGTGTAGAGTGTAGGGTATAGAGTGTAGGGTATAGAGTGTAGGGTATAGAGTGTAGAGAGTAGGGTATAGAGTGTAGGGTATAGAGTATAGAGTGTAGGGTATAGAGTGTAGGGTATAGAGTGTAGGGTATAGAGTGTAGGGTACAGAGTGTAGGGTATAGAGTGTAGAGTGTAGGTTATAGAGTGCAGGGTATAGAGTGTAGGGTATAGAGTGTAGGGTATAGAGTGTAGAGTGTAGGGTATAGAGTGTAGGGTATAGAGTGTAGGGTATAGAGTGTAGAGAGTAGGGTATAGAGTGTAGGGTATAGAGTATAGAGTGTAGGGTATAGAGTGTAGGGTATAGAGTGTAGGGTATAGAGTGTTTGGTATAGAGTGTAGGGTATAGAGTGTAGAGTGTAGGTTATAGAGTGCAGGGTATAGAGTGTAGGGTATAGAGTGTAGGGTATAGAGTGTAGAGTGTAGGGTATAGAGTGTAGGGTATAGAGTGTAGGGTATAGAGTGTAGAGTGTAGGGTATAGAGTGTAGGGTATTGAGTGTAGGGTATAGAGTGTAGGGTATACAGTGTAGAGTGTAGAGTGTAGGGTATAGAGTGTAGAGTGTAGGGTATAGAGTGTATGGTATAGAGTGTATGGTATATAGTGTAGGGTATAGAGTGTTTGGTATAGAGTGTAGGGTATAGAGTGTAGAGTGTAGGGTAGAGATTGTAGAGTGTAGAGTGTAGGGTATAGAGTGTAGGGCATAGAATTTATGGAATAGAGTGTATGGTATAGAGTGTAGGGTATAGAGTGTAGAGTGTAGGGTATAGAGTGTAGAGTGTAGGGTATAGAGTGTAGGGTATAGAGTATAGAGTGTAGGGTATAGAGTGTAGGGTATAGATTGTAGGGTATAGAGTGTAGGGTATAGAGTGTAGGGTATAGAGTGTAGAGTGTAGGGTATAGAGTGTAGGGTATAGAGTGTTTGGTATAGAGTGTAGGGTATAGAGTGTAGAGTGTAGGGTATAGAATGTAGGGTATAGATTGTAGAGTGTAGGGATTAGAGTGTAGGGTATAGAGTGTAGGGTATAGAGTGTAGAGTGTAGGGTATGGAGTTTATGATATAGAGTGTATGGTATAGATTGTAGGGTATAGAGTGTAGGGCATAGAGTTTATGATATAGAGTGTATTGTATAGATTGTAGGGTATAGAGTGTAGGGTATAGAATGTAGAGTGTAGGGTATAGAGTGAAGAGTGTAGGGTATAGTGTGTAGAGTGTAGGGTATAGAGTGTAGGGTATAGAGTGTAGGGTATAGAGGGTAGAGTGTAGGGTATAGAGTGTAGGGTATAGAGTATAGAGTGTAGGGTATAGAGTGTAGGGTAAAGAGTGTAGGGTATAGAGTGTAGGGTATAGAGTGTAGAGTGTAGGGTATAGAGTGTAGGGTATAGAGTGTAGGGTATAGAGTGTTTCGTATAGAGTGTAGGGTATAGAGTGTAGAGTGTAGGGTATAGAGTGTAGAGTGTAGGGTATAGAGTGTAGGGTATAGAGTATAGAGTGTAGGGTATAGAGTGTAGGGTATAGATTGTAGGGTATAGAGTGTAGGGTACAGAGTGTAGAGTGTAGGGTATAGAGTGTAGGGTATAGAGTGTTTGGTATAGAGTGTAGGGTATAGAGTGTAGAGTGTAGGGTATAGAATGTAGGGTATAGATTGTAGAGTGTAGGGATTAGAGTGTAGGGTATAGAGTGTAGGGTATAGAGTGTAGAGTGTAGGGTATGGAGTGTAGGGTATAGAGTAGAGTGTAGGGTATAGAGTGTAGAGTGTAGGGTATAGATTGTAGAGTGTAGAGTGTAGGGTATAGAGTGTAGGGCATAGAGTTTATGATATAGAGTGTATGGTATAGATTGTAGGGTATAGAGTGTAGGGCATAGAGTTTATGATATAGAGTGTATTGTATAGATTGTAGGGTATAGAGTGTAGGGTATAGAATGTAGAGTGTAGGGTATAGAGTGAAGAGTGTAGGGTATAGTGTGTAGAGTGTAGGGTATAGAGTGTAGGGTATAGAGTGTAGGGTATAGAGGGTAGAGTGTAGGGTATAGAGTGTAGGGTATAGAGTATAGAGTGTAGGGTATAGAGTGTAGGGTATAGAGTGTAGGGTATAGAGTGTAGGGTATAGAGTGTAGAGTGTAGGGTATAGAGTGTAGGGTATAGAGTGTAGGGTATAGAGTGTTTCGTATAGAGTGTAGGGTATAGAGTGTAGAGTGTAGGGTATAGAGTGTAGGGTATAGATTGTAGAGTGTAGGGATTAGAGTGTAGGGTATAGAGTGTAGAGTATAGAGTGTAGAGTGTAGGGTATGGAGTGTAGGGTATAGAGTAGAGTGTAGGGTATAGAGTGTAAGGTATAGAGTGTAGAGTGTAGGGTATAGATTGTAGAGTGTAGAGTGTAGGGTATAGAGTGTAGGGCATAGAGTTTATGATATAGAGTGTATGGTATAGATTGTAGGGTATAGAGTGTAGGGTATAGAGGGTAGAGTGTAGGGTATAGAGTGTAGGGTATAGTGTGTAGAGTGTAGGGTATAGAGTGTAGGGTATAGAGTGTAGGGTATAGAGTGTAGAGTGTAGGGTATAGAGTGTAGGGTATAGAATGTAGGGTATAGAGTGTAGGGTATAGAGTGTAGAGTGTAGGGTATAGAGTGTAGGGTATAGAGTGTAGGGTATAGATTGTAGAGTGTAGGGATTAGAGTGTAGGGTATAGAGTGTAGGGTATAGAGTGTAGAGTGTAGGGTATGGAGTGCAGGGTATAGAGTAGAGTGTAGGGTATAGAGTGTAGGGTATAGAGTGTATGGAATAGAGTGTAGAGTGTAGAGTGTAGGGTATAGAGTGTATGGTATAGAGTGTAGGGTATAGAGTGTAGGGTATAGAGTGTATGGTATAGAGTGTATGGTATAGATTGTAGGGTATAGAGTGTAGGGTATAGAGTGTAGAGTGTAGGGTATAGAGTGTAGAGTGTAGGGTATAGAGTGTATTGTATAGAGTGTAGGGTATAAAGTGTAGAGTGTAGGGTATAGAGTGTAGGGTATAGAGTGTAGGGTATAGAGTGTTTGGTATAGAGTGTAGGGTATAGAGTGTAGAGTGTAGGGTATAGAGTGTAGGGTATAGATTGTAGAGTGTAAGGATTAGAGTGTAGGGTATAGAGTGTAGGGTATAGAGTGTAGAGTGTAGGGATTAGAGTGTAGGGTATAGAGTGTAGGGTATAGAGTGTAGGGTATAGAGTGTAGAGTGTAGGGTATGGAGTGTAGGGTATAGAGTGTAGAGTGTAGGGTATAGATTGTAGAGTGTAGAGTGTAGGGTATAGAGTGTAGGGCATAGAGTATAGAGTGTAGGGTATAGAGTGTAGGGTATAGAGTGTAGGGTATAGAGTGTAGGGTATAGAGTGTAGAGTGTAGGGTATAGAGTGTAGGGTATAGAGTGTAGGGTATAGAGTGTAGAGTGTAGGGTATAGAGTGTAGGGTATAGAGTGTAGGGTATAGAGTGTAGAGTGTAGGGTATAGAGTGAAGAGTGTAGGGTATAGAGTGTAGGGTATAGTGTGTAGAGTGTAGGGTATAGAGTGTAGGGTATAGAGTGTAGGGTATAGAGTGTTTGGTATAGAGTGTAGGGTATAGATTGTAGAGTGTAGGGATTAGAGTGTAGGGTATAGAGTGTAGGGTATAGAGTGTAGAGTGTAGGGTATAGAGTGAAGAGTGTAGGGTATAGAGTGTAGGGTATAGTGTGTAGAGTGTAGGGTATAGAGTGTAGGGTATAGAGCGTAGGGTATAGAGTGTAGGGTATAGATTGTAGAGTGTAGGGATTAGAGTGTAGGGTATAGAGTGTAGGGTATAGAGTGTAGAGTGTAGGGTATGGAGTGTAGGGTATAGAGTAGAGTGTAGGGTATAGAGTGTAGGGTATAGAGTGTAGGGTATAGATTGTAGAGTGTAGAGTGTAGGGTATAGAGTGTAGTGCATAGAGTTTATGATATAGAGTGTATGGTATAGATTGTAGGGTATAGAGTGTAGGGTATAGAGTGTAGAGTGTAGGGTATAGAGTGAAGAGTGTAGGGTATAGAGTGTAGGGTATAGTGTGTAGAGTGTAGGGTATAGAGTGTAGGGCATAGAGTGTAGGGTATAGAGGGTAGAGTGTAGGGTTTAGAGTGTAGGGTATAGAGTATAGAGTGTAGGGTATAGAGTGTAGGGTATAGAGTGCAGGGTATGGAGTGTAGGGTATAGAGTGTAGAGTGTAGGGTATAGAGTGTAGGGTATAGAGTGTAGGGTATAGAGTGTTTGGTATAGAGTGTAGGGTATAGAGTGTAGAGTGTAGGGTATAGAGTGTAGGGTATAGATTGTAGAGTGTAGGGATTAGAGTGTAGGGTATAGAGTGTAGGGTATAGAGTGTAGAGTGTAGGGTATGGAGTGTAAGGTATAGAGTAGAGTGTAGGGTATAGAGTGTAGGGTATAGAGTGTAGAGTGTAGGGTATAGATTGTAGAGTGTAGAGTGTAGGGTAAAGAGTGTAGGGCATAGAGTTTATGATATAGAGTGTATGGTATAGATTGTAGGGTATAGAGTGTAGGGTATAGAGTGTAGAGTGTAGGGTATAGAGTGAAGAGTGTAGGGTATAGAGTGTAGGGTATAGTGTGTAGAGTGTAGGGTATAGAGTGTAGGGTATAGAGTGTAGGGTATAGAGGGTAGAGTGTAGGGTATAGAGTGTAGGGTATAGAGTATAGAGTGTAGGGTATAGAGTGTAGGGTATAGAGTGTAGGGTATAGAGTGTAGGGTATAGAGTGTAGAGTGTAGGGTATAGAGTGTAGGGTATAGAGTGTAGGGTATAGAGTGTAGGGTATAGAGTGTAGAGTGTAGGGTATAGAGTGTAGGGTATAGAGTGTAGGGTATAGATTGTAGAGTGTAGGGATTAGAGTGAAGGGTATAGAGTGTAGGGTATAGAGTGTAGAGTGTAGGGTATGGAGTGTAGGGTATAGAGTAGAGTGTAGGGTATAGAGTGTAGAGTGTAGGGTATAGAGTGTAGGGTATAGAGTATATGGTATAGAGTGTATAATATATAGTGTAGGGTATAGAGTGTTTGGTATAGAGTGTAGGGTATAGAGTGTAGGGTATAGATTGTAGACTGTAGAGTGTAGGGTATAGAGTGTAGGGCAGAGAGTTTATGGAATAGAGTGTATGGTATAGAGTGTAGGGTATAGATTGTAGAGTGTAGAGTGTAGGGTATAGAGTGTAGGGCATAGAGTTTATGGAATAGAGTGTATGGTATAGAGTGTAGGGTATAGATTGTAGAGTGTAGAGTGTAGGGTATAGAGTGTAGGGCATAGAGTTTATGGAATAGAGTGTATGGTATAGAATGTAGGGTATAGAGTGTAGAGTGTAGGGTATAGAGTGTAGGGTATAGAGTGTAGAGTATAGAGTGTATGGTATAGAGTGTATGGTATAGATTGTAGGGTAAAGAGTGTAGGGTATAGAGTGTAGGGCATAGAGTGTAGAGTGTAGGGTATAGAGTGTAGGGTATAGAGTGTAGAGTGTAGGGTAGAGAGTGTAGGGTATAGAGTGCAGGGTATAGAGTGTAGGGTATAGAGTATAGAGTGTAGGGTATAGAGTGCAGGGTATAGGGTGTAGGGTATAGAGTGTAGGGTATAGAGTGTAGAGTGTAGGGTATAGATTGTAGGGTATAGAGTGTAGGGTATAGAGTGTATGGTATAGAGTGTAGAGTGTAGGGTATAGAGTGTAGGGTATTGAGTGTAGGGTATAGAGTGTAGGGTATAGAGTGTAGAGTGTAGGGTAAAGAGTGTAGAGTGTAGGGTATAGAGTGTAGGGTATAGAGTGTAGGGTATAGAGTGTATGGTATAGATTGTATGGTATATAGTGTAGGGTATAGCGTGTTTGGTATAGAGTGTAGGGTATAGAGTGTAGAGTGTAGGGTATAGATTGTAGACTGTAGAGTGTAGGGTATAGAGTGTAGGGCATAGAGTTTATGGATTAGAGTGTATGGTATAGAGTGTAGGGTATAGAGTGTAGGGTATAGATTGTAATTTATAGAGTGTAGAGTGTAGGGTATAGAGTGTAGGGTATAGTGTGTAGAGTGTAGGGTATAGAGTGTAGGGTATAGAGTGTAGGGTATAGAGTGTAGAGAGTAGGGTATAGAGTGTAGGGTATAGAGTATAGAGTGTAGGGTATAGAGTGTAGGGTATAGAGTGTAGGGTACAGAGTGTAGAGTGTAGGGTATAGAGTGTAGGGTATAGAGTGTTTGGTATAGAGTGTAGGGTATAGAGTGTAGAGTGTAGGGTATAGAGTGTAGGGTATAGATTGTAGAGTGTAGGGTATAGAGTGCAGGGTATAGAGTGTAGGGTATAAAGTGCAGGGTATAGAGTGTAGGGTATAGAGTGAAGGGTATAGAGTGTAGAGTGTAGGGTATAGAGTGTAGGGTATAGAGTGTAGGGTATAGAATGTATGGTATAGAGTGTAGAGTGTAGGGTATAGAGTGTAGGGTATTGAGTGTAGGGTATAGAGTGTAGGGTATAGAGTGTAGAGTGTAGAGTGTAGGGTATAGAGTGTAGAGTGTAGGGTATAGAGTGTAGGGAATAGAGTGTAGGGAATAGAGTGTATGGTATAGAGTGCATGGTATATAGTGTAGGGTATAGAGTGTTTGGTATAGAGTGTAGGGTATAGAGTGTAGACCATGCAGTCACAGAATCCAATAAAACAGTATGACTTTATTACAAAAAGCGTTAAAAATATGCGCCCCCTGAGGAAGGTACAACTACCGAAACGCGCGTCGGGGTGTCCTATGTCCCCTGCAGCGGTCCGGACCCTCCACATAAGGTATTAGCACAGAGACTTTCTAGCGCTCACATGCACTGTACTTTACTTTCTTATACCTGTAAGGCTATTATGTAGCCCTTTGTGGCAGCACGGTCGACACTGTAGCTCTTATAGGCTATTACTAAGTGTTGCGCTATGTGCCTATATATATACCAGGTGTCGGGTTCCGGGTTGTTGCCGAGGCCATTATACCTTGGGTGACTGCACTTTTTGTTGCCTGAGGCAGTTACTGTGATGTCATCTGCCGGCCCTCTCTGCGCCATTTGTCTGGCCTTTTGTATGTATTTTTAACGCTTTTTGTAATAAAGTCATACTGTTTTATTGGATTCTGTGACTGCATGGTCTTGTCTTGTTCTCAATTTGCTTTTGGCAGTTATCCTTTGTGTCCATGCGAGGAGGGTGTATGCTGACTATTTATATCTACAGCATCTTATTTTTCAGCACATTTTTGCACCACCAACTATGCTTATTGGAATTGTTTTATATAGAGTGTAGAGTGTAGGGTATAGATTGTAGATTGTAGAGTGTATGGTATAGAGTGTAGGGTATAGAGTGTAGGGTATAGAGTGTAATTTATAGAGTGTAGAGTGTAGGGTATAGAGTGTAGGGTATAGTGTGTAGAGTGTAGGGTATAGAGTGTAGGGTATAGAGTGTAGGGTATAGAGTGTAGAGAGTAAGGTATAGAGTGTAGGGTATAGAGTATAGAGTGTAGGGTATAGAGTGTAGGGTATAGAGTGTAGGGTATAGAGTGTAGGGTACAGAGTGTAGAGTGTAGGGTATAGATTGTAGGGTATAGCGTGTAGGGTATAGAGTGTTTAGTATAGAGTGTAGGGTATAGAGTGTAGAGTGTAGGTTATAGAGTGCAGGGTATAGAGTGTAGGGTATAGAGTGTAGGGTATAGAGTGTAGAGTGTAGGGTATAGAGTGTAGGGTATAGAGTGTAGGGTATAGAGTGTATGGTATAGAGTGTAGAGTGTAGGGTATAGAGTGTAGGGTATTGAGTGTAGGGTATAGAGTGTAGGGTATAGAGTGTAGAGTGTAGAGTGTAGGGTATAGAGTGTTGAGTGTAGGGTATAGAGTGTATGGTATAGAGTGTATGGTATATAGTGTAGGGTATAGAGTGTTTGGTATAGAGTGTAGGGTATAGATTGTAGAGTGTAGGGTAGAGATTGTAGAGTGTAGAGTGTAGGGTATAGAGTGTAGGGCATAGAATTTATGGAATAGAGTGTATGGTATAGAGTGTAGGGTATAGAGTGTAGGGTATATAGTGTAATGTATAGAGTGTAGAGTGTAGGGTAGAGTGTAGGGTATAGTGTGTAGAGTGTAGGGTATAGAGTGTAGAGTGTAGGGTATAGAGTGTAGGGTATAGAGTATAGAGTGTAGGGTATAGAGTGTAGGGTATAGATTGTAGGGTATAGAGTGTAGGGTATAGAGTGTAGAGTGTAGGGTATAGAGTGTAGGGTATAGAGTTTTTGGTATAGAGTGTAGGGTATAGAGTGTAGAGTGTAGGGTATAGAGTGTAGGGTATAGATTGTAGAGTGTAGGGATTAGAGTGTAGGGTATAGAGTGTAGGGTATAGAGTGTAGAGTGTAGGGTATGGAGTGTAGGGTATAGAGTAGAGTGTAGGGTATAGAGTGTAGGGTATAGAGTGTAGAGTGTAGGGTATAGATTGTAGAGTGTAGAGTGTAGGGTATAGAGTGTAGGGCATAGAGTTTATGATATAGAGTGTATGGTATAGATTGTAGGGTATAGAGTGTAGGGCATAGAGTTTATGATATAGAGTGTATTGTATAGATTGTAGGGTATAGAGTGTAGGGTATGGAATGTAGAGTGTAGGGTATAGAGTGAAGAGTGTAGGGTATAGTGTGTAGAGTGTAGGGTATAGAGTGTAGGGTATAGAGGGTAGAGTGTAGGGTATAGAGTGTAGGGTATAGAGTATAGAGTGTAGGGTATAGAGTGTAGGGTATAGAGTGTAGGGTATAGAGTGTAGGGTATAGAGTGTAGAGTGTAGGGTATAGAGTGTAGGGTATAGAGTGTTTCGTATAGAGTGTAGGGTATAGAGTGTAGGGTATAGAGTGTAGGGTATAGATTGTAGAGTGTAGGGATTAGAGTGTAGGGTATAGAGTGTAGGGTATAGAGTGTAGAGTGTAGGGTATGGAGTGTAGGGTATAGAGTAGAGTGTAGGGTATAGAGTGTAGGGTATAGAGTGTAGAGTGTATGGTATAGATTGTAGAGTGTAGAGTGTAGGGTATAGAGTGTAGGGCATAGAGTTTATGATATAGAGTGTATGGTATAGATTGTAGGGTATAGAGTGTAGGGTATAGATTGTAGAGTGTAAGGATTAGAGTGTAGGGTATAGAGTGTAGGGTATAGAGTGTAGAGTGTAGGGATTAGAGTGTAGGGTATAGAGTGTAGGGTATAGAGTGTAGAGTGTAGGGTATGGAGTGTAGGGTATATAGTGTAGAGTGTAGGGTATAGATTGTAGAGTGTAGGGTATAGAGTGTAGGGCATAGAGTATAGAGTGTAGGGTATAGAGTGTAGGGTATAGAGTGTAGGGTATAGAGTGTAGGGTATAGAGTGTAGAGTGTAGGGTATAGAGTGTAGGGTATAGAGTGTAGGGTATAGAGTGTAGGGTATAGAGTGTAGAGTGTAGGGTATAGAGTGTAGGGTATAGAGTGTAGAGTGTAGGGTATAGAGTGTAGAGTGTAGGGTATAGAGTGAAGAGTGTAGGGTATAGAGTGTAGGGTATAGTGTGTAGAGTGTAGGGTATAGAGTGTAGGGTATAGAGTGTAGGGTATAGAGTGTTTGGTATAGAGTGTAGGGTATAGAGTGTAGAGTGTAGGGTATAGAGTGTAGGGTATAGATTGTAGAGTGTAGGGATTAGAGTGTAGGGTATAGAGTGTAGGGTATAGAGTGTAGAGTGTAGGGTATGGAGTGTAGGGTATAGAGTAGAGTGTAGGGTATAGAGTAGAGTGTAGGGTATAGAGTGTAGGGTATAGAGTGTAGGGTATAGATTGTAGAGTGTAGAGTGTAGGGTATAGAGTGTAGGGCATAGAGTTTATGATATAGAGTGTATGGTATAGATTGTAGGGTATAGAGTGTAGGGTATAGAGTGTAGAGTGTAGGGTATAGAGTGAAGAGTGTAGGGTATAGAGTGTAGGGTATAGTGTGTAGAGTGTAGGGTATAGAGTGTAGGGCATAGAGTGTAGGGTATAGAGGGTAGAGTGTAGGGTTTAGAGTGTAGGGTATAGAGTATAGAGTGTAGGGTATAGAGTATAGAGTGTAGGGTACAGAGTGTAGGGTATAGAGTGTAGGGTATGGAGTGTAGGGTATAGAGTGTAGAGTGTAGGGTATAGAGTGTAGGGTATAGAGTGTAGGGTATAGAGTGTTTGGTATAGAGTGTAGGGTATAGAGTGTAGAGTGTAGGGTATAGAGTGTAGGGTATAGATTGTAGAGTGTAGGGATTAGAGTGTAGGGTATAGAGTGTAGGGTATGGAGTGTAGGGTATAGAGTAGAGTGTAGGGTATAGAGTGTAGGGTATAGAGTGTAGGGTATAGATTGTAGAGTGTAGAGTGTAGGGTATAGAGTGTAGGGCATAGAGTTTATGATATAGAGTGTATGGTATAGATTGTAGGGTATAGAGTGTAGGGTATAGAGTGTAGAGTGTAGGGTATAGAGTGAAGAGTGTAGGGTATAGAGTGTAGGGTATAGTGTGTAGAGTGTAGGGTATAGAGTGTAGGGCATAGAGTGTAGGGTATAGAGGGTAGAGTGTAGGGTTTAGAGTGTAGGGTATAGAGTATAGAGTGTAGGGTATAGAGTGTAGGGTATAGAGTGTAGGGTATGGAGTGTAGGGTATAGAGTGTAGAGTGTAGGGTATAGAGTGTAGGGTATAGAGTGTAGGGTATAGAGTGTTTGGTATAGAGTGTAGGGTATAGAGTGTAGAGTGTAGGGTATAGAGTGTAGGGTATAGATTGTAGAGTGTAGGGATTAGAGTGTAGGGTATAGAGTGTAGGGTATAGAGTGTAGAGTGTAGGGTATGGAGTGTAAGGTATACAGTAGAGTGTAGGGTATAGAGTGTAGGGTATAGAGTGTAGAGTGTAGGGTATAGATTGTAGAGTGTAGAGTGTAGGGTAAAGAGTGTAGGGCATAGAGTTTATGATATAGAGTGTATGGTATAGATTGTAGGGTATAGAGTGTAGGGAATAGAGTGTAGAGTGTAGGGTATAGAGTGAAGAGTGTAGGGTATAGAGTGTAGGGTATAGTGTGTAGAGTGTAGGGTATAGAGTGTAGGGTATAGAGGGTAGAGTGTAGGGTATAGAGTGTAGGGTATAGAGTATAGAGTGTAGGGTATAGAGTGTAGGGTATAGAGTGTAGGGTATAGAGTGTAGGGTATAGAGTGTAGAGTGTAGGGTATAGAGTGTAGGGTATAGAGTGTAGGGTATAGAGTGTAGAGTGTAGGGTATAGAGTGTAGGGTATAGAGTGTAGGGTATAGATTGTAGAGTGTAGGGATTAGAGTGAAGGGTATAGAGTGTAGGGTATAGAGTGTAGAGTGTAGGGTATGGAGTGTAGGGTATAGAGTAGAGTGTAGGGTATAGAGTGTAGGGTATAGAGTGTATGGAATAGAGTGTAGAGTGTAGAGTGTAGGGTATAGAGTGTATGGTATAGCTTGTGGGGTATAGAGTGTAGGGTATAGAGTGTATGGTATAGAGTGTATGGTATAGATTGTAGGGTATAGAGTGTAGGGTATAGAGTGTAGAGTGTAGGGTATAGAGTGTAGAGTGTAGGGTATAGAGTGTAGGGTATAGAGTGTAGAGTGTAGGGTATAGAGTGTAGGGTATAGAGTGTAGGGTATAGAGTGTTTAGTATAGAGTGTATGGTATAGATTGTAGGGTATAGAGTGTAGGGTATAGAGTGTAGAGTGTAGGGTATAGAGTGTAGAGTGTAGGGTATAGAGTGTAGGGTATGGAGTGTAGGGTATAGAGTAGAGTGTAGGGTATAGACTGTAGGGTATAGAGTGTAGAGTGTAGGGTATAGATTGTAGAGTGTAGAGTGTAGGGTGTAGAGTTTAGGGCATAGAGTTTATGATATAGAGTGTATGGTATAGATTGTAGGGTATAGAGTGTAGGGTATAGAGTGTAGAGTGTAGGGTATAGAGGGAAGAGTGTAGGGTATAGAGTGTAGGGTATAGTGTGTAGAGTGTGAGGTATAGAGTGTAGGGTATAGAGGGTAGAGTGTAGGGTATAGAGTGTAGGGTATAGAGTATAGAGTGTAGGGTATAGAGTGTAGGGTATAGAGTGTAGGGTATAGAGTGTAGGGTATAGAGTGTAGAGTGTAGGGTATAGAGTGTAGGGTATAGAGTGTTTGGTATAGAGTGTAGGGTATAGAGTGTAGAGTGTAGGGTATAGAGTGTAGGGTATAGATTGTAGATTGTAGGGATTAGAGTGTAGGGTATAGAGTGTAGGGTATAGAGTGTAGAGTGTAGGGTATGGAGTGTAAGGTATAGAGTAGAGTGTAGGGTATAGAGTGTAGAATGTAGGGTATAGTTTGTAGAGTGTAGAGTGTAGGGTATAGAGTGTAGGGCATAGAGTTTATGATATAGAGTGTATGGTATAGATTGTAGGGTATAGAGTGTAGGGTATAGAGTGTAGAGTGTAGGGTATAGAGTGAAGAGTGTAGGGTATAGAGTGTAAGGTATAGTGTGTAGAGTGTAGGGTATAGAGTGTAGGGTATAGAGTGTAGGGTATAAAGGGTAGAGTGTAGGGTATAGAGTGTAGGGTATAGAGTATAGAGTGTAGGGTATAGAGTGTAGGGTATAGAGTGTAGGGTATAGAGTGTAGGGTATAGAGTGTAGGGTATAGAGTGTAGAGTGTAGGGTATAGAGTGTAGGGTATAGAGTGTAGGGTATAGAGTGTAGGGTATAGAGTGTAGAGTGTAGGGTATAGAGTGTAGGGTATAGAGTGTAGGGTATAGATTGTAGAGTGTAGGGATTAGAGTGTAGGGTATAGAGTGTAGGGTATAGAGTGTAGAGTGTAGGGTATAGAGTGTAGGGTATAGAGTAGAGTGTAGGGTATAGAGTGTAGGGTATAGAGTGTATGGAATAGAGTGTAGAGTGTAGAGTGTAGGGTATAGAGTGTATGGTATAGAGTGTAGGGTATAGAGTGTATGGTATAGAGTGTATGGTATAGAATGTAGGGTATAGAGTGTAGGGTATAGAGTGTAGAGTGTAGGGTATAGAGTGTAGAGTGTAGGGTATAGAGTGTAGGGTATAGAGTGTAGAGTGTAGGGTATAGAGTGTAGGGTATAGAGTGTAGGGTATAGAGTGTAGAGTGTAGGGTATAGAGTGTAGGGTATAGAGTATAGAGTGTAAGGTATAGAGTGTAGGGTATAGAGTGTAGGGTATAGAGTGTAGGCTATAGAGTTTAAAGTGTAGGGTATAGAGTGTAGGGTATAGAGTGTAGGGTACAGAGTGTAGGGTATAGAGTGTAGAGTGTAAGGTATAGAGTGTAGGGTATAGAGTATAGAGTGTAGGGTATAGATTGTAGAGTGTAGAGTGTAGGGTATAGAGTGTAGGGCATAGTGTTTATGGAATAGAGTGTATGGTATAGAGTGTAGGGTATAGAGTGTAGGGTATAGAGTGTAGAGTGTAGGGTATAGAGTGTAGGGTATAGAGTATAGAGTGTAGGGTATAGAGTGTATGGAATAGAGTGTAGAGTGTAGAGTGTAGGGCATAGAGTGTATGGTATAGAGTGTAGGGTATAGAGTGTAGAGTGTAGGGTACAGAGTGTAGAGTGTAGGGTATAGAGTGTATGGTATAGAGTGTAGAGTGTAAGGTATAGAGTGTAGAGTATTGAGTGTAGGGTATAGAGTGTAGGGTATAGAGTGTAGAGTGTAGAGTGTAGGGTATAGAGTGTAGATTGTAGGGTATAGAGTGTAGGGTATAGAGTGTAGGGTATAGAGTGTATGGTATAGAGTGTATGGTATATAGTGTAGGGTATAGAGTGTTTGGTATAGAGTGTACGGTATAGAGTGTAGAGTGTAGGGTATAGATTGTAGAGTGTAGAGTGTAGGGTATAGAGTGTAGGGCATAGTGTTTATGGAATAGAGTGTAGGGTATAGAGTGTAGGGTATAGAGTGTAGGGTATAGAGTGAATGGTATAGAGTGTATGGTATAGATTGTAGGGTATAGGGTGTAGGGTATAGAGTGTAGAGTGTAGGGTATAGAGTGTAAAGTGTAGGGTATAGAGTGTAGGGTATAGAGTGTAGAGTGTAGGGTATAGAGTGTAGGGTATAGAGTGTAGAGTGTAGGGTATACAGTGTAGGGTATAGAGTATAGAGTGTAGGGTATAGAGTGTAGGGTATAGAGTGTAGGGTATAGAGTGTAGAGTGTAGGGTATAGAGTGTAGGGTATAGAGTGTAGGGTATAGATTGTAGGGTATAGAGTGTAGAGTGTAGGGTATAGAGTGTAGTGTATAGAGTGTAGGGTATAGAGTGTAGGGTATAGAGTGTAGAGTGTAGGGTATAGAGTGTAGGGTATAGAGTGTAGGGTATAGATTGTAGAGTGTATGGATTAGAGTGTAGGGTATAGAGTGTAGGGTATAGAGTGTAGAGTGTAGGGTATAGAGTGTAGGGTATAGAGTATAGAGTGTAGGGTATAGAGTGTAGAGTATTGAGTGTAGGGTATAGAGTGTAGGGTATAGAGTGTAGAGTGTAGAGTGTAGGGTATAGAGTGTAGAGTGTAGGGTATAAAGTGTATGGTATAGAGTGTAGAGTGTAGGGTATAGAGTGTAGGGTATTGAGTGTAGGGTATAGAGTGTAGGGTATAGAGTGTAGAGTGTAGGGTATAAAGTGTATGGTATAGAGTGTAGAGTGTAGGGTATAGAGTGTAGGGTATTGAGTGTAGGGTATAGAGTGTAGGGTATAGAGTGTAGAGTGTAGAGTGTAGGGTATAGAGTGTAGAGTGTAGGGTATAGAGTGTAGGGTATAGAGTGTAGGGTATAGAGTGCATGGTATAGAGTGTATGATATATAGTGTAGGGTATAGAGTGTAGGGTATAGAGTGTAGAGTGTAGGGTATAGATTGTAGAGTGTAGAGTGTAGGGTATAGAGTGTAGGGCATAGAGTTTATGGAATAGAGTGTATGGTATAGAGTGTAGGGTATAGAGTGTAGAGTGTAGGTTATAGAGTGTAGGGTATAGAGTGTAGAGTATAGAGTGTATGGTATAGAGTGTATGGTATAGATTGTAGGGTATAGAGTGTAGGGTATAGAGTGTAGAGTGTAGGGTATAGAGTGAAGAGTGTAGGGTATAGAGTGTAGGGTATAGTGTGTAGAGTGTGAGGTATAGAGTGTAGGGTATAGAGTGTAGGGTATAGAGGGTAGAGTGTAGGGTATAGAGTGTAGGGTATAGAGTATAGAGTGTAGGGTATAGAGTGTAGGGTATAGAGTGTAGGGTATAGAGTGTAGGGTATAGAGTGTAGAGTGTAGGGTATAGAGTGTAGGGTATAGAGTGTTTGGTATAGAATGTAGGGTATAGAGTGTAGAGTGTAGGGTATAGAGTGTAGGGTATAGATTGTAGATTGTAGGGATTAGAGTGTAGGGTATAGAGTGTAGGGTATAGAGTGTAGAGTGTAGGGTATGGAGTGTAAGGTATAGAGTAGAGTGTAGGGTATAGAGTGTAGGGTATAGAGTGTAGAATGTAGGGTATAGTTTGTAGAGTGTAGAGTGTAGGGTATAGAGTGTAGGGCATAGAGTTTATGATATAGAGTGTATGGTATAGATTGTAGGGTATAGAGTGTAGGGTATAGAGTGTAGAGTGTAGGGTATAGAGTGAAGAGTGTAGGGTATAGAGTGTAAGGTATAGTGTGTAGGGTATAAAGGGTAGAGTGTAGGGTATAGAGTGTAGGGTATAGAGTATAGAGTGTAGGGTATAGAGTGTAGGGTATAGAGTGTAGGGTATAGAGTGTAGGGTATAGAGTGCAGAGTGTAGGGTATAGAGTGTAGGGTATAGAGTGTAGGGTATAGAGTGTAGGGTATAGAGTGTAGAGTGTAGGGTATAGAGTGTAGGGTATAGAGTGTAGGGTATAGATTGTAGAGTGTAGGGATTAGAGTGTAGGGTATAGAGTGTAGGGTATAGAGTGTAGAGTGTAGGGTATGGAGTGTAGGGTATAGAGTAGAGTGTAGGGTATAGAGTGTAGGGTATAGAGTGTATGGAATAGAGTGTAGAGTGTAGAGTGTAGGGTATAGAGTGTATGGTATAGAGTGTAGGGTATAGAGTGTAGGGTATAGAGTGTATGGTATAGAGTGTATGGTATAGAATGTAGGGTATAGAGTGTAGGGTATAGAGTGTAGAGTGTAGGGTATAGAGTGTAGAGTGTAGGGTATAGAGTGTAGGGTATAGAGTGTAGAGTGTAGGGTATAGAGTGTAGGGTATAGAGTGTAGGGTATAGAGTGTAGAGTGTAGGGTATAGAGTGTAGGGTATAGAGTATAGAGTGTAAGGTATAGAGTGTAGGGTATAGAGTGTAGGGTATAGAGTGTAGGGTATAGAGTTTAAACTGTAGGGTATAGAGTGTAGGGTATAGAGTGTAGGGTATAGAGTGTAGAGTGTAAGGTATAGAGTGTAGGGTATAGAGTATAGAGTGTAGGGTATAGATTGTAGAGTGTAGAGTGTAGGGTATAGAGTGTAGGGCATAGTGTTTATGGAATAGAGTGTATGGTATAGAGTGTAGGGTATAGAGTGTAGGGTATAGAGTGTAGAGTGTAGGGTATAGAGTGTAGGGTATAGAGTGTAGGGTATAGAGTGTATGGAATAGAGTGTAGAGTGTAGAGTGTAGGGCATAGAGTGTATGGTATAGAGTGTAGGGTATAGAGTGTAGAGTGTAGGGTACAGAGTGTAGAGTGTAGGGTATAGAGTGTATGGTATAGAGTGTAGAGTGTAAGGTATAGAGTGTAGAGTATTGAGTGTAGGGTATAGAGTGTAGGGTATAGAGTGTAGAGTGTAGAGTGTAGGGTATAGAGTGTAGATTGTAGGGTATAGAGTGTAGGGTATAGAGTGTAGGGTATAGAGTGTATGGTATAGAGTGTATGGTATATAGTGTAGGGTATAGAGTGTTTGGTATAGAGTGTACGGTATAGAGTGTAGAGTGTAGGGTATAGATTGTAGAGTGTAGGGTATAGAGTGTAGGGCATAGTGTTTATGGAATAGAGTGTAGGGTATAGAGTGTAGGGTATAGAGTGAATGGTATAGAGTGTATGGTATAGATTGTAGGGTATAGAGTGTAGGGTATAGAGTGTAAAGTGTAGGGTATAGAGTGTAAAGTGTAGGGTATAGAGTGTAGGGTATAGAGTGTAGAGTGTAGGGTATAGAGTGTAGGGTATAGAGTGTAGAGTGTAGGGTATACAGTGTAGGGTATAGAGTATAGAGTGTAGGGTATAGAGTGTAGGGTATAGAGTGTAGGGTATAGAGTGTAGAGTGTAGGGTATAGAGTGTAGGGTATAGAGTGTAGGGTATAGATTGTAGGGTATAGAGTGTAGAGTGTAGGGTATAGAGTGTAGTGTATAGAGTGTAGGGTATAGAGTGTAGGGTATAGAGTGTAGGGTATAGAGTGTAGGGTATAGAGTGTAGGGTATAGATTGTAGAGTGTATGGATTAGAGTGTAGGGTATAGAGTGTAGGGTATAGAGTGTAGGGTATAGAGTGTAGGGTATAGAGTATAGAGTGTAGGGTATAGAGTGTAGAGTATTGAGTGTAGGGTATAGAGTGTAGAGTGTAGAGTGTAGGGTATAGAGTGTAGAGTGTAGGGTATAAAGTGTATGGTATAGAGTGTAGAGTGTAGGGTATAGAGTGTAGGGTATTGAGTGTAGGGTATAGAGTGTAGGGTATAGAGTGTAGAGTGTAGGGTGTAAAGTGTATGGTATAGAGTGTAGAGTGTAGGGTATAGAGTGTAGGGTATTGAGTGTAGGGTATAGAGTGTAGGGTATAGAGTGTAGAGTGTAGATTGTAGGGTATAGAGTGTAGAGTGTAGGGTATAGAGTGTAGGGTATAGAGTGTAGGGTATAGAGTGTATGGTATAGAGTGTATGATATATAGTGTAGGGTATAGAGTGTAGGGTATAGAGTGTAGAGTGTAGGGTATAGATTGTAGAGTGTAGAGTGTAGGGTATAGAGTGTAGGGCATAGAGTTTATGGAATAGAGTGTATGGTATAGAGTGTAGGGTATAGAGTGTAGAGTGTAGGTTATAGAGTGTAGGGTATAGAGTGTAGAGTATAGAGTGTATGGTATAGAGTGTATGGTATAGATTGTAGGGTATAGAGTGTAGGGTATAGAGTGTAGGGTATAGAGTGTAGAGTGTAGGGTATAGAGTGTAGGGTATAGAGTGTAGAGTGTAGGGTAGAGAGTGTAGGGTATAGAGTGTAGGGTAAAGAGTGTAGGTTATAGAGTATAGAGCGTAGGGTATAGAGTGCAGGGTATAGAGTGTAGGGTATAGAGTGTAGGGTATAGAGTGTAGAGTGTAGGGTATAGAGTGTAGGGTATATAGTGTAGGGTATAGAGTGTTTGGTATAGAGTGTAGAGTGTAGGGTATAGAGTGTAGGGTATTGAGTGTAGGGTATAGAGTGTAGAGTGTAGGGTATAGAGTGTAGGGTATAGAGTGTAGGGTATAGAGTGTTTGGTATAGAGTGTAGGGTATAGAGTGTAGAGTGTAGGGTATAGAGTGTAGGGTATTGAGTGTAGGGTATAGAGTGTAGGGTATAGAGTGTAGAGTGTAGGTTATAGAGTGTAGGGTATAGAGTGTAGGGTATAGAGTGTTTGGTATAGAGTGTAGGGTATTGAGTGTAGGGTATAGAGTGTAGGGTATAGATTGTAGAGTGTAGGGATTAGAGTGTAGGGTATAAAGTGTAGGGTATAGAGTGTAGAGTGTAGGGTATGGAGTGTAGGGTATAGAGTAGAGTGTAGGGTATAGAGTGTATGGTATAGAGTGTAGAGTGTAGGGTATAGATTGTAGAGTGTGGAGTGTAGGGTATAGAGTGTAGGTCATAGAGTTTATGATATAGAGTGTATGGTATAGATTGTAGGGTATAGAGTGTAGGGTATAGAGTGTAGAGTGTAGGGTATAGAGTGAAGAGTGTAGGGTATAGAGTGTAGGGTATAGTGTGTAGAGTGTAGGGTATAGAGTGTAGGGTATAGAGTGTAGGGTATAGAGGGTAGAGTGTAGGGTATAGAGTGTAGGGTATAGAGTATAGAGTGTAGGGTATAGAGTGTAGGGTATAGAGTGTAGGGTATAGAGTGTAGGGTATAGAGTGTAGAGTGTAGGGTATAGAGTGTAGGGTATAGAGTGTAGGGTATAGAGTGTTTCGTATAGAGTGTAGGGTATAGAGTGTAGAGTGTAGGGTATAGAGTGTAGGGTATAGATTGTAGAGTGTAGGGATTAGAGTGTAGGGTATAGAGTGTAGGGTATAGAGTGTAGAGTGTAGGGTATGGAGTGTAGGGTATAGAGTAGAGTGTAGGGTATAGAGTGTAGGGTATAGAGTGTAGAGTGTAGGGTATAGATTGTAGAGTGTAGAGTGTAGGGTATAGAGTGTAGGGCATAGAGTTTATGATATAGAGTGTATGGTATAGATTGTAGGGTATAGCGTGTAGGGTATAGAGTGTAGAGTGTAGGGTATAGAGTGAAGAGTGTAGGGTATAGAGTGTAGGGTATAGTGTGTAGAGTGTAGGGTATAGAGTGTAGGGTATAGAGTGTAGGGTATAGAGGGTAGAGTGTAGGGTATAGAGTGTAGGGTATAGAGTATAGAGTGTAGGGTATAGAGTGTAGGGTATAGAGTGTAAGGTATAGAGTGTAGAGTGTAGGGTATAGAGTGTAGGGTATAGAGTGTAGGGTATAGAGTGTAGGGTATAGAGTGTAGAGTGTAGGGTATAGAGTGTAGGGTATAGAGTGTAGGGTATAGATTGTAGAGTGTAGGGATTAGAGTGTAGGGTATAGAGTGTAGGGTATAGAGTGTAGGGTATAGAGTGTATGTTATAGAGTGTATGGTATAGATTGTAGGGTATAGAGTGTAGGGTATAGAGTGTAGAGTGTAGGGTATAGAGTGTAGAGTGTAGGGTATGGAGTGTAGGGTATAGAGTAGAGTATATGGTATAGAGTGTAGGGTATAGAGTGTATGGAATAGAGTGTAGAGTGTAGAGTGTAGGGTATAGAGTGTATGGTATAGAGTGTAGGGTATAGAGTGTAGGGTATAGAGTGTATGTTATAGAGTGTATGGTATAGATTGTAGGGTATAGAGTGTAGGGTATAGAGTGTAGAGTGTAGGGTATAGAGTGTAGAGTGTAGGGTTTAGAGTGTATTGTATAGAGTGTAGGGTATAAAGTGTAGAGTGTAGGGTATAGAGTGTAGGGTATAGAGTGTAGGGTATAGAGTGTTTGGTATAGAGTGTAGGGTATAGAGTGTAGAGTGTAGGGTATAGAGTGTAGGGTATAGATTGTAGAGTGTAAGGATTAGAGTGTAGGGTATAGAGTGTAGGGTATAGAGTGTAGAGTGTAGGGATTAGAGTGTAGGGTATAGAGTGTAGGGTATAGAGTGTAGAGTGTAGGGTATGGAGTGTAGGGTATAGAGTGTAGAGTGTAGGGTATAGATTGTAGAGTGTAGAGTGTAGGGTATAGAGTGTAGGGCATAGAGTTTATGATATAGAGTGTATGGTATAGATTGTAGGGTATAGAGTGTAGGGTATAGAGTGTAGAGTGTAGGGTATAGAGTGAAGAGTGTAGGGTATAGAGTGTAGGGTATTGTGTGTAGAGTGTAGGGTATAGAGTGTAGGGTATAGAGTGTAGGGTATAGAGGGTAGAGTGTAGGGTATAGAGTGTAGGGTATAGAGTATAGAGTGTAGGGTATAGAGTGTAGGGTATAGAGTGTAGGGTATAGAGTGTAGGGTATAGAGTGTAGAGTGTAGGGTATAGAGTGTAGGGTATAGAGTGTAGGGTATAGAGTGTAGGGTATAGAGTGTAGAGTGTAGGGTATAGAGTGTAGGGTATAGAGTGTAGGGTATAGATTGTAGAGTGTAGGGATTAGAGTGTAGGGTATAGAGTGTAGGGTATAGAGTGTAGAGTGTAGGGTATGGAGTGTAGGGTATAGATTGTAGACTGTAGAGTGTAGGGTATAGATTGTAGGGCATAGAGTTTATGGATTAGCGTGTATGGTATAGAGTGTAGGGTATAGAGTGTAGGGTATAGATTGTAATGTATAGAGTGTAGAGTGTAGGGTATAGAGTGTAGGGTATAGTGTGTAGAGTGTAGGGTATAGAGTGTAGGGTATAGAGTGTAGGGTATAGAGTGTAGAGAGTAGGGTATAGAGTGTAGGGTATAGAGTATAGAGTGTAGGGTATAGAGTGTAGGGTATAGAGTGTAGGGTATAGAGTGTAGGGTACAGAGTGTAGAGTGTAGGGTATAGAGTGTAGGGTATAGAGTGTAGGGTATAGAGTGTTTGGTATAGAGTGTAGGGTATAGAGTGTAGAGTGTAGGGTATAGATTGTAGGGTATAGATTGTAGAGTGTAGGGTATAGAGTGCAGGGTATAGAGTGTAGGGTATAAAGTGCAGGGTATAGAGTGTAGGGTATAGAGTGAAGGGTATAGAGTGTAGAGTGTAGGGTATAGAGTGTAGGGTATAGAGTGTAGGGTATAGAGTGTATGGTATAGAGTGTAGAGTGTAGGGTATAGAGTGTAGGGTATTGAGTGTAGGGTATAGAGTGTAGGGTATAGAGTGTAGAGTGTAGAGTGTAGGGTATAGAGTGTAGAGTGTAGGGTATAGAGTGTAGGGTATAGAGTGTAGGGAATAGAGTGTATGGTATAGAGTGCATGGTATATAGTGTAGGGTATAGAGTGTTTGGTATAGAGTGTAGGGTATAGAGTGTAGAGTGTAGGGTATAGATTGTAGATTGTAGAGTGTATGGTATAGAGTGTAGGGTATAGAGTGTAGGGTATAGAGTGTAATTTATAGAGTGTAGAGTGTAGGGTATAGAGTGTAGGGTATAGTGTGTAGAGTGTAGGGTGTAGAGTGTAGGGTATAGAGTGTAGGGTATAGAGTGTAGAGAGTAGGGTATAGAGTGTAGGGTATAGAGTATAGAGTGTAGGGTATAGAGTGTAGGGTATAGAGTGTAGGGTACAGAGTGTAGAGTGTAGGGTATAGAGTGTAGGGTATAGAGTGTAGGGTATAGAGTGTTTGGTATAGAGTGTAGGGTATAGAGTGTAGAGTGTAGGTTATAGAGTGCAGGGTATAGAGTGTAGGGTATAGAGTGTAGGGTATAGAGTGTAGAGTGTAGGGTATAGAGTGTAGGGTATAGAGTGTAGGGTATAGAGTGTATGGTATAGAGTGTAGAGTGTAGGGTATAGAGTGTAGGGTATTGAGTGTAGGGTATAGAGTGTAGGGTATAGAGTGTAGAGTGTAGAGTGTAGGGTATAGAGTGTAGAGTGTAGGGTATAGAGTGTATGGTATAGAGTGTATGGTATATAGTGTAGGGTATAGAGTGTTTGGTATAGAGTGTAGGGTATAGAGTGTAGAGTGTAGGGTAGAGATTGTAGAGTGTAGAGTGTAGGGTATAGAGTGTAGGGCATAGAATTTATGGAATAGAGTGTATGGTATAGAGTGTAGGGTATAGAGTGTAGGGTATATAGTGTAATGTATAGAGTGTAGAGTGTAGGGTAGAGTGTAGGGTATAGTGTGTAGAGTGTAGGGTATAGAGTGTAGAGTGTAGGGTATAGAGTGTAGGGATTAGAGTGTAGGGTATAGAGTGTAGGGTATAGAGTGTAGAGTGTAGGGTATGGAGTGTAGGGTATAGAGTAGAGTGTAGGGTATAGGGTATAGAGTGTAGAGTGTAGGGTATAGATTGTAGAGTGTAGAGTGTAGGGTATAGAGTGTAGGGCATAGAGTTTATGATATAGAGTGTATGGTATAGATTGTAGGGTATAGAGTGTAGGGCATAGAGTTTATGATATAGAGTGTATTGTATAGATTGTAGGGTATAGAGTGTAGGGTATAGAATGTAGAGTGTAGGGTATAGAGTGAAGAGTGTAGGGTATAGTGTGTAGAGTGTAGGGTATAGAGTGTAGGGTATAGAGTGTAGGGTATAGAGGGTAGAATGTAGGGTATAGAGTGTAGGGTATAGAGTATAGAGTGTAGGGTATAGAGTGTAGGGTATAGAGTGTAGGGTATAGAGTGTAGGGTATAGAGTGTAGAGTGTAGGGTATAGAGTGTAGGGTATAGAGTGTAGGGTATAGAGTGTTTCGTATAGAGTGTAGGGTATAGAGTGTAGAGTGTAGGGTATAGAGTGTAGGGTATAGATTGTAGAGTGTAGGGATTAGAGTGTAGGGTATAGAGTGTAGGGTATAGAGTGTAGAGTGTAGGGTATGGAGTGTAGGGTATAGAGTAGAGTGTAGGGTATAGAGTGTAAGGTATAGAGTGTAGAGTGTAGGGTATAGATTGTAGAGTGTAGAGTGTAGGGTATAGAGTGTAGGGCATAGAGTTTATGATATAGAGTGTATGGTATAGATTGTAGGGTATAGAGTGTAGGGTATAGAGTGTAGAGTGTAGGGTATAGAGTGAAGAGTGTAGGGTATAGAGTGTAGGGTATAGTGTGTAGAGTGTAGGGTATAGAGTGTAGGGTATAGAGTGTAGGGTATAGAGGGTAGAGTGTAGGGTATAGAGTGTAGGGTATAGAGTATAGAGTGTAGGGTATAGAGTGCAGGGTATAGAGTGTAGGGTATAGAGTGTAGGGTATAGAGTGTAGAGTGTAGGGTATAGAGTGTAGGGTATAGAGTGTAGGGTATAGAGTGTAGGGTATAGAGTGTAGAGTGTAGGGTATAGAGTGTAGGGTATAGAGTGTAGGGTATAGATTGTAGAGTGTAGGGATTAGAGTGTAGGGTATAGAGTGTAGAGTGTAGGGTATGGAGTGTAGGGTATAGAGTAGAGTGTAGGGTATAGAGTGTAGGGTATAGAGTGTATGGAATAGAGTGTAGAGTGTAGAGTGTAGGGTATAGAGTGTATGGTATAGAGTGTAGGGTA
Organism: Ranitomeya imitator; assembly: GCF_032444005.1. Lineage (NCBI taxonomy): Eukaryota > Metazoa > Chordata > Amphibia > Anura > Dendrobatidae > Ranitomeya > Ranitomeya imitator. The sequence goes on along the minus strand of NC_091283.1, from coordinate 676,397,686 downwards.
TAGAGTGTAGGGTATAGAGTGTATGGTATAGAGTGTATGGTATAGATTGTAGGGTATAGAGTGTAGGGTATAGAGTGTAGAGTGTAGGGTATAGAGTGTAGAGTGTAGGGTATAGAGTGTATTGTATAGAGTGTAGGGTATAAAGTGTAGAGTGTAGGGTATAGAGTGTAGGGTATAGAGTGTAGGGTATAGAGTGTTTGGTATAGAGTGTAGGGTATAGAGTGTAGAGTGTAGGGTATAGAGTTTAGGGTATAGATTGTAGAGTGTAAGGATTAGAGTGTAGGGTATAGAGTGTAGGGTATAGAGTGTAGAGTGTAGGGATTAGAGTGTAGGGTATAGAGTGTAGGGTATAGAGTGTAGAGTGTAGGGTATGGAGTGTAGGGTATAGAGTGTAGAGTGTAGGGTATAGATTGTAGAGTGTAGAGTGTAGGGTATAGAGTGTAGGGCATAGAGTATAGAGTGTAGGGTATAGAGTGTAGGGTATAGAGTGTAGGGTATAGAGTGTAGGGTATAGAGTGTAGAGTGTAGGGTATAGAGTGTAGGGTATAGAGTGTAGGGTATAGTGTGTAGGGTATAGAGTGTAGAGTGTAGGGTATAGAGTGTAGGGTATAGAGTGTAGGGTATAGAGTGTAGAGTGTAGGGTATAGAGTGAAGAGTGTAGGGTATAGAGTGTAGGGTATAGTGTGTAGAGTGTAGGGTATAGAGTGTAGGGTATAGAGTGTAGGGTATAGAGTGTTTGGTATAGAGTGTAGGGTATAGAGTGTAGAGTGTAGGGTATAGAGTGTAGGGTATAGATTGTAGAGTGTAGGGATTAGAGTGTAGGGTATAGAGTGTAGGGTATAGAGTGTAGAGTGTAGGGTATGGAGTGTAGGGTATAGAGTAGAGTGTAGGGTATAGAGTGTAGGGTATAGAGTGTAGGGTATAGATTGTAGAGTGTAGAGTGTAGGGTATAGAGTGTAGGGCATAGAGTTTATGATATAGAGTGTATGGTATAGATTGTAGGGTATAGAGTGTAGGGTATAGAGTGTAGAGTGTAGGGTATAGAGTGAAGAGTGTAGGGTATAGAGTGTAGGGTATAGTGTGTAGAGTGTAGGGTATAGAGTGTAGGGCATAGAGTGTAGGGTATAGAGGGTAGAGTGTAGGGTTTAGAGTGTAGGGTATAGAGTATAGAGTGTAGGGTATAGAGTGTAGGGTATAGAGTGCAGGGTATGGAGTGTAGGGTATAGAGTGTAGAGTGTAGGGTATAGAGTGTAGGGTATAGAGTGTAGGGTATAGAGTGTTTGGTATAGAGTGTAGGGTATAGAGTGTAGAGTGTAGGGTATAGAGTGTAGGGTATAGATTGTAGAGTGTAGGGATTAGAGTGTAGGGTATAGAGTGTAGGGTATAGAGTGTAGAGTGTAGGGTATGGAGTGTAAGGTATAGAGTAGAGTGTAGGGTATAGAGTGTAGGGTATAGAGTGTAGAGTGTAGGGTATAGATTGTAGAGTGTAGAGTGTAGGGTAAAGAGTGTAGGGCATAGAGTTTATGATATAGAGTGTATGGTATAGATTGTAGGGTATAGAGTGTAGGGTATAGAGTGTAGAGTGTAGGGTATAGAGTGAAGAGTGTAGGGTATAGAGTGTAGGGTATAGTGTGTAGAGTGTAGGGTATAGAGTGTAGGGTATAGAGTGTAGGGTATAGAGGGTAGAGTGTAGGGTATAGAGTGTAGGGTATAGAGTATAGAGTGTAGGGTATAGAGTGTAGGGTATAGAGTGTAGGGTATAGAGTGTAGGGTATAGAGTGTAGAGTGTAGGGTATAGAGTGTAGGGTATAGAGTGTAGGGTATAGAGTGTAGGGTATAGAGTGTAGAGTGTAGGGTATAGAGTGTAGGGTATAGAGTGTAGGGTATAGATTGTAGAGTGTAGGGATTAGAGTGAAGGGTATAGAGTGTAGGGTATAGAGTGTAGAGTGTAGGGTATGGAGTGTAGGGTATAGAGTAGAGTGTAGGGTATAGAGTGTAGAGTGTAGGGTATAGAGTGTAGGGTATAGAGTATATGGTATAGAGTGTATAATATATAGTGTAGGGTATAGAGTGTTTGGTATAGAGTGTACGGTATAGAGTGTAGAGTGTAGGGTATAGATTGTAGACTGTAGAGTGTAGGGTATAGAGTGTAGGGCAGAGAGTTTATGGAATAGAGTGTATGGTATAGAGTGTAGGGTATAGATTGTAGAGTGTAGAGTGTAGGGTATAGAGTGTAGGGCATAGAGTTTATGGAATAGAGTGTATGGTATAGAGTGTAGGGTATAGATTGTAGAGTGTAGAGTGTAGGGTATAGAGTGTAGGGCATAGAGTTTATGGAATAGAGTGTATGGTATAGAGTGTAGGGTATAGAGTGTAGAGTGTAGGGTATAGAGTGTAGGGTATAGAGTGTAGAGTATAGAGTGTATGGTATAGAGTGTATGGTATAGATTGTAGGGTAAAGAGTGTAGGGTATAGAGTGTAGGGCATAGAGTGTAGAGTGTAGGGTATAAAGTGTAGGGTATAGAGTGTAGAGTGTAGGGTAGAGAGTGTAGGGTATAGAGTGCAGGGTATAGAGTGTAGGGTATAGAGTATAGAGTGTAGGGTATAGAGTGCAGGGTATAGGGTGTAGGGTATAGAGTGTAGGGTATAGAGTGTAGAGTGTAGGGTATAGATTGTAGGGTATATAGTGTAGGGTATAGAGTGTATGGTATAGAGTGTAGAGTGTAGGGTATAGAGTGTAGGGTATTGAGTGTAGGGTATAGAGTGTAGGGTATAGAGTGTAGAGTGTAGGGTAAAGAGTGTAGAGTGTAGGGTATAGAGTGTAGGGTATAGAGTGTAGGGTATAGAGTGTATGGTATAGATTGTATGGTATATAGTGTAGGGTATAGCGTGTTTGGTATAGAGTGTAGGGTATAGAGTGTAGAGTGTAGGGTATAGATTGTAGACTGTAGAGTGTAGGGTATAGAGTGTAGGGCATAGAGTTTATGGATTAGAGTGTATGGTATAGAGTGTAGGGTATAGAGTGTAGGGTATAGATTGTAATGTATAAAGTGTAGAGTGTAGGGTATAGAGTGTAGGGTATAGTGTGTAGAGTGTAGGGTATAGAGTGTAGGGTATAGAGTGTAGGGTATAGAGTGTAGAGAGTAGGGTATAGAGTGTAGAGTATAGAGTGTAGGGTATAGAGTGTAGGGTATAGAGTGTAGGGTATAGAGTGTAGGGTACAGAGTGTAGAGTGTAGGGTATAGAGTGTAGGGTATAGAGTGTAGGGTATAGAGTGTTTGGTATAGAGTGTAGGGTATAGAGTGTAGAGTGTAGGGTATAGAGTGTAGGGTATAGATTGTAGAGTGTAGGGTATAGAGTGCAGGGTATAGAGTGTAGGGTATAAAGTGCAGGGTATAGAGTGTAGGGTATAGAGTGAAGGGTATAGAGTGTAGAGTGTAGGGTATAGAGTGTAGGGTATAGAGTGTAGGGTATATAGTGTATGGTATAGAGTGTAGAGTGTAGGGTATAGAGTGTAGGGTATTGAGTGTAGGGTATAGAGTGTAGGGTATAGAGTGTAGAGTGTAGAGTGTAGGGTATAGAGTGTAGAGTGTATGGTATAGAGTGTAGGGTATAGAGTGTAGGGAATAGAGTGTATGGTATAGAGTGCATGGTATATAGTGTAGGGTATAGAGTGTCTGGTATAGAGTGTAGGGTATAGAGTGTAGAGTGTAGGGTATAGATTGTAGATTGTAGAGTGTATGGTATAGAGTGTAGGGTATAGAGTGTAGGGTACAGAGTGTAATTTATAGAGTGTAGAGTGTAGGGTATAGAGTGTAGGGTATAGTGTGTAGAGTGTAGGGTATAGAGTGTAGGGTATAGAGTGTAGGGTATAGAGTGTAGAGAGTAGGGTATAGAGTGTAGAGTATAGAGTGTAGGGTATAGAGTGTAGGGTATAGAGTGTAGGGTATAGAGTGTAGGGTACAGAGTGTAGAGTGTAGGGTATAGAGTGTAGGGTATAGAGTGTAGGGTATAGAGTGTTTGGTATAGAGTGTAGGGTATAGAGTGTAGAGTGTAGGTTATAGAGTGCAGGGTATAGAGTGTAGGGTATAGAGTGTAGGGTATAGAGTGTAGAGTGTAGGGTATAGAGTGTAGGGTATAGAGTGTAGGGTATAGAGTGTATGGTATAGAGTGTAGAGTGTAGGGTATAGAGTGTAGGGTATTGAGTGTAGGGTATAGAGTGTAGGGTATAGAGTGTAGAGTGTAGAGTGTAGGGTATAGAGTGTTGAGTGTAGGGTATAGAGTGTATGGTATAGAGTGTATGGTATATAGTGTAGGGTATAGAGTGTTTGGTATAGAGTGTAGGGTATAGAGTGTAGAGTGTAGGGTAGAGATTGTAGAGTGTAGAGTGTAGGGTATAGAGTGTAGGGCATAGAATTTATGGAATAGAGTGTATGGTATAGAGTGTAGGGTATAGAGTGTAGGGTATATAGTGTAATGTATAGAGTGTAGAGTGTAGGGTAGAGTGTAGGGTATAGTGTGTAGAGTGTAGGGTATAGAGTGTAGAGTGTAGGGTATAGAGTGTAGGGTATAGAGTATAGAGTGTAGGGTATAGAGTGTAGGGTATAGATTGTAGGGTATAGAGTGTAGGGTATAGAGTGTAGAGTGTAGGGTATAGAGTGTAAGGTATAGAGTGTTTGGTATAGAGTGTAGGGTATAGAGTGTAGAGTGTAGGGTATAGAGTGTAGGGTATAGATTGTAGAGTGTAGGGATTAGAGTGTAGGGTATAGAGTGTAGGGTATAGAGTGTAGAGTGTAGGGTATGGAGTGTAGGGTATAGAGTAGAGTGTAGGGTATAGAGTGTAGGGTATAGAGTGTAGAGTGTAGGGTATAGATTGTAGAGTGTAGAGTGTAGGGTATAGAGTGTAGGGCATAGAGTTTATGATATAGAGTGTATGGTATAGATTGTAGGGTATAGAGTGTAGGGCATAGAGTTTATGATATAGAGTGTATTGTATAGATTGTAGGGTATAGAGTGTGGGGTATAGAATGTAGAGTGTAGGGTATAGAGTGAAGAGTGTAGGGTATAGTGTATAGAGTGTAGGGTATAGAGTGTAGGGTATAGAGGGTAGAGTGTAGGGTATAGAGTGTAGGGTATAGAGTATAGAGTGTAGGGTATAGAGTGTAGGGTATAGAGTGTAGGGTATAGAGTGTAGAGTGTAGGGTATAGAGTGTAGGGTATAGAGTGTAGGGTATAGAGTGTTTCGTATAGAGTGTAGGGTATAGAGTGTAGAGTGTAGGGTATAGAGTGTGGGGTATAGATTGTAGAGTGTAGGGATTAGAGTGTAGGGTATAGAGTGTAGGGTATAGAATGTTTAGTATAGAGTGTAGGGTATAGAGTGTAGAGTGTAGGGTATAGAGTGTAGGGTATAGATTGTAGAGTGTAGGGATTAGAGTGTAGGGTATAGAGTGTAGAGTGTAGGGTATAGAGTGTAGGGTATAGAGTATAGAGTGTAAGGTATAGAGTGTAGGGTATAGAGTGTAGGGTATAGAGTGTAGGGTATAGAGTTTAAAGTGTAGGGTATAGAGTGTAGGGTATAGAGTGTAGGGTACAGAGTGTAGAGTATAGAGTGTAGAGTGTAAGGTATAGAGTGTAGGGTATAGAGTATAGAGTGTAGGGTATAGATTGTAGAGTGTAGAGTGTAGGGTATAGAGTGTAGGGCATAGTGTTTATGGAATAGAGTGTATGGTATAGAGTGTAGGGTATAGAGTGTAGGGTATAGAGTGTAGAGTGTAGGGTATAGAGTGTAGGGTATAGAGTATAGAGTGTAGGGTATAGAGTGTATGGAATAGAGTGTAGAGTGTAGAGTGTAGGGCATAGAGTGTATGGTATAGAGTGTAGGGTATAGAGTGTAGAGTGTAGGGTACAGAGTGTAGAGTGTAGGGTATAGAGTATATGGTATAGAGTGTAGAGTGTAAGGTATAGAGTGTAGAGTATTGAGTGTAGGGTATAGAGTGTAGGGTATAGAGTGTAGAGTGTAGAGTGTAGGGTATAGAGTGTAGATTGTAGGCTATAGAGTGTAGGGTATAGAGTGTAGGGTATAGAGTGTATGGTATAGAGTGTATGGTATATAGTGTAGGGTATAGAGTGTTTGGTATAGAGTGTACGGTATAGAGTGTAGAGTGTAGGGTATAGATTGTAGAGTGTAGAGTGTAGGGTATAGAGTGTAGGGCATAGTGTTTATGGAATAGAGTGTAGGGTATAGAGTGTAGGGTATAGAGTGAATGGTATAGAGTGTATGGTATAGATTGTAGGGTATAGAGTGTAGGGTATAGAGTGTAGAGTGTAGGGTATAGAGTGTAAAGTGTAGGGTATAGAGTGTAGGGTATAGAGTGTAGGGTATAGAGTGTAGGGTATAGAGTGTAGGGTATAGAGTGTAGAGTGTAGGGTATACAGTGTAGGGTATAGAGTATAGAGTGTAGGGTATAGAGTGTAGGGTATAGAGTGTAGGGTATAGAGTGTAAAGTGTAGGGTATAGAGTGTAGGGTATAGAGTGTAGGGTATAGATTGTAGGGTATAGAGTGTAGAGTGTAGGGTATAGAGTGTAGTGTATAGAGTGTAGGGTATAGAGTGTAGGGTATAGAGTGTAGAGTGTAGGGTATAGAGTGTAGGGTATAGAGTGTAGGGTATAGATTGTAGAGTGTATGGATTAGAGTGTAGGGTATAGAGTGTAGGGTATAGAGTGTAGAGTGTAGGGTATAGAGTGTAGGGTATAGAGTATAGAGTGTAGGGTATAGAGTGTAGAGTATTGAGTGTAGGGTATAGAGTGTAGGGTATAGAGTGTAGAGTGTAGGGTATAGAGTGTAGGGCATAGAATTTATGGAATAGAGTGTATGGTATAGAGTGTAGGGTATAGAGTGTAGGGTATATAGTGTAATGTATAGAGTGTAGAGTGTAGGGTAGAGTGTAGGGTATAGTGTGTAGAGTGTAGGGTATAGAGTGTAGAGTGTAGGGTATAGAGTGTAGGGTATAGAGTATAGAGTGTAGGGTATAGAGTGTAGGGTATAGATTGTAGGGTATAGAGTGTAGGGTATAGAGTGTAGAGTGTAGGGTATAGAGTGTAGGGTATAGAGTGTTTGGTATAGAGTGTAGGGTATAGAGTGTAGAGTGTAGGGTATAGAGTGTAGGGTATAGATTGTAGAGTGTAGGGATTAGAGTGTAGGGTATAGAGTGTAGGGTATAGAGTGTAGAGTGTAGGGTATGGAGTGTAGGGTATAGAGTAGAGTGTAGGGTATAGAGTGTAGGGTATAGAGTGTAGAGTGTAGGGTATAGATTGTAGAGTGTAGAGTGTAGGGTATAGAGTGTAGGGCATAGAGTTTATGATATAGAGTGTATGGTATAGATTGTAGGGTATAGAGTGTAGGGCATAGAGTTTATGATATAGAGTGTATTGTATAGATTGTAGGGTATAGAGTGTAGGGTATAGAATGTAGAGTGTAGGGTATAGAGTGAAGAGTGTAGGGTATAGTGTGTAGAGTGTAGGGTATAGAGTGTAGGGTATAGAGTGTAGGGTATAGAGGGTAGAGTGTAGGGTATAGAGTGTAGGGTATAGAGTATAGAGTGTAGGGTATAGAGTGTAGGGTATAGAGTGTAGGGTATAGAGTGTAGGGTATAGAGTGTAGGGTATAGAGTGTAGGGTATAGAGTGTTTCGTATAGAGTGTAGGGTATAGAGTGTAGAGTGTAGGGTATAGAGTGTAGGGTATAGATTGTAGAGTGTAGGGATTAGAGTGTAGGGTATAGAGTGTAGGGTATAGAGTGTTTAGTATAGAGTGTAGGGTATAGAGTGTAGAGTGTAGGGTATAGAGTGTAGGGTATAGATTGTAGAGTGTAGGGATTAGAGTGTAGGGTATAGAGTGTAGGGTATAGAGTGTAGAGTGTAGGGTATGGAGTGTAGGGTATAGAGTAGAGTGTAGGGTATAGACTGTTGGGTATAGAGTGTAGAGTGTAGGGTATAGATTGTAGAGTGTAGAGTGTAGGGTGTAGAGTTTAGGGCATAGAGTTTATGATATAGAGTGTATGGTATAGATTGTAGGGTATAGAGTGTAGGGTATAGAGTGTAGAGTGTAGGGTATAGAGTGAAGAGTGTAGGGTATAGAGTGTAGGGTATAGTGTGTAGAGTGTGAGGTATAGAGTGTAGGGTATAGAGTGTAGGGTATAGAGGGTAGAGTGTAGGGTTTAGAGTGTAGGGTATAGAGTATAGAGTGTAGGGTATAGAGTGTAGGGTATAGAGTGTAGGGTATAGAGTGTAGGGTATAGAGTGTAGAGTGTAGGGTATAGAGTGTAGGGTATAGAGTGTTTGGTATAGAGTGTAGGGTATAGAGTGTAGAGTGTAGGGTATAGAGTGTAGGGTATAGATTGTAGATTGTAGGGATTAGAGTGTAGGGTATAGAGTGTAGGGTATAGAGTGTAGAGTGTAGGGTATGGAGTGTAAGGTATAGAGTAGAGTGTAGGGTATAGAGTGTAGGGTATAGAGTGTAGAATGTAGGGTATAGTTTGTAGAGTGTAGAGTGTAGGGTATAGAGTGTAGGGCATAGAGTTTATGATATAGAGTGTATGGTATAGATTGTAGGGTATAGAGTGTAGGGTATAGAGTGTAGAGTGTAGGGTATAGAGTGAAGAGTGTAGGGTATAGAGTGTAAGGTATAGTGTGTAGAGTGTAGGGTATAGAGTGTAGGGTATAGAGTGTAGGGTATAAAGGGTAGAGTGTAGGGTATAGAGTGTAGGGTATAGAGTATAGAGTGTAGGGTATAGGGTGTAGGGTATAGAGTGTAGGGTATAGAGTGTAGGGTATAGAGTGTAGAGTGTAAGGTATAGAGTGTAGGGTATAGAGTGTAGGGTATAGAGTGTAGGGTATAGAGTGTAGAGTGTAGGGTATAGAGTGTAGGGTATAGAGTGTAGGGTATAGATTGTAGAGTGTAGGGATTAGAGTGTAGGGTATAGAGTGTAGGGTATAGAGTGTAGAGTGTAGGGTATGGAGTGTAGGGTATAGAGTAGAGTGTAGGGTATAGAGTGTAGGGTATAGAGTGTATGGAATAGAGTGTAGAGTGTAGAGTGTAGGGTATAGAGTGTATGGTATAGAGTGTAGGGTATAGAGTGTAGGGTATAGAGTGTATGGTATAGAGTGTATGGTATAGAATGTAGGGTATAGAGTGTAGGGTATAGAGTGTAGAGTGTAGGGTATAGAGTGTAGAGTGTAGGGTATAGAGTGTAGGGTATAGAGTGTAGAGTGTAGGGTATAGAGTGTAGGGTATAGAGTGTAGGGTATAGAGTGTAGAGTGTAGGGTATAGAGTGTAGGGTATAGAGTATAGAGTGTAAGGTATAGAGTGTAGGGTATAGAGTGTAGGGTATAGAGTTTAAAGTGTAGGGTATAGAGTGTAGGGTATAGAGTGTAGGGTACAGAGTGTAGGGTATAGAGTGTAGAGTGTAAGGTATAGAGTGTAGGGTATAGAGTATAGAGTGTAGGGTATAGATTGTAGAGTGTAGAGTGTAGGGTATAGAGTGTAGGGCATAGTGTTTATGGAATAGAGTGTATGGTATAGAGTGTAGGGTATAGAGTGTAGGGTATAGAGTGTAGAGTGTAGGGTATAGAGTGTAGGGTATAGAGTATAGAGTGTAGGGTATAGAGTGTAAGGAATAGAGTGTAGAGTGTAGGGCATAGAGTGTATGGTATAGAGTGTAGGGTATAGAGTGTAGAGTGTAGGGTACAGAGTGTAGAGTGTAGGGTATAGAGTATATGGTATAGAGTGTAGAGTGTAAGGTATAGAGTGTAGAGTATTGAGTGTAGGGTATAGAGTGTAGGGTATAGAGTGTAGAGTGTAGAGTGTAGGGTATAGAGTGTAGATTGTAGGGTATAGAGTGTAGGGTATAGAGTGTAGGGTATAGAGTGTATGGTATAGAGTGTAGGGTATAGAGTGTAGGGTATAGATTGTAGAGTGTAGGGATTAGAGTGAAGGGTATAGAGTGTAGGGTATAGAGTGTAGAGTGTAGGGTATAGAGTGTAGGGTATAGAGTGTATGGAATAGAGTGTAGAGTGTAGAGTGTAGGGTATAGAGTGTATGGTATAGCTTGTGGGGTATAGAGTGTAGGGTATAGAGTGTATGGTATAGAGTGTATGGTATAGATTGTAGGGTATAGAGTGTAGGGTATAGAGTGTAGAGTGTAGGGTATAGAGTGTAGAGTGTAGGGTATAGAGTGTAGGGTATAGAGTGTAGAGTGTAGGGTATAGAGTGTAGGGTATAGAGTGTAGGGTATAGAGTGTTTAGTATAGAGTGTAGGGTATAGAGTGTAGAGTGTAGGGTATAGAGTGTAGGGTATAGATTGTAGAGTGTAGGGATTAGAGTGTAGGGTATAGAGTGTAGGGTATAGAGTGTAGAGTGTAGGGTATGGAGTGTAGGGTATAGAGTAGAGTGTAGGGTATAGACTGTAGGGTATAGAGTGTAGGGTATAGAGTGTAGAGTGTAGGGTATAGAGTGAAGAGTGTAGGGTATAGAGTGTAGGGTATAGTGTGTAGAGTGTGAGGTATAGAGTGTAGGGTATAGAGTGTAGGGTATAGAGGGTAGAGTGTAGGGTATAGAGTGTAGGGTATAGAGTATAGAGTGTAGGGTATAGAGTGTAGGGTATAGAGTGTAGGGTATAGAGTGTAGGGTGTAGAGTGTAGAGTGTAGGGTATAGAGTGTAGGGTATAGAGTGTTTGGTATAGAGTGTAGGGTATAGAGTGTAGAGTGTAGGGTATAGAGTGTAGGGTATAGATTGTAGATTGTAGGGATTAGAGTGTAGGGTATAGAGTGTAGGGTATAGAGTGTAGAGTGTAGGGTATGGAGTGTAAGGTATAGAGTAGAGTGTAGGGTATAGAGTGTAGGGTATAGAGTGTAGAATGTAGGGTATAGTTTGTAGAGTGTAGAGTGTAGGGTATAGAGTGTAGGGCATAAAGTTTATGATATAGAGTGTATGGTATAGATTGTAGGGTATAGAGTGTAGGGTATAGAGTGTAGAGTGTAGGGTATAGAGTGAAGAGTGTAGGGTATAGAGTGTAAGGTATAGTGTGTAGAGTGTAGGGTATAGAGTGTAGGGTATAGAGTGTAGGGTATAAAGGGTAGAGTGTAGGGTATAGAGTGTAGGGTATAGAGTAGAGAGTGTAGAATATAGAGTGTAGGGTATAGAGTGTAGGGTAAAGAGTGTAGGGCATAGAGTTTATGATATAGAGTGTATGGTATAGATTGTAGGGTATAGAGTGTAGGGTATAGAGTGTAGAGTGTAGGGTATAGAGTGAAGAGTGTAGGGTATAGAGTGTAGGGTATAGTGTGTAGAGTGTAGGGTATAGAGTGTAGGGTATAGAGTGTAGGGTATAGAGGGTAGAGTGTAGGGTATAGAGTGTAGGGTATAGAGTATAGAGTGTAGGGTATAGAGTGTAGAGTATAGAGTGTAGGGTATAGAGTGTAGGGTATAGAGTGTAGAGTGTAGGGTATAGAGTGTAGGGTATAGAGTGTAGGGTATAGAGTGTAGGGTATAGAGTGTAGAGTGTAGGGTATAGAGTGTAGGGTATAGAGTGTAGGGTATAGATTGTAGAGTGTAGGGATTAGAGTGAAGGGTATAGAGTGTAGGGTATAGAGTGTAGAGTGTAGGGTATAGAGTGTAGGGTATAGAGTGTATGGAATAGAGTGTAGAGTGTAGAGTGTAGGGTATAGAGTGTATGGTATAGCTTGTGGGGTATAGAGTGTAGGGTATAGAGTGTATGGTATAGAGTGTATGGTATAGATTGTAGGGTATAGAGTGTAGGGTATAGAGTGTAGAGTGTAGGGTATAGAGTGTAGAGTGTAGGGTATAGAGTGTAGGGTATAGAGTGTAGAGTGTAGGGTATAGAGTGTAGGGTATAGAGTGTAGGGTATAGAGTGTTTAGTATAGAGTGTAGGGTATAGAGTGTAGAGTGTAGGGTATAGAGTGTAGGGTATAGATTGTAGAGTGTAGGGATTAGAGTGTAGGGTATAGAGTGTAGGGTATAGAGTGTAGAGTGTAGGGTATGGAGTGTAGGGTATAGAGTAGAGTGTAGGGTATAGACTGTAGGGTATAGAGTGTAGGGTATAGAGTGTAGAGTGTAGGGTATAGAGTGAAGAGTGTAGGGTATAGAGTGTAGGGTATAGTGTGTAGAGTGTGAGGTATAGAGTGTAGGGTATAGAGTGTAGGGTATAGAGGGTAGAGTGTAGGGTATAGAGTGTAGGGTATAGAGTATAGAGTGTAGGGTATAGAGTGTAGGGTATAGAGTGTAGGGTATAGAGTGTAGGGTATAGAGTGTAGAGTGTAGGGTATAGAGTGTAGGGTATAGAGTGTTTGGTATAGAGTGTAGGGTATAGAGTGTAGAGTGTAGGGTATAGAGTGTAGGGTATAGATTGTAGATTGTAGGGATTAGAGTGTAGGGTATAGAGTGTAGGGTATAGAGTGTAGAGTGTAGGGTATGGAGTGTAAGGTATAGAGTAGAGTGTAGGGTATAGAGTGTAGAATGTAGGGTATAGTTTGTAGAGTGTAGAGTGTAGGGTATAGAGTGTAGGGCATAAAGTTTATGATATAGAGTGTATGGTATAGATTGTAGGGTATAGAGTGTAGGGTATAGAGTGTAGAGTGTAGGGTATAGAGTGAAGAGTGTAGGGTATAGAGTGTAAGGTATAGTGTGTAGAGTGTAGGGTATAGAGTGTAGGGTATAGAGTGTAGGGTATAAAGGGTAGAGTGTAGGGTATAGAGTGTAGGGTATAGAGTAGAGAGTGTAGAATATAGAGTGTAGGGTATAGAGTGTAGGGTATAGAGTGTAGGGTATAGAGTGTAGAGTGTAGGGTATAGAGTGTAGGGTATAGAGTGTAGGGTATAGAGTGTAGGGTATAGAGTGTAGAGTGTAGGGTATAGAGTGTAGGGTATAGAGTGTAGGGTATAGATTGTAGAGTGTAGGGATTAGAGTGTAGGGTATAGAGTGTAGGGTATAGAGTGTAGAGTGTAGGGTATGGAGTGTAGGGTATAGAGTAGAGTGTAGGGTATAGAGTGTAGGGTATAGAGTGTATGGAATAGAGTGTAGAGTGTAGAGTGTAGGGTATAGAGTGTATGGTATAGAGTGTAGGGTATAGAGTGTAGGGTATAGAGTGTAGAGTGTAGGATATAGAGTGTAGGGTATAGAGTGTAGAGTGTAGGGTATAGAGTGTAGGGTATAGAGTGTAGGGTATAGAGTGTAGAGTGTAGGGTATAGAGTGTAGGGTATAGAGTATAGAGTGTAAGGTATAGAGTGTAGGGTATAGAGTGTAGGGTATAGAGTGTAGGGTATAGAGTTTAAAGTGTAGGGTATAGAGTGTAGGGTATAGAGTGTAGGGTACAGAGTGTAGGGTATAGAGTGTAGAGTGTAAGGTATAGAGTGTAGGGTATAGAGTATAGAGTGTAGGGTATAGATTGTAGAGTGTAGAGTGTAGGGTATAGAGTGTAGGGCATAGTGTTTATGGAATAGAGTGTATGGTATAGAGTGTAGAGTATAGAGTGTAGGGTATAGAGTGTAGAGTGTAGGGTATCGAGTGTAGGGTATAGAGTATAGAGTGTAGGGTATAGAGTGTATGGAATAGAGTGTAGAGTGTAGAGTGTAGGGCATAGAGTGTATGGTATAGAGTGTAGGGTATAGAGTGTAGAGTGTAGGGTACAGAGTGTAGAGTGTAGGGTATAGAGTGTATGGTATAGAGTGTAGAGTGTAAGGTATAGAGTGTAGAGTATTGAGTGTAGGGTATAGAGTGTAGGGTATAGAGTGTATGGTATAGAGTGTATGGTATATAGTGTAGGGTATAGAGTGTTTGGTATAGAGTGTACGGTATAGAGTGTAGAATGTAGGGTATAGATTGTAGATTGTAGAGTGTAGGGTATAGAGTGTAGGGCATAGTGTTTATGGAATAGAGTGTAGGGTATAGAGTGTAGGGTATAGAGTGTAGGGTATAGAGTGAATGGTATAGAGTGTATGGTATAGATTGTAGGGTATAGAGTGTAGGGTATAGAGTGTAGAGTGTAGGGTATAGAGTGTAAAGTGTAGGGTATAGAGTGTAGGGTATAGAGTGTAGAGTGTAGGGTATAGAGTGTAGGGTATAGAGTGTAGGGTATAGAGTGTAGAGTGTAGGGTATACAGTGTAGGGTATAGAGTATAGAGTGTAGGGTATAGAGTGTAGGGTATAGAGTGTAGGGTATAGAGTGTAGAGTGTAGGGTATAGAGTGTAGGGTATAGAGTGTAGGGTATAGATTGTAGGGTATAGAGTGTAGAGTGTAGGGTATAGAGTGTAGTGTATAGAGTGTAGGGTATAGAGTGTAGGGTATAGAGTGTAGAGTGTAGGGTATAGAGTGTAGGGTATAGAGTGTAGGGTATAGATTGTAGAGTGTATGGATTAGAGTGTAGGGTATAGAGTGTAGGGTATAGAGTGTACAGTGTAGGGTATAGAGTGTAGGGTATAGAGTATAGAGTGTAGGGTATAGAGTGTTGAGTATTGAGTGTAGGGTATAGAGTGTAGGGTATAGAGTGTAGAGTGTAGAGTGTAGGGTATAGAGTGTAGAGTGTAGGGTATAAAGTGTATGGTATAGAGTGTAGAGTGTAGGGTATAGAGTGTAGGGTATTGAGTGTAGGGTATAGAGTGTAGAGTGTAGGGTATAAAGTGTATGGTATAGAGTGTAGAGTGTAGGGTATAGAGTGTAGGGTATTGAGTGTAGGGTATAGAGTGTAGGGTATAGAGTGTAGAGTGTAGAGTGTAGGGTATAGAGTGTAGAGTGTAGGGTATAGAGTGTAGGGTATAGAGTGTAGGGTATAGAGTGTATGGTATAGAGTGTATGATATATAGTGTAGGGTATAGAGTGTAGGGTATAGAGTGTAGAGTGTAGGGTATAGATTGTAGAGTGTAGAGTGTAGGGTATAAAGTGTACGGCATAGAGTTTATGGAATAGAGTGTATGGTATAGAGTGTAGGGTATAGAGTGTAGAGTGTAGGTTATAGAGTGTAAGGTATAGAGTGTAGAGTATAGAGTGTATGGTATAGAGTGTATGGTATAGATTGTAGGGTATAGAGTGTAGGGTATAGAGTGTAGAGTGTAGGGTATAGATTGAAGAGTGTAGGGTATAGAGTGTAGGGTATAGTGTGTAGAGTGTGAGGTATAGAGTGTAGGGTATAGAGTGTAGGGTATACAGGGTAGAGTGTAGGGTATAGAGTGTAGGGTATAGAGTATAGAGTGTAGGGTATAGAGTGTAGGGTATAGAGTGTAGGGTATAGAGTGTAGAGTGTAGGGTATAGAGTGTAGGGTATAGAGTGTTTGGTATAAAGTGTAGGGTATAGAGTGTAGAGTGTAGGGTATAGAGTGTAGGGTATAGATTGTAGATTGTAGGGATTAGAGTGTAGGGTATAGAGTGTAGGGTATAGAGTGTAGAGTGTAGGGTATGGAGTGTAAGGTATAGAGTAGAGTGTAGGGTATAGAGTGTAGGGTATAGAGTGTAGAATGTAGGGTATAGTTTGTAGAGTGTAGAGTGTAGGGTATAGAGTGTAGGGCATAGAGTTTATGATATAGAGTGTATGGTATAGATTGTAGGGTATAGAGTGTAGGGTATAGAGTGAAGAGTGTAGGGTATAGAGTGAAAGGTATAGTGTGTAGAGTGTAGGGTATAGAGTGTAGGGTATAGAGTGTAGGGTATAAAGGGTAGAGTGTAGGGTATAGAGTGTAGGGTATAGAGTATAGAGTGTAGGGTATAGAGTGTAGGGTATAGAGTGTAGGGTATAGAGTGTAGGGTATAGAGTGTAGAGTGTAGGGTATAGAGTATAGGGTATAGAGTGTAGGGTATAGAGTGTAGGGTATAGAGTGTAGAGTGTAGGGTATAGAGTGTAGGGTATAGAGTGTAGGGTATAGATTGTAGAGTGTAGGGATTAGAGTGTAGGGTATAGAGTGTAGGGTATAGAGTGTAGAGTGTAGGGTATGGAGTGTAGGGTATAGAGTAGAGTATAGGGTATAGAGTGTAGGGTATAGAGTGTATGGAATAGAGTGTAGAGTGTAGAGTGTAGGGTATAGAGTGTCGGGTATAGAGTGTAGGGTATAGAGTGTAGGGTATAGAGTGTATGGTATAGAGTGTATGGTATAGAATGTAGGGTATAGAGTGTAGGGTATAGAGTGTAGAGTGTAGGGTATAGAGTGTAGAGTGTAGGGTATAGAGTGTAGGGTATAGAGTGTAGAGTGTAGGGTATAGAGTGTAGGGTATAGAGTGTAGGGTATAGAGTGTAGAGTGTAGGGTATAGAGTGTAGGGTATAGAGTATAGAGTGTAAGGTATAGAGTGTAGGGTATAGAGTGTAGGGTATAGAGTGTAGGGTATAGAGTTTAAAGTGTAGGGTATAGAGTGTAGGGTATAGAGTGTAGGGTATAGAGTGTAGGGTATAGAGTGTAGAGTGTAAGGTATAGAGTGTAGGGTATAGAGTATAGAGTGTAGGGTATAGATTGTAGAGTGTAGAGTGTAGGGTATAGAGTGTAGGGCATAGTGTTTATGGAATAGAGTGTATGGTATAGAGTGTAGAGTATAGAGTGTAGGGTATAGAGTGTAGAGTGTAGGGTATAGAGTGTAGGGTATAGAGTGTAGGGTATAGAGTGTATGGAATAGAGTGTAGAGTGTAGAGTGTAGGGCATAGAGTGTATGGTATAGAGTGTAGGGTATAGAGTGTAGAGTGTAGGGTACAGAGTGTAGAGTGTAGGGTATAGAGTGTATGGTATAGAGTGTAGAGTGTAAGGTATAGAGTGTAGAGTATTGAGTGTAGGGTATAGAGTGTAGGGTATAGATTGTAGAGTGTAAGGATTAGAGTGTAGGGTATAGAGTGTAGGGTATAGAGTGTAGAGTGTAGGGATTAGAGTGTAGGGTATAGAGTGTAGGGTATAGAGTTTAGAGTGTAGGGTATGGAATGTAGGGTATAGAGTGTAGAGTGTAGGGTATAGATTGTAGAGTGTAGAGTGTAGGGTATAGAGTGTAGGGCATAGAGTATAGAGTGTAGGGTATAGAGTGTAGGGTATAGAGTGTAGGGTATAGAGTGTAGGGTATAGAGTGTAGAGTGTAGGGTATAGAGTGTAGGGTATAGAGTGTAGGGTATAGAGTGTAGGGTATAGAGTGTAGAGTGTAGGGAATAGAGTGTAGGGTATAGAGTGTAGAGTATAGGGTATAGAGTGTAGAGTGTAGGGTATAGAGTGAAGAGTGTAGGGTATAGAGTGTAGGGTATAGTGTGTAGAGTGTAGGGTATAGAGTGTAGGGTATAGAGTGTTTGGTATAGAGTGTAGGGTATAGAGTGTAGAGTGTAGGGTATAGAGTGTAGGGTATAGATTGTAGAGTGTAGGGATTAGAGTGTAGGGTATAGAGTGTAGGGTATAGAGTGTAGAGTGTAGGGTATGGAGTGTAGGGTATAGAGTAGAGTGTAGGGTATAGAGTGTAGGGTATAGAGTGTAGGGTATAGATTGTAGAGTGTAGAGTGTAGGGTATAGAGTGTAGGGCATAGAGTTTATGATATAGAGTGTATGGTATAGATTGTAGGGTATAGAGTGTAGGGTATAGAGTGTAGAGTGTAGGGTATAGAGTGAAGAGTGTAGGGTATAGAGTGTAGGGTATAGTGTGTAGAGTGTAGGGTATAGAGTGTAGGGCATAGAGTGTAGGGTATAGAGGGTGGAGTGTAGGGTTTAGAGTGTAGGGTATAGAGTATAGAGTGTAGGGTATAGAGTGTAGGGTATAGAGTGTAGGGTATGGAGTGTAGGGTATAGAGTGTAGAGTGTAGGGTATAGAGTGTAGGGTATAGAGTGTAGGGTATAGAGTGTTTGGTATAGAGTGTAGGGTATAGAGTGTAGAGTGTAGGGTATAGAGTGTAGGGTATAGATTGTAGAGTGTAGGGATTAGAGTGTAGGGTATAGAGTGTAGGGTATAGAGTGTAGAGTGTAGGGTATGGAGTGTAAGGTATACAGTAGAGTGTAGGGTATAGAGTGTAGGGTATAGAGTGTAGAGTGTAGGGTATAGATTGTAGAGTGTAGAGTGTAGGGTAAAGAGTGTAGGGCATAGAGTTTATGATATAGAGTGTATGGTATAGATTGTAGGGTATAGAGTGTAGGGTATAGAGTGTAGAGTGTAGGGTATAGAGTGAAGAGTGTAGGGTATAGAGTGTAGGGTATAGTGTGTAGAGTGTAGGGTATAGAGTGTAGGGTATAGAGTGTAGGGTATAGAGGGTAGAGTGTAGGGTATAGAGTGTAGGGTATAGAGTATAGAGTGTAGGGTATAGAGTGTAGAGTATAGAGTGTAGGGTATAGAGTGTAGGGTATAGAGTGTAGAGTGTAGGGTATAGAGTGTAGGGTATAGAGTGTAGGGTATAGAGTGTAGGGTATAGAGTGTAGAGTGTAGGGTATAGAGTGTAGGGTATAGAGTGTAGGGTATAGATTGTAGAGTGTAGGGATTAGAGTGAAGGGTATAGAGTGTAGGGTATAGAGTGTAGAGTGTAGGGTATGGAGTGTAGGGTATAGAGTAGAGTGTAGGGTATAGAGTGTAGGGTATAGAGTGTATGGAATAGAGTGTAGAGTGTAGAGTGTAGGGTATAGAGTGTATGGTATAGCTTGTGGGGTATAGAGTGTAGGGTATAGAGTGTATGGTATAGAGTGTATGGTATAGATTGTAGGGTATAGAGTGTAGGGTATAGAGTGTAGAGTGTAGGGTATAGAGTGTAGAGTGTAGGGTATAGAGTGTAGGGTATAGAGTGTAGGGTATAGAGTGTAGAGTGTAGGGTATAGAGTATAGGGTATAGAGTGTAGGGTATAGAGTGTTTAGTATAGAGTGTAGGGTATAGAGTGTAGAGTGTAAGGTATAGAGTGTAGGGTATAGATTGTAGAGTGTAGGGATTAGAGTGTAGGGTATAGAGTGTAGGGTATAGAGTGAAGAGTGTAGGGTATGGAGTGTAGGGTATAGAGTAGAGTGTAGGGTATAGACTGTAGGGTATAGAGTGTAGAGTGTAGGGTATAGATTGTAGAGTGTAGAGTGTAGGGTGTAGAGTTTAGGGCATAGAGTTTATGATATAGAGTGTATGGTATAGATTGTAGGGTATAGAGTGTAGGGTATAGAGTGTAGAGTGTAGGGTATAGAGTGAAGAGTGTAGGGTATAGAGTGTAGGGTATAGTGTGTAGAGTGTGAGGTATAGAGTGTAGGGTATAGAGTGTAGGGTATAGAGGGTAGAGTGTAGGGTATAGAGTGTAGGGTATAGAGTATAGAGTGTAGGGTATAGAGTGTAGGGTATAGAGTGTAGGGTATAGAGTGTAGGGTATAGAGTGTAGAGTGTAGGGTATAGAGTGTAGGGTATAGAGTGTTTGGTATAGAGTGTAGGGTATAGAGTGTAGAGTGTAGGGTATAGAGTGTAGGGTATAGATTGTAGATTGTAGGGATTAGAGTGTAGGGTATAGAGTGTAGGGTATAGAGTGTAGAGTGTAGGGTATGGAGTGTAAGGTATAGAGTAGAGTGTAGGGTATAGAGTGTAGGGTATAGAGTGTAGAATGTAGGGTATAGTTTGTAGAGTGTAGAGTGTAGGGTATAGAGTGTAGGGCATAGAGTTTATGATATAGAGTGTATGGTATAGATTGTAGGGTATAGAGTGTAGGGTATAGAGTGTAGAGTGTAGGGTATAGAGTGAAGAGTGTAGGGTATAGAGTGTAAGGTATAGTGTGTAGAGTGTAGGGTATAGAGTGTAGGGTATAGAGTGTAGGGTATAAAGGGTAGAGTGTAGGGTATAGAGTGTAGGGTATAGAGTATAGAGTGTAGGGTATAGAGTGTAGGGTATAGAGTGTAGGGTATAGAGTGTAGGGTATAGAGTGTAGAGTGTAGGGTATAGAGTGTAGGGTATAGAGTGTAGGGTATAGAGTGTAGGGTATAGAGTGTAGAGTGTAGGGTATAGAGTGTAGGGTATAGAGTGTAGGGTATAGATTGTAGAGTGTAGGGATTAGAGTGTAGGGTATAGAGTGTAGGGTATAGAGTGTACAGTGTACGGTATGGAGTGTAGGGTATAGAGTAGAGTGTAGGGTATAGAGTGTAGGGTATAGAGTGTATAGAATAGAGTGTAGAGTGTAGAGTGTAGGGTATAGAGTGTATGGTATATAGTGTAGGGTATAGAGTGTAGGGTATAGAGTGTATGGTATAGAGTGTATGGTATAGAATGTAGGGTATAGAGTGTAGGGTATAGAGTGTAGAGTGTAGGGTATAGAGTGTAGAGTGTAGGGTATAGAGTGTAGGGTATAGAGTGTAGAGTGTAGGGTATAGAGTGTAGGGTATAGAGTGTAGGGTATAGAGTGTAGAGTGTAGGGTATAGAGTGTAGGGTATAGAGTATAGAGTGTAAGGTATAGAGTGTAGGGTATAGAGTGTAGGGTATAGAGTGTAGGGTATAGAGTTTAAAGTGTAGGGTATAGAGTGTAGGGTATAGAGTGTAGGGTACAGAGTGTAGGGTATAGAGTGTAGAGTGTAAGGTATAGAGTGTAGGGTATAGAGTATAGAGTATAGGGTATAGATTGTAGAGTGTAGAGTGTAGGGTATAGAGTGTAGGGCATAGTGTTTATGGAATAGAGTGTATGGTATAGAGTGTAGGGTATAGAGTGTAGGGTATAGAGTGTAGAGTGTAGGGTATAGAGTGTAGGGTATAGAGTATAGAGTGTAGGGTATAGAGTGTATGGAATAGAGTGTAGAGTGTAGAGTGTAGGGCATAGAGTGTATGGTATAGAGTGTAGGGTATAGAGTGTAGAGTGTAGGGTACAGAGTGTAGAGTGTAGGGTATAGAGTGTATGGTATAGAGTGTAGAGTGTAAGGTATAGAGTGTAGAGTATTGAGTGTAGGGTATAGAGTGTAGGGTATATTGTGTAGAGTGTAGAGTGTAGGGTATAGAGTGTAGATTGTAGGGTATAGAGTGTAGGGTATAGAGTGTATGGTATAGAGTGTATGGTATATAGTGTAGGGTATAGAGTGTTTGGTATAGAGTGTACGGTATAGAGTGTAGAGTGTAGGGTATAGATTGTAGAGTGTAGAGTGTAGGGTATAGAGTGTAGGGCATAGTGTTTATGGAATAGAGTGTAGGGTATAGAGTGTAGGGTATAGAGTGTAGGGTATAGAGTGAATGGTATAGAGTGTATGGTATAGATTGTAGGGTATAGAGTGTAGGGTATAGAGTGTAGAGTGTAGGGTATAGAGTGTAAAGTGTAGGGTATAGAGTGTAGGGTATAGAGTGTAGAGTGTAGGGTATAGAGTGTAGGGTATAGAGTGTAGGGTATAGAGTGTAGAGTGTAGGGTATACAGTGTAGGGTATAGAGTATAGAGTGTAGGGTATAGAGTGTAGGGTATAGAGTGTAGAGTGTAGGGTATAGAGTGTAGGGTATAGAGTGTAGGGTATAGATTGTAGGGTATAGAGTGTAGAGTGTAGGGTATAGAGTGTAGTGTATAGAGTGTAGGGTATAGAGTGTAGGGTATAGAGTGTAGAGTGTAGGGTATAGAGTGTAGGGTATAGAGTGTAGGGTATAGATTGTAGAGTGTATGGATTAGAGTGTAGGGTATAGAGTGTAGGGTATAGAGTGTAGAGTGTAGGGTATAGAGTGTAGGGTATAGAGTATAGAGTGTAGGGTATAGAGTGTAGAGTATTGAGTGTAGGGTATAGAGTGTAGGGTATAGAGTGTAGAGTGTAGAGTGTAGGGTATAGAGTGTAGAGTGTAGGGTATAAAGTGTATGGTATAGAGTGTAGAGTGTAGGGTATAGAGTGTAGGGTATTGAGTGTAGGGTATAGAGTGTAGGGTATAGAGTGTAGAGTGTAGGGTATAAAGTGTATGGTATAGAGTGTAGAGTGTAGGGTATAGAGTGTAGGGTATTGAGTGTAGGGTATAGAGTGTAGGGTATAGAGTGTAGAGTGTAGAGTGTAGGGTATAGAGTGTAGAGTGTAGGGTATAGAGTGTAGGGTATAGAGTGTAGGGTATAGAGTGTATGGTATAGAGTGTATGATATATAGTGTAGGGTATAGAGTGTAGGGTATAGAGTGTAGAGTGTAGGGTATAGATTGTAGAGTGTAGAGTGTAGGATATAGAGTGTACGGCATAGAGTTTATGGAATAGAGTGTATGGTATAGAGTGTAGGGTATAGAGTGTAGAGTGTAGGTTATAGAGTGTAGGGTATAGAGTGTAGAGTATAGAGTGTATGGTATAGAGTGTATGGTATAGATTGTAGGGTATAGAGTGTAGGGTATAGAGTGTAGAGTGTAGGGTATAGATTGAAGAGTGTAGGGTATAGAGTGTAGGGTATAGTGTGTAGAGTGTGAGGTATAGAGTGTAGGGTATAGAGTGTAGGGTATAGAGGGTAGAGTGTAGGGTATAGAGTGTAGGGTATAGAGTATAGAGTGTAGGGTATAGAGTGTAGGGCATAGAGTGTAGGGTATAGAGTGTAGAGT
Organism: Ranitomeya imitator; assembly: GCF_032444005.1. Taxonomy (NCBI): domain Eukaryota; kingdom Metazoa; phylum Chordata; class Amphibia; order Anura; family Dendrobatidae; genus Ranitomeya; species Ranitomeya imitator. Next base: position 676,375,193 of record NC_091283.1, on the reverse strand, counting down.
GTAGGGTATAGAGTGTAGGGTATAGAGTGTTTGGTATAGAGTGTAGGGTATAGAGTGTAGAGTGTAGGGTATAGAGTGTAGGGTATAGATTGTAGATTGTAGGGATTAGAGTGTAGGGTATAGAGTGTAGGGTATAGAGTGTAGAGTGTAGGGTATGGAGTGTAAGGTATAGAGTAGAGTGTAGGGTATAGAGTGTAGGGTATAGAGTGTAGAATGTAGGGTATAGTTTGTAGAGTGTAGAGTGTAGGGTATAGAGTGTAGGGCATAGAGTTTATGATATAGAGTGTATGGTATAGATTGTAGGGTATAGAGTGTAGGGTATAGAGTGTAGAGTGTAGGGTATAGAGTGAAGAGTGTAGGGTATAGAGTGAAAGGTATAGTGTGTAGAGTGTAGGGTATAGAGTGTAGGGTATAGAGTGTAGGGTATAAAGGGTAGAGTGTAGGGTATAGAGTGTAGGGTATAGAGTATAGAGTGTAGGGTATAGAGTGTAGGGTATAGAGTGTAGGGTATAGAGTGTAGGGTATAGAGTGTAGAGTGTAGGGTATAGAGTGTAGGGTATAGAGTGTAGGGTATAGAGTGTAGGGTATAGAGTGTAGAGTGTAGGGTATAGAGTGTAGGGTATAGAGTGTAGGGTATAGATTGTAGAGTGTAGGGATTAGAGTGTAGGGTATAGAGTGTAGGGTATAGAGTGTAGAGTGTAGGGTATGGAGTGTAGGGTATAGAGTAGAGTGTAGGGTATAGAGTGTAGGGTATAGAGTGTATGGAATAGAGTGTAGAGTGTAGAGTGTAGGGTATAGAGTGTATGGTATAGCTTGTGGGGTATAGAGTGTAGGGTATAGAGTGTATGGTATAGAGTGTATGGTATAGATTGTAGGGTATAGAGTGTAGGGTATAGAGTGTAGAGTGTAGGGTATAGAGTATAGAGTGTAGGGTATAGAGTGTAGGGTATAGAGTGTAGGGTATAGAGTGTAGAGTGTAGGGTATAGAGTATAGGGTATAGAGTGTAGGGTATAGAGTGTTTAGTATAGAGTGTAGGGTATAGAGTGTAGAGTGTAAGGTATAGAGTGTAGGGTATAGATTGTAGAGTGTAGGGATTAGAGTGTAGGGTATAGAGTGTAGGGTATAGAGTGAAGAGTGTAGGGTATGGAGTGTAGGGTATAGAGTAGAGTGTAGGGTATAGACTGTAGGGTATAGAGTGTAGAGTGTAGGGTATAGATTGTAGAGTGTAGAGTGTAGGGTGTAGAGTTTAGGGCATAGAGTTTATGATATAGAGTGTATGGTATAGATTGTAGGGTATAGAGTGTAGGGTATAGAGTGTAGAGTGTAGGGTATAGAGTGAAGAGTGTAGGGTATAGAGTGTAGGGTATAGTGTGTAGAGTGTGAGGTATAGAGTGTAGGGTATAGAGTGTAGGGTATAGAGGGTAGAGTGTAGGGTATAGAGTGTAGGGTATAGAGTATAGAGTGTAGGGTATAGAGTGTAGGGTATAGAGTGTAGGGTATAGAGTGTAGGGTATAGAGTGTAGAGTGTAGGGTATAGAGTGTAGGGTATAGAGTGTTTGGTATAGAGTGTAGGGTATAGAGTGTAGAGTGTAGGGTATAGAGTGTAGGGTATAGATTGTAGATTGTAGGGATTAGAGTGTAGGGTATAGAGTGTAGGGTATAGAGTGTAGAGTGTAGGGTATGGAGTGTAAGGTATAGAGTAGAGTGTAGGGTATAGAGTGTAGGGTATAGAGTGTAGAATGTAGGGTATAGTTTGTAGAGTGTAGAGTGTAGGGTATAGAGTGTAGGGCATAGAGTTTATGATATAGAGTGTATGGTATAGATTGTAGGGTATAGAGTGTAGGGTATAGAGTGTAGAGTGTAGGGTATAGAGTGAAGAGTGTAGGGTATAGAGTGTAAGGTATAGTGTGTAGAGTGTAGGGTATAGAGTGTAGGGTATAGAGTGTAGGGTATAAAGGGTAGAGTGTAGGGTATAGAGTGTAGGGTATAGAGTATAGAGTGTAGGGTATAGAGTGTAGGGTATAGAGTGTAGGGTATAGAGTGTAGGGTATAGAGTGTAGAGTGTAGGGTATAGAGTGTAGGGTATAGAGTGTAGGGTATAGAGTGTAGGGTATAGAGTGTAGAGTGTAGGGTATAGAGTGTAGGGTATAGAGTGTAGGGTATAGATTGTAGAGTGTAGGGATTAGAGTGTAGGGTATAGAGTGTAGGGTATAGAGTGTACAGTGTACGGTATGGAGTGTAGGGTATAGAGTAGAGTGTAGGGTATAGAGTGTAGGGTATAGAGTGTATAGAATAGAGTGTAGAGTGTAGAGTGTAGGGTATAGAGTGTATGGTATATAGTGTAGGGTATAGAGTGTAGGGTATAGAGTGTATGGTATAGAGTGTATGGTATAGAATGTAGGGTATAGAGTGTAGGGTATAGAGTGTAGAGTGTAGGGTATAGAGTGTAGAGTGTAGGGTATAGAGTGTAGGGTATAGAGTGTAGAGTGTAGGGTATAGAGTGTAGGGTATAGAGTGTAGGGTATAGAGTGTAGAGTGTAGGGTATAGAGTGTAGGGTATAGAGTATAGAGTGTAAGGTATAGAGTGTAGGGTATAGAGTGTAGGGTATAGAGTGTAGGGTATAGAGTTTAAAGTGTAGGGTATAGAGTGTAGGGTATAGAGTGTAGGGTACAGAGTGTAGGGTATAGAGTGTAGAGTGTAAGGTATAGAGTGTAGGGTATAGAGTATAGAGTGTAGGGTATAGATTGTAGAGTGTAGAGTGTAGGGTATAGAGTGTAGGGCATAGTGTTTATGGAATAGAGTGTATGGTATAGAGTGTAGGGTATAGAGTGTAGGGTATAGAGTGTAGAGTGTAGGGTATAGAGTGTAGGGTATAGAGTATAGAGTGTAGGGTATAGAGTGTATGGAATAGAGTGTAGAGTGTAGAGTGTAGGGCATAGAGTGTATGGTATAGAGTGTAGGGTATAGAGTGTAGAGTGTAGGGTACAGAGTGTAGAGTGTAGGGTATAGAGTGTATGGTATAGAGTGTAGAGTGTAAGGTATAGAGTGTAGAGTATTGAGTGTAGGGTATAGAGTGTAGGGTATATTGTGTAGAGTGTAGAGTGTAGGGTATAGAGTGTAGATTGTAGGGTATAGAGTGTAGGGTATAGAGTGTATGGTATAGAGTGTATGGTATATAGTGTAGGGTATAGAGTGTTTGGTATAGAGTGTACGGTATAGAGTGTAGAGTGTAGGGTATAGATTGTAGAGTGTAGAGTGTAGGGTATAGAGTGTAGGGCATAGTGTTTATGGAATAGAGTGTAGGGTATAGAGTGTAGGGTATAGAGTGTAGGGTATAGAGTGAATGGTATAGAGTGTATGGTATAGATTGTAGGGTATAGAGTGTAGGGTATAGAGTGTAGAGTGTAGGGTATAGAGTGTAAAGTGTAGGGTATAGAGTGTAGGGTATAGAGTGTAGAGTGTAGGGTATAGAGTGTAGGGTATAGAGTGTAGGGTATAGAGTGTAGAGTGTAGGGTATACAGTGTAGGGTATAGAGTATAGAGTGTAGGGTATAGAGTGTAGGGTATAGAGTGTAGAGTGTAGGGTATAGAGTGTAGGGTATAGAGTGTAGGGTATAGATTGTAGGGTATAGAGTGTAGAGTGTAGGGTATAGAGTGTAGTGTATAGAGTGTAGGGTATAGAGTGTAGGGTATAGAGTGTAGAGTGTAGGGTATAGAGTGTAGGGTATAGAGTGTAGGGTATAGATTGTAGAGTGTATGGATTAGAGTGTAGGGTATAGAGTGTAGGGTATAGAGTGTAGAGTGTAGGGTATAGAGTGTAGGGTATAGAGTATAGAGTGTAGGGTATAGAGTGTAGAGTATTGAGTGTAGGGTATAGAGTGTAGGGTATAGAGTGTAGAGTGTAGAGTGTAGGGTATAGAGTGTAGAGTGTAGGGTATAAAGTGTATGGTATAGAGTGTAGAGTGTAGGGTATAGAGTGTAGGGTATTGAGTGTAGGGTATAGAGTGTAGGGTATAGAGTGTAGAGTGTAGGGTATAAAGTGTATGGTATAGAGTGTAGAGTGTAGGGTATAGAGTGTAGGGTATTGAGTGTAGGGTATAGAGTGTAGGGTATAGAGTGTAGAGTGTAGAGTGTAGGGTATAGAGTGTAGAGTGTAGGGTATAGAGTGTAGGGTATAGAGTGTAGGGTATAGAGTGTATGGTATAGAGTGTATGATATATAGTGTAGGGTATAGAGTGTAGGGTATAGAGTGTAGAGTGTAGGGTATAGATTGTAGAGTGTAGAGTGTAGGATATAGAGTGTACGGCATAGAGTTTATGGAATAGAGTGTATGGTATAGAGTGTAGGGTATAGAGTGTAGAGTGTAGGTTATAGAGTGTAGGGTATAGAGTGTAGAGTATAGAGTGTATGGTATAGAGTGTATGGTATAGATTGTAGGGTATAGAGTGTAGGGTATAGAGTGTAGAGTGTAGGGTATAGATTGAAGAGTGTAGGGTATAGAGTGTAGGGTATAGTGTGTAGAGTGTGAGGTATAGAGTGTAGGGTATAGAGTGTAGGGTATAGAGGGTAGAGTGTAGGGTATAGAGTGTAGGGTATAGAGTATAGAGTGTAGGGTATAGAGTGTAGGGCATAGAGTGTAGGGTATAGAGTGTAGAGTGTAGGGTATAGAGTGTAGGGTATAGAGTGTTTGGTATAGAGTGTAGGGTATAGAGTGTAGAGTGTAGGGTATAGAGTGTAGGGTATAGATTGTAGATTGTAGGGATTAGAGTGTAGGGTATAGAGTGTAGGGTATAGAGTGTAGAGTGTAGGGTATGGAGTGTAAGGTATAGAGTAGAGTGTAGGGTATAGAGTGTAGGGTATAGAGTGTAGAATGTAGGGTATAGTTTGTAGAGTGTAGAGTGTAGGGTATAGAGTGTAGGGCATAGAGTTTATGATATAGAGTGTATGGTATAGATTGTAGGGTATAGAGTGTAGGGTATAGAGTGTAGAGTGTAGGGTATAGAGTGAAGAGTGTAGGGTATAGAGTGAAAGGTATAGTGTGTAGAGTGTAGGGTATAGAGTGTAGGGTATAGAGTGTAGGGTATAAAGGGTAGAGTGTAGGGTATAGAGTGTAGGGTATAGAGTATAGAGTGTAGGGTATAGAGTGTAGGGTATAGAGTGTAGGGTATAGAGTGTAGGGTATAGAGTGTAGAGTGTAGGGTATAGAGTGTAGGGTATAGAGTGTAGGGTATAGAGTGTAGGGTATAGAGTGTAGAGTGTAGGGTATAGAGTGTAGGGTATAGAGTGTAGGGTATAGATTGTAGAGTGTAGGGATTAGAGTGTAGGGTATAGAGTGTAGGGTATAGAGTGTAGAGTGTAGGGTATGGAGTGTAGGGTATAGAGTAGAGTGTAGGGTATAGAGTGTAGGGCATAGAGTGTATGGAATAGAGTGTAGAGTGTAGGGTATAGAGTGTATGGTATAGAGTGTAGGGTATAGAGTGTAGGGTATAGAGTGTATGGTATAGAGTGTATGGTATAGAATGTAGGGTATAGAGTGTAGGGTATAGCGTGTAGAGTGTAGGGTATAGAGTGTAGAGTGTAGAGTATAGAGTGTAGGGTATAGAGTGTAGAGTGTAGGGTATAGAGTGTAGGGTATAGAGTGTAGGGTATAGAGTGTAGAGTGTAGAGTGTAGTGTAGAGTGTAGGGTATAGAGTGTAGGGTATAGAGTATAGAGTGTAAGGTATAGAGTGTAGGGTATAGAGTGTAGGGTATAGAGTGTAGGGTATAGAGTTTAAAGTGTAGGGTATAGAGTGTAGGGTATAGAGTGTAGGGTATAGAGTGTAGGGTATAGAAAGTAGAGTGTAAGGTATAGAGTGTAGGGTATAGAGTATAGAGTGTAGGGTATAGATTGTAGAGTGTAGAGTGTAGGGTATAGAGTGTAGGGCATAGTGTTTATGGAATAGAGTGTATGATATAGAGTGTAGAGTATAGAGTGTAGGGTATAGAGTGTAGAGTGTAGGGTATAGAGTGTAGGGTATAGAGTGTAGGGTATAGAGTGTATGGAATAGAGTGTAGAGTGTAGAGTGTAGGGCATAGAGTGTATGGTATAGAGTGTAGGGTATAGAGTGTAGAGTGTAGGGTACAGAGTGTAGAGTGTAGGGTATAGAGTGTATGGTATAGATTGTAGAGTGTAAGGTATAGAGTGTAGAGTATTGAGTGTAGGGTGTAGAGTGTAGGGTATAGAGTGTAGAGTGTAGGGTATAGAGTGTAGATTGTAGGGTATAGAGTGTAGGGTATAGAGTGTAGGGTATAGAGTGTAGGGTATAGAGTGTAGAGTGTAGTGTAGAGTGTAGGGTATAGAGTGTAGGGTATAGAGTATAGAGTGTAAGGTATAGAGTGTAGGGTATAGAGTGTAGGGTATAGAGTGTAGGGTATAGAGTTTAAAGTGTAGGGTATAGAGTGTAGGGTATAGAGTGTAGGGTATAGAGTGTAGGGTATAGAAAGTAGAGTGTAAGGTATAGAGTGTAGGGTATAGAGTATAGAGTGTAGGGTATAGATTGTAGAGTGTAGAGTGTAGGGTATAGAGTGTAGGGCATAGTGTTTATGGAATAGAGTGTATGGTATAGAGTGTAGAGTATAGAGTGTAGGGTATAGAGTGTAGAGTGTAGGGTATAGAGTGTAGGGTATAGAGTGTAGGGTATAGAGTGTATGGAATAGAGTGTAGAGTGTAGAGTGTAGGGCATAGAGTGTATGGTATAGAGTGTAGGGTATAGAGTGTAGAGTGTAGGGTACAAAGTGTAGAGTGTAGGGTATAGAGTGTATGGTATAGATTGTAGAGTGTAAGGTATAGAGTGTAGAGTATTGAGTGTAGGGTGTAGAGTGTAGGGTATAGAGTGTAGAGTGTAGAGTGTAGGGTATAGAGTGTAGATTGTAGGGTATAGAGTGTAGGGTATAGAGTGTAGGGTATAGAGTGTAGGGTATAGAGTGTATGGTATAGAGTGTATGGTATATAGTGTAGGGTATAGAGTGTTTGGTATAGAGTGTACGGTATAGAGTGTAGAGTGTAGGGTATAGATTGTAGAGTGTAGAGTGTAGGGTATAGAGTGTAGGGCATAGTGTTTATGGAATAGAGTGTAGGGTATAGAGTGTAGGGTATAGAGTGTAGGGTATAGAGTGAATGGTATAGAGTGTATGGTATAGATTGTAGGGTATAGAGTGTAGGGTATAGAGTGTAGAGTGTAGGGTATAGAGTGTAGGGTATAGAGTGTAGAGTGTAGGGTATAGAGTGTAGGGTATAGAGTGTAGGGTATAGAGTGTAGAGTGTAGGGTATACAGTGTAGGGTATAGAGTATAGAGTGTAGGGTATAGAGTGTAGGGTATAGAGTGTAGGGTATAGAGTGTAGAGTGTAGGGTATAGAGTGTAGGGTATAGAGTGTAGGGTATAGATTGTAGGGTATAGAGTGTAGAGTGTAGGGTATAGAGTGTAGTGTATAGAGTGTAGGGTATAGATTGTAGGGTATAGAGTGTAGAGTGTAGGGTATAGAGTGTAGGGTATAGAGTGTAGGGTATAGATTGTAGAGTGTATGGATTAGAGTGTAGGGTATAGAGTGTAGGGTATAGAGTGTAGAGTGTAGGGTATAGAGTGTAGGGTATAGAGTATAGAGTGTAGGGTATAGAGTGTAGAGTATTGAGTGTAGGGTATAGAGTGTAGGGTATAGAGTGTAGAGTGTAGAGTGTAGGGTATAGAGTGTAGAGTGTAGGGTATAAAGTGTATGGTATAGAGTGTAGAGTGTAGGGTATAGAGTGTAGGGTATTGAGTGTAGGGTATAGAGTGTAGGGTATAGAGTGTAGAGTGTAGAGTATAAAGTGTATGGTATAGAGTGTAGAGTGTAGGGTATAGAGTGTAGGGTATTGAGTGTAGGGTATAGAGTGTAGGGTATAGAGTGTAGGGTATAGAGTGTATGGTATAGAGTGTATGATATATAGTGTAGGGTATAGAGTGTAGGGTATAGAGTGTAGAGTGTAGGGTATAGATTGTAGAGTGTAGATTGTAGGGTATAGAGTGTAGGGCATAGAGTTTATGGAATAGAGTGTATGGTATAGAGTGTAGGGTATAGAGTGTAGAGTGTAGGTTATAGAGTGTAGGGTATAGAGTGTAGAGTATAGAGTGTATGGTATAGAGTGTATGGTATAGATTGTAGGGTATAGAGTGTAGGGTATAGAGTGTAGGGTATAGAGTGTAGAGTGTAGGGTATAGAGTGTAGGGTATAGAGTGTAGAGTGTAGGGTAGAGAGTGTAGGGTATAGAGTGTAGGGTAAAGAGTGTAGGTTATAGAGTATAGAGCGTAGGGTATAGAGTGCAGGGTATAGAGTGTAGGGTATAGAGTGTAGGGTATAGAGTGTAGAGTGTAGGGTATAGAGTGTAGGGTATATAGTGTAGGGTATAGAGTGTTTGGTATAGAGTGTAGAGTGTAGGGTATAGAGTGTAGGGTATTGAGTGTAGGGTATAGAGTGTAGAGTGTAGGGTATAGAGTGTAGGGTATAGAGTGTAGGGTATAGAGTGTTTGGTATAGAGTGTAGGGTATAGAGTGTAGAGTGTAGGGTATAGAGTGTAGGGTATTGAGTGTAGGGTATAGAGTGTAGGGTATAGAGTGTAGAGTGTAGGTTATAGAGTGTAGGGTATAGAGTGTAGGGTATAGAGTGTTTGGTATAGAGTGTAGGGTATTGAGTGTAGGGTATAGAGTGTAGGGTATGGATTGTAGAGTGTAGGGTATGGAGTGTAGGGTATAGAGTAGAGTGTAGGGTATAGAGTGTATGGTATAGAGTGTAGAGTGTAGGGTATAGATTGTAGAGTGTGGAGTGTAGGGTATAGAGTGTAGGTCATAGAGTTTATGATATAGAGTGTAGTGTATAGAGTGTAGGGTATAGAGTGTAGAGTGTAGGGTATAGAGTGAAGAGTGTAGGGTATAGAGTGTAGGGTATAGTGTGTAGAGTGTAGGGTATAGAGTGTAGGGTATAGAGTGTAGGGTATAGAGGGTAGAGTGTAGGGTATAGAGTGTAGGGTATAGAGTATAGAGTGTAGGGTATAGAGTGTAGGGTATAGAGTGTAGGGTATAGAGTGTAGGGTATAGAGTGTAGAGTGTAGGGTATAGAGTGTAGGGTATAGAGTGTAGGGTATAGAGTGTTTCGTATAGAGTGTAGGGTATAGAGTGTAGAGTGTAGGGTATAGAGTGTAGGGTATAGATTGTAGAGTGTAGGGATTAGAGTGTAGGGTATAGAGTGTAGGGTATAGAGTGTAGAGTGTAGGGTATGGAGTGTAGGGTATAGAGTAGAGTGTAGGGTATAGAGTGTAGGGTATAGAGTGTAGAGTGTAGGGTATAGATTGTAGAGTGTAGAGTGTAGGGTATAGAGTGTAGGGCATAGAGTTTATGATATAGAGTGTATGGTATAGATTGTAGGGTATAGAGTGTAGGGTATAGAGTGTAGAGTGTAGGGTATAGAGTGAAGAGTGTAGGGTATAGAGTGTAGGGTATAGTGTGTAGAGTGTAGGGTATAGAGTGTAGGGTATAGAGTATAGAGTGTAGGGTATAGAGTGTAGGGTATAGAGTGTAGGGTATAGAGTGTAGGGTATAGAGTGTAGGGTATAGAGTGTAGAGTGTAGGGTATAGAGTGTAGGGTATAGAGTGTAGGGTATAGATTGTAGAGTGTAGGGATTAGAGTGTAGGGTATAGAGTGTAGGGTATAGAGTGTAGAGTGTAGGGTATGGAGTGTAGGGTATAGAGTAGAGTGTAGGGTATAGAGTGTAGGGTATAGAGTGTATGGAATAGAGTGTAGAGTGTAGAGTGTAGGGTATAGAGTGTATGGTATAGAGTGTAGGGTATAGAGTGTAGGGTATAGAGTGTATGTTATAGAGTGTATGGTATAGATTGTAGGGTATAGAGTGTAGGGTATAGAGTGTAGAGTGTAGGGTATAGAGTGTAGAGTGTAGGGTTTAGAGTGTATTGTATAGAGTGTAGGGTATAAAGTGTAGAGTGTAGGGTATAGAGTGTAGGGTATAGAGTGTAGGGTATAGAGTGTTTGGTATAGAGTGTAGGGTATAGAGTGTAGAGTGTAGGGTATAGAGTGTAGGGTATAGATTGTAGAGTGTAAGGATTAGAGTGTAGGGTATAGAGTGTAGGGTATAGAGTGTAGAGTGTAGGGATTAGAGTGTAGGGTATAGAGTGTAGGGTATAGAGTGTAGAGTGTAGGGTATGGAGTGTAGGGTATAGAGTGTAGAGTGTAGGGTATAGATTGTAGAGTGTAGAGTGTAGGGTATAGAGTGTAGGGCATAGAGTTTATGATATAGAGTGTATGGTATAGATTGTAGGGTATAGAGTGTAGGGTATAGAGTGTAGAGTGTAGGGTATAGAGTGAAGAGTGTAGGGTATAGAGTGTAGGGTATTGTGTGTAGAGTGTAGGGTATAGAGTGTAGGGTATAGAGTGTAGGGTATAGAGGGTAGAGTGTAGGGTATAGAGTGTAGGGTATAGAGTATAGAGTGTAGGGTATAGAGTGTAGGGTATAGAGTGTAGGGTATAGAGTGTAGGGTATAGAGTGTAGAGTGTAGGGTATAGAGTGTAAGGTATAGAGTGTAGGGTATAGAGTGTAGGGTGTAGAGTGTAGGGTATAGAGTGTAGGGTATAGAGTGTAGGGTATAGATTGTAGAGTGTAGGGATTAGAGTGTAGGGTATAGAGTGTAGGGTATAGAGTGTAGAGTGTAGGGTATGGAGTGTAGGGTATAGAGTAGAGTGTAGGGTATAGAGTGTAGGGTATAGAGTGTATGGAATAGAGTGTAGAGTGTAGAGTGTAGGGTATAGAGTGTATGGTATAGAGTGTAGGGTATAGAGTGTAGGGTATAGAGTGTATGGTATAGAGTGTATGGTATAGATTGTAGGGTATAGAGTGTAGGGTATAGAGTGTAGAGTGTAGGGTATAGAGTGTAGAGTGTAGGGTATAGAGTGTATTGTATAGAGTGTAGGGTATAGAGTGTAGGGCATAGAGTGTAGGGTATAGAGGGTAGAGTGTAGGGTTTAGAGTGTAGGGTATAGAGTATAGAGTGTAGGGTATAGAGTGTAGGGTATAGAGTGTAGGGTATGGAGTGTAGGGTATAGAGTGTAGAGTGTAGAGTATAGAGTGTAGGGTATAGAGTGTAGGGTATAGAGTGTTTGGTATAGAGTGTAGGGTAAAGAGTGTAGAGTGTAGGGTATAGAGTGTAGGGTATAGATTGTAGAGTGTAGGGATTAGAGTGTAGGGTATAGAGTGTAGGGTATAGAGTGTAGAGTGTAGGGTATGGAGTGTAAGGTATAGAGTAGAGTGTAGGGTATATAGTGTAGGGTATAGAGTGTAGGGTATAGATTGTAGAGTGTAGAGTGTAGGGTAAAGAGTGTAGGGCATAGAGTTTATGATATAGAGTGTATGGTATAGATTGTAGGGTATAGAGTGTAGGGTATAGAGTGTAGAGTGTAGGGTATAGAGTGAAGAGTGTAGGGTATAGAGTGTAGGGTATAGTGTGTAGAGTGTAGGGTATAGAGTGTAGGGTATAGAGTGTAGGGTATAGAGGGTAGAGTGTAGGGTATAGAGTGTAGGGTATAGAGTATAGAGTGTAGGGTATAGAGTGTAGGGTATAGAGTGTAGGGTATAGAGTGTAGAGTGTAGGGTATAGAGTGTAGGGTATAGAGTGTAGGGTATAGAGTGCAGGGAATAGAGTGTAGAGTGTAGGGTATAGAGTGTAGGGTATAGATTGTAGAGTGTAGGGATTAGAGTGTAGGGTATAGAGTGTAGGGTATAGAGTGTAGAGTGTAGGGTATGGAGTGTAGGGTATAGAGTAGAGTGTAGGGTATAGAGTGTAGGGTATAGAGTGTATGGAATAGAGTGTAGAGTGTAGAGTGTAGGGTATAGAGTGTATGGTATAGATTGTGGGGTAAAGAGTGTAGGGTATAGAGTGTATGGTATAGAGTGTATGGTATAGATTGTAGGGTATAGAGTGTAGGGTATAGAGTGTAGAGTGTAGGGTATAGAGTGTAGAGTGTAGGGTATAGAGTGTAGGGTATAGAGCGTAGGGTATAGAGTGTAGAGTGTAGGGTATAGAGTGTAGGGTATAGATTGTAGAGTGTAGGGATTAGAGTGTAGGGTATAGAGTGTAGGGTATAGAGTGTAGAGTGTAGGATATGGAGTGTAGGGTATAGAGTAGAGTGTAGGGTATAGAGTGTAGGGTATAGAGTGTAGAGTGTAGGGTATAGATTGTAGAGTGTAGAGTGTAGGGTGTAGAGTTTAGGGCATAGAGTTTATGATATAGAGTGTATGGTATAGATTGTAGGGTATAGAGTGTAGGGTATAGAGTGTAGAGTGTAGGGTATAGATTGAAGAGTGTAGGGTATAGAGTGTAGGGTATAGTGTGTAGAGTGTAGGGTATAGAGTGTAGGGTATAGAGTGTAGGGTATAGAGGGTATAGTGTAGGTTATAGAGTGTAGAGTATAGAGTATAGAGTGTAGGGTATAGAGTGTAGGGTATAGAGTGTAGGGTATAGAGTGTAGGGTATAGAGTGTAGAGTGTAGGGTATAGAGTGTAGGGTATAGAGTGTTTGGTATAGAGTGTAGGGTATAGAGTGTAGAGTGTAAGGTATAGAGTGTAGGGTATAGATTGTAGATTGTAGGGATTAGAGTGTAGGGTATAGAGTGTAGGGTATAGAGTGTAGAGTGTAGGGTATGGAGTGTAAGGTATAGAGTAGAGTGTAGGGTATAGAGTGTAGGGTATAGAGAGTAGAATGTAGGGTATAGTTTGTAGAGTGTAGAGTGTAGGGTATAGAGTGTAGGGCATAGAGTTTATGATATAGAGTGTATGGTATAGATTGTAGGGTATAGAGTGTAGGGTATAGAGTGTAGAGTGTAGGGTATAGAGTGAAGAGTGTAGGGTATAGAGTGTAAGGTATAGTGTGTAGAGTGTAGGGTATAGAGTGTAGGGTATAGAGTGTAGGGTATAAAGGGTAGAGTGTAGGGTATAGAGTGTAGGGTATAGAGTATAGAGTGTAGGGTATAGAGTGTAGGGTATAGAGTGTAGGGTATAGAGTGTAGGGTATAGAGTGTAGAGTGTAGGGTATAGAGTGTAGGGTATAGAGTGTAGGGTATAGAGTGTAGGGTATAGAGTGTAGAGTGTAGGGTATAGAGTGTAGGGTATAGAGTGTAGGGTATAGATTGTAGAGTGTAGGGATTAGAGTGTAGGGTATAGAGTGTAGGGTATAGAGTGTAGAGTGTAGGGTATGGAGTGTAGGGTATAGAGTAGAGTGTAGGGTATAGAGTGTAGGGTATAGAGTGTATGGAATAGAGTGTAGAGTGTAGAGTGTAGGGTATAGAGTGTATGGTATAGAGTGTAGGGTATAGAGTGTAGGGTATAGAGTGTATGGTATAGAGTGTATGGTATAGATTGTAGGGTATAGAGTGTAGGGTATAGAGTGTAGAGTGTAGGGTATAGAGTGTAGAGTGTAGGGTATAGAGTGTAGGGTATAGAGTGTAGAGTGTAGGGTATAGAGTGTAGGGTATAGAGTGTAGGGTATAGAGTGTAGAGTGTAGGGTATAGAGTGTAGGGTATAGAGTATAGAGTGTAAGGTATAGAGTGTAGGGTATAGAGTGTAGGGTATAGAGTGTAGGGTATAGAGTTTAAAGTGTAGGGTATAGAGTGTAGGGTATAGAGTAGAGTGTAGGGTATAGAGTGTAGGGTATAGAGTGTATGGAATAGAGTGTAGAGTGTAGAGTGTAGGGTATAGAGTGTATGGTATAGATTGTGGGGTAAAGAGTGTAGGGTATAGAGTGTATGGTATAGAGTGTATGGTATAGATTGTAGGGTATAGAGTGTAGGGTATAGAGTGTAGAGTGTAGGGTATAGAGTGTAGAGTGTAGGGTATAGAGTGTAGGGTATAGAGCGTAGGGTATAGAGTGTAGAGTGTAGGGTATAGAGTGTAGGGTATAGATTGTAGAGTGTAGGGATTAGAGTGTAGGGTATAGAGTGTAGGGTATAGAGTGTAGAGTGTAGGATATGGAGTGTAGGGTATAGAGTAGAGTGTAGGGTATAGAGTGTAGGGTATAGAGTGTAGAGTGTAGGGTATAGATTGTAGAGTGTAGAGTGTAGGGTGTAGAGTTTAGGGCATAGAGTTTATGATATAGAGTGTATGGTATAGATTGTAGGATATAGAGTGTAGGGTATAGAGTGTAGAGTGTAGGGTATAGATTGAAGAGTGTAGGGTATAGAGTGTAGGGTATAGTGTGTAGAGTGTAGGGTATAGAGTGTAGGGTATAGAGTGTAGGGTATAGAGGGTATAGTGTAGGTTATAGAGTGTAGAGTATAGAGTATAGAGTGTAGGGTATAGAGTGTAGGGTATAGAGTGTAGGGTATAGAGTGTAGGGTATAGAGTGTAGAGTGTAGGGTATAGAGTGTAGGGTATAGAGTGTTTGGTATAGAGTGTAGGGTATAGAGTGTAGAGTGTAAGGTATAGAGTGTAGGGTATAGATTGTAGATTGTAGGGATTAGAGTGTAGGGTATAGAGTGTAGGGTATAGAGTGTAGAGTGTAGGGTATGGAGTGTAAGGTATAGAGTAGAGTGTAGGGTATAGAGTGTAGGGTATAGAGAGTAGAATGTAGGGTATAGTTTGTAGAGTGTAGAGTGTAGGGTATAGAGTGTAGGGCATAGAGTTTATGATATAGAGTGTATGGTATAGATTGTAGGGTATAGAGTGTAGGGTATAGAGTGTAGAGTGTAGGGTATAGAGTGAAGAGTGTAGGGTATAGAGTGTAAGGTATAGTGTGTAGAGTGTAGGGTATAGAGTGTAGGGTATAGAGTGTAGGGTATAAAGGGTAGAGTGTAGGGTATAGAGTGTAGGGTATAGAGTATAGAGTGTAGGGTATAGAGTGTAGGGTATAGAGTGTAGGGTATAGAGTGTAGGGTATAGAGTGTAGAGTGTAGGGTATAGAGTGTAGGGTATAGAGTGTAGGGTATAGAGTGTAGGGTATAGAGTGTAGAGTGTAGGGTATAGAGTGTAGGGTATAGAGTGTAGGGTATAGATTGTAGAGTGTAGGGATTAGAGTGTAGGGTATAGAGTGTAGGGTATAGAGTGTAGAGTGTAGGGTATGGAGTGTAGGGTATAGAGTAGAGTGTAGGGTATAGAGTGTAGGGTATAGAGTGTATGGAATAGAGTGTAGAGTGTAGAGTGTAGGGTATAGAGTGTATGGTATAGAGTGTAGGGTATAGAGTGTAGGGTATAGAGTGTATGGTATAGAGTGTATGGTATAGATTGTAGGGTATAGAGTGTAGGGTATAGAGTGTAGAGTGTAGGATATAGAGTGTAGAGTGTAGGGTATAGAGTGTAGGGTATAGAGTGTAGAGTGTAGGGTATAGAGTGTAGGGTATAGAGTGTAGGGTATAGAGTGTAGAGTGTAGGGTATAGAGTGTAGGGTATAGAGTATAGAGTGTAAGGTATAGAGTGTAGGGTATAGAGTGTAGGGTATAGAGTGTAGGGTATAGAGTTTAAAGTGTAGGGTATAGAGTGTAGGGTATAGAGTGTAGGGTATAGAGTGTAGGGTATAGAGTGTAGAGTGTAAGGTATAGAGTGTAGGGTATAGAGTATAGAGTGTAGGGTATAGATTGTAGAGTGTAGAGTGTAGGGTATAGAGTGTAGGGCATAGTGTTTATGGAATAGAGTGTATGGTATAGAGTGTAGGGTATAGAGTGTAGGGTATAGAGTGTAGAGTGTAGGGTATAGAGTGTAGGGTATAGAGTATAGAGTGTAGGGTATAGAGTGTATGGAATAGAGTGTAGAGTGTAGAGTGTAGGGCATAGAGTGTATGGTATAGAGTGTAGGGTATAGAGTGTAGAGTGTAGGGTACAGAGTGTAGAGTGTAGGGTATAGAGTGTATGGTATAGAGTGTAGAGTGTAAGGTATAGAGTGTAGAGTATTGAGTGTAGGGTATAGAGTGTAGGGTATAGAGTGTAGAGTGTAGAGTGTAGGGTATAGAGTGTAGATTGTAGGGTATAGAGTGTAGGGTATAGAGTGTAGGGTATAGAGTGTATGGTATAGTGTGTATGGTATATATTGTAGGGTATAGAGTGTTTGGTATAGAGTGTACGGTATAGAGTGTAGAGTGTAGGGTATAGATTGTAGAGTGTAGAGTGTAGGGCATAGTGTTTATGGAATAGAGTGTATGGTATAGAGTGTAGGGTATAGAGTGTAGGGTATAGATTGTAGAGTGTAGGGTATAGAGTGTAGGGTATAGAGTGTAGGGTATAGAGTGAATGGTATAGAGTGTATGGTATAGATTGTAGGGTATAGAGTGTAGGGTATAGAGTGTAGAGTGTAGGGTATAGAGTGTAAAGTGTAGGGTATAGAGTGTAGAGTGTAGGGTATAGAGTGTAGGGTATAGAGTGTAGGGTATAGAGTGTAGAGTGTAGGGTATACAGTGTAGGGTATATAGTATAGAGTGTAGGGTATAGAGTGTAGGGTATAGAGTGTAGGGTATAGAGTGTAGGATATAGAGTGTAGAGTGTAGGGTATAGAGTGTAGGGTATAGATTGTAGGGTATAGAGTGTAGGGTATAGAGTGTAGTGTATAGAGTGTAGGGTATAGAGTGTAGGGTATAGAGTGTAGAGTGTAGGGTATAGAGTGTAGGGTATAGAGTGTAGGGTATAGATTGTAGAGTGTATGGATTAGAGTGTAGGGTATAGAGTGTATGGAATAGAGTGTAGAGTGTAGGGCATAGAGTGTATGGTATAGAGTGTAGGGTATAGAGTGTAGAGTGTAGAGTGTAGGGTATAGAGTGTAGAGTGTAGGGTATAAAGTGTATGGTATAGAGTGTAGAGTGTAGGGTATAGAGTGTAGGGTATTGAGTGTAGGGTATAGAGTGTAGGGTATAGAGTGTAGAGTGTAGAGTGTAGGGTATAGAGTGTAGAGTGTAGGGTATAGAGTGTAGGGTATAGAGTGTAGGGTATAGAGTGTATGGTATAGAGTGTATGATATATAGTGTAGGGTATAGAGTGTAGGGTATAGAGTGTAGAGTGTAGGGTATAGATTGTATAGTGTAGAGTGTAGGGTATAGAGTGTAGGGCATAGAGTTTATGGAATAGAGTGTATGGTATAGAGTGTAGGGTATAGAGTGTAGGGTATAGAGTGTAGAGTGTAGGTTATAGAGTGTAGGGTATAGAGTGTAGAGTACAGAGTGTATTTTATAGAGTGTATGGTATAGATTGTAGGGTATAGAGTGTAGGGTATAGAGTGTAGGGTATAGAGTGTAGAGTGTAGGGTATAGAGTGTAGGGTATAGAGTGTAGAGTGTAGGGTAGAGAGTGTAGGGTATAGAGTGTAGGGTAAAGAGTGTAGGTTATAGAGTATAGAGTGTAGGGTATAGAGTGCAGGGTATAGAGTGTAGGGTATAGAGTGTAGGGTATAGAGTGTAGAGTGTAGGGTATAGAGTGTAGGGTATATAGTGTAGGGTATAGAGTGTTTGGTATAGAGTGTAGAGTGTAGGGTATAGAGTGTAGGGTATTGAGTGTAGGGTATAGAGTGTAGAGTGTAGGGTATAGAGTGTAGGGTATAGAGTGTAGGGTATAGAGTGTTTGGTATAGAGTGTAGGGTATAGAGTGTAGAGTGTAGGGTATAGAGTGT
This sequence comes from Ranitomeya imitator, assembly GCF_032444005.1. Taxonomy (NCBI): domain Eukaryota; kingdom Metazoa; phylum Chordata; class Amphibia; order Anura; family Dendrobatidae; genus Ranitomeya; species Ranitomeya imitator. Next base: position 676,357,532 of record NC_091283.1, on the reverse strand, counting down.
AGGGTATTGAGTGTAGGGTATAGAGTGTAGGGTATAGAGTGTAGAGTGTAGGTTATAGAGTGTAGGGTATAGAGTGTAGGGTATAGAGTGTTTGGTATAGAGTGTAGGGTATTGAGTGTAGGGTATAGAGTGTAGGGTATAGATTGTAGAGTGTAGGGATTAGAGTGTAGGGTATAGAGTGTAGGGTATAGAGTGTAGAGTGTAGGGTATGGAGTGTAGGGTATAGAGTAGAGTGTAGGGTATAGAGTGTATGGTATAGAGTGTAGAGTGTAGGGTATAGATTGTAGAGTGTAGAGTGTAGGGTATTGAGTGTAGGGCATAGAGTTTATGATATAGAGTGTATGGTATAGATTGTAGGGTATAGAGTGTAGGGTATAGATTGTAGAGTGTAGGGTATAGAGTGAAGAGTGTAGGGTATAGAGTGTAGGGTATAGTGTGTAGAGTGTAGGGTATAGAGTGTAGGGTATAGAGTGTAGGGTATAGAGGGTAGAGTGTAGGGTATAGAGTGTAGGGTATAGAGTATAGAGTGTAGGGTATAGAGTGTAGGGTATAGAGTGTAGGGTATAGAGTGTAGAGTGTAGGGTATAGAGTGTAGGGTATAGAGTGTAGGGTATAGAGTGTTTGGTATAGAGTGTAGGGTATAGAGTGTAGAGTGTAGGGTACAGAGTGTAGGGTATAGATTGTAGAGTGTAGGGATTAGAGTGTAGGGTATAGAGTGTAGGCTATAGAGTGTAGAGTGTAGGGCATGGAGTGTAGGGTATAGAGTAGAGTGTAGGGTATAGAGTGTAGGGTATAGAGTGTAGAGTGTAGGGTATAGATTGTAGAGTGTAGAGTATAGAGTGTAGGGCATAGAGTTTATGATATAGAGTGTATGGTATAGATTGTAGGGTATAGAGTGTAGGGTATAGAGTGTAGAGTGTAGGGTATAGAGTGAAGAGTGTAGGGTATAGAGTGTAGGGTACAGTGTGTAGAGTGTAGGGTATAGAGTGTAGGGTATAGAGTGTAGGGTATAGAGGGTAGAGTGTAGGGTATAGAGTGTAGGGTATAGAGTATAGAGTGTAGGGTATAGAGTGTAGGGTATAGAGTGTAGGGTATAGAGTGTAGGGTATAGAGTGTAGAGTGTAGGGTATAGAGTGTAGGGTATAGAGTGTAGGGTATAGAGTGTAGGGTATAGAGTGTAGAGTGTAGGGTATGGAGTGTAGGGTATAGAGTGTAGGGTATAGAGTGTAGGGTATAGATTGTAGAGTGTAGGGATTAGAGTGTAGGGTATAGAGTGTAGGGAATAGAGTGTAGAGTGTAGGGTATGGAGTGTAGGGTATAGAGTAGAGTGTAGGGTATAGAGTGTAGGGTATAGAGTGTATGGAATAGAGTGTAGAGTGTAGAGTGTAGGGTATAGAGTGTATGGTATAGAGTGTAGGGTATAGAGTGTAGGGTATAGAGTGTATGGTATAGAGTGTATGGTATAGATTGTAGGGTATAGAGAGTAGGGTATAGAGTGTAGGGTATAGAGTGTAGAGAGTAGGGTATAGAGTGTAGGGTATAGAGTGTAGGGTATAGAGTGTAGAGTGTAGGGTATAGAGTGTAGGGTATAGAGTGTAGGGTATAGAGTTTAAAGTGTAGGGTATAGAGTGTAGGGTATAGAGTGTAGGGTATAGAGTGTAGAGTGTAAGGTATAGAGTGTAGGATATAGAGTATAGAGTGTAGGGTACAGAGTGTAGGGTATAGAGTTTAAAGTGTAGGGTATAGAGTGTAGGGTATAGAGTGTAGGGTATAGAGTGTAGAGTGTAGGGTATAGAGTGTAGGGTATAGAGTGTAGAGAGTAGGGTATAGAGTGTAGGGTATAGAGTGTACGGTATAGAGTGTAGAGTGTAGGGTATAGAGTGTAGGGTATAGAGTGTAGGGTATAGAGTTTAAAGTGTAGGGTATAGAGTGTAGGGTATAGAGTGTAGGGTATAGAGTGTAGAGTGTAAGGTATAGAGTGTAGGATATAGAGTATAGAGTGTAGGGTACTGAGTGTAGGGTATAGAGTTTAAAGTGTAGGGTATAGAGTGTAGGGTATAGAGTGTAGGGTATAGAGTGTAGGGTATAGAGTGTAGAGTGTAGGGTATAGAGTGTAGGGTACAGAGTGTAGGGCATAGATTGTAGAATGTAGGGATTAGAGTGTAGGGTATAGAGTGTAGGGTATAGAGTGTAGAGTGTAGGGTATAGAGTGTAGGGTATAGAGTATAGAGTGTAGGGTATAGAGTGTAGGGTATTGTGTGTATGGAATAGAGTGTAGAGTGTAGAGTGTAGGGCATAGAGTGTATGGTATAGAGTGTAGGGTATAGAGTGTAGAGTGTAGGGTACAGAGTGTAGAGTGTAGGGTATAGAGTGTAAGGTATAGAGTGTAGAGTGTAAGGTATAGAGTGTAGGGTATTGAGTGTAGGGTATAGAGTGTAGGGTATAGAGTGTAGAGTGTAGAGTGTAGGGTATAGAGTGTAGATTGTAGGGTATAGAGTGTAGGGTATAGAGTGTATGGTATAGAGTGTATGGTATATAGTGCAGGGTATAGAGTGTTTGGTATAGAGTGTACGGTATAGAGTGTAGAGTGTAGGGTATAGATTGTAGAGTGTAGAGTGTAGGGTATAGAGTGTAGGGCATAGTGTTTATGGAATAGAGTGTATGGTATAGAGTGTAGGGTATAGAGTGTAGGGTATAGATTGTAGAGTGTAGGGTATAGAGTGTAGGGTATAGAGTGTAGGGTATAGAGTGAATGGTATAGAGTGTATAGTATAGATTGTAAGGTATAGAGTGTAGGGTATAGAGTGTAGGGTATAGAGTGTAAAGTGTAGGGTATAGAGTGTAGGGTGTAGAGTGTAGGGTATAGAGTGTAGGGTATAGAGTGTAGAGTGTAGGGTATGGAGTGTAGGGTATAGAGTAGAGTGTAGGGTATAGAGTGTATGGTATAGAGTGTAGAGTGTAGGGTATAGATTGTAGAGTGTAGAGTGTAGGGTATAGAGTGTAGGGCATAGAGTTTATGATATAGAGTGTATGGTATAGATTGTAGGGTATAGAGTGTAGGGTATAGAGTGTAGAGTGTAGGGTATAGAGTGAAGCGTGTAGGGTATAGAGTGTAGGGTATAGTGTGTAGAGTGTAGGGTATAGAGTGTAGGGTATAGAGTGTAGGGTATAGAGGGTAGAGTGTAGGGTATAGAGTGTAGGGTATAGAGTATAGAGTGTAGGGTATAGAGTGTAGGGTATAGAGTGTAGGGTATAGAGTGTAGGGTATAGAGTGTAGAGTGTAGGGTATAGAGTGTAGGGTATAGAGTGTAGGGTATAGAGTGTTTGGTATAGAGTGTAGGGTATAGAGTGTAGAGTGTAGGGTACAGAGTGTAGGGTATAGATTGTAGAGTGTAGGGATTAGAGTGTAGGGTATAGAGTGTAGGCTATAGAGTGTAGAGTGTAGGGTATGGAGTGTAGGGTATAGAGTAGAGTGTAGGGTATAGAGTGTAGGGTATAGAGTGTAGAGTGTAGGGTATAGATTGTAGAGTGTAGAGTATAGAGTGTAGGGCATAGAGTTTATGATATAGAGTGTATGGTATAGATTGTAGGGTATAGAGTGTAGGGTATAGAGTGTAGAGTGTAGGGTATAGAGTGAAGAGTGTAGGGTATAGAGTGTAGGGTACAGTGTGTAGAGTGTAGGGTATAGAGTGTAGGGTATAGAGTGTAGGGTATAGAGGGTAGAGTGTAGGGTATAGAGTGTAGGGTATAGAGTATAGAGTGTAGGGTATAGAGTGTAGGGTATAGAGTGTAGGGTATAGAGTGTAGGGTATAGAGTGTAGAGTGTAGGGTATAGAGTGTAGGGTATAGAGTGTAGGGTATAGAGTGTAGGGTATAGAGTGTAGAGTGTAGGGTATGGAGTGTAGGGTATAGAGTGTAGGGTATAGAGTGTAGGGTATAGATTGTAGAGTGTAGGGATTAGAGTGTAGGGTATAGAGTGTAGGGTATAGAGTGTAGAGTGTAGGGTATGGAGTGTAGGGTATAGAGTAGAGTGTAGGGTATAGAGTGTAGGGTATAGAGTGTATGGAATAGAGTGTAGAGTGTAGAGTGTAGGGTATAGAGTGTATGGTATAGAGTGTAGGGTATAGAGTGTAGGGTATAGAGTGTATGGTATAGAGTGTATGGTATAGATTGTAGGGTATAGAGAGTAGGGTATAGAGTGTAGAGTGTAGGGTATAGAGTGTAGAGTGTAGGGTATAGAGTGTAGGGTATAGAGTGTAGAGAGTAGGGTATAGAGTGTAGGGTATAGAGTGTAGGGTATAGAGTGTAGAGTGTAGGGTATAGAGTGTAGGGTATAGAGTATAGAGTGTAGGGTATAGAGTGTAGGGTATAGAGTGTAGGGTATAGAGTGTAGGGTATAGAGTTTAAAGTGTAGGGTATAGAGTGTAGGGTATAGAGTGTAGGGTATAGAGTGTAGAGTGTAAGGTATAGAGTGTAGGATATAGAGTATAGAGTGTAGGGTACAGAGTGTAGGGTATAGAGTTTAAAGTGTAGGGTATAGAGTGTAGGGTATAGAGTGTAGGGTATAGAGTGTAGGGTATAGAGTGTAGAGTGTAGGGTATAGAGTGTAGGGTACAGAGTGTAGGGCATAGATTGTAGAATGTAGGGATTAGAGTGTAGGGTATAGAGTGTAGGGTATAGAGTGTAGAGTGTAGGGTATAGAGTGTAGGGTATAGAGTATAGAGTGTAGGGTATAGAGTGTAGGGTATAGTGTGTATGGAATAGAGTGTAGAGTGTAGAGTGTAGGGCATAGAGTGTATGGTATAGAGTGTAGGGTATAGAGTGTAGAGTGTAGGGTACAGAGTGTAGAGTGTAGGGTATAGAGTGTAAGGTATAGAGTGTAGAGTGTAAGGTATAGAGTGTAGGGTATTGAGTGTAGGGTATAGAGTGTAGGGTATAGAGTGTAGAGTGTAGAGTGTAGGGTATAGAGTGTAGATTGTAGGGTATAGAGTGTAGGGTATAGAGTGTATGGTATAGAGTGTATGGTATATAGTGTAGGGTATAGAGTGTTTGGTATAGAGTGTACGGTATAGAGTGTAGAGTGTAGGGTATAGATTGTAGAGTGTAGAGTGTAGGGTATAGAGTGTAGGGCATAGTGTTTATGGAATAGAGTGTATGGTATAGAGTGTAAGGTATAGATTGTAGAGTGTAGGGTATAGAGTGTAGGGTATAGAGTGTAGGGTATAGAGTGAATGGTATAGAGTGTATGGTATAGATTGTAAGGTATAGAGTGTAGGGTATAGAGTGTAGGGTATAGAGTGTAACGTGTAGGGTATAGAGTGTAGGGTGTAGACTGTAGGGTATAGAGTGTAGGGTATAGAGTGTAGGGTATAGAGTGTAGAGTGTAGGGTATAGAGTGTAGGGTATAGAGTATAGAGTGTAGGGTATAGAGTGTAGGGTATAAAGTGTAGGGTATAGAGTGTAGGGTATAGAGTGTAGAGTGTATGGTATAGAGTGTAGGTATAGAGTGTAGGGTATAGATTGTAGGGTATAGAGTGTAGAGTGTAGGGTATAGAGTGTAGTGTATAGAGTGTAGGGTATAGAGTGTAGGGTATAGAGTGTAGAGTGTAGGGTATAGAGTGTAGGGTATAGATTGTAGAGTGTATGGATTAGAGTGTAGGGTATAGAGTGTAGGGTATAGAGTGTAGAGTGTAGGGTATAGAGTGTTGGGTATAGAGTATAGAGTGTAGGGTATAAAGTGTATGGAATAGAGTGTAGAGTGTAGAGTGTAGGGCATAAAGTGTATGGTATAGAGTGTAGAGTGTAGGGTATAGAGTGTAGGGTATTGAGTGTATGGTATGGAGTATAGGGTATAGAGTGTAGAGTGTAGAGTGTAGGGTATAGAGTGTAGAGTGTAGGGTATAGAGTGTAGCGTATAGAGTGTAGGGTATAGAGTGTATGGTATAGAGTGTATGATATATAGTGTAGGGTATAGAGTGTTTGGTATAGAGTGTAGGGTATAGAGTGTAGAGTGTAGGGTATAGATTGTAGAGTGTAGAGTGTAGGGTATAGAGTGTAGGGCATAGAGTTTATGGAATAGAGTGTATGGTATAGAGCGTAGGGTATAGAGTGTAGGGTATAGAGTGTAGCGTGTAGGTTATAGAGTGTAGGGTATAGTGTGTAGAGTATAGAGTGTATGGTATAGAGTGTATGGTATAGATTGTAGGGTATAGAGTGTAGGGTATAGAGTGTAGGGTATAGAGTGTAGCGTGTAGGGTATAGAGTGTAGGGTATAGAGTGTAGAGTGTAGGGTAGAGAGTGTAGGGTATAGAGTGTAGGGTAAAGAGTGTAGGGTATAGAGTATAGAGTGTAGGGTATAGAGTGCAGGGTATAGAGTGTAGGGTATAGAGTGTAGGGTATAGAGTGTAGGGTATAGAGTGTAGGGTATAGAGTGTTTGGTATAGAGTGTAGAGTGTAGGGTATAGAGTGTAGGGTATTGAGTGTAGGGTATAGAGTGTAGGGTATAGAGTGTATAGTGTAGAGTGTAGGGTATAGAGTGTAGAGTGTAGGGTATAGAGTGTAGGGTATAGAGTGTAGGGTATAGAGTGTATGGTATAGAGTGTATGGTATACAGTGTGGGGTATAGAGTGTAGAGTGTAGGGGATAGATTGTAGATTGTAGAGTGTAGGGTATAGAGCGTAGGGCATAGAGTTTATGGATTAGAGTGTATGGTATAGAGTGTAGGGTATAGAGTGTAGGGTATAGAGTGTAATGTATAGAGTGTAGAGTGTAGGGTATAGAGTGTAGGGTATAGTGTGTAGAGTGTAGGGTATAGAGTGTAGGGTATAGAGTGTAGGGTATAGAGTGTAGAGTGTAGGGTATAGAGTGTAGGGTATAGAGTATAGAGTGTAGGTTATAGAGTGTAGGGTATAGAGTGTAGGGTATAGAGTGTAGGGTACAGAGTGTAGAGTGTAGGGTATAGAGTGTAGGGTATAGAGTGTAGGGTATAGAGTGTTTGGTATAGAGTGTAGGTTATAGAGTGTAGAGTGTAGGGTATAGAGTGTTGGGTATAGATTGTAGAGTGTAGGGTATAGAGTGTAGGGTATAGAGTGTAGGGTATAGAGTGTAGGGTATAGAGTGTAGAGTGTAGGGTATAGAGTGTAGTGTATAGAGTGTAGGGTATAGAGTGTATGGTATAGAGTGTATGGTATAGAGTGTAGAGTGTAGGGTATAGAGTGTAGGGTATTGAGTGTAGGGTATAGAGTGTAGGGTATAGAGTGTAGAGTGTAGGGTATAGAGTGTAGAGTGTAGGGTATAGAGTGTAGAGTGTAGGGTATAGAGTGTATGGTATAGAGTGTATGTTATATAGTGTAGGGTATAGAGTGTTTGGTATAGAGTGTAGGGTATAGAGTGTAGAGTGTAGGGTATAGATTGTAGAGTGTAGGGTATAGAGTGTAGGGCATAGAGTTTATGGAATAGAGTGTATGGTATAGAGTGTAGGGTATAGAGTGTAGGGTATAGAGTGTAATGTATAGAGTGTAGAGCGTAGGGTAGAGTTTAGGGTATAGTGTGTAGAGTGTAGGGTATAGAGTGTAGGGTATAGAGTGTAGGGTATAGAGTGTAGAGTGTAGGGTATAGAGTGTAGGGTATAGAGTATAGAGTGTAGGGTATAGAGTGTGGGGTATAGAGTATAGAGTGTAGGGTATAGAGTGTAGGGTATAGAGTGTAGAGTGTAGGGTATAGAGTGTAGGGTATAGAGTGTAGGGTATAGAGTGTTTGGTATAGAGTGTAGGGTATAGAGTGTAGAGTGTAGGGTACAGAGTGTAGGGTATAGATTGTAGAGTGTAGGGTATAGAGTGTAGGGTATAGAGTGTAGAGTGTAGGGTATGGAGTGTAGGGTATAGAGTAGAGTGTAGGTTATTGAGTGTAGGGTATAGAGTGTAGAGTGTAGGGTATAGATTGTAGAGTGTAGGGTATAGAGTGTAGGGCATAGAGTTTATGGTATAGAGCGTATGGTATAGATTGTAGGGTATAGAGTGTAGGGTTTAGAGTGTAGAGTGTAGGGTATAGAGTGAAGAGTGTAGAATATAGATTGTAGGGTATAGTGTGTAGAGTGTAGGGTATAGAGTGTAGGGTATAGAGTGTAGGGTATAGAGGGTAGAGTGTAGGGTGTAGAGTGTAGGGTATAGAGTATAGAGTGTAGGGTATAGAGTGTAGGGTATAGAGTGTAGGGTATAGAGTGTATTGTATAGAGTGTAGAGTGTAGGGTATAGAGTGTAGGGTATAGAGTGTAGAGTATAGAGTGTAGGGTATAGAGTGTAGAGTGTAGGGTATAGAGTGTAGGGTATAGAGTGTAGGGTACAGATTGTAGAGTGTAGGGATTAGAGTGTAGAGTATAGAGTGTAGGGTATAGAGTGTAGAGTGTAGGGTATGGAGTGTAGGGTATAGAGTAGAGTGTAGGGTATAGAGTGTATGGAATAGAGTGTAGAGTGTAGAGTGTAGGGTGTAGGGTATGGAGTGTAGGGTATAGAGTAGAGTGTATGGTATAGAGTGTATGGTATAGAGTGTATGGTATAGATTGTAGAATATAGAGTGTAGGGTATAGAGTGTAGAGTGTAGGGTATTGAGTGTAGGGTATAGAGTGTAGAGTGTAGGGTATAGAGTGTAGGGTATAGAGTGTAGGGTATAGAGTGTAGAGAGTAGGGTATAGAGTGTAGGGTATAGAGTATAGAGTGTAGGGTATAGAGTGTAGGGTATAGAGTGTAGGGTATAGAGTGTAGGGTATAGAGTTTAAAGTGTAGGGTATAGAGTGTAGGGTATAGAGTGTAGGGTATAGAGTGTAGAGTGTAGGGTATAGAGTGTAGGGTATAGAGTATAGAGTGTAGTGTATAGAGTGTAGGGTATATAGTGTAGGGTATAGAGTTTAAAGTGTAGGGTATAGAGTGTAGGGTATAGAGTGTAGGGTATAGAGTGTAGGGTATAAAGTGTAGAGTGTAGGGTATAAAGTGTAGAGTGTAGGGTATAGAGTGTAGGGTATAGAGTGTAGGGTATAGATTGTAGAATGTAGGGATTAGAGTGTAGGGTATAGAGTGTAGGGTATAGAGTGTAGAGTGTAGGGTATGGAGTGTAGGGTATAGAGTAGAGTGTAGGGTATAGAGTGTAGGGTATAGAGTGTATGGAATAGAGTGTAGAGTGTAGAGTGTAGAGTATAGAGTGTATGGTATAGAGTGTAGGGTATAGAGTGTAGGGTATAGAGTGTATGGTATAGAGTGTATGGTATAGAGTGTATGGTATAGATTGTAGAATATAGAGTGTAGGGTATAGAGTGTAGAGTGTAGGGTATTGAGTGTAGGGTATAGAGTGTAGAGTGTAGGGTATAGAGTGTAGGGTATAGATTGTAGGGTATAGAGTGTAGAGTGTAGGGTATAGAGTGTAGGGTATAGAGTATAGAGTGTAGGGTATAGAGTGTAGGGTAAAGAGTGTAGGTTATAGAGTGTAGGGTATAGAGTTTAAAGTGTAGGGTATAGAGTGTAGGGTATAGAGTGTAGGGTATAGAGTGTAGAGTGTAGGGTATAGAGTGTAGGGTATAAAGTATAGAGTGTAGTGTATAGAGTGTAGGGTATATAGTGTAGGGTATAGAGTTTAAAGTGTAGGGTATAGAGTGTAGGGTATAGAGTGTAGGGTATAGAGTGTAGGGTATAGAGTGTAGAGTGTAGGGTATAGAGTGTAGGGTATAGAGTGTAGGGTGTAGATTGTAGAATGTAGGGATTAGAGTGTAGGGTATAGAGTGTAGGGTATAAAGTGTAGAGTGTAGGGTATAAAGTGTAGAGTGTGGGGTATAGAGTGTAGGGTATAGAGTTTAAAGTGTAGGGTATAGAGTGTAGGGTATAGAGTGTAGGGTATAGAGTGTAGGGTATAGAGTGTAGAGTGTAGGGTATAGAGTATAGAGTGTAGTGTATAGAGTGTAGGGTATATAGTGTAGGGTATAGAGTTTAAAGTGTAGGGTATAGAGTGTAGGGTATAGAGTGTAGGGTATAGAGTGTAGGGTATAGAGTGTAGAGTGTAGGGTATAGAGTGTAGGGTATAGAGTGTAGGGTGTAGATTGTAGAATGTAGGGATTAGAGTGTAGGGTATAGAGTGTAGGGTATAGAGTGTAGAGTGTAGGGTATAGAGTGTAGGGTATAGAGTGTAAGGTATAGAGTGTATGGAATATAGTGTAGAGTGTAGAGTGTAGGGCATAGAGTGTATGGTATAGAGTGTATTGTATACAGTGTAGAGTGTAGGGTACAGAGTGTAGAGTGTAGGGTATAGAGTGTATGGTATAGAGTGTAGAGTGTACGGTATAGAGTGTAGGGTATTGAGTGTAGGGTATAGAGTGTAGGGTATAGAGTGTAGAGTGTAGGGTATAGAGTGTAGATTGTAGGGTATAGAGTCTAGGGTATAGAGTGTAGGGTATAGAGTGTATGGTATAGAGTGTATGGTATATAGTGTAGGGTATAGAGTGTTTGGTATAGAGTGTAGGGTATAGAGTGTAGAGTGTAGGGTATATATTGTAGAGTGTAGAGTGTAGGGTATAGAGTGTAGGGCATAGTGTTTATGGAATAGAGTGTATGGTATAGAGTGTAGGGTATAGAGTGTAGGGTATAGAGTGTAGAGTGTAGGGTATAGAGTGTAGGATATAGAGTGTAGGGTATAGAGTGTATGGTATAGAGTGTATGGTATAGATTGTAGGGTATAGAGTGTAGGGTATAGAGTGTAGAGTGTAGGGTATAGAGTGTAAAGTGTAGGGTATAGAGTGTAGGGTATAGAGTGTAGAGTGTAGGGTATAGAGTGTAGGGTATAGAGTGTAGAGTGTAGGGTATAGAGTGTAGGGTATAGAGTATAGAGTGTAGGGTATAGAGTGTAGGGTATAGAGTGTAGGGTATAGAGTGTAGGGTATAGAGTGTAGAGTGTAGGGTATAGAGTGTAGGGTATAGAGTGTAGGGTATAGATTGTAGAGTGTAGGGTATAGAGTGTAGGGTATATATTGTAGAGTGTAGAGTGTAGGGTATAGAGTGTAGGGCATAGATTTTATGGAATATAGTGTATGGTATAGAGTGTAGGGTATAGATTGTAGAGTGCAGAGTGTAGGGTATAGAGTGTAGGGCATAGAGTTTATGGAATAGAGTGTATGGTATAGAGTGTAGGGTATAGAGAGTAGAGTGTAGGGTATAGAGTGTAGGGTATAGAGTGTATGGTATAGAGTGTATGGTATAGATTTTAGGGTATATAGTGTAGGGTATAGAGTGTAGGGTATAGAGTGTAGAGTGTAGGGTATAGAGTGTAGGGTATAGAGTGTAGAGTGTATGGTATAGAGTGTATGGTATAGATTGTAGGGTATATAGTGTAGGGTATAGAGTGTAGGGTATAGAGTGTAGAGTGTAGGGTATAGAGTGTAGGGTAAAGAGTGTAGAGTGTAGGGTATAGAGTGTAAAGTGTATATTATAGAGTGTAGGGTATAGAGTGTAGAGTGTAGGGTATAGAGTGTAGGGAATAGAGTGTAGAGTGTAGGGTATAGAGTGTAGGGTATAGAGTATAGAGTGTAGGGTATAGAGTGTAGGGTATATAGTGTAGGGTATAGAGTGTAGGGCATAGAGTGTAGGGTATAGAGTGTAGGGTATAGATTGTAGAGTGTAGGGTATAGAGTGTAGGGTATAGATTGTAGAGTGTAGAGTGTAGGGTATAAAGTGTAGGGCATAGAGTTTATGGAATAGAGTGTAGGGTATTGATTGTAGAGTGTAGAGTGTAGGGTATAGAGTGTAGGGCATAGAGTTTATGGAATAGAGTGTATGGTATAGAGTGTAGGGTATAGAGTGTAGAGTATAGAGTGTATGGTATAGAGTGTATGGTATAGATTGTAGGGTATAGAGTGTAGGGTATAGAGTGTAGAGTGTAGGGTAGAGAGTGTAGGGTATAGAGTGTAGGGTATAGAGTGTAGGGTATAGAGTATAGAGTGTAGGGTATAGAGTGCAGGGTATAGAGTGTAGGGTATAGAGTGTAGGGTATAGAGTGTAGAGTGTAGGGTATAGAGTGTAGGGTATAGAGTGTAGGGTATAGAGTGTATGGTATAGAGTGTAGGGTATAGAGTGTAGGGTATTGAGTGTAGGGTATAGAGTGTAGGGTATAGAGTGTAGAGTGTAGAGTGTAGGCTATAGAGTGTAGAGTGTAGGGTATAGAGTGTATGGTATATAGTGTAGGGTATAGAGTGTTTGGTATATTGTGTAGGGTATAGAGTGTAGAGCGTAGGGTATAGATTGTAGATTGTAGAGTGTAGGGTATAGAGTGTAGGGCATAGAGTTTATGGATTAGAGTGTATGGTATAGAGTGTAGGGTATAGAGTGTAGGGTATAGAGTGTAATGTATAGAGTGTAGGGTATAGAGTGTAGGGTATAGTGTGTAGAGTGTAGGGTATAGAGTGTAGGGTATAGAGTGTAGGGTATAGAGTGTAGAGAGTAGGGTATAGAGTGTAGGGTATAAAGTATAGAGTGTAGGGTATAGAGTGTAGGGTATAGAGTGTAGGGTATAGAATGTAGTGTACAGAGTGTAGAGTGTAGGGTATAGAGTGTAGGGTATAGAGTGTAGGGTATAGAGTGTTTGGTATAGAGTGTAGGGTATAGAGTGTAGAGTGTAGGGTATAGAGTGTAGGGTATAGATTGTAGAGTGTAGGGTATAGAGTGTAGGGTATAGAGTGTAGGGTATAGAGTGTAGGGTATAGAGTGTAGGGTATAGAGTGTAGGGTATAGAGTGTTTGGTATAGAGTGTAGGGTATAGAGTGTAGAGTGTAGGGTATAGAGTGTAGGGTATAGATTGTAGAGTGTAGGGTATAGAGTGTAGGGTATAGAGTGTAGGGTATAGAGTGTAGGGTATAGAGTGTAGGGTATAGAGTGTGGGGTATAGATTGTAGAGTGTAGGGATTAGAGTGTAGGGTATAGAGTGTAGGGTATAGAGTTTAGAGTGTAGGGTATGGAGTGTAGGGTATAGAGTAGAGTGTAGGGTATAGAGTGTAGGGTATAGAGTGTATGGAATAGAGTGTAGAGTGTAGGGTATAGAGTGTATGGTATAGAGTGTAGGGTATAGAGTGTATGGTATAGAGTGTATGGTATAGATTGTAGGGTATAGAGTGTAGGGTATAGAGTGTAGAGTGTAGCGTATAGAGTGTAGATTGTAGGGTATAGAGTGTAGGGTATAGAGTGTAGGGTATAGAGTGTAGGGTATAGAGTGTAGAGTGTAGGGTATAGAGTGTAGGGTATAGAGTGTAGGGTATAGAGTGTAGGGTATAGAGTGTAGGGTATAGAGTGTAGGGTATAGAGTTTAAAGTGTAGGGTATAGAGTGTAGGGTATAGAGTGTAGGGTATAGAGTGTAGAGTGTAGGGTATAGAGTGTAGGGTATAGAGTATAGAGTGTAGGGTATAGAGTGTAGGGTATAGAGTGTAGAGTGTAGGGTATAGAGTGTAGGGTATAGAGTGTAGGGTATAGAGTGTAGGGTATAGAGTGTATGGAATAGAGTGTAGAGTGTAGAGTGTAGGGCATAGAGTGTATGGTATAGAGTGTAGGGTATAGAGTGTAGAGTGTAGGGTATAGAGTGTAGGGTATAGAGTGTATGGTATAGAGTGTAGAGTGTACGGTATAGAGTGTAGGGTATTGACTGAAGGGTATAAAGTGTAGGGTGTAGAGTGTAGAGTGTAGGGTATAGAGTGTATATTGTAGTGTGTAGAGTGTAGGGTATAGAGTGTAGGGTATAGAGTGTATGGTATAGAGTGTAGGGTATAGAGTGTAGGGTATAGAGTGTATGGTATAGAGTGTATGGTATATAGTGTAGGGTATAGAGTGTTTGGTATAGAGTGTACGGTATAGAGTGTAGAGTGTTGGGTATAGATTGTAGAGTGTAGAGTGTAGGGTATAGAGTGTAGGGTATAGAGTGTAGAGTGTAGGGTATAGAGTGTAGGGTATAGAGTGTAGGGTATAGAGTTTAAAGTGTAGGGTATAGAGTGTAGGGTATAGAGTGTAGGGTATAGAGTGTAGAGTGTAAGGTATAGAGTGTAGGATATAGAGTATAGAGTGTAGGGTACAGAGTGTAGGGTATAGAGTTTAAAGTGTAGGGTATAGAGTGTAGGGTATAGAGTGTAGGGTATAGAGTGTAGGGTATAGAGTGTAGAGTGTAGGGTATAGAGTGTAGGGTACAGAGTGTAGGGCATAGATTGTAGAATGTAGGGATTAGAGTGTAGGGTATAGAGTGTAGGGTATAGAGTGTAGAGTGTAGGGTATAGAGTGTAGGGTATAGAGTATAGAGTGTAGGGTATAGAGTGTAGGGTATAGTGTGTATGGAATAGAGTGTAGAGTGTAGAGTGTAGGGCATAGAGTGTATGGTATAGAGTGTAGGGTATAGAGTGTAGAGTGTAGGGTACAGAGTGTAGAGTGTAGGGTATAGAGTGTAAGGTATAGAGTGTAGAGTGTAAGGTATAGAGTGTAGGGTATTGAGTGTAGGGTATAGAGTGTAGGGTATAGAGTGTAGAGTGTAGAGTGTAGGGTATAGAGTGTAGATTGTAGGGTATAGAGTGTAGGGTATAGAGTGTATGGTATAGAGTGTATGGTATATAGTGTAGGGTATAGAGTGTTTGGTATAGAGTGTACGGTATAGAGTGTAGAGTGTAGGGTATAGATTGTAGAGTGTAGAGTGTAGGGTATAGAGTGTAGGGCATAGTGTTTATGGAATAGAGTGTATGGTATAGAGTGTAGGGTATAGAGTATAGGGTATAGATTGTAGAGTGTAGGGTATAGAGTGTAGGGTATAGAGTGTAGGGTATAGAGTGAATGGTATAGAGTGTATGGTATAGATTGTAAGGTATAGAGTGTAGGGTATAGAGTGTAGGGTATAGAGTGTAAAGTGTAGGTTATAGAGTGTAGGGTGTAGAGTGTAGGGTATAGAGTGTAGGGTATAGAGTGTAGAGTGTAGGGTATGGAGTGTAGGGTATAGAGTAGAGTGTAGGGTATAGAGTGTATGGTATAGAGTGTAGAGTGTAGGGTATAGATTGTAGAGTGTAGAGTGTAGGGTATAGAGTGTAGGGCATAGAGTTTATGATATAGAGTGTATGGTATAGATTGTAGGGTATAGAGTGTAGGGTATAGAGTGTAGAGTGTAGGGTATAGAGTGAAGAGTGTAGGGTATAGAGTGTAGGGTATAGTGTGTAGAGTGTAGGGTATAGAGTGTAGGGTATAGAGTGTAGGGTATAGAGGGTAGAGTGTAAGGTATAGAGTGTAGGGTATAGAGTATAGAGTGTAGGGTATAGAGTGTAGGGTATAGAGTGTTTGGTATAGAGTGTAGGGTATAGAGTGTAGAGTGTAGGGTACAGAGTGTAGGGTATAGATTGTAGAGTGTAGGGATTAGAGTGTAGGGTATAGAGTGTAGGCTATAGAGTGTAGAGTGTAGGGTATGGAGTGTAGGGTATAGAGTAGAGTGTAGGGTATAGAGTGTAGGGTATAGAGTGTAGAGTGTAGGGTATAGATTGTAGAGTGTAGAGTATAGAGTGTAGGGCATAGAGTTTATGATATAGAGTGTATGGTATAGATTGTAGGGTATAGAGTGTAGGGTATAGAGTGTAGAGTGTAGGGTATAGAGTGAAGAGTGTAGGGTATAGAGTGTAGGGTACAGTGTGTAGAGTGTAGGGTATAGAGTGTAGGGTATAGAGTGTAGGGTATAGAGGGTAGAGTGTAGGGTATAGAGTGTAGGGTATAGAGTATAGAGTGTAGGGTATAGAGTGTAGGGTATAGAGTGTAGGGTATAGAGTGTAGGGTATAGAGTGTAGAGTGTAGGGTATAGAGTGTAGGGTATAGAGTGTAGGGTATAGAGTGTAGAGTGTAGGGTATGGAGTGTAGGGTATAGAGTGTAGGGTATAGAGTGTAGGGTATAGATTGTAGAGTGTAGGGATTAGAGTGTAGGGTATAGAGTGTAGGGTATAGAGTGTAGAGTGTAGGGTATGGAGTGTAGGGTATAGAGTAGAGTGTAGGGTATAGAGTGTAGGGTATAGAGTGTATGGAATAGAGTGTAGAGTGTAGAGTGTAGGGTATAGAGTGTATGGTATAGAGTGTAGGGTATAGAGTGTAGGGTATAGAGTGTATGGTATAGAGTGTATGGTATAGATTGTAGGGTATAGAGAGTAGGGTATAGAGTGTAGAGTGTAGGGTATAGAGTGTAGAGTGTAGGGTATAGAGTGTAGGGTATAGAGTGTAGAGAGTAGGGTATAGAGTGTAGGGTATAGAGTGTAGGGTATAGAGTGTAGAGTGTAGGGTATAGAGTGTAGGGTATAGAGTATAGAGTGTAGGGTATAGAGTGTAGGGTATAGAGTGTAGGGTATAGAGTGTAGGGTATAGAGTTTAAAGTGTAGGGCATAGAGTGTAGGGTATAGAGTGTAGGGTATAGAGTGTAGAGTGTAAGGTATAGAGTGTAGGATATAGAGTATAGAGTGTAGGGTACAGAGTGTAGGGTATAGAGTTTAAAGTGTAGGGTATAGAGTGTAGGGTATAGAGTGTAGGGTATAGAGTGTAGGGTATAGAGTGTAGAGTGTAGGGTATAGAGTGTAGGGTACAGAGTGTAGGGCATAGATTGTAGAATGTAGGGATTAGAGTGTAGGGTATAGAGTGTAGGGTATAGAGTGTAGAGTGTAGGGTATAGAGTGTAGGGTATAGAGTATAGAGTGTAGGGTATAGAGTGTAGGGTATAGTGTGTATGGAATAGAGTGTAGAGTGTAGAGTGTAGGGCATAGAGTGTATGGTATAGAGTGTAGGGTATAGAGTGTAGAGTGTAGGGTACAGAGTGTAGAGTGTAGGGTATAGAGTGTAAGGTATAGAGTGTAGAGTGTAAGGTATAGAGTGTAGGGTATAGAGTGTAGGGTATAGAGTGTAGGGTATAGAGTGTAGAGTGTAGGGTATAGAGTGTAGGGTACAGAGTGTAGGGCATAGATTGTAGAATGTAGGGATTAGAGTGTAGGGTATAGAGTGTAGGGTATAGAGTGTAGAGTGTAGGGTATAGAGTGTAGGGTATAGAGTATAGAGTGTAGGGTATAGAGTGTAGGGTATAGTGTGTATGGAATAGAGTGTAGAGTGTAGAGTGTAGGGCATAGAGTGTATGGTATAGAGTGTAGGGTATAGAGTGTAGAGTGTAGGGTACAGAGTGTAGAGTGTAGGGTATAGAGTGTAAGGTATAGAGTGTAGAGTGTAAGGTATAGAGTGTAGGGTATTGAGTGTAGGGTATAGAGTGTAGGGTATAGAGTGTAGAGTGTAAAGTGTAGGGTATAGAGTGTAGATTGTAGGGTATAGAGTGTAGGGTATAGAGTGTATGGTATAGAGTGTATGGTATATAGTGTAGGGTATAGAGTGTTTGGTATAGAGTGTACGGTATAGAGTGTAGAGTGTAGGGTATAGATTGTAGAGTGTAGAGTGTAGGGTATAGAGTGTAGGGCATAGTGTTTATGGAATAGAGTGTATGGTATAGAGTGTAGGGTATAGATTGTAGAGTGTAGGGTATAGAGTGTAGGGTATAGAGTGTAGGGTATAGAGTGAATGGTATAGAGTGTATGGTATAGATTGTAAGGTATAAAGTGTAGGGTATAGAGTGTAGGGTATAGAGTGTAAAGTGTAGGGTATAGAGTGTAGGGTGTAGAGTGTAGGGTATAGAGTGTAGGGTATAGAGTGTAGGGTATAGAGTGTAGAGTGTAGGGTATAGAGTGTAGGGTATAGAGTATAGAGTGTAGGGTATAGAGTGTAGGGTATAAAGTGTAGGGTATAGAGTGTAGGGTATAGAGTGTAGAGTGTAGGGTATAGAGTGTAGGTATAGAGTGTAGGGTATAGATTGTAGGGTGTAGAGTGTAGGGTATAGAGTGTAGTGTATAGAGTGTAGGGTATAGAGTGTAGGGTATAGAGTGTAGAGTGTAGGGTATAGAGTGTAGGGTATAGATTGTAGAGTGTATGGATTAGAGTGTAGGGTATAGAGTGTAGGGTATAGAGTGTAGAGTGTAGGGTATAGAGTGTTGGGTATAGAGTATAGAGTGTAGGGTATAAAGTGTATGGAATAGAGTGTAAAGTGTAGAGTGTAGGGCATAAAGTGTATGGTATAGAGTGTAGAGTGTAGGGTATAGAGTGTAGGGTATTGAGTGTATGGTATGGAGTATAGGGTATAGAGTGTAGAGTGTAGAGTGTAGGGTATAGAGTGTAGAGTGTAGGGTATAGAGTGTAGCGTATAGAGTGTAGGGTATAGAGTGTATGGTATAGAGTGTATGATATATAGTGTAGGGTATAGAGTGTTTGGTATAGAGTGTAGGGTATAGAGTGTAGAGTGTAGGGTATAGATTGTAGAGTGTAGAGTGTAGGGTATAGAGTGTAGGGCATAGAGTTTATGGAATAGAGTGTATGGTATAGAGCGTAGGGTATAGAGTGTAGGGTATAGAGTGTAGCGTGTAGGTTATAGAGTGTAGGGTATAGTGTGTAGAGTATAGAGTGTATGGTATAGAGTGTATGGTATAGATTGTAGGGTATAGAGTGTAGGGTATAGAGTGTAGAGTGTAGGGTATAGAATGTAGGGTATAGAGTGTAGAGTGTAGGGTAGAGAGTGTAGGGTATAGAGTGTAGGGTAAAGAGTGTAGGGTATAGAGTATAGAGTGTAGGGTATAGAGTGCAGGGTATAGAGTGTAGGGTATAGAGTGTAGGGTATAGAGTGTAGAGTGTAGGGTATAGAGTGTAGGGTATAGAGTGTAGGGTATAGAGTGTTTGGTATAGAATGTAGAGTGTAGGGTATAGAGTGTAGGGTATTGAGTGTAGGGTATAGAGTGTAGGGTATAGAGTGTAGAGTGTAGAGTGTAGGGTATAGAGTGTAGAGTGTAGGGTATAGAGTGTAGGGTATAGAGTGTAGGGTATAGAGTGTATGGTATAGAGTGTATGGTATACAGTGTAGGGTATAGAGTGTAGAGTGTAGGGGATAGATTGTAGATTGTAGAGTGTAGGGTATAGAGCGTAGGGCATAGAGTTTATGGATTAGAGTGTATGGTATAGAGTGTAGGGTATAGAGTGTAGGGTATAGAGTGTAATGTATAGAGTGTAGAGTGTAGGGTATAGTGTGTAGAGTGTAGGGTATAGAGTGTAGGGTATAGAGTGTAGGGTATAGAGTGTAGAGTGTAGGGTATAGAGTGTAGGGTATAGAGTATAGAGTGTAGGTTATAGAGTGTAGGGTATAGAGTGTAGGGTATAGAGTGTAGGGTACAGAGTGTAGAGTGTAGGGTATAGAGTGTAGGGTATAGAGTGTAGGGTATAGAGTGTTTGGTATAGAGTGTAGGTTATAGAGTGTAGAGTGTAGGGTATAGAGTGTTGGGTATAGATTGTAGAGTGTAGGGTATAGAGTGTAGGGTATAGAGTGTAGGGTATAGAGTGTAGGGTATAGAGTGTAGAGTGTAGGGTATAGAGTGTAGTGTATAGAGTGTAGGGTATAGAGTGTATGGTATAGAGTGTATGGTATAGAGTGTAGAGTGTAGGGTATAGAGTGTAGGGTATTGAGTGTAGGGTATAGAGTGTAGGGTATAGAGTGTAGAGTGTAGGGTATAGAGTGTAGAGTGTAGGGTATAGAGTGTATGGTATAGCGTGTATGTTATATAGTGTAGGGTATAGAGTGTTTGGTATAGAGTGTAGGGTATAGAGTGTAGAGTGTAGGGTATAGATTGTAGAGTGTAGGGTATAGAGTGTAGGGCATAGAGTTTATGGAATAGAGTGTATGGTATAGAGTGTAGGGTATAGAGTGTAGGGTATAGAGTGTAATGTATAGAGTGTAGAGCGTAGGGTAGAGTTTAGGGTATAGTGTGTAGAGTGTAGGGTATAGAGTGTAGGGTATAGAGTGTAGGGTATAGAGTGTAGAGTGTAGGGTATAGAGTGTAGGGTATAGAGTATAGAGTGTAGGGTATAGAGTGTGGGGTATAGAGTATAGAGTGTAGGGTATAGAGTGTAGGGTATAGAGTGTAGAGTGTAGGGTATAGAGTGTAGGGTATAGAGTGTAGGGTATAGAGTGTTTGGTATAGAGTGTAGGGTATAGAGTGTAGAGTGTAGGGTACAGAGTGTAGGGTATAGATTGTAGAGTGTAGGGTATAGAGTGTAGGGTATAGAGTGTAGAGTGTAGGGTATGGAGTGTAGGGTATAGAGTAGAGGGTAGGTTATAGAGTGTAGGGTATAGAGTGTAGAGTGTAGGGTATAGATTGTAGAGTGTAGGGTATAGAGTGTAGGGCATAGAGTTTATGGTATAGAGCGTATGGTATAGATTGTAGGGTATAGAGTGTAGGGTTTAGAGTGTAGAGTGTAGGGTATAGAGTGAAGAGTGTAGAATATAGATTGTAGGGTATAGTGTGTAGAGTGTAGGGTATAGAGTGTAGGGTATAGAGTGTAGGGTATAGAGGGTAGAGTGTAGGGTATAGAGTGTAGGGTATAGAGTATAGAGTGTAGGGTATAGAGTGTAAGGTATAGAGTGTAGGGTATAGAGTGTATTGTATAGAGTGTAGAGTGTAGGGTATAGAGTGTAGGGTATAGAGTGTAGAGTATAGAGTGTAGGGTATAGAGTGTAGAGTGTAGGGTATAGAGTGTAGTGTATAGAGTGTAGGGTATAGATTGTAGAGTGTAGGGATTAGAGTGTAGAGTATAGAGTGTAGGGTATAGAGTGTAGAGTGTAGGGTATGGAGTGTAGGGTATAGAGTAGAGTGTAGGGTATAGAGTGTATGGAATAGAGTGTAGAGTGTAGAGTGTAGGGTATAGAGTGTATGGTATAGAGTGTAGGGTATAGAGTGTATGGTATAGAGTGTATGGTATAGAGTGTATGGTATAGATTGTAGAATATAGAGTGTAGGGTATAGAGTGTAGAGTGTAGGGTATTGAGTGTAGGGTATAGAGTGTAGAGTGTAGGGTATAGAGTGTAGGGTATAGAGTGTAGGGTATAGAGTGTAGAGAGTAGGGTATAGAGTGTAGGGTATAGAGTATAGAGTGTAGGGTATAGAGTGTAGGGTATAGAGTGTAGGGTATAGAGTGTAGGGTATAGAGTTTAAAGTGTAGGGTATAGAGTGTAGGGTATAGAGTGTAGGGTATAGAGTGTAGAGTGTAGGGTATAGAGTGTAGGGTATAGAGTATAGAGTGTAGTGTATAGAGTGTAGGGTATATAGTGTAGGGTATAGAGTTTAAAGTGTAGGGTATAGAGTGTAGGGTATAGAGTGTAGGGTACAGCGTGTAGGGCATAGAGTTTATGGAATAGAGTGTATGGTATAGAGTGTAGGGTATAGAGTATAGGGTATAGATTGTAGAGTGTAGGGTATAGAGTGTAGGGTATAGAGTGTAGGGTATAGAGTGAATGGTATAGAGTGTATGGTATAGATTGTAAGGTATAGAGTGTAGGGTATAGAGTGTAGGGTATAGAGTGTAAAGTGTAGGGTATAGAGTGTAGGGTGTAGAGTGTAGGGTATAGAGTGTAGGGTATAGAGTGTAGAGTGTAGGGTATGGAGTGTAGGGTATAGAGTAGAGTGTAGGGTACAGAGTGTAGAGTGTAGGGTATAGAGTGTAAGGTATAGAGTGTAGAGTGTAAGGTATAGAGTGTAGGGTATTGAGTGTAGGGTATAGAGTGTAGGGTATAGAGTGTAGAGTGTAAAGTGTAGGGTATAGAGTGTAGATTGTAGGGTATAGAGTGTAGGGTATAGAGTGTATGGTATAGAGTGTATGGTATATAGTGTAGGGTATAGAGTGTTTGGTATAGAGTGTACGGTATAGAGTGTAGAGTGTAGGGTATAGATTGTAGAGTGTAGAGTGTAGGGTATAGAGTGTAGGGCATAGTGTTTATGGAATAGAGTGTATGGTATAGAGTGTAGGGTATAGAGTGTAGAGTGTAGGGTATGGAGTGTAGGGTATAGAGTAGAGTGTAGGGTATAGAGTGTATGGAATAGAGTGTAGAGTGTAGAGTGTAGGGTATAGAGTGTATGGTATAGAGTGTAGGGTATAGAGTGTATGGTATAGAGTGTATGGTATAGAGTGTATGGTATAGATTGTAGAATATAGAGTGTAGGGTATAGAGTGTAGAGTGTAGGGTATTGAGTGTAGGGTATAGAGTGTAGAGTGTAGGGTATAGAGTGTAGGGTATAGAGTGTAGGGTATAGAGTGTAGAGAGTAGGGTATAGAGTGTAGGGTATAGAGTATAGAGTGTAGGGTATAGAGTGTAGGGTATAGAGTGTAGGGTATAGAGTGTAGGGTATAGAGTTTAAAGTGTAGGGTATAGAGTGTAGGGTATAGAGTGTAGGGTATAGAGTGTAGAGTGTAGGGTATAGAGTGTAGGGTATAGAGTATAGAGTGTAGTGTATAGAGTGTAGGGTATATAGTGTAGGGTATAGAGTTTAAAGTGTAGGGTATAGAGTGTAGGGTATAGAGTGTAGGGTACAGAGTGTAGGGCATAGAGTTTATGGAATAGAGTGTATGGTATAGAGTGTAGGGTATAGAGTATAGGGTATAGATTGTAGAGTGTAGGGTATAGAGTGTAGGGTATAGAGTGTAGGGTATAGAGTGAATGGTATAGAGTGTATGGTATAGATTGTAAGGTATAGAGTGTAGGGTATAGAGTGTAGGGTATAGAGTGTAAAGTGTAGGGTATAGAGTGTAAAGTGTAGAGTGTAGGGTATAGAGTGTAGGGTATAGAGTGTAGAGTGTATGGTATAGAGTGTAGGGTATAGAGTGTAGAGTGTAGGGTACAGAGTGTAGAGTGTAGGGTATAGAGTGTAAGGTATAGAGTGTAGAGTGTAAGGTATAGAGTGTAGGGTATTGAGTGTAGGGTATAGAGTGTAGGGTATAGAGTGTAGAGTGTAAAGTGTAGGGTATAGAGTGTAGATTGTAGGGTATAGAGTGTAGGGTATAGAGTGTATGGTATAGAGTGTATGGTATATAGTGTAGGGTATAGAGTGTTTGGTATAGAGTGTACGGTATAGAGTGTAGAGTGTAGGGTATAGATTGTAGAGTGTAGAGTGTAGGGTATAGAGTGTAGGGCATAGTGTTTATGGAATAGAGTGTATGGTATAGAGTGTAGGGTATAGATTGTAGAGTGTAGGGTATAGAGTGTAGGGTATAGAGTGTAGGGTATAGAGTGAATGGTATAGAGTGTATGGTATAGATTGTAAGGTATAAAGTGTAGGGTATAGAGTGTAGGGTATAGAGTGTAAAGTGTAGGGTATAGAGTGTAGGGTGTAGAGTGTAGGGTATAGAGTGTAGGGTATAGAGTGTAGGGTATAGAGTGTAGAGTGTAGGGTATAGAGTGTAGGGTATAGAGTATAGAGTGTAGGGTATAGAGTGTAGGGTATAAAGTGTAGGGTATAGAGTGTAGGGTATAGAGTGTAGAGTGTAGGGTATAGAGTGTAGGTATAGAGTGTAGGGTATAGATTGTAGGGTATAGAGTGTAGAGTGTAGGGTATAGAGTGTAGTGTATAGAGTGTAGGGTATAGAGTGTAGGGTATAGAGTGTAGAGTGTAGGGTATAGAGTGTAGGGTATAGATTGTAGAGTGTATGGATTAGAGTGTAGGGTATAGAGTGTAGGGTATAGAGTGTAGAGTGTAGGGTATAGAGTGTTGGGTATAGAGTATAGAGTGTAGGGTATAAAGTGTATGGAATAGAGTGTAAAGTGTAGAGTGTAGGGCATAAAGTGTATGGTATAGAGTGTAGAGTGTAGGGTATAGAGTGTAGGGTATTGAGTGTATGGTATGGAGTATAGGGTATAGAGTGTAGAGTGTAGAGTGTAGGGTATAGAGTGTAGAGTGTAGGGTATAGAGTGTAGCGTATAGAGTGTAGGGTATAGAGTGTATGGTATAGAGTGTATGATATATAGTGTAGGGTATAGAGTGTTTGGTATAGAGTGTAGGGTATAGAGTGTAGAGTGTAGGGTATAGATTGTAGAGTGTAGAGTGTAGGGTATAGAGTGTAGGGCATAGAGTTTATGGAATAGAGTGTATGGTATAGAGCGTAGGGTATAGAGTGTAGGGTATAGAGTGTAGCGTGTAGGTTATAGAGTGTAGGGTATAGTGTGTAGAGTATAGAGTGTATGGTATAGAGTGTATGGTATAGATTGTAGGGTATAGAGTGTAGGGTATAGAGTGTAGGGTATAGAGTGTAGAGTGTAGGGTATAGAATGTAGGGTATAGAGTGTAGAGTGTAGGGTAGAGAGTGTAGGGTATAGAGTGTAGGGTAAAGAGTGTAGGGTATAGAGTATAGAGTGTAGGGTATAGAGTGCAGGGTATAGAGTGTAGGGTATAGAGTGTAGGGTATAGAGTGTAGAGTGTAGGGTATAGAGTGTAGGGTATAGAGTGTAGGGTATAGAGTGTTTGGTATAGAATGTAGAGTGTAGGGTATAGAGTGTAGGGTATTGAGTGTAGGGTATAGAGTGTAGGGTATAGAGTGTAGAGTGTAGAGTGTAGGGTATAGAGTGTAGAGTGTAGGGTATAGAGTGTAGGGTATAGAGTGTAGGGTATAGAGTGTATGGTATAGAGTGTATGGTATACAGTGTAGGGTATAGAGTGTAGAGTGTAGGGGATAGATTGTAGATTGTAGAGTGTAGGGTATAGAGCGTAGGGCATAGAGTTTATGGATTAGAGTGTATGGTATAGAGTGTAGGGTATAGAGTGTAGGGTATAGAGTGTAATGTATAGAGTGTAGAGTGTAGGGTATAGTGTGTAGAGTGTAGGGTATAGAGTGTAGGGTATAGAGTGTAGGGTATAGAGTGTAGAGTGTAGGGTATAGAATGTAGGGTATAGAGTATAGAGTGTAGGTTATAGAGTGTAGGGTATAGAGTGTAGGGTATAGAGTGTAGGGTACAGAGTGTAGAGTGTAGAGTATAGAGTGTAGGGTATAGAGTGTAGGGTATAGAGTGTTTGGTATAGAGTGTAGGTTATAGAGTGTAGAGTGTAGGGTATAGAGTGTTGGGTATAGATTGTAGAGTGTAGGGTATAGAGTGTAGGGTATAGAGTGTAGGGTATAGAGTGTAGGGTATAGAGTGTAGAGTGTAGGGTATAGAGTGTAGTGTATAGAGTGTAGGGTATAGAGTGTATGGTATAGAGTGTATGGTATAGAGTGTAGAGTGTAGGGTATAGAGTGTAGGGTATTGAGTGTAGGGTATAGAGTGTAGGGTATAGAGTGTAGAGTGTAGGGTATAGAGTGTAGAGTGTAGGGTATAGAGTGTATGGTATAGCGTGTATGTTATATAGTGTAGGGTATAGAGTGTTTGGTATAGAGTGTAGGGTATAGAGTGTAGAGTGTAGGGTATAGATTGTAGAGTGTAGGGTATAGAGTGTAGGGCATAGAGTTTATGGAATAGAGTGTATGGTATAGAGTGTAGGGTATAGAGTGTAGGGTATAGAGTGTAATGTATAGAGTGTAGAGCGTAGGGTAGAGTTTAGGGTATAGTGTGTAGAGTGTAGGGTATAGAGTGTAGGGTATAGAGTGTAGGGTATAGAGTGTAGAGTGTAGGGTATAGAGTGTAGGGTATAGAGTATAGAGTGTAGGGTATAGAGTGTGGGGTATAGAGTATAGAGTGTAGGGTATAGAGTGTAGGGTATAGAGTGTAGAGTGTAGGGTATAGAGTGTAGGGTATAGAGTGTAGGGTATAGAGTGTTTGGTATAGAGTGTAGGGTATAGAGTGTAGAGTGTAGGGTACAGAGTGTAGGGTATAGATTGTAGAGTGTAGGGTATAGAGTGTAGGGTATAGAGTGTAGAGTGTAGGGTATGGAGTGTAGGGTATAGAGTAGAGGGTAGGTTATAGAGTGTAGGGAATAGAGTGTAGAGTGTAGGGTATAGATTGTAGAGTGTAGGGTATAGAGTGTAGGGCATAGAGTTTATGGTATAGAGCGTATGGTATAGATTGTAGGGTATAGAGTGTAGGGTTTAGAGTGTAGAGTGTAGGGTATAGAGTGAAGAGTGTAGAATATAGATTGTAGGGTATAGTGTGTAGAGTGTAGGGTATAGAGTGTAGGGTATAGAGTGTAGGGTATAGAGGGTAGAGTGTAGGGTATAGAGTGTAGGGTATAGAGTATAGAGTGTAGGGTATAGAGTGTAAGGTATAGAGTGTAGGGTATAGAGTGTATTGTATAGAGTGTAGAGTGTAGGGTATAGAGTGTAGGGTATAGAGTGTAGAGTATAGAGTGTAGGGTATAGAGTGTAGAGTGTAGGGTATAGAGTGTAGTGTATAGAGTGTAGGGTATAGATTGTAGAGTGTAGGGATTAGAGTGTAGAGTATAGAGTGTAGGGTATAGAGTGTAGAGTGTAGGGTATGGAGTGTAGGGTATAGAGTAGAGTGTAGGGTATAGAGTGTATGGAATAGAGTGTAGAGTGTAGAGTGTAGGGTATAGAGTGTATGGTATAGAGTGTAGGGTATAGAGTGTATGGTATAGAGTGTATGGTATAGAGTGTATGGTATAGATTGTAGAATATAGAGTGTAGGGTATAGAGTGTAGAGTGTAGGATATTGAGTGTAGGGTATAGAGTGTAGAGTGTAGGGTATAGAGTGTAGGGTATACAGTGTAGGGTATAGAGTGTAGAGAGTAGGGTATAGAGTGTAGGGTATAGAGTATAGAGTGTAGGGTATAGAGTGTAGGGTATAGAGTGTAGGGTATAGAGTGTAGGGTATAGAGTTTAAAGTGTAGGGTATAGAGTGTAGGGTATAGAGTGTAGGGTATAGAGTGTAGAGTGTAGGGTATAGAGTGTAGGGTATAGAGTATAGAGTGTAGTGTATAGAGTGTAGGGTATATAGTGTAGGGTATAGAGTTTAAAGTGTAGGGTATAGAGTGTAGGGTATAGAGTGTAGGGTACAGAGTGTAGGGCATAGAGTTTATGGAATAGAGTGTATGGTATAGAGTGTAGGGTATAGAGTATAGGGTATAGATTGTAGAGTGTAGGGTATAGAGTGTAGGGTATAGAGTGTAGGGTATAGAGTGAATGGTATAGAGTGTATGGTATAGATTGTAAGGTATAGAGTGTAGGGTATAGAGTGTAGGGTATAGAGTGTAAAGTGTAGGGTATAGAGTGTAGGGTGTAGAGTGTAGGGTATAGAGTGTAGGGTATAGAGTGTAGAGTGTAGGGTATGGAGTGTAGGGTATAGAGTAGAGTGTAGGGTATAGAGTGTATGGTATAGAGTGTAGAGTGTAGGGTATAGATTGTAGAGTGTAGAGTGTAGGGTATAGAGTGTAGGGCATAGAGTTTATGATATAGAGTGTATGGTATAGATTGTAGGGTATAGAGTGTAGGGTATAGAGTGTAGAGTGTAGGGTATAGAGTGAAGAGTGTAGGGTATAGAGTGTAGGGTATAGTGTGTAGAGTGTAGGGTATAGAGTGTAGGGTATAGAGTGTAGGGTATAGAGGGTAGAGTGTAAGGTATAGAGTGTAGGGTATAGAGTATAGAGTGTAGGGTATAGAGTGTAGGGTATAGAGTGTTTGGTATAGAGTGTAGGGTATAGAGTGTAGAGTGTAGGGTACAGAGTGTAGGGTATAGATTGTAGAGTGTAGGGATTAGAGTGTAGGGTATAGAGTGTAGGCTATAGAGTGTAGAGTGTAGGGTATGGAGTGTAGGGTATAGAGTAGAGTGTAGGGTATAGAGTGTAGGGTATAGAGTGTAGAGTGTAGGGTATAGATTGTAGAGTGTAGAGTATAGAGTGTAGGGCATAGAGTTTATGATATAGAGTGTATGGTATAGATTGTAGGGTATAGAGTGTAGGGTATAGAGTGTAGAGTGTAGGGTATAGAGTGAAGAGTGTAGGGTATAGAGTGTAGGGTACAGTGTGTAGAGTGTAGGGTATAGAGTGTAGGGTTTAGAGTGTAGGGTATAGAGGGTAGAGTGTAGGGTATAGAGTGTAGGGTATAGAGTATAGAGTGTAGGGTATAGAGTGTAGGGTATAGAGTGTAGGGTATAGAGTGTAGGGTATAGAGTGTAGAGTGTAGGGTATAGAGTGTAGGGTATAGAGTGTAGGGTATAGAGTGTAGAGTGTAGGGTATGGAGTGTAGGGTATAGAGTGTAGGGTATAGAGTGTAGGGTATAGATTGTAGAGTGTAGGGATTAGAGTGTAGGGTATAGAGTGTAGGGTATAGAGTGTAGAGTGTAGGGTATGGAGTGTAGGGTATAGAGTAGAGTGTAGGGTATAGAGTGTAGGGTATAGAGTGTATGGAATAGAGTGTAGAGTGTAGAGTGTAGGGTATAGAGTGTATGGTATAGAGTGTAGGGTATAGAGTGTAGGGTATAGAGTGTATGGTATAGAGTGTATGGTATAGATTGTAGGGTATAGAGAGTAGGGTATAGAGTGTAGAGTGTAGGGTATAGAGTGTAGAGTGTAGGGTATAGAGTGTAGGGTATAGAGTGTAGAGAGTAGGGTATAGAGTGTAGGGTATAGAGTGTAGGGTATAGAGTGTAGAGTGTAGGGTATAGAGTGTAGGGTATAGAGTATAGAGTGTAGGGTATAGAGTGTAGGGTATAGAGTGTAGGGTATAGAGTGTAGGGTATAGAGTTTAAAGTGTAGGGCATAGAGTGTAGGGTATAGAGTGTAGGGTATAGAGTGTAGAGTGTAAGGTATAGAGTGTAGGATATAGAGTATAGAGTGTAGGGTACAGAGTGTAGGGTATAGAGTTTAAAGTGTAGGGTATAGAGTGTAGGGTATAGAGTGTAGGGTATAGAGTGTAGGGTATAGAGTGTAGAGTGTAGGGTATAGAGTGTAGGGTACAGAGTGTAGGGCATAGATTGTAGAATGTAGGGATTAGAGTGTAGGGTATAGAGTGTAGGGTATAGAGTGTAGAGTGTAGGGTATAGAGTGTAGGGTATAGAGTATAGAGTGTAGGGTATAGAGTGTAGGGTATAGTGTGTATGGAATAGAGTGTAGAGTGTAGAGTGTAGGGCATAGAGTGTATGGTATAGAGTGTAGGGTATAGAGTGTAGAGTGTAGGGTACAGAGTGTAGAGTGTAGGGTATAGAGTGTAAGGTATAGAGTGTAGAGTGTAAGGTATAGAGTGTAGGGTATAGAGTGTAGGGTATAGAGTGTAGGGTATAGAGTGTAGAGTGTAGGGTATAGAGTGTAGGGTACAGAGTGTAGGGCATAGATTGTAGAATGTAGGGATTAGAGTGTAGGGTATAGAGTGTAGGGTATAGAGTGTAGAGTGTAGGGTATAGAGTGTAGGGTATAGAGTATAGAGTGTAGGGTATAGAGTGTAGGGTATAGTGTGTATGGAATAGAGTGTAGAGTGTAGAGTGTAGGGCATAGAGTGTATGGTATAGAGTGTAGGGTATAGAGTGTAGAGTGTAGGGTACAGAGTGTAGAGTGTAGGGTATAGAGTGTAAGGTATAGAGTGTAGAGTGTAAGGTATAGAGTGTAGGGTATTGAGTGTAGGGTATAGAGTGTAGGGTATAGAGTGTAGAGTGTAAAGTGTAGGGTATAGAGTGTAGATTGTAGGGTATAGAGTGTAGGGTATAGAGTGTATGGTATAGAGTGTATGGTATATAGTGTAGGGTATAGAGTGTTTGGTATAGAGTGTACGGTATAGAGTGTAGAGTGTAGGGTATAGATTGTAGAGTGTAGAGTGTAGGGTATAGAGTGTAGGGCATAGTGTTTATGGAATAGAGTGTATGGTATAGAGTGTAGGGTATAGATTGTAGAGTGTAGGGTATAGAGTGTAGGGTATAGAGTGTAGGGTATAGAGTGAATGGTATAGAGTGTATGGTATAGATTGTAAGGTATAGAGTGTAGGGTATAGAGTGTAGGGTATAGAGTGTAAAGTGTAGGGTATAGAGTGTAGGGTGTAGAGTGTAGGGTATAGAGTGTAGGGTATAGAGTGTAGGGTATAGAGTGTAGAGTGTAGGGTATAGAGTGTAGGGTATAGAGTATAGAGTGTAGGGTATAGAGTGTAGGGTATAAAGTGTAGGGTATAGAGTGTAGGGTATAGAGTGTAGAGTGTAGGGTATAGAGTGTAGGTATAGAGTGTAGGGTATAGATTGTAGGGTATAGAGTGTAGAGTGTAGGGTATAGAGTGTAGTGTATAGAGTGTAGGGTATAGAGTGTAGGGTATAGAGTGTAGAGTGTAGGGTATAGAGTGTAGGGTATAGATTGTAGAGTGTATGGATTAGAGTGTAGGGTATAGAGTGTAGGGTATAGAGTGTAGAGTGTAGGGTATAGAGTGTTGGGTATAGAGTATAGAGTGTAGGGTATAAAGTGTATGGAATAGAGTGTAAAGTGTAGAGTGTAGGGCATAAAGTGTATGGTATAGAGTGTAGAGTGTAGGGTATAGAGTGTAGGGTATTGAGTGTATGGTATGGAGTATAGGGTATAGAGTGTAGAGTGTAGAGTGTAGGGTATAGAGTGTAGAGTGTAGGGTATAGAGTAGCATATAGAGTGTAGGGTATAGAGTGTATGGTATAGAGTGTATGATATATAGTGTAGGGTATAGAGTGTTTGGTATAGAGTGTAGGGTATAGAGTGTAGAGTGTAGGGTATAGATTGTAGAGTGTAGAGTGTAGGCTATAGAGTGTAGGGCATAGAGTTTATGGAATAGAGTGTATGGTATAGAGCGTAGGGTATAGAGTGTAGGGTATAGAGTGTAGCGTGTAGGTTATAGAGTGTAGGGTATAGTGTGTAGAGTATAGAGTGTATGGTATAGAGTGTATGGTATAGATTGTAGGGTATAGAGTGTAGGGTATAGAGTGTAGGGTATAGAGTGTAGAGTGTAGGGTATAGAATGTAGGGTATAGAGTGTAGAGTGTAGGGTAGAGAGTGTAGGGTATAGAGTGTAGGGTAAAGAGTGTAGGGTATAGAGTATAGAGTGTAGGGTATAGAGTGCAGGGTATAGAGTGTAGGGTATAGAGTGTAGGGTATAGAGTGTAGAGTGTAGGGTATAGAGTGTAGGGTATAGAGTGTAGGGTATAGAGTGTTTGGTATAGAATGTAGAGTGTAGGGTATAGAGTGTAGGGTATTGAGTGTAGGGTATAGAGTGTAGGGTATAGAGTGTAGAGTGTAGAGTGTAGGGTATAGAGTGTAGAGTGTAGGGTATAGAGTGTAGGGTATAGAGTGTAGGGTATAGAGTGTATGGTATAGAGTGTATGGTATACAGTGTAGGGTATAGAGTGTAGAGTGTAGGGGATAGATTGTAGATTGTAGAGTGTAGGGTATAGAGCGTAGGGCATAGAGTTTATGGATTAGAGTGTATGGTATAGAGTGTAGGGTATAGAGTGTAGGGTATAGAGTGTAATGTATAGAGTGTAGAGTGTAGGGTATAGTGTGTAGAGTGTAGGGTATAGAGTGTAGGGTATAGAGTGTAGGGTATAGAGTGTAGAGTGTAGGGTATAGAGTGTAGGGTATAGAGTATAGAGTGTAGGTTATAGAGTGTAGGGTATAGAGTGTAGGGTATAGAGTGTAGGGTACAGAGTGTAGAGTGTAGTGTATAGAGTGTAGGGTATAGAGTGTAGGGTATAGAGTGTTTGGTATAGAGTGTAGGTTATAGAGTGTAGAGTGTAGGGTATAGAGTGTTGGGTATAGATTGTAGAGTGTAGGGTATAGAGTGTAGGGTATAGAGTGTAGGGTATAGAGTGTAGGGTATAGAGTGTAGAGTGTAGGGTATAGAGTGTAGTGTATAGAGTGTAGGGTATAGAGTGTATGGTATAGAGTGTATGGTATAGAGTGTAGAGTGTAGGGTATAGAGTGTAGGGTATTGAGTGTAGGGTATAGAGTGTAGGGTATAGAGTGTAGAGTGTAGGGTATAGAGTGTAGAGTGTAGGGTATAGAGTGTATGGTATAGCGTGTATGTTATATAGTGTAGGGTATAGAGTGTTTGGTATAGAGTGTAGGGTATAGAGTGTAGAGTGTAGGGTATAGATTGTAGAGTGTAGGGTATAGAGTGTAGGGCATAGAGTTTATGGAATAGAGTGTATGGTATAGAGTGTAGGGTATAGAGTGTAGGGTATAGAGTGTAATGTATAGAGTGTAGAGCGTAGGGTAGAGTTTAGGGTATAGTGTGTAGAGTGTAGGGTATAGAGTGTAGGGTATAGAGTGTAGGGTATAGAGTGTAGAGTGTAGGGTATAGAGTGTAGGGTATAGAGTATAGAGTGTAGGGTATAGAGTGTGGGGTATAGAGTATAGAGTGTAGGGTATAGAGTGTAGGGTATAGAGTGTAGAGTGTAGGGTATAGAGTGTAGGGTATAGAGTGTAGGGTATAGAGTGTTTGGTATAGAGTGTAGGGTATAGAGTGTAGAGTGTAGGGTACAGAGTGTAGGGTATAGATTGTAGAGTGTAGGGTATAGAGTGTAGGGTATAGAGTGTAGAGTGTAGGGTATGGAGTGTAGGGTATAGAGTAGAGTGTAGGTTATAGAGTGTAGGGTATAGAGTGTAGAGTGTAGGGTATAGATTGTAGAGTGTAGGGTATAGAGTGTAGGGCATAGAGTTTATGGTATAGAGCGTATGGTATAGATTGTAGGGTATAGAGTGTAGGGTTTAGAGTGTAGAGTGTAGGGTATAGAGTGAAGAGTGTAGAATATAGATTGTAGGGTATAGTGTGTAGAGTGTAGGGTATAGAGTGTAGGGTATAGAGTGTAGGGTATAGAGGGTAGAGTGTAGGGTATAGAGTGTAGGGTATAGAGTATAGAGTGTAGGGTATAGAGTGTAAGTTATAGAGTGTAGGGTATAGAGTGTATTGTATAGAGTGTAGAGTGTAGGGTATAGAGTGTAGGGTATAGAGTGTAGAGTATAGAGTGTAGAGTGTAGGGTATAGAGTGTAGTGTATAGAGTGTAGGGTATAGATTGTAGAGTGTAGGGATTAGAGTGTAGAGTATAGAGTGTAGGGTATAGAGTGTAGAGTGTAGGGTATGGAGTGTAGGGTATAGAGTAGAGTGTAGGGTATAGAGTGTATGGAATAGAGTGTAGAGTGTAGAGTGTAGGGTATAGAGTGTATGGTATAGAGTGTAGGGTATAGAGTGTATGGTATAGAGTGTATGGTATAGAGTGTATGGTATAGATTGTAGAATATAGAGTGTAGGGTATAGAGTGTAGAGTGTAGGGTATTGAGTGTAGGGTATAGAGTGTAGAGTGTAGGGTATAGAGTGTAGGGTATAGAGTGTAGGGTATAGAGTGTAGAGTGTAGGGTATAGTGTGTAGAGTGTAGGGTATAGAGTGTAGGGTATAGACTGTAGGGTATAGAGTGTAGGGTATAGAGTATAGAGTGTAGGGTATAGAGTGTAGGATATAGAGTGTATGGAATAGAGTGTAGAGTGTAGAGTGTAGGGCATAGAGTGTATGGTATAGAGTGTAGGGTATAGAGTGTAGAGTGTAGCGTGTAGGGTACAGAGTGTAGAGTGTAGGGTATAGAGTGTATGGTATAGAGTGTAGAGTGTAGGGTATAGAGTGTAGGGTATAGAGTGTAGGGTATTGAGTGTAAGGTATAGAGTGTAGGGTATAGAGTGTAGAGTGTAGAGTGTAGGGTATAGAGTGTAGAGTGTAGGGAATAGAGTGTAGGGTATAGAGTGTATGGTACAGAGTGTATGGTATATAGTGTAGGGTATAGAGTGTTTGGTATAGAGTGTAGGGTATAGAGCGTAGAGTGTAGGGTATATATTGTAGAGTGTAGAGTGTAGGGTATAGAGTGTAGGGCATAGTGTTTATGGAATCGAGTGTATGGTATAGAGTGTAGGATATAGAGTGTAGGGTATAGAATGTAGAGTGTAGAGTATAGAGTGTAGGGTATAGAGTGTAGGGTATAGAGTGTATGGTATAGAGTGTATGGTATAGATTGTAGGGTAAAGAGTGTAGGGTATATAGTGTAGAGTGTAGGGTATAGAGTGTAGAGTGTAGGGTATAGAGTGTAGGGTATAGAGTGTAGAGTGTAGGGTATAGAGTGTAGGGTATAGAGTGTAGGGTATAGAGTGTAGAGTGTAGGGTATAGAGTGTAGGGTATAGAGTATAGAGTGTAGGGTATATAGTGTAGGGTATAGAGTGTAGGGTATATAGTGTAGAGTGTAGGGTATAGAGTGTAGGGTATAGAGTGTAGGGTATAGAGTGTATGGTATAGAGTGTAGAGTGTAGGGTATAGAGTGTGGGGTATTGAGTGTAGGGTATAGAGTGTAGGGTATAGAGTGTAGGGTATAGAGTGTATGGTATAGAGTGTATGGTATATAGTGTAGGGTATAGAGTGTTTGGTATAGAGTGTAGGGTATATAGTGTAGGGTATAGATTGTAGAGTGTAGAGTGTAGGGTATAGAGTGTAGAGTGTAGGGTATAGAGTGTAGGGTATAGAGTGTATGGTATAGAGTGTATGGTATATAGTGTAGGGTATAGAGTGTTTGGTATAGAGTGTAGGGTATAGAGTGTAGAGTGTAGGGTATATATTGTAGAGTGTAGAGTGTAGGGTATAGAGTGTAGGGCATAGTGTTTATGGAATAGAGTGTATGGTATAGAGTGTAGGATATAGAGTTTAGGGTATAGAGTGTAAAGTGTAGGGTATAGAGTGTAGGGTATAGGGTGTAGGGTATAGAGTGTAGGGTATAGAGTGTATGGTATAGATTGTAGGGTGTAGAGTGTAGGGTATAGAGTGTAGAGTGTAGGGTATAGAGTGTAGAGTGTAGGGTATAGAGTGTAGGGTAAAGAGTGTAGAGTGTAGGGTATAGAGTGTAGGGTATAGAGTGTAGGGTATAGAGTGTAGAGTGTAGGGTATAGAGTGTAGGGTATAGAGTATAGAGTGTAGGGTATAGAGTGTAGGGTATAGAGTGTAATGTATAGAGTGTAGAGTGTAGGGTATAGAGTGTAGGGTATAGATTGTAGGGTATAGAGTGTATGGTATAGAGTGTAAGGTATAGATTGTAGAGTATAGAGTGTATGGTATAGACTGTAGAGTGTAGGGTATAGAGTGTAGAGTGTAGGGTATAGAGTGTAGGGTATAGTGTGTAGAGTGTAGGGTATAGAGTGTAGGGTATAGACTGTAGGGTATAGAGTGTAGAGTGTAGGGTATAGAGTGTAGGGTATAGAGTATAGAGTGTAGGGTATAGAGTGTAGGGTATAGAGTGTAGGGTATAGAGTGTAGGGTATAGAGTGTAGAGTGTAGGGTATAGAGTGTAGGGTACAGAGTGTAGGGTATAGAGTGTAGAGTGTAGGATATAGAGTGTAGGGTATAGAGTGTAGGGTATAGATTGTAGAGTGTAGGGATTAGAGTGTAGGGTATAGAGTGTAGGGTATAGAGTGTAGAGTGTAGGGTATGGAGTGTAGGGTATAGAGTTGAGTGTAGGGTATAGAGTGTAGGGTATAGAGTGTATGGAATAGATTGTAGAGTGTAGGGTTTAGAGTGTATGGTATAGAGTGTAGGGTATAGAGTGTAGGGTATAGAGTGTATGGTATGGAGTGTATGGTATAGATTGTAGGGTATAGAGTGTAGGGTATAGATTGTAGAATGTAGGGTTTAGAGTGTAGGGTATAGAGTGTAGAGTGTAGGGTATAGAGGGTAGGGTATAGAGTGTAGGGTATAGAGTGTAGAGTGTAGGGTATAGAGTGTAGTGTTTAGATTGTAGAGTGTAGGGATTAGAGTGTAGGGTATAGAGTGTAGGGTATAGAGTGTAGAGTGTAGGGTATGGAGTGTAGGGTATAGGGTATGGAGTGTAGGGTATAGAGTTGAGTGTAGGGTATATAGTGTAGGGTATAGAGTGTATGGAATAGAGTGTAGAGTGTGGGGTATAGAGTGTATGGTATAGAGTGTAGGGTATAGAGTGTAGGGTATAGAGTGTATGGTATAGAGTGTATGGTATAGATTGTAGGGTATAGAGTGTAGAGTGTAGGGTATAGAGTGTAGAGTGTAGGGTATAGAGTGTAGGGTATAGAGTGTAGAGTGTAGGGTATAGAGAGTAGGGTATAGAGTGTAGGGTATAGAGTGTAGGGTATAGAGTAAAGAGTGTAGGGTATAGAGTGTAGGGTATAGAGTGTAGGGTATAGAGTTTAGAGTGTAGGGTATAGAGTGTAGGGTATAGAGTGTAGGGTATAGAGTGTAGAGTGTAGGGTATAGAGTGTAGGGTATAGAGTGTAGGGTATAGATTGTAGAATGTAGGGATTAGAGTGTAGGTTATAGAGTGTAGGGTATAGAGTGTAGAGTGTAGGGTATAGAGTGTAGTGTATAGAGTATAGAGTGTAGGGTATAGAGTGTAGGGTATAGAGTGTATGGAATAGAGTGTAGAGTGTAGAGTGTAGGGCATAGAGTATATGGTATAGCGTGTAGGGTATAGAGTGTAGAGTGTAGCGTGTAGGGTACAGAGTGTAGAGTGTAGGGTATAGAGTGTATGGTATAGAGTGTAGAGTGTAGGGTATAGAGTGTAGGGTATAGAGTGTAGGGTATTGAGTGTAAGGTATAGAGTGTAGGGTATAGAGTGTAGAGTGTAGGGTATAGAGTGTAGAGTGTAGGGTATAGAGTGTAGGGTATAGAGTGTAGGGAATAGAGTGTAGAGTGTAGGGTATATATTGTAGAGTGTAGAGTGTAGGGTATAGAGTGTAGGGCATAGTGTTTATGGAATAGAGTGTATGGTATAGAGTGTAGGATATAGAGTGTACGGTATAGAGTGTAGAGTGTAGGGTATAGAGTGTAGGGTATAGAGTGTAGGGTATAGAGTGTATGGTATAGAGTGGATGGTATAGATTGTAGGGTATAGAGTGTAGGGTATAGAGTGTAGGGTACAGAGTGTAGGGTATAGAGTGGATTGTGTAGGATATAGAGTGTAGGGTATAGAGTGTAGGGTATAGATTGTAGAGTGTAGGGATTAGAGTGTAGGGTATAGAGTGTAGGGTATAGAGTGTAGGGTATAGAGTGTAGAGTGTAGGGTATAGAGTGTAGGGTACAGAGTGTAGGGTATAGAGTGTAGAGTGTAGGATATAGAGTGTAGGGTATAGAGTGTAGGGTATAGATTGTAGAGTGTAGGGATTAGAGTGTAGGGTATAGAGTGTAGGGTATAGAGTGTAGAGTGTAAGGTATGGAGTGTAGGGTATAGAGTTGAGTGTACGGTATAGAGTGTAGGGTATAGAGTGTATGGAATAGATTGTAGAGTGTAGGGTATAGAGTGTATGGTATAGAGTGTAGGGTATAGAGTGTAGGGTATAGAGTGTAGAGTGTAGGGTATAGAGTGTAGGGTTTAGATTGTAGAGTGTAGGGATTAGAGTGTAGGGTATAGAGTGTAGGGTATAGAGTGTAGAGTGTAGGGTATGGAGTGTAGGGTATAGGGTATGGAGTGTAGGGTATAGAGTTGAGTGTAGGGTATATAGTGTGAGGTATAGAGTGTATGGAATAGAGTGTAGAGTGTAGGGTATAGAGTGTATGGTATAGAGTGTAGGGTATAGAGTGTAGGGTATAGAGTGTATGGTATAGAGTGTATGGTCTAGATTGTAGGCTATAGAGTGTAGAGTGTAGGGTATAGAGTGTAGAGTGTAGGGTATAGAGTGTAGGGTGTAGAGTGTAGGGTATAGAGAGTAGGGTATAGAGTGTAGGGTATAGAGTGTAGGGTATAGAGTATAGAGTGTAGGGTATAGAGTGTAGGGTATAGAGTGTAGGGTATAGAGTTTAGAGTGTAGTTTATAGAGTGTAGGGTATAGAGTGTAGGGTATAGAGTGTAGAGTGTAGGGTATAGAGTGTAGGTTATAGAGTGTAGGGTATAGATTGTAGAATGTAGGGATTAGAGTGTAGGTTATAGAGTGTAGGGTATAGAGTGTAGAGTGTAGGGTATAGAGTGTAGGGTATAGAGTATAGAGTGTAGGGTATAGAGTGTAGGGTATAGAGTGTATGGAATAGAGTGTAGAGTGTAGAGTGTAGGGCATAGAGTATATGGTATAGAGTGTAGGGTATAGAGTGTAGAGTGTAGCGTGTAGGGTACAGAGTGTAAAGTGTAGGGTATAGAGTGTATGGTATAGAGTGTAGAGTGTAGGGTATAGAGTGTAGGGTATAGAGTGTAGGGTATTGAGTGTAAGGTACAGAGTGTAGGGTATAGAGTGTAGAGTGTAGGGTATAGAGTGTAGAGTGTAGGGTATAGAGTGTAGGGTATAGAGTGTAGGGTATAGAGTGTATGGTATAGAGTGTATGGTATATAGTGTAGGGTATAGAGTGTTTGGTATAGAGTGTAGGGAATAGAGTGTAGAGTGTAGGGTATATATTGTAGAGTGTAGAGTGTAGGGTATAGAGTGTAGGGCATAGTGTTTATGGAATAGAGTGTATGGTATAGAGTGTAGGATATAGAGTGTACGGTATAGAGTGTAGAGTGTAGAGTATAGAGTGTAGGGTATAGAGTGTAGGGTATAGAGTGTATGGTATAGAGTGGATGGTATAGATTGTAGGGTATAGAGTGTAGGGTATAGAGTGTAGAGTGTAGGGTATAGAGTGTAGAGTGTAGGGTATAGAGTGTAGGGTATAGAGTGTAGGGTATAGAGTGTAGGGTATAGAGTGTAGGGTATAGAGTGTAGAGTGTAGGGTATAGAGTGTAGGGTATAGAGTATAGAGTGTAGGGTATAGAGTGTAGGGTATATAGTGTAGGGTATAGAGTGTAGGGTATATAGTGTAGAGTGTAGGGTATAGAGTGTAGGGTATAGAGTGTAGGGTATAGAGTGTATGGTATAGAGTGTAGACTGTAGGGTATATAGTGTAGAGTGTAGGGTATAGAGTGTAGGGTATAGAGAGTAGGGTATAGAGTGTATGGTATAGAGTGTATGGTATATAGTGTAGGGTATAGAGTGTTTGGTATAGAGTGTAGGGTATAGAGTGTAGAGTGTAGGGTATAGATTGTAGAGTGTAGAGTGTAGGTTATAGAGTGTAGGGCATAGAGTTTATGGAATATAGTGTATGGTATAGAGTGTAGGGTATAGAGTGTAGGGTATAGAGTGTAAAGTATGGAGTGTAGAGTGTAGTGTATAGAGTGTAGGGGAAAAAGAGTGTAGGGTATAGAGTGCATGGTATAGAGTGTAAGGTATAGATTGTAGGGTATAGAGTGTATGGTATAGAGTGTAGAGTGTAGGGTATAGAGTGTAACATAGTAACATAGTAACATAGTTAGTAAGGCCGAAAAAAGACATTTGTCCATCCAGTTCAGCCTATATTCCATCATAATAAATACCCAGATCTACGTCCTTCTACAGAACCTAATAATTGTATGATACAATATTGTTCTGCTCCAGGAAGACATCCAGGCCTCTCTTGAACCCCTCAACTGAGTTCGCCATCACCACCTCCTCAGGCAAGCAATTCCAGATTCTCACTGCCCTAACAGTAAAGAATCCTCTTCTATGTTGGTGGAAAAACCTTCTCTCCTCCAGACGCAAAGAATGCCCCCTTGTGCCCGTCACCTTCCTTGGTATAAACAGATCCTCAGCGAGATATTTGTATTGTCCCCTTATATACTTATACATGGTTATTAGATCGCCCCTCAGTCGTCTTTTTTCTAGACTAAATAATCCTAATTTCGCTAATCTATCTGGGTATTGTAGTTCTCCCATCCCCTTTATTAATTTTGTTGCCCTCCTTTGTACTCTCTCTAGTTCCATTATATCCTTCCTGAGCACCGGTGCCCAAAACTGGACACAGTACTCCATGTGCGGTCTAACTAGGGATTTGTACAGAGGCAGTATAATGCTCTCATCATGTGTATCCAGACCTCTTTTAATGCACCCCATGATCCTGTTTGCCTTGGCAGCTGCTGCCTGGCACTGGCTGCTCCAGGTAAGTTTATCATTAACTAGGATCCCCAAGTCCTTCTCCCTGTCAGATTTACCCAGTGGTTTCCCGTTCAGTGTGTAATGGTGATATTGATTCCCTCTTCCCATGTGTATAACCTTACATTTATCATTGTTAAACCTCATCTGCCACCTTTCAGCCCAAGTTTCCAACTTATCCAGATCCATCTGTAGCAGAATACTATCTTCTCTTGTATTAACTGCTTTACATAGTTTTGTATCATCTGCAAATATCGATATTTTACTGTGTAAACCTTTTACCAGATCATTAATGAATATGTTGAAGAGAACAGGTCCCAATACTGACCCCTGCGGTACCCCACTGGTCACAGCGACCCAGTTAGAGACTATACCATTTATAACCACCCTCTGCTTTCTATCACTAAGCCAGTTACTAACCCATTTACACACATGTTCCCCCAGACCAAGCATTCTCATTTTGTGTACCAACCTCTTGTGCGGCACGGTATCAAACGCTTTGGAAAAATCGAGATATACCACGTCCAATGACTCACCGTGGTCCAGCCTATAGCTTACCTCTTCATAAAAACTGATTAGATTGGTTTGACAGGAGCGATTTCTCATAAACCCATGCTGATATGGAGTTAAACAGTTATTCTCATTGAGATAATCCAGAATAACATCCCTCAGAAACCCTTCAAATATTTTACCAACAATAGAGGTTAGACTTACTGGCCTATAATTTCCAGGTTCACTTTTAGAGCCCTTTTTGAATATTGGCACCACATTTGCTATGCGCCAGTCCTGCGGAACAGACCCTGTCGCTATAGAGTCACTAAAAATAAGAAATAATGGTTTATCTATTACATTACTTAGTTCTCTTAGTACTCGTGGGTGTATGCCATCCGGACCCGGAGATTTATCTATTTTAATCTTATTTAGCCGGTTTCGCACCTCTTCTTGGGTTAGATTGGTGACCCTTAATATAGGGTTTTCATTGTTTCTTGGGATTTCACCTAGCATTTCATTTTCCACCGTGAATACCGTGGAGAAGAAGGTGTTTAATATGTTAGCTTTTTCCTCGTCATCTACAACCATTCTTTCCTCACTATTTTTTAAGGGGCCTACATTTTCAGTTTTTATTCTTTTACTATTGATATAGTTGAAGAACAGTTTGGGATTAGTTTTACTCTCCTTAGCAATGTGCTTCTCTGTTTCCTTTTTGGCAGCTTTAATTAGTTTTTTAGATAAAGTATTTTTCTCCCTATACTTTTTTAGAGCTTCAATGGTACCATCCTGCTTTAGTAGTGCAAATGCTTTCTTTTTACTGTTAATTGCCTGTCTTACTTCTTTGTTTAGCCACATTGGGTTTTTCCTATTTCTAGTCCTTTTATTCCCACAAGGTATAAACCGCTTACACTGCCTATTTAGGATGTTCTTAAACATTTCCCATTTATTATCTGTATTCTTATTTCTGAGGATATTGTCCCAGTCTACCAGATTAAGGGCATCTCTAAGCTGTTCAAACTTTGCCTTCCTAAAGTTCAATGTTTTTGTGACTCCCTGACAAGTCCCCCTAGTGAAAGACAGGTGAAACTGCACAATATTGTGGTCGCTATTTCCTAAATGCCCGACCACCTGCAGATTTGTTATTCTGTCAGGTCTATTAGATAGTATTAGGTCTAAAAGTGCTGCTCCTCTGGTTGGATTCTGCACCAATTGTGAAAGATAATTTTTCTTGGTTATTAGCAGAAACCTGTTGCCTTTATGGGTTTCACAGGTTTCTGTTTCCCAGTTAATATCCGGGTAGTTAAAGTCCCCCATAACCAGGACCTCATTATGGGTTGCAGCTTCATCTATCTGCTTTAGAAGTAGACTTTCCATGGTTTCTGTTATATTTGGGGGTTTGTAACAGACCCCAATGAGAATTTTGTTACCATTTTTCCCTCCATGAATTTCAACCCATATGGACTCGACATCCTCATTCCCTTCGCTAATATCCTCCCTTAAAGTGGACTTTAGACAAGACTTTACATAGAGACAAACCCCTCCTCCTCTCCGATTTTTACGATCCTTTCTAAACAGACTGTAACCCTGTAAGTTGACTGCCCAGTCATAGCTTTCATCTAACCATGTCTCGGTTATTCCCACTATGTCAAAGTTACCTGTAGATATTTCTGCTTCTAGTTCTTCCATCTTGTTTGTCAGGCTTCTGGCGTTTGCGAGCATGCAGTTTAGAGGATTTTGTTTTGTTCCAATCTCCTCACTGTGGATTGTTTTAGAAATGTTCTTACCTCCCTTCAGAGTATGTTTTCCTGGGTCGTCTTTGTTCGAGTCTAATGTTTTTCTTCCCGTCCCCTCTTCTTCTAGTTTAAGTAGAGTGTAGGGTATAGAGTGTAGGGTATAGTGTGTAGAGTGTAGGGTATAGAGTGTAGGGTATAGACTGTAGGGTATATTGTGTAGGGTATAGAGTATAGAGTGTAGGGTATAGACTGTAGGGTATATTGTGTAGGGTACAGAGTGTAGAGTGTAGGGTATAGAGTGTATGGTATAGAGTGTAGAGTGTAGGGTATAGAGTGTAGGGTATAGAGTGTAGGGTATTGAGTGTAAGGTATAGAGTGTAGGGTATAGAGTGTAGAGTGTAGGGTATAGAGTGTAGAGTGTAGGGTATAGAGTGTAGGGTATAGAGTGTATGGTATAGAGTGTATGGTATATAGTGTAGGGTATAGAGTGTTTGGTATAGAGTGTAGGGTATAGAGTGTAGAGTGTAGGGTATATATTGTAGAGTGTAGAGTGTAGGGTATAGAGTGTAGGGCATAGTGTTTATGGAATCGAGCGTATGGTATAGAGTGTAGGATATAGAGTGTAGGGTATAGAGTGTAGAGTGTAGGGTATAGAGTGTAGGGTATAGAGTGTAGGGTACAGAGTGTATGGTATAGAGTGTATGGTATAGATTGTAGGGTAAAGAGTGTAGGGTATAGAGTGTAGAGTGTAGGGTATAGAGTGTAGAGTGTAGGGTATAGAGTGTAGGGTATAGAGTGTAGAGTGTAGGGTTTAGAGTGTAGGGTATAGAGTGTAGAGTGTAGGGTATAGAGTGTAGGGTATAGAGTATAGAGTGTAGGGTATATAGTGTAGGGTATAGAGTGTAGGGTATAGAGTGTATGGTATAGAGTGTAGAGTGTAGGGTATAGAGTGTGGGGTATTGAGTGTAGGGTATAGACTGTAGGGTATAGAGTGTAGAGTGTAGGGTATAGAGTGTAAAGTGTATGTTATAGAGTGTAGGGTATAGAGTGTAGGGTATAGAGTGTATGGTATAGAGTGTATGGTATATAGTGTAGGGTATAGAGTGTTTGGTATAGAGTGTAGGGTATAGAGTGTAGGGTATAGATTGTAGAGTGTAGAGTGTAGGGTATAGAGTGTAGAGTGTAGGGTATAGAGTGTAGGGTATAGAGTGTATGGTATAGAGTGTATGTTATATAGTGTAGGGTATAGAGTGTTTGGTATAGAGTGTAGGGTATATATTGTAGAGTGTAGAGTGTAGGGTATAGAGTGTAGGGCATAGTGTTTATGGAATAGAGTGTATGGTATAGAGTGTAGGATATAGAGTGTAGGGTATAGAGTGTAGAGTGTAGGGTATAGAGTGTAGGGTATAGGGTGTAGGGTATAGAGTGTAGGGTATAGAGTGTATGGTATAGATTGTAGGGTGTAGAGTGTAGGGTATAGAGTGTAGAGTGTAGGGTATAGAGTGTAGAGTGTAGGGTATAGAGTGTACGGTAAAGAGTGTAGAGTGTAGGGTATAGAGTGTAGGGTATAGAGTGTAGGGTATAGAGTGTAGAGTGTAGGGTATAGAGTGTAGGGTATAGAGTATAGAGTGTAGGGTAAAGAGTGTAGGGTATATAGTGTAGGGTATAGAGTGTAGGGTATAGAGTGTAGGCTATAGAGTGTAGGGTATAGAGTGTATGGTATAGAGTGTAGAGTGTAGGGTATAGAGTGTGGGGTATTGAGTGTAGGGTATAGGGTGTAGGGTATAGAGTGTAGAGTGTAGGGTATAGAGTGTAGAGTGTAGGGTATGGAGTGTAGGGTATAGAGTGTAGAGTGTAGGGTATGGAGTGTAGGGTATAGAGTTGAGTGTAGGGTATAGAGTGTAGGGTATAGAGTGTATGGAATAGATTGTAGAGTGTAGGGTATAGAGTGTATGGTATAGAGTGTAGGGTATAGAGTGTAGGGTATAGAGTGTATGGTATGGAGTGTATGGTATAGATTGTAGGGTATAGAGTGTAGGGTATAGATTGTAGAATGTAGGGTTTAGAGTGTAGGGTATAGAGTGTAGAGTGTAGGGTATAGAGGGTAGGGTATAGAGTGTAGGGTATAGAGTGTAGAGTGTAGGGTATAGAGTGTAGTGTTTAGATTGTAGAGTGTAGGGATTAGAGTGTAGGGTATAGAGTGTAGGGTATAGAGTGTAGAGTGTAGGGTATGGAGTGTAGGGTATAGGGTATGGAGTGTAGGGTATAGAGTTGAGTGTAGGGTATATAGTGTAGGGTATAGAGTGTATGGAATAGAGTGTAGAGTGTGGGGTATAGAGTGTATGGTATAGAGTGTAGGGTATAGAGTGTAGGGTATGGAGTATATGGTATAGAGTGTATGGTATAGATTGTAGGGTATAGAGTGTAGAGTGTAGGGTATAGAGTGTAGAGTGGAGGGTATAGAGTGTAGGGTATAGAGTGTAGAGTGTAGGGTATAGAGAGTAGGGTATAGAGTGTAGGGTATAGAGTGTAGGGTATAGAGTAAAGAGTGTAGGGTATAGAGTGTAGGGTATAGAGTGTAGGGTATAGAGTTTAGAGTGTAGGGTATAGAGTGTAGGGTATAGAGTGTAGGGTATAGAGTGTAGAGTGTAGGGTATAGAGTGTAGGGTATAGAGTGTAGGGTATAGATTGTAGAATGTAGGGATTAGAGTGTAGGTTATAGAGTGTAGGGTATAGAGTGTAGAGTGTAGGGTATAGAGTGTAGTGTATAGAGTATAGAGTGTAGGGTATAGAGTGTAGGGTATAGAGTGTATGGAATAGAGTGT
Organism: Ranitomeya imitator; assembly: GCF_032444005.1. NCBI lineage: Eukaryota > Metazoa > Chordata > Amphibia > Anura > Dendrobatidae > Ranitomeya > Ranitomeya imitator. The sequence goes on along the minus strand of NC_091283.1, from coordinate 676,312,754 downwards.
AGAGTGTAGAGTGTAGGGCATAGAGTATATGGTATAGAGTGTAGGGTATAGAGTGTAGAGTGTAGCGTGTAGGGTACAGAGTGTAGAGTGTAGGGTATAGAGTGTATGGTATAGAGTGTAGAGTGTAGGGTATAGAGTGTAGGGTATAGAGTGTAGAGTGTAGGGTATAGAGTGTAGAGTGTAGGGTATGGAGTGTAGGGTATAGAGTGTAGAGTGTAGGGTATGGAGTGTAGGGTATAGAGTTGAGTGTAGGGTATAGAGTGTAGGGTATAGAGTGTATGGAATAGATTGTAGAGTGTAGGGTATAGAGTGTATGGTATAGAGTGTAGGGTATAGAGTGTAGGGTATAGAGTGTATGGTATGGAGTGTATGGTATAGATTGTAGGGTATAGAGTGTAGGGTATAGATTGTAGAATGTAGGGTTTAGAGTGTAGGGTATAGAGTGTAGAGTGTAGGGTATAGAGGGTAGGGTATAGAGTGTAGGGTATAGAGTGTAGAGTGTAGGGTATAGAGTGTAGTGTTTAGATTGTAGAGTGTAGGGATTAGAGTGTAGGGTATAGAGTGTAGGGTATAGAGTGTAGAGTGTAGGGTATGGAGTGTAGGGTATAGGGTATGGAGTGTAGGGTATAGAGTTGAGTGTAGGGTATATAGTGTAGGGTATAGAGTGTATGGAATAGAGTGTAGAGTGTGGGGTATAGAGTGTATGGTATAGAGTGTAGGGTATAGAGTGTAGGGTATGGAGTGTATGGTATAGAGTGTATGGTATAGATTGTAGGGTATAGAGTGTAGAGTGTAGGGTATAGAGTGTAGAGTGGAGGGTATAGAGTGTAGGGTATAGAGTGTAGAGTGTAGGGTATAGAGAGTAGGGTATAGAGTGTAGGGTATAGAGTGTAGGGTATAGAGTAAAGAGTGTAGGGTATAGAGTGTAGGGTATAGAGTGTAGGGTATAGAGTTTAGAGTGTAGGGTATAGAGTGTAGGGTATAGAGTGTAGGGTATAGAGTGTAGAGTGTAGGGTATAGAGTGTAGGGTATAGAGTGTAGGGTATAGATTGTAGAATGTAGGGATTAGAGTGTAGGTTATAGAGTGTAGGGTATAGAGTGTAGAGTGTAGGGTATAGAGTGTAGTGTATAGAGTATAGAGTGTAGGGTATAGAGTGTAGGGTATAGAGTGTATGGAATAGAGTGTAGAGTGTAGAGTGTAGGGCATAGAGTATATGGTATAGAGTGTAGGGTATAGAGTGTAGAGTGTAGCGTGTAGGGTACAGAGTGTAGAGTGTAGGGTATAGAGTGTATGGTATAGAGTGTAGAGTGTAGGGTATAGAGTGTAGGGTATAGAGTGTAGGGTATTGAGTGTAAGGTATAGAGTGTAGGGTATAGAGTGTAGAGTGTAGGGTATAGAGTGTAGAGTGTAGGGTATAGAGTGTAGGGTATAGAGTGTAGGGTATAGAGTGTATGGTATAGAGTGTATGGTATATAGTGTAGGGTATAGAGTGTTTGGTATAGAGTGTAGGGAATAGAGTGTAGAGTGTAGGGTATATATTGTAGAGTGTAGAGTGTAGGGTATAGAGTGTAGGGCATAGTGTTTATGGAATAGAGTGTATGGTATAGAGTGTAGGATATAGAGTGTACGGTATAGAGTGTAGAGTGTAGGGTATAGAGTGTAGGGTATAGAGTGTAGGGTATAGAGTGTATGGTATAGAGTGGATGGTATAGATTGTAGGGTATAGAGTGTAGGGTATAGAGTGTAGGGTACAGAGTGTAGGGTATAGAGTGGATTGTGTAGGATATAGAGTGTAGGGTATAGAGTGTAGGGTATAGATTGTAGAGTGTAGGGATTAGAGTGTAGGGTATAGAGTGTAGGGTATAGAGTGTAGGGTATAGAGTGTAGAGTGTAGGGTATAGAGTGTAGGGTACAGAGTGTAGGGTATAGAGTGTAGAGTGTAGGATATAGAGTGTAGGGTATAGAGTGTAGGGTATAGATTGTAGAGTGTAGGGATTAGAGTGTAGGGTATAGAGTGTAGGGTATAGAGTGTAGAGTGTAAGGTATGGAGTGTAGGGTATAGAGTTGAGTGTACGGTATAGAGTGTAGGGTATAGAGTGTATGGAATAGATTGTAGAGTGTAGGGTATAGAGTGTATGGTATAGAGTGTAGGGTATAGAGTGTAGGGTATAGAGTGTATGGTATGGAGTGTATGGTATAGATTGTAGGGTATAGAGAGTAGGGTATAGATTGTAGAATGTAGGGTTTAGAGTGTAGGGTATAGAGTGTAGAGTGTAGGGTATAGAGTGTAGGGTATAGAGTGTAGGGTATAGAGTGTAAAGTGTAGGGTATAGAGTGTAGGGTTTAGATTGTAGAGTGTAGGGATTAGAGTGTAGGGTATAGAGTGTAGGGTATAGAGTGTAGAGTGTAGGGTATGGAGTGTAGGGTATAGGGTATGGAGTGTAGGGTATAGAGTTGAGTGTAGGGTATATAGTGTAGGGTATAGAGTGTATGGAATAGAGTGTAGAGTGTAGGGTATAGAGTGTATGGTATAGAGTGTAGGGTATAGAGTGTAGGGTATAGAGTGTATGGTATAGAGTGTATGGTATAGATTGTAGGCTATAGAGTGTAGAGTGTAGGGTAAAGAGTGTAGAGTGTAGGGTATAGAGTGTAGGGTGTAGAGTGTAGGGTATAGAGAGTAGGGTATAGAGTGTAGGGTATAGAGTGTAGGGTATAGAGTATAGAGTGTAGGGTATAGAGTGTAGGGTATAGAGTGTAGGGTATAGAGTTTAGAGTGTAGGGTATAGAGTGTAGGGTATAGAGTGTAGGGTATAGAGTGTAGAGTGTAGGGTATAGAGTGTAGGGTATAGAGTGTAGGGTATAGATTGTAGAATGTAGGGATTAGAGTGTAGGTTATAGAGTGTAGGGTATAGAGTGTAGAGTGTAGGGTATAGAGTGTAGGGTATAGAGTATAGAGTGTAGGGTATAGAGTGTAGGGTATAGAGTGTATGGAATAGAGTGTAGAGTGTAGAGTGTAGGGCATAGAGTATATGGTATAGAGTGTAGGGTATAGAGTGTAGAGTGTAGCGTGCAGGGTACAGAGTGTAAAGTGTAGGGTATAGAGTGTATGGTATAGAGTGTAGAGTGTAGGGTATAGAGTGTAGGGTATAGAGTGTAGGGTATTGAGTGTAAGGTACAGAGTGTAGGGTATAGAGTGTAGAGTGTAGGGTATAGAGTGTAGAGTGTAGGGTATAGAGTGTAGGGTATAGAGTGTAGGGTATAGAGTGTATGGTATAGAGTGTATGGTATATAGTGTAGGGTATAGAGTGTTTGGTATAGAGTGTAGGGAATAGAGTGTAGAGTGTAGGGTATATATTGTAGAGTGTAGAGTGTAGGGTATAGAGTGTAGGGCATAGTGTTCATGGAATAGAGTGTATGGTATAGAGTGTAGGATATAGAGTGTACGGTATAGAGTGTAGAGTGTAGGGTATAGAGTGTAGGGTATAGAGTGTAGGGTATAGAGTGTATGGTATAGAGTGGATGGTATAGATTGTAGGGTATAGAGTGTAGGGTATAGAGTGTAGAGTGTAGGGTATAGAGTGTAGGGTATAGAGTGTAGGGTATAGAGTGTAGGGTATAGAGTGTAGGGTATAGAGTGTAGAGTGTAGGGTATAGAGTGTAGGGTATAGAGTATAGAGTGTAGGGTATAGAGTGTAGGGTATAGAGTGTAGGGTATAGAGTGTATGGTATAGAGTGGATGGTATAGATTGTAGGGTATAGAGTGTAGGGTATAGAGTGTAGAGTGTAGGGTATAGAGTGTAGGGTATAGAGTGTAGGGTATAGAGAGTAGGGTATAGAGTGTAGAGTGTAGGGTATAGAGTGTAGGGTATAGAGTATAGAGTGTAGGGTATAGAGTGTAGGGTATATAGTGTAGGGTATAGAGTGTAGGGTATATAGTGTAGAGTGTAGGGTATAGAGTGTAGGGTATAGAGTGTAGGGTATAGAGTGTATGGTATAGAGTGTAGACTGTAGGGTATAGAGTGTAGAGTGTAGGGTATAGAGTGTAGGGTATAGAGAGTAGGGTATAGAGTGTATGGTATAGAGTGTATGGTATATAGTGTAGGGTATAGAGTGTTTGGTATAGAGTGTAGGGTATAGAGTGTAGAGTGTAGGGTATAGATTGTAGAGTGTAGAGTGTAGGTTATAGAGTGTAGGGCATAGAGTTTATGGAATATAGTGTATGGTATAGAGTGTAGGGTATAGAGTGTAGGGTATAGAGTGTAATGTATGGAGTGTAGAGTGTAGTGTATAGAGTGTAGGGGAAAAAGAGTGTAGGGTATAGAGTGCATGGTATAGAGTGTAAGGTATAGATTGTAGGGTATAGAGTGTATGGTATAGAGTGTAGAGTGTAAGGTATAGAGTGTAGAGTGTAGGGTATAGAGTGTAGGGTATAGTGTGTAGAGTGTAGGGTATAGAGTGTAGGGTATAGACTGTAGGGTATATTGTGTAGGGTATAGAGTATAGAGTGTAGGGTATAGAGTGTAGGATATAGAGTGTATGGAATAGAGTGTAGAGTGTAGAGTGTAGGGCATAGAGTGTATGGTATAGAGTGTAGGGTATAGAGTGTAGAGTGTAGCGTGTAGGGTACAGAGTGTAGAGTGTAGGGTATAGAGTGTATGGTATAGAGTGTAGAGTGTAGGGTATAGAGTGTAGGGTATAGAGTGTAGGGTATTGAGTGTAAGGTATAGAGTGTAGGGTATAGAGTGTAGAGTGTAGGGTATAGAGTGTAGAGTGTAGGGTATAGAGTGTAGGGTATAGAGTGTATGGTATAGAGTGTATGGTATATAGTGTAGGGTATAGAGTGTTTGGTATAGAGTGTAGGGTATAGAGTGTAGAGTGTAGGGTATATATTGTAGAGTGTAGAGTGTAGGGTATAGAGTGTAGGGCATAGTGTTTATGGAATCGAGCGTATGGTATAGAGTGTAGGATATAGAGTGTAGGGTATAGAGTGTAGAGTGTAGGGTATAGAGTGTAGGGTATAGAGTGTAGGGTACAGAGTGTATGGTATAGAGTGTATGGTATAGATTGTAGGGTAAAGAGTGTAGGGTATAGAGTGTAGAGTGTAGGGTATAGAGTGTAGAGTGTAGGGTATAGAGTGTAGGGTATAGAGTGTAGAGTGTAGGGTATAGAGTGTAGGGTATAGAGTGTAGGGTATAGAGTGTAGAGTGTAGAGTATAGAGTGTAGGGTATAGAGTATAGAGTGTAGGGTATATAGTGTAGGGTATAGAGTGTAGGGTATAGAGTGTATGGTATAGAGTGTAGAGTGTAGGGTATAGAGTGTGGAGTATTGAGTGTAGGGTATAGACTGTAGGGTATAGAGTGTAGAGTGTAGGGTATAGAGTGTAAAGTGTATGTTATAGAGTGTAGGGTATAGAGTGTAGGGTATAGAGTGTATGGTATAGAGTGTATGGTATATAGTGTAGGGTATAGAGTGTTTGGTATAGAGTGTAGGGTATAGAGTGTAGGGTATAGATTGTAGAGTGTAGAGTGTAGGGTATAGAGTGTAGAGTGTAGGGTATAGAGTGTAGGGTATAGAGTGTATGGTATAGAGTGTATGTTATATAGTGTAGGGTATAGAGTGTTTGGTATAGAGTGTAGGGTATATATTGTAGAGTGTAGAGTGTAGGGTATAGAGTGTAGGGCATAGTGTTTATGGAATAGAGTGTATGGTATAGAGTGTAGGATATAGAGTGTAGGGTATAGAGTGTAGAGTGTAGGGTATAGAGTGTAGGGTATAGGGTGTAGGGTATAGAGTGTAGGGTATAGAGTGTATGGTATAGATTGTAGGGTGTAGAGTGTAGGGTATAGAGTGTAGAGTGTAGGGTATAGAGTGTAGAGTGTAGGGTATAGAGTGTAGGGTAAAGAGTGTAGAGTGTAGGGTATAGAGTGTAGGGTATAGAGTGTAGGGTATAGAGTGTAGAGTGTAGGGTATAGAGTGTAGGGTATAGAGTATAGAGTGTAGGGTATAGAGTGTAGGGTATATAGTGTAGGGTATAGAGTGTAGGGTATAGAGTGTAGGCTATAGAGTGTAGGGTATAGAGTGTATGGTATAGAGTGTAGAGTGTAGGGTATAGAGTGTGGGGTATTGAGTGTAGGGTATAGAGTGTAGGGTATAGAGTGTAGAGTGTAGGGTATAGAGTGTAGAGTGTAGGGTATAGAGTGTAGGGTATAGAGTGTAAGGTATAGAGTGTATGGTATAGAGTGTATGGTATATAGTGCAGGGTATAGAGTGTTTGGTATAGAGTGTAGGGTATAGAGTGTAGAGTGTAGGGTATAGATTGTAGAGTGTAGAGTGTAGGGTATAGAGTGTAGGGTATAGAGTGTAATGTATAGAGTGTAGAGTGTAGGGTATAGAGTGTAGGGTATAGATTGTAGGGTATAGAGTGTATGGTATAGAGTGTAAGGTATAGATTGTAGGGTATAGAGTGTATGGTATAGACTGTAGAGTGTAGGGTATAGAGTGTAGAGTGTAGGGTATAGAGTGTAGGGTATAGTGTGTAGAGTGTAGGGTATAGAGTGTAGGGTATAGACTGTAGGGTATAGAGTGTAGAGTGTAGGGTATAGAGTGTAGGGTATAGAGTATAGAGTGTAGGGTATAGAGTGTAGGGTATAGAGTGTAGGGTATAGAGTGTACGGTATAGAGTGTAGGGTATAGAGTGTAGAGTGTAGGGTATAGAGTGTAGGGTACAGAGTGTAGGGTATAGAGTGTAGAGTGTAGGGTATAGAGTGTAGGGTATAGAGTGTAGGGAATAGATTGTAGAGTGTAGGGTATAGAGTGTAGAGTGTAGGGTATAGAGTGTAGGGTAAAGAGTGTAGAGTGTAGGGTATAGAGTGTAGGGTATAGAGTGTAGGGTATAGAGTGTAGAGTGTAGGGTATAGAGTGTAGGGTATAGAGTATAGAGTGTAGGGTATAGAGTGTAGGGTATATAGTGTAGGGTATAGAGTGTAGGGTATAGAGTGTAGGCTATAGAGTGTAGGGTATAGAGTGTATGGTATAGAGTGTAGAGTGTAGGGTATAGAGTGTGGGGTATTGAGTGTAGGGTATAGAGTGTAGGGTATAGAGTGTAGAGTGTAGGGTATAGAGTGTAGAGTGTAGGGTATAGAGTGTAGGGTATAGAGTGTAGGGTATAGAGTGTATGGTATAGAGTGTATGGTATATAGTGCAGGGTATAGAGTGTTTGGTATAGAGTGTAGGGTATAGAGTGTAGAGTGTAGGGTATAGATTGTAGAGTGTAGAGTGTAGGGTATAGAGTGTAGGGTATAGAGTGTAATGTATAGAGTGTAGAGTGTAGGGTATAGAGTGTAGGGTATAGATTGTAGGGTATAGAGTGTATGGTATAGAGTGTAAGGTATAGATTGTAGGGTATAGAGTGTATGGTATAGACTGTAGAGTGTAGGGTATAGAGTGTAGAGTGTAGGGTATAGAGTGTAGGGTATAGTGTGTAGAGTGTAGGGTATAGAGTGTAGGGTATAGACTGTAGGGTATAGAGTGTAGAGTGTAGGGTATAGAGTGTAGGGTATAGAGTATAGAGTGTAGGGTATAGAGTGTAGGGTATAGAGTGAAGGGTATAGAGTGTACGGTATAGAGTGTAGGGTATAGAGTGTAGAGTGTAGGGTATAGAGTGTAGGGTACAGAGTGTAGGGTATAGAGTGTAGAGTGTAGGGTATAGAGTGTAGGGTATAGAGTGTAGGGTATAGATTGTAGAGTGTAGGGATTAGAGTGAAGGGTATAGAGTGTAGGGTATAGAGTGTAGAGTGTAGGGTATGGAGTGTAGGGTATAGAGTTGAGTGTAGGGTATAGAGTGTAGGGTATAGAGTGTAAGGAATAGAGTGTAGAGTGTATGGCATAGAGTGTATGGTATAGAGTGTAGGGTATAGAGTGTAGGGTATAGAGTGTATGGTATAGAGTGTATGATATAGATTGTAGGGTACAGAGTGTAGGGTATAGAGTGTAGAGTGTAGGGTATAGAGTGTAGAGTGTAGGGTATAGAGTGTGGGGTATTGAGTGTAGGGTATAGAGTGTAGGGTATAGAGTGTAAGGAATAGAGTGTAGAGTGTATGGCATAGAGTGTATGGTATAGAGTGTAGGGTATAGAGTGTAGGGTATAGAGTGTATGGTATAGAGTGTATGATATAGATTGTAGGGTACAGAGTGTAGGGTATAGAGTGTAGAGTGTAGGGTATAGAGTGTAGAGTGTAGGGTATAGAGTGTAGGGTATAGAGTGTAGGGTATAGAGTGTATGGTATAGAGTGTATGGTATATAGTGCAGGGTATAGAGTGTTTGGTATAGAGTGTAGGGTATAGAGTGTAGAGTGTAGGGTATAGATTGTAGAGTGTAGAGTGTAGGGTATAGAGTGTAGGGTATAGAGTGTAATGTATAGAGTGTAGAGTGTAGGGTATAGAGTGTAGGGTATAGATTGTAGGGTATAGAGTGTATGGTATAGAGTGTAAGGTATAGATTGTAGGGTATAGAGTGTATGGTATAGACTGTAGAGTGTAGGGTATAGAGTGTAGAGTGTAGGGTATAGAGTGTAGGGTATAGTGTGTAGAGTGTAGGGTATAGAGTGTAGGGTATAGACTGTAGGGTATAGAGTGTAGAGTGTAGGGTATAGAGTGTAGGGTATAGAGTATAGAGTGTAGGGTATAGAGTGTAGGGTATAGAGTGTAGGGTATAGAGTGTACGGTATAGAGTGTAGGGTATAGAGTGTAGAGTGTAGGGTATAGAGTGTAGGGTACAGAGTGTAGGGTATAGAGTGTAGAGTGTAGGGTATAGAGTGTAGGGTATAGAGTGTAGGGTATAGATTGTAGAGTGTAGGTATTAGAGTGAAGGGTATAGAGTGTAGGGTATAGAGTGTAGAGTGTAGGGTATGGAGTGTAGGGTATAGAGTTGAGTGTAGGGTATAGAGTGTAGGGTATAGAGTGTAAGGAATAGAGTGTAGAGTGTATGGCATAGAGTGTATGGTATAGAGTGTAGGGTATAGAGTGTAGGGTATAGAGTGTATGGTATAGAGTGTATGATATAGATTGTAGGGTACAGAGTGTAGGGTATAGAGTGTAGAGTGTAGGGTATAGAGTGTAGAGTGTAGGGTATAGAGTGTAGGGTATAGAGTGTAGAGTGTAGGGTATAGAGAGTAGGGTATAGAGTGTAGGGTATAGAGTGTAGAGTGTAAGGTATAGAGTGTAGGGTATAGAGTATAGTTTGTAGGGTATAGAGTGTAGGGTATAGAGTGTAGGGTATAGAGTGTAGGGTATAGAGTTTAGAGTGTAGGGTATAGAGTGTAGGGTATAGAGTGTAGGGTACAGAGTGTAGAGTGTAGGGTATAGAGTGTAGGGTATAGAGTGTAGGGTATAGATTGTAGAATGTAGGGATTAGAGTGTAGGGTATAGAGTGTAGGGTATAGAGTGTAGAGTGTAGGGTATAGAGTGTAGGGTATAGAGTATAGAGTGTAGGGTATAGAGTGTAGGATATAGAGTGTATGGAATAGAGTGTAGAGTGTATGGCATAGAGTGTATGGTATAGAGTGTAGGGTATAGAGTGTAGAGTGTAGCGTGTAGGGTACAGAGTGTAGAGTGTAGGATACAGAGTGTATGGTATAGAGTGTAGAGTGTAGGGTATAGAGTGTAGGGTATAGAGTGTAGGGTATTGAGTGTAAGGTATAGAGTGTAGGGTATAGAGTGTAGAGTGTAGAGTGTAGGGTATAGAGTGTAGAGTGTAGGGTATAGAGTGTAGGGTATAGAGTGTATGGTATAGAGTGTATGGTATATAGTGTAGGGTATAGAGTGTTTGGTATAGAGTGTAGGGTATGGAGTGTACAGTGTAGGGTATATATTGTAGAGTGTAGAGTGTAGGGTATAGAGTGTAGGGCATAGTGTTTATGGAATCGAGTGTATGGTATAGAGTGTAGGATATAGAGTGTAGGGTATAGAGTGTAGAGTGTAGGGTATAGAGTGTAGGGTATAGAGTGTAGGGTATAGAGTGTATGGTATAGAGTGTATGGTATAGATTGTAGGGTATAGAGTGTAGGGTATAGAGTGTAGAGTGTAGGGTATAGAGTGTAGAGTGTAGGGTATAGAGTGTAGGGTATAGAGTGTAGAGTGTAGGGTATAGAGTGTAGGGTATAGAGTGTAGGGTATAGAGTGTAGAGTGTAGGGTATAGAGTGTAGGGTATAGAGTATAGAGTGTAGGGTATAGAGTGTAGGGTATATAGTGTAGGGTATAGAGTGTAGGGTATATAGTGTAGAGTGTAGGGTATAGAGTGTAGGGTATAGAATGTAGGGTATAGAGTATGGTATAGAGTGTAGAGTGTAGGGTATAGAGTGTGGGGTATTGAGCGTAGGGTATAGAGTGTAGGGTATAGAGTGTAGAGTGTAGGGTATAGAGTGTAGGGTATAGAGTGTAGGGTATAGAGTGTATGGTATAGAGTGTATGGTATATAGTGTAGGGTATAGAGTGTTTGGTATAGAGTGTAGGGTATAGAGTGTAGGGTATAGATTGTAGAGTGTAGAGTGTAGGGTATAGAGTGTAGAGTGTAGGGTATAGAGTGTATGGTATAGAGTGTATGGTATATAGTGTAGGGTATAGAGTGTTTGGTATAGAGTGTAGGGTATAGAGTGTAGAGTGTAGGGTATATATTGTAGAGTGTAGAGTGTAGGGTATAGAGTGTAGGGCATAGTGTTTATGGAATAGAGTGTATGGTATAGAGTGTAGGATATAGAGTGCAGGGTATAGAGTGTAGAGTGTAGGGTATAGAGTGTAGGGTATAGAGTGTAGGGTATACAGTGTATGGTATAGAGTGTATGGTATAGATTGTAGGGTATAGAGTGTAGGGTATAGAGTGTAGAGTGTAGGGTATAGAGTGTAGAGTGTAGGGTATAGAGTGTAGGGTATAGAGTGTAGAGTGTAGGGTATAGAGTGTAGGGTATAGAGTATAGAGTGTAGGGTATAGAGTGTAGGGTATATAGTGTAGGGTATAGAGTGTAGGGTATTTAGTGTAGAGTGTAGGGTATAGAGTGTAGGCTACAGAGTGTAGGGTATAGAGTGTATGGTATAGAGTGTAGAGTGTAGGGTATAGAGTGTGGGGTATTGAGTGTAGGGTATAGAGTGTAGGGTATAGAGTGTAGAGTGTAGGGTATAGAGTGTAGAGTGTAGGGTATAGAGTGTAGGGTATAGAGTGTAGGGTATAGAGTGTATGGTATAGAGTGTATGGTATATAGTGTAGGGTATAGAGTGTTTGGTATAGAGTGTAGGGTATAGAGTGTAGAGTATAGGGTATAGATTGTAGAGTGTAGAGTGTAGGGTATAGAGTGTAATGTATAGAGTGTAGAGTGTAGGGTATAGAGTGAAGGGTATAGATTGTAGGGTATAGAGTGTATGGTATAGAGTGTAAGGTATAGATTGTAGGGTATAGAGTGTATGGTATAGACTGTAGAGTGTAGGGTATAGAGTGTAGAGTGTAGGGTATAGAGTGTAGGGTATAGTGTGTAGAGTGTAGGGAATAGACTGTAGGGTATAAACTGTAGGGTATAGAGTGTAGAGTGTAGGGTATAGAGTGTAGGGTATAGAGTATAGAGTGTAGGGTATAGAGTGTAGGATATAGAGTGTATGGTATAGAGTGTATGGTATATAGTGTAGGGTATAGAGTGTTTGGTATAGAGTGTGGGGTATAGAGTGTAGGGTATAGATTGTAGAGTGTAGAGTGTAGGGTATAGAGTGTAGAGTGTAGGGTATAGAGTGTAGGGTATAGAGTGTATGGTATAGAGTGTATGGTATATAGTGCAGGGTATAGAGTGTTTGGTATAGAGTGTAGGGTATAGAGTGTAGAGTGTAGGGTATAGATTGTAGAGTGTAGAGTGTAGGGTATAGAGTGTAGGGTATAGAGTGTAATGTATAGAGTGTAGAGTGTAGGGTATAGAGTGTAGGGTATAGATTGTAGGGTATAGAGTGTATGGTATAGAGTGTAAGGTATAGATTGTAGGGTATAGAGTGTATGGTATAGACTGTAGAGTGTAGGGTATAGAGTGTAGAGTGTAGGGTATAGAGTGTAGGGTATAGTGTGTAGAGTGTAGGGTATAGAGTGTAGGGTATAGACTGTAGGGTATAGAGTGTAGAGTGTAGGGTATAGAGTGTAGGGTATAGAGTATAGAGTGTAGGGTATAGAGTGTAGGGTATAGAGTGTAGGGTATAGAGTGTACGGTATAGAGTGTAGGGTATAGAGTGTAGAGTGTAGGGTATAGAGTGTAGGGTACAGAGTGTAGGGTATAGAGTGTAGAGTGTAGGGTATAGAGTGTAGGATATAGAGTGTAGGGTATAGATTGTAGAGTGTAGGGATTAGAGTGAAGGGTATAGAGTGTAGGGTATAGAGTGTAGAGTGTAGGGTATGGAGTGTAGGGTATAGAGTTGAGTGTAGGGTATAGAGTGTAGGGTATAGAGTGTAAGGAATAGAGTGTAGAGTGTATGGCATAGAGTGTATGGTATAGAGTGTAGGGTATAGAGTGTAGGGTATAGAGTGTATGGTATAGAGTGTATGATATAGATTGTAGGGTACAGAGTGTAGGGTATAGAGTGTAGAGTGTAGGGTATAGAGTGTAGAGTGTAGGGTATAGAGTGTGGGGTATTGAGTGTAGGGTATAGAGTGTAGGGTATAGAGTGTAGAGTGTAGGGTATAGAGTGTAGAGTGTAGGGTATAGAGTGTAGGGTATAGAGTGTAGGGTATAGAGTGTATGGTATAGAGTGTATGGTATATAGTGCAGGGTATAGAGTGTTTGGTATAGAGTGTAGGGTATAGAGTGTAGAGTGTAGGGTATAGATTGTAGAGTGTAGAGTGTAGGGTATAGAGTGTAGGGTATAGAGTGTAATGTATAGAGTGTAGAGTGTAGGGTATAGAGTGTAGGGTATAGATTGTAGGGTATAGAGTGTATGGTATAGAGTGTAAGGTATAGATTGTAGGGTATAGAGTGTATGGTATAGACTGTAGAGTGTAGGGTATAGAGTGTAGAATGTAGGGTATAGAGTGTAGGGTATAGTGTGTAGAGTGTAGGGTATAGAGTGTAGGGTATAGACTGTAGGGTATAGAGTGTAGAGTGTAGGGTATAGAGTGTAGGGTATAGAGTATAGAGTGTAGGGTATAGAGTGTAGGGTATAGAGTGTAGGGTATAGAGTGTACGGTATAGAGTGTAGGGTATAGAGTGTAGAGTGTAGGGTATAGAGTGTAGGGTACAGAGTGTAGGGTATAGAGTGTAGAGTGTAGGGTATAGAGTGTAGGGTATAGAGTGTAGGGTATAGATTGTAGAGTGTAGGGATTAGAGTGAAGGGTATAGAGTGTAGGGTATAGAGTGTAGAGTGTAGGGTATGGAGTGTAGGGTATAGAGTTGAGTGTAGGGTATAGAGTGTAGGGTATAGAGTGTAAGGAATAGAGTGTAGAGTGTATGGCATAGAGTGTATGGTATAGAGTGTAGGGTATAGAGTGTAGGGTATAGAGTGTATGGTATAGAGTGTATGATATAGATTGTAGGGTACAGAGTGTAGGGTATAGAGTGTAGAGTGTAGGGTATAGAGTGTAGAGTGTAGGGTATAGAGTGTAGGGTATAGAGTGTAGAGTGTAGGGTATAGAGAGTAGGGTATAGAGTGTAGGGTATAGAGTGTAGAGTGTAGGGTATAGAGTGTAGGATATAGAGTATAGTTTGTAGGGTATAGAGTGTAGGGTATAGAGTGTAGGGTATAGAGTGTAGGGTATAGAGTTTAGAGTGTAGGGTATAGAGTGTAGGGTATAGAGTGTAGGGTATAGAGTGTAGAGTGTAGGGTATAGAGTGTAGGGTATAGAGTGTAGGGTATAGATTGTAGAATGTAGGGATTAGAGTGTAGGGTATAGAGTGTAGGGTATAGAGTGTAGAGTGTAGGGTATAGAGTGTAGGGTATAGAGTATAGAGTGTAGGGTATAGAGTGTAGGATATAGAGTGTATGGAATAGAGTGTAGAGTGTATGGCATAGAGTGTATGGTATAGAGTGTAGGGTATAGAGTGTAGAGTGTAGCGTGTAGGGTACAGAGTGTAGAGTGTAGGATACAGAGTGTATGGTATAGAGTGTAGAGTGTAGGGTATAGAGTGTAGGGTATAGAGTGTAGGGTATTGAGTGTAAGGTATAGAGTGTAGGGTATAGAGTGTAGAGTGTAGAGTGTAGGGTATAGAGTGTAGAGTGTAGGGTATAGAGTGTAGGGTATAGAGTGTATGGTATAGAGTGTATGGTATATAGTGTAGGGTATAGAGTGTTTGGCATAGAGTGTAGGGTATAGAGTGTACAGTGTAGGGTATATATTGTAGAGTGTAGAGTGTAGGGTATAGAGTGTAGGGCATAGTGTTTATGGAATCGAGTGTATGGTATAGAGTGTAGGATATAGAGTGTAGGGTATAGAGTGTAGAGTGTAGGGTATAGAGTGTAGGGTATAGAGTGTAGGGTATAGAGTGTATGGTATAGAGTGTATGGTATAGATTGTAGGGTATAGAGTGTAGGGTATAGAGTGTAGAGTGTAGGGTATAGAGTGTAGAGTGTAGGGTATAGAGTGTAGGGTATAGAGTGTAGAGTGTAGGGTATAGAGTGTAGGGTATAGAGTGTAGGGTATAGAGTGTAGAGTGTAGGGTATAGAGTGTAGGGTATAGAGTATAGAGTGTAGGGTATAGAGTGTAGGGTATATAGTGTAGGGTATAGAGTGTAGGGTAAATAGTGTAGAGTGTAGGGTATAGAGTGTAGGGTATAGAATGTAGGGTATAGAGTATGGTATAGAGTGTAGAGTGTAGGGTATAGAGTGTGGGGTATTGAGCGTAGGGTATAGAGTGCAGGGTATAGAGTGTAGAGTGTAGGGTATAGAGTGTAGGGTATAGAGTGTAGGGTATAGAGTGTATGGTATAGAGTGTATGGTATATAGTGTAGGGTATAGAGTGTTTGGTATAGAGTGTAGGGTATAGAGTGTAGGGTATAGATTGTAGAGTGTAGAGTGTAGGGTATAGAGTGTAGAGTGTAGGGTATAGAGTGTAGGGTATAGAGTGTATGGTATAGAGTGTATGGTATATAGTGTAGGGTATAGAGTGTTTGGTATAGAGTGTAGGGTATAGAGTGTAGAGTGTAGGGTATATATTGTAGAGTGTAGAGTGTAGGGTATAGAGTGTAGGGCATAGTGTTTATGGAATAGAGTGTATGGTATAGAGTGTAGGATATAGAGTGCAGGGTATAGAGTGTAGAGTGTAGGGTATAGAGTGTAGGGTATAGAGTGTAGGGTATAGAGTGTATGGTATAGAGTGTATGGTATAGATTGTAGGGTATAGAGTGTAGGGTATAGAGTGTAGAGTGTAGGGTATAGAGTGTAGAGTGTAGGGTATAGAGTGTAGGGTATAGAGTGTAGAGTGTAGGGTATAGAGTGTAGGGTATAGAGTATAGAGTGTAGGGTATAGAGTGTAGGGTATATAGTGTAGGGTATAGAGTGTAGGGTATTTAGTGTAGAGTGTAGGGTATAGAGTGTAGGCTACAGAGTGTAGGGTATAGAGTGTATGGTATAGAGTGTAGAGTGTAGGGTATAGAGTGTGGGGTATTGAGTGTAGGGTATAGAGTGTAGGGTATAGAGTGTAGAGTGTAGGGTATAGAGTGTAGAGTGTAGGGTATAGAGTGTAGGATATAGAGTGTAGGGTATAGAGTGTATGGTATAGAGTGTATGGTATATAGTGTAGGGTATAGAGTGTTTGGTATAGAGTGTAGGGTATAGAGTGTAGAGTATAGGGTATAGATTGTAGAGTGTAGGGTATAGAGTGTAGGGTATAGAGTGTAATGTATAGAGTGTAGAGTGTAGGGTATAGAGTGAAGGGTATAGATTGTAGGGTATAGAGTGTATGGTATAGAGTGTAAGGTATAGATTGTAGGGTATAGAGTGTATGGTATAGACTGTAGAGTGTAGGGTATAGAGTGTAGAGTGTAGGGTATAGAGTGTAGGGTATAGTGTGTAGAGTGTAGGGAATAGAGTGTAGGGTATAAACTGTAGGGTATAGAGTGTAGAGTGTAGGGTATAGAGTGTAGGGTATAGAGTATAGAGTGTAGGGTATAGAGTGTAGGATATAGAGTGTATGGTATATAGTGTAGGGTATAGAGTGTTTGGTATAGAGTGTGGGGTATAGAGTGTAGGGTATAGATTGTAGAGTGTAGAGTGTAGGGTATAGAGTGTAGAGTGTAGGGTATAGAGTGTAGGGTATAGAGTGTATGGTATAGAGTGTATGGTATATAGTGTAGGGTATAGAGTGTTTGGTATAGAGTGTAGGGTATAGAGTGTAGAGTGTAGGGTATATATTGTAGAGTGTAGAGTGTAGGGTATAGAGTGTAGGGCATAGTGTTTATGGAATAGAGTGTATGGTATAGAGTGTAGGATATAGAGTGTAGGGTGTAGAGTGTAGAGTGTAGGGTATAGAGTGTAGGGTATAGGGTGTAGGGTATAGAATGTAGGGTATAGAGTGTATGGTATAGATTGTAGGGTGTAGAGTGTAGGGTATAGAGTGTAGAGTGTAGGGTATAGAGTGTAGAGTGTAGGGTATAGAGTGTAGGGTAAAGAGTGTAGAGTGTAGGGTATAGAGTGTAGGGTATAGAGTGTAGGGTATAGAGTGTAGAGTGTAGGGTATAGAGTGTAAGGTATAGAGAATAGAGTGTAGGGTATAGAGTGTAGGGTATATAGTGTAGGGTATAGAGTGTAGGGTATTTAGTGTAGAGTGTAGGGTATAGAGTGTAGGCTATAGAGTGTAGGGTATAGAGTGTATGGTATAGAGTGTAGAGTGTAGGGTATAGAGTCTGGGGTATTGAGTGTAGGGTATAGAGTGTAGGGTATAGAGTGTAGAGTGTAGGGTATAGAGTGTAGAGTGTAGGGTATAGAGTGTAGGGTATAGAGTGTAGGGTATAGAGTGTATGATATAGAGTGTATGGTATATAGTGTAGGATATAGAGTGTTTGGTATAGAGTGTAGGGTATAGAGTGTAGAGTGTAGAGTGTAGAGTATAGGGTATAGAGTGTAGGGTATAGAGTGTAATGTATAGAGTGTAGAGTGTAGGGTATAGAGTGTAGGGTATAGATTGTAGGGTATAGAGTGTATGGTATAGAGTGTAAGGTATAGATTGTAGGGTATAGAGTGTATGGTATAGACTGTAGAGTGTAGGGTATAGAGTGTAGAGTGTAGGGTATAGAGTGTAGGGTATAGTATGTAGAGTGTAGGGTATAGAGTGTAGTGTATAGACTGTAGGGTATAGAGTGTAGAGTGTAGGGTATAGAGTGTAGGGTATAGAGTATAGAGTGTAGGGTATAGAGTGTAGGGTATAGAGTGTAGGGTATAGAGTGTACGGTATAGAGTGTAGGGTATAGAGTGTAGAGTGTAGGTATAGAGTGTAGGGTACAGAGTGTAGGGTATAGAGTGTAGAGTGTAGGGTATAGAGTGTAGGGTATAGAGTGTAGGGTATAGATTGTAGAGTGTAGGGATTAGAGTGAAGGGTATAGAGTGTAGGGTATAGAGTGTAGAGTGTAGGGTATGGAGTGTAGGGTATAGAGTTGAGTGTAGGGTATAGAGTGTAGGGTATAGAGTGTAAGGAATAGAGTGTAGAGTGTAGGGTATAGAGTGTATGGTATAGAGTGTAGGGTATAGAGTGTAGGGTATAGAGTGTATGGTATAGAGTGTATGGTATAGATTGTAGGGTATAGAGTGTAGAGTATAGAGTGTAGAGTGTAGGGTATAGAGTGTAGAGTGTAGGGTATAGAGTGTAGGGTATAGAGTGTAGAGTGTAGGGTATAGAGAGTAGGGTATAGAGTGTAGGGTATAGAGTGTAGAGTGTAGGGTATAGAGTGTAGGGTATAGAGTATAGATTGTAGGGTATAGAGTGTAGGGTATAGAGTGTAGGGTATAGAGTGTAGGGTATAGAGTTTAGAGTGTAGGGTATAGAGTGTAGGGTATAGAGTGTAGGGTATAGAGTGTAGAGTGTAGGGTATAGAGTGTAGGGTATAGAGTGTAGGGTATAGATTGTAGAATGTAGGGATTAGAGTGTAGGGTATAGAGTGTAGGGTATAGAGTGTAGAGTGTAGGGTATAGAGTGTAGGGTATAGAGTATAGAGTGTAGGGTATAGAGTGTAGGATATAGAGTGTATGGAATAGAGTGTAGAGTGTAGAGTGTATGGCATAGAGTGTATGGTATAGAGTGTAGGGTATAGAGTGTAGAGTGTAGCGTGTAGGGTACAGAGTGTAGAGTGTAGGGTATAGAGTGTATGGTGTAGAGTGTAGAGTGTAGGGTATAGAGTGTAGGGTATAGAGTGTAGGGTATTGAGTGTAAGGTATAGAGTGTAGGGTATAGAGTGTAGAGTGTAGGGTATAGAGTGTAGAGTGTAGGGTATAGAGTGTAGGGTATAGAGTGTATGGTATAGAGTGTATGGTATATAGTGTAGGGTATAGAGTGTTTGGTATAGAGTGTAGGGTATAGAGTGTACAGTGTAGGGTATATATTGTAGAGTGTAGGGTATAGATTGTAGAGTGTAGGGATTAGAGTGAAGGGTATAGAGTGTAGGGTATAGAGTGTAGAGTGTAGGGTATGGAGTGTAGGGTATAGAGTTGAGTGTAGGGTATAGAGTGTAGGGTATAGAGTGTAAGGAATAGAGTGTAGAGTGTAGGGTATAGAGTGTATGGTATAGAGTGTAGGGTATAGAGTGTAGGGTATAGAGTGTATGGTATAGAGTGTATGGTATAGATTGTAGGGTATAGAGTGTAGGGTATAGAGTGTAGAGTGTAGGGTATAGAGTGTAGAGTGTAGGGTATAGAGTGTAGGGTATAGAGTGTAGAGTGTAGGGTATAGAGAGTAGGGTATAGAGTGTAGGGTATAGAGTGTAGAGTGTAGGGTATAGAGTGTAGGGTATAGAGTGTAGGGTATAGAGTGTAGAGTGTAGGGTATAGAGTGTAGGGTATAGAGTGTAGGGTATAGATTGTAGAATGTAGGGATTAGAGTGTAGGGTATAGAGTGTAGGGTATAGAGTGTAGAGTGTAGGGTATAGAGTGTAGGGTATAGAGTATAGAGTGTAGGGTATAGAGTGTAGGATATAGAGTGTATGGAATAGAGTGTAGAGTGTAGAGTGTATGGCATAGAGTGTATGGTATAGAGTGTAGGGTATAGAGTGTAGAGTGTAGCGTGTAGGGTACAGAGTGTAGAGTGTAGGGTATAGAGTGTATGGTATAGAGTGTAGAGTGTAGGGTATAGAGTGTAGGGTATAGAGTGTAGGGTATTGAGTGTAAGGTATAGAGTGTAGGGTATAGAGTGTAGAGTGTAGGGTATAGAGTGTAGAGTGTAGGGTATAGAGTGTAGGGTATAGAGTGTATGGTATAGAGTGTATGGTATATAGTGTAGGGTATAGAGTGTTTGGTATAGAGTGTAGGGTATAGAGTGTACAGTGTAGGGTATATATTGTAGAGTGTAGGGTATAGATTGTAGAGTGTAGGGATTAGAGTGAAGGGTATAGAGTGTAGGGTATAGAGTGTAGAGTGTAGGGTATGGAGTGTAGGGTATAGAGTTGAGTGTAGGGTATAGAGTGTAGGGTATAGAGTGTAAGGAATAGAGTGTAGAGTGTAGGGTATAGAGTGTATGGTATAGAGTGTAGGGTATAGAGTGTAGGGTATAGAGTGTATGGTATAGAGTGTATGGTATAGATTGTAGGGTATAGAGTGTAGGGTATAGAGTGTAGAGTGTAGGGTATAGAGTGTAGAGTGTAGGGTATAGAGTGTAGGGTATAGAGTGTAGAGTGTAGGGTATAGAGAGTAGGGTATAGAGTGTAGGGTATAGAGTGTAGAGTGTAGGGTATAGAGTGTAGGGTATAGAGTATAGATTGTAGGGTATAGAGTGTAGGGTATAGAGTATAGGGTATAGAGTGTAGGGTATAGAGTTTAGAGTGTAGGGTATAGAGTGTAGGGTATAGAGTGTAGGGTATAGAGTGTAGAGTGTAGGGTATAGAGTGTAGGGTATAGAGTGTAGGGTATAGATTGTAGAATGTAGGGATTAGAGTGTAGGGTATAGAGTGTAGGGTATAGAGTGTAGAGTGTAGGGTATAGAGTGTAGGGTATAGAGTATAGAGTGTAGGGTATAGAGTGTAGGATATAGAGTGTATGGAATAGAGTGTAGAGTGTATGGCATAGAGTGTATGGTATAGAGTGTAGGGTATAGAGTGTAGAGTGTAGCGTGTAGGGTACAGAGTGTAGAGTGTAGGGTATAGAGTGTATGGTATAGAGTGTAGAGTGTAGGGTATAGAGTGTAGGGTATAGAGTGTAGGGTATTGAGTGTAAGGTATAGAGTGTAGGGTATAGAGTGTAGAGTGTAGGGTATAGAGTGTAGAGTGTAGGGTATAGAGTGTAGGGTATAGAGTGTATGGTATATAGTGTAGGGTATAGAGTGTTTGGTATAGAGTGTAGGGTATAGAGTGTACAGTGTAGGGTATATATTGTAGAGTGTAGAGTGTAGGGTATAGAGTGTAGGGCATAGTGTTTATGGAATCGAGTGTATGGTATAGAGTGTAGGATATAGAGTGTAGGGTATAGAGTGTAGGGTATAGAGTGTAGGGTATAGAGTGTATGGTATAGAGTGTATGGTATAGATTGTAGGGTATAGAGTGTAGGGTATAGAGTGTAGGGTATAGAGTGTAGAGTGTAGGGTATAGAGTGTAGAGTGTAGGGTATAGAGTGTAGGGTATAGAGTGTAGAGTGTAGGGTATAGAGGGTAGGGTATAGAGTGTAGGGTATAGAGTGTAGAGTGTAGGGTATAGAGTGTAGGGTATAGAGTATAGAGTGTAGGGTATAGAGTGTAGGGTATATAGTGTAGGGTATAGAGTGTAGGGTATATAGTGTAGAGTGTAGGGTATAGAGTGTAGGGTATAGAATGTAGGGTATAGAGTGTATGGTATAGAGTGTAGAGTGTAGGGTATAGAGTATGGGGTATTGAGCGTAGGGTATAGAATGTAGGGTATAGAGTGTAGAGTGTAGGGTATAGAGTGTAGGGTATAGAGTGTAGGGTATAGAGTGTATGGTATAGAGTGTATGGTATATAGTGTAGGGTATAGAGTGTTTGGTATAGAGTGTAGGGTATAGAGTGTAGGGTATAGATTGTAGAGTGTAGAGTGTAGGGTATAGAGTGTAGAGTGTAGGGTATAGACTGTAGGGTATAGAGTGTAGGGTATAGAGTGTATGGTATATAGTGTAGGGTATAGAGTGTTTGGTATAGAGTGTAGGGTATAGAGTGTAGAGTGTAGGGTATATATTGTAGAGTGTAGAGTGTAGGGTATAGAGTGTAGGGCATAGTGTTTATGGAATAGAGTGTATGGTATAGAGTGTAGGATATAGAGTGTAGGGTATAGAGTGTAGAGTGTAGGGTATAGAGTGTAGGGTATAGAGTGTAGGGTATAGAGTGTATGGTATAGAGTGTATAGTATAGATTGTAGGGTATAGAGTGTAGGGTATAGAGTGTAGAGTGTAGGGTATAGAGTGTAGAGTGTAGGGTATAGAGTGTAGGGTATAGAGTGTAGAGTGTAGGGTATAGAGTGTAGGGTATAGAGTATAGAGTGTAGGGTATAGAGTGTAGGGTATATAGTGTAGGGTATAGAGTGTAGGGTATTTAGTGTAGAGTGTAGGGTATAGAGTGTAGGCTACAGAGTGTAGGGTATAGAGTGTATGGTATAGAGTGTAGAGTGTAGGGTATAGAGTGTGGGGTATTGAGTGTAGGGTATAGAGTGTAGGGTATAGAGTGTAGAGTGTAGGGTATAGAGTGTAGAGTGTAGGGTATAGAGTGTAGGGTATAGAGTGTAGGGTATAGAGTGTAGGGTATAGAGTGTAATGTATAGAGTGTAGAGAGTAGGGTATAGAGTGTAGGGTATAGATTGTAGGGTATAGAGTGTATGGTATAGAGTGTAAGGTATAGATTGTAGAGTATAGGGTATAGATTGCAGAGTGTAGAGTGTAGGGTATAGAGTGTAGGGTATAGAGTGTAATGTATAGAGTGTAGAGTGTAGGGTATAGAGTGTAGGGTATAGATTATAGGGTATAGAGTGTATGGTATAGAGTGTAAGGTATAGATTGTAGGGTATAGAGTGTATGGTATAGACTGTAGAGTGTAGGGTATAGAGTGTAGAGTGTAGGGTATAGAGTGTAGGGTATAGTGTGTAGAGTGTAGGGTATAGAGTGTATGGTATATAGTGTAGGGTATAGAGTGTTTGGTATAGAGTGTAGGGTATAGAGTGTAGAGTATAGGGTATAGATTGTAGAGTGTAGAGTGTAGGGTATAGAGTGTAGGGTATAGAGTGTAATGTATAGAGTGTAGAGTGTAGGGTATAGAGTGTAGGGTATAGATTGTAGGGTATAGAGTGTATGGTATAGAGTGTAAGGTATAGATTGTAGGGTATAGAGTGTATGGTATAGACTGTAGAGTGTAGGGTATAGAGTGTAGAGTGTAGGGTATAGAGTGTAGGGTATAGTGTGTAGAGTGTAGGGTATAGAGTGTAGGGTATAGACTGTAGGGTATAGAGTGTAGAGTGTAGGGTATAGAGTGTAGGGTATAGAGTATAGAGTGTAGGGTATAGAGTGTAGGATATAGAGTGTATGGAATAGAGTGTAGAGTGTAGAGTGTATGGCATAGAGTGTACGGTATAGAGTGTAGGGTATAGAGTGTAGAGTGTAGCGTGTAGGGTACAGAGTGTAGAGTGTAGGGTATAGAGTGTATGGTATAGAGTGTAGAGTGTAGGGTATAGAGTGTAGGGTATAGAGTGTAGGGTATTGAGTGTAAGGTATAGAGTGTAGGGTATAGAGTGTAGAGTGTAGGGTATAGAGTGTAGAGTGTAGGGTATAGAGTGTAGGGTATAGAGTGTATGGTATAGAGTGTATGGTATATAGTGTAGGGTATAGAGTGTTTGGTATAGAGTGTAGGGTATAGAGTGTACAGTGTAGGGTATATATTGTAGAGTGTAGAGTGTAGGGTATAGAGTGTAGCGCATAGTGTTTATGGAATCGAGTGTATGGTATAGAGTGTAGGATATAGAGTGTAGGGTATAGAGTGTAGAGTGTAGGGTATAGAGTGTAGGGTATAGAGTGTAGGGTATAGAGTGCATGGTATAGAGTGTATGGTATAGATTGTAGGGTATAGAGTGTAGGGTATAGAGTGTAGAGTGTAGGGTATAGAGTGTAGAGTGTAGGGTATAGAGTGTAGGGTATAGAGTGTAGAGTGTAGGGTATAGAGTGTAGGGTATAGAGTGTAGGGTATAGAGTGTAGAGTGTAGGGTATAGAATGTAGGGTATAGAGTATAGAGTGTAGGGTATAGAGTGTAGGGTATAGAGTGTAGGGTACAGAGTGTAGGGTATATAGTGTAGAGTGTAGGGTATAGAGTGTAGGGTATAGAATGTAGGGTTTAGAGTGTATAGTATAGAGTGTGGGGTATTGAGTGTAGGGTATAGAGTGTAGGGTATAGAGTGTAGAGTGTAGGGTATAGAGTGTAGAGTGTAGGGTATAGAGTGTAGGGTATAGAGTGTAGGGTATAGAGTGTATGGTATAGAGTGTATGGTATATAGTGTAGGGTATAGAGTGTTTGGTATAGAGTGTAGGGTATAGAGTGTAGGGTATAGATTGTAGAGTGTAGAGTGTAGGGTATAGAGTGTAGGGTTTAGAGTGTAGGGTATAGAGTGTATGGTATAGAGTGTATGGTATATAGTGTAGGGTATAGAGTGTTTGGTATAGAGTGTAGTGTATAGAGTGTAGAGTGTAGGGTATATATTGTAGAGTGTAGAGTGTAGGGTATAGAGTGTAGGGCATAGTGTTTATGGAATAGAGTGTATGGTATAGAGTGTAGGATATAGAATGTAGGGTATAGAGTGTAGAGTGTAGGGTATAGAGTGTAGGGTATAGAGTGTAGGGTATTGAGTGTATGGTATAGATTGTATGGTATAGATTGTAGGGTATAGAGTGTAGGGTATAGAGTGTAGAGTGTAGGGTATAGAGTGTAGAGTGTAGGGTATAGAGTGTAGGGTATAGAGTGTAGAGTGTAGGGTATAGAGTGTAGGGTATAGAGTGTAGGGTATAGAGTGTAGAGTGAAGGGTATAGAGTGTAGGGTATAGAGTATAGAGTGTAGGGTATAGAGTGTAGGGTATATAGTGTAGGGTATAGAGTGTAGGGTATTTAGTGTAGAGTGTAGGGTATATAGTGTAGGCTATAGAGTGTAGGGTATAGAGTGTATGGTATAGAGTGTAGAGTGTAGGGTATAGAGTGTGGGGTATTGAGTGTAGGGTATAGAGTGTAGGGTATAGAGTGTAGAGTGTAGGGTATAGAGTGTAGACTGTAGGGTATAGAGTGTAGGGTATAGAGTGTAGGGTATAGAGTGTATGATATAGAGTGTATGGTATATAGTGTAGGGTATAGAGTGTTTGGTATAGAGTGTAGGGTATAGAGTGTAGAGTATAGGGTATAGATTGTAGAGTGTAGAGTGTAGGGTATAGAGTGTAGGGTATAGAGTGTAATGTATAGAGTGTAGAGTGTAGGGTATAGAGTGTAGGGTATAGATTGTAGGGTATAGAGTGTATGGTATAGAGTGTAAGGTATAGATTGTAGGGTATAGAGTGTATGGTATAGACTGTAGAGTGTAGGGTATAGAGTGTAGAGTGTAGGGTATAGAGTGTAGGGTATAGTGTGTAGAGTGTAGGGTATAGAGTGTAGGGTATATACTGAAGGGTATAGAGTGTAGAGTGTAGGGTATAGAGTGTAGGGTATAGAGTATAGAGTGTAGGGTATAGAGTGTAGGGTATAGAGTGTAGGGTATAGAGTGTAGGGTATAGAGTGTAGGGTATAGAGTGTAGAGTGTAGGGTATAGAGTGTAGGGTACAGAGTGTAGGGTATAGAGTGTAGAGTGTAGGGTATAGAGTGTAGGGTATAGAGTGTAGGGTATAGATTGTAGAGTGTAGGGATTAGAGTGTAGGGTATAGTAACATAGTAACATAGTAACATAGTTAGTAAGGCCGAAAAAAGACATTTGTCCATCCAGTTCAGCCTATATTCCATCATAATAAATCCCCAGATCTACGTCCTTCTACAGAACCTAATTGTATGATACAATATTGTTCTGCTCCAGGAAGACATCCAGGCCTCTCTTGAACCCCTCGACTGAGTTCGCCATCACCACCTCCTCAGGCAAGCAATTCCAGATTCTCACTGCCCTAACAGTAAAGAATCCTCTTCTATGTTGGTGGAAAAACCTTCTCTCCTCCAGACGCAAAGAATGCCCTCTTGTGCCCGTCACCTTCCTTGGTATAAACAGATCCTCAGCGAGATATTTGTATTGTCCCCTTATATACTTATACATGGTTATTAGATCGCCCCTCAGTCGTCTTTTTTCTAGACTAAATAATCCTAATGTGTGTAGAGTGTAGCGTGTAGGGTACAGAGTGTAGAGTGTAGGGTATAGAGTGTATGGTATAGAGTGTAGAGTGTAGGGTATAGAGTGTAGGGTATAGAGTGTAGGGTATTGAGTGTAAGGTATAGAGTGTAGGGTATAGAGTGTAGAGTGTAGGGTATAGAGTGTAGAGTGTAGGGTATAGAGTGTAGGGTATAGAGTGTATGGTATAGAGTGTATGGTATATAGTGTAGGGTATAGAGTGTTTGGTATAGAGTGTAGGGTATAGAGTGTACAGTGTAGGGTATATATTGTAGAGTGTAGAGTGTAGGGTATAGAGTGTAGCGCATAGTGTTTATGGAATCGAGTGTATGGTATAGTGTAGGATATAGAGTGTAGGGTATAGAGTGTAGAGTGTAGGGTATAGAGTGTAGGGTATAGAGTGTAGGGTATAGAGTGCATGGTATAGAGTGTATGGTATAGATTGTAGGGTATAGAGAGTAGGGTATAGAGTGTAGAGTGTAGGGTATAGAGTGTAGAGTGTAGGGTATAGAGTGTAGGGTATAGAGTGTAGAGTGTAGGGTATAGAGTGTAGGGTATAGAGTGTAGGGTATAGAGTGTAGAGTGTAGGGTATAGAGTGTAGGGTATAGAGTATAGAGTGTAGGGTATAGAGTGTAGGGTATATAGTGTAGGGTACAGAGTGTAGGGTATATAGTGTAGAGTGTAGGGTATAGAGTGTAGGGTATAGAATGTAGGGTTTAGAGTGTATAGTATAGAGTGTGGGGTATTGAGTGTAGGGTATAGAGTGTAGGGTATAGAGTGTAGAGTGTAGGGTATAGAGTGTAGAGTGTAGGGTATAGAGTGTAGGATATAGAGTGTAGGGTATAGAGTGTATGGTATAGAGTGTATGGTATATAGTGTAGGGTATAGAGTGTTTGGTATAGAGTGTAGGGTATAGAGTGTAGGGTATAGATTGTAGAGTGTAGAGTGTAGGGTATAGAGTGTAGGGTATAGAGTGTAGGGTATAGAGTGTATGGTATAGAGTGTATGGTATATAGTGTAGGGTATAGAGTGTTTGGTATAGAGTGTAGTGTATAGAGTGTAGAGTGTAGGGTATATATTGTAGAGTGTAGAGTGTAGGGTATAGAGTGTAGGGCATAGTGTTTATGGAATAGAGTGTATGGTATAGAGTGTAGGATATAGAATGTAGGGTATAGAGTGTAGAGTGTAGGGTATAGAGTGTAGGGTATAGAGTGTAGGGTATTGAGTGTATGGTATAGATTGTATGGTATAGATTGTAGGGTATAGAGTGTAGGGTATAGAGTGTAGAGTGTAGGGTATAGAGTGTAGAGTGTAGGGTATAGAGTGTAGGGTATAGAGTGTAGAGTGTAGGGTATAGAGTGTAGGGTATAGAGTGTAGGGTATAGAGTGTAGAGTGAAGGGTATAGAGTGTAGGGTATAGAGTATAGAGTGTAGGGTATAGAGTGTAGGGTATATAGTGTAGGGTATAGAGTGTAGGGTATTTAGTGTAGAGTGTAGGGTATAGAGTGTAGGCTACAGAGTGTAGGGTATAGAGTGTATGGTATAGAGTGTAGAGTGTAGGGTATAGAGTGTGGGGTATTGAGTGTAGGGTATAGAGTGTAGGGTATAGAGTGTAGAGTGTAGGGTATAGAGTGTAGACTGTAGGGTATAGAGTGTAGGGTATAGAGTGTAGGGTATAGAGTGTATGGTATAGAGTGTATGGTATATAGTGTAGGGTATAGAGTGTTTGGTATAGAGTGTAGGGTATAGAGTGTAGAGTATAGGGTATAGATTGTAGAGTGTAGAGTGTAGGGTATAGAGTGTAGGGTATAGAGTGTAATGTATAGAGTGTAGAGTGTAGGGTATAGAGTGTAGGGTATAGATTGTAGGGTATAGAGTGTATGGTATAGAGTGTAAGGTATAGATTGTAGGGTATAGAGTGTATGGTATAGACTGTAGAGTGTAGGGTATAGAGTGTAGAGTGTAGGGTATAGAGTGTAGGGTATAGTGTGTAGAGTGTAGGGTATAGAGTGTAGGGTATATACTGAAGGGTATAGAGTGTAGAGTGTAGGGTATAGAGTGTAGGGTATAGAGTATAGAGTGTAGGGTATAGAGTGTAGGGTATAGAGTGTAGGGTATAGATTGTAGAGTGTAGGGATTAGAGTGTAGGGTATAGTAACATAGTAACATAGTAACATAGTTAGTAAGGCCGAAAAAAGACATTTGTCCATCCAGTTCAGCCTATATTCCATCATAATAAATCCCCAGATCTACGTCCTTCTACAGAACCTAATTGTATGATACAATATTGTTCTGCTCCAGGAAGACATCCAGGCCTCTCTTGAACCCCTCGACTGAGTTCGCCATCACCACCTCCTCAGGCAAGCAATTCCAGATTCTCACTGCCCTAACAGTAAAGAATCCTCTTCTATGTTGGTGGAAAAACCTTCTCTCCTCCAGACGCAAAGAATGCCCTCTTGTGCCCGTCACCTTCCTTGGTATAAACAGATCCTCAGCGAGATATTTGTATTGTCCCCTTATATACTTATACATGGTTATTAGATCGCCCCTCAGTCGTCTTTTTTCTAGACTAAATAATCCTAATTTCGCTAATCTTTCTGGGTATTGTAGTTCTCCCATCCCCTTTATTAATTTTGTTGCCCTCCTTTGTACTCTCTCTAGTTCCATTATATCCTTCCTGAGCACCGGTGCCCAAAACTAGACACAGTACTCCATGCGCGGTCTAACTAGGGATTTGTACAGAGGCAGTATAATGCTCTCATCATGTGTATCCAGACCTCTTTTAATGCACCCCATGATCCTGTTTGCCTTGGCAGCTGCTGCCTGGCACTGGCTGCTCCAGGTAAGTTTATCATTAACTAGGATCCCCAAGCCCTTCTCCCTGTCAGATTTACCCAGTGGTTTCCCATTCAGTGTGTAATGGTGATATTGATTCCTTCTTCCCATGTGTATAACCTTACATTTATCATTGTTAAACCTCATCTGCCACCTTTCAGCCCAAGTTTCCAACTTATCCAGATCCATCTGTAGCAGAATACTATCTTCTCTTGTATTAACTGCTTTACATAGTTTTGTATCATCTGCAAATATCGATATTTTACTGTGTAAACCTTCTACCAGATCATTAATGAATATGTTGAAGAGAACAGGTCCCAATACTGACCCCTGCGGTACCCCACTGGTCACAGCGACCCAGTTAGAGACTATACCATTTATAACCACCCTCTGCTTTCTATCACTAAGCCAGTTACTAACCCATTTACACACATTTTCCCCCAGACCAAGCATTCTCATTTTGTGTACCAACCTCTTGTGCAGCACGATATCAAACGCTTTGGAAAAATCTAGATATACCACGTCCAATGACTCACCGTGGTCCAGCCTATAGCTTACCTCTTCATAAAAACTGATTAGATTGGTTTGACAGGAGCGATTTCTCATAAACCCATGCTGATATGGAGTTAAACAGTTATTCTCATTGAGATAATCCAGAATAACATCCCTCAGAAACCCTTCAAATATTTTACCAACAATAGAGGTTAGACTTACTGGCCTATAATTTCCAGGTTCACTTTTAGAGCCCTTTTTGAATATTGGCACCACATTTGCTATGCGCCAATCCTGCGGAACAGACCCTGTCGCTATAGAGTCCCTAAAAATAAGAAATAATGGTTTATCTATTACATTACTTAGTTCTCTTAGTACTCGTGGGTGTATGCCATCCGGACCCGGAGATTTATCTATTTTAATCTTATTTAGCCGGTTTCGCACTTCTTCTTGGGTTAGATTGGTGACCCTTAATATAGGGTTTACATTGTTTCTTGGGATTTCATCTAGCATTTCATTTTCCACCGTGAATACCGTGGAGAAGAAGGTGTTTAATATGTTAGCTTTTTCCTCGTCATCTACAACCATTCTTTCCTCACTATTTTTTAAGGGGCCTACATTTTCAGTTTTTATTCTTTTACTATTGATATAGTTGAAGAACAGTTTGGGATTAGTTTTACTCTCCTTAGCAATGTGCTTCTCTGTTTCCTTTTTGGCAGCTTTAATTAGTTTTTTAGATAAAGTATTTTTCTCCCTATAGTTTTTTAGAGCTTCAATAGTGCCATCCTGCTTTAGTAGTGCAAATGCTTTCTTTTTACTGTTAATTGCCTGTCTTACTTCTTTGTTTAGCCACATTGGGTTTTTCCTATTTCTAGTCCTTTTATTCCCACAAGGTATAAACCACTTACACTGCCTATTTAGGATGTTCTTAAACATTTCCCATTTATTATCTGTATTCTTATTTCTGAGGATATTGTCCCAGTCTACCAGATTAAGGGCATCTCTAAGCTGGTCAAACTTTGCCTTCCTAAAGTTCAGTGTTTTTGTGACTCCCTGACAAGTCCCCCTAGTGAAAGACAGGTGAAACTGTACAATATTGTGGTCGCTATTTCCTAGATGCCCGACCACCTGCAGATTTGCTATTCTGTCAGGTCTATTAGATAGTATTAGGTCTAAAAGTGCTGCTCCTCTGGTTGGATTCTGCACCAATTTTGAAAGATAATTTTTCTTGGTTATTAGCAGAAACCTGTTGCCTTTATGGGTTTCACAGGTTTCTGTTTCCCAGTTAATATCCGGGTAGTTAAAGTCCCCCATAACCAGGACCTCATTATGGGTTGCAGCTTCATCTATCTGCTTTAGAAGTAGACTTTCCATGGTTTCTGTTATATTTGGGGGTTTGTAACAGACCCCAATGAGAATTTTGTTACCATTTTTCCCTCCATGAATTTCGACCCATATGGACTCGACATCCTCATTTCCTTCGCTAATATCCTCCCTTAAAGTGGACTTTAGACAAGACTTTACATAGAGACAAACCCCTCCTCCTCTCCGATTTTTACGATCCTTTCTAAACAGACTGTAACCCTGTAAGTTAACTGCCCAGTCATAGCTTTCATCTAACCATGTCTCGGTTATTCCCACTATGTCAAAGTTACCTGTAGATATTTCTGCTTCTAGTTCTTCCATCTTGTTTGTCAGGCTTCTGGCGTTTGCGAGCATGCAGTTTAGAGGATTTTGTTTTGTTCCAATCTCCTCGCTGTGGATTGTTTTAGAAATGTTCTTACCTCCCTTCTGAGTATGTTTTCCTGGATCTTCTTTGTTCAAGTCTAATGTTTTTCTTCCCGTCCCCTCTTCTTCTAGTTTAACGCCCTCCTGATGAGTGTAGCGAGTCTTCTGGCGAATGTGTGTTTCCCAGGTTTGTTGAGGTGTAGTCCGTCTCTGGCAAGGAGTCCATCGTACAAGTAATTCACACCGTGGTCCAGGAATCCGAATCCTTGTTGTCTGCACCATCGTCTTAGCCAGTTGTTTGCATCAAGGATCCTGTTCCATCTCCTGGTGCCATGCCCGTCTACTGGAAGGAGAGAAGAAAAAACTACCTGTGCATCCAGTTCCTTTACTTTCTTCCCCAACTCTTCAAAGTCTTTGCAGATTGTCGGTAGGTCCTTCCTTGCCGTGTCATTGGTGCCAACATGTATCAGAAGAAATGGGTGGACGTCCTTGGAGCTGAAGAGCTTTGGTATCCTATCGGTCACATCCTTGATCATCGCACCTGGAAGGCAGCATACTTCTCTTGCAGTTATGTCCGGTCTGCAGATGGCTGCTTCTGTGCCTCTCAGTAGTGAGTCTCCCACCACCACCACTCTTCGTTGCTTCTTGGCTGTACTTTTTGCTGTGACTTGTTGCTGTGTACCATTTTCTTTTTTGCTTGCTGGTGTTGCTTCATCCTTAGGTGTGCCATCTTCATCCTCTACAAAGATTTGATATCGGTTCTTCAGTTGTGTGGTTGGTGATTTCTCCATGGTCTTCTTGCTTCTTTTGGTCACATGCTTCCACTCATCTGCTTTTGGAGGTTCTCTGACACTTTTTTCACCTTCTGTGACCAGTAGAGATGCTTCTGTTCTGTCTAGAAAGTCTTCATTCTCTTTGATGAGTTTCAAAGTTGCTATTCTTTCTTCCAGACCCCGCACCTTTTCTTCTAAAAGGGCCACTAGTCTACACTTCTGACAGGTGAAATTTGATTCTTCTTCTGGTCGATCTGTGAACATGTAGCACATGCTGCAGCTCACCATGTAGGTTGTCACATCTGCCATGTTGCTCCTAGATCCTGCTGACTTGCTGTGTGTTTTCCTTCTTGTGTAATCTACTCAGCCAAGCTCTCTTGCAATAATGTCCTACAGGCAGGGTATAGAGTGTAGGGTATAGAGTGTAGGGTATAGAGTGTATGGAATAGATTGTAGAGTGTAGGGTATAGAGTGTAGGGTATAGAGTGTAGGGTATAGAGTGTAGAGTGTAGGGTATAGAGTGTAGAGTGTAGGGTATAGAGTGTAGGGTATAGAGTGTAGAGTGTAGGGTATAGAGTGTAGGGTATAGAGTATAGAGTGTAGGGGATAGAGTGTAGGGTATATAGTGTAGGGTATAGAGTGTAGGGTATTTAGTGTAGAGTGTAGGGTATAGAGTGTAGGCTACAGAGTGTAGGGTATAGAGTGTATGGTATAGAGTGTAGAGTGTAGGGTATAGAGTGTGGGGTATTGAGTGTAGGGTATAGAGTGTAGGGTATAGAGTGTAGAGTGTAGGGTATAGAGTGTAGAGTGTAGGGTATAGCGTGTAGGGTATAGAGTGTAGGGTATAGAGTGTATGGTATAGAGTGTATGGTATATAGTGTAGGGTATAGAGTGTTTGGTATAGAGTGTAGGGTATAGAGTGTAGAGTATAGGGTATAGATTGTAGAGTGTAGAGTGTAGGGTATAGAGTGTAGGGTATAGAGTGTAATGTATAGAGTGTAGAGTGTAGGGTATAGAGTGTAGGGTATAGATTGTAGGGTATAGAGTGTATGGTATAGAGTGTAAGGTATAGATTGTAGGGTATAGAGTGTATGGTATAGACTGTAGAGTGTAGGGTATAGAGTGTAGAGTGTAGGGTATAGAGTGTAGGGTATAGTGTGTAGAGTGTAGGGTATAGAGTGTAGGGTATAGAGTGTAGGGTATTGAGTGTAAGGTATAGAGTGTAGGGTATAGAGTGTAGAGTGTAGGGTATAGAGTGTAGGGTATAGAGTGTAGGGTATAGAGTGTATGGTATAGAGTGTATGGTATATAGTGTAGGGTATAGAGTGTTTGGTATAGAGTGTAGGGTATAGAGTGTACAGTGTAGGGTATATATTGTAGAGTGTAGAGTGTAGGGTATAGAGTGTAGGGCATAGTGTTTATGTAATCGAGTGTATGGTATAGAGTGTAGGATATAGAGTGTAGGGTATAGAGTGTAGAGTGTAGGGTATAGAGTGTAGGGTATAGAGTGTAGGGTATAGAGTGCATGGTATAGAGTGTATGGTATAGATTGTAGGGTATAGAGTGTAGGGTATAGAGTGTAGAGTGTAGGGTATAGAGTGTAGAGTGTAGGGTATAGAGTGTAGGGTATAGAGTGTAGAGTGTAGGGTATAGAGTGTAGGGTATAGAGTGTAGGGTATAGAGTGTAGAGTGTAGGGTATAGAGTGTAGGGTATAGAGTATAGAGTGTAGGGTATAGAGTGTAGGGTATATAGTGTAGGGTATAGAGTGTAGGGTATATAGTGTAGAGTGTAGGGTATAGAGTGTAGGGTATAGAATGTAGGGTATAGAGTGTATAGTATAGAGTGTGGGGTATTGAGTGTAGGGTATAGAGTGTAGGGTATAGAGTGTAGAGTGTAGGGTATAGAGTGTAGAGTGTAGGGTATAGAGTGTAGGGTATAGAGTGTAGGGTATAGAGTGTATGGTATAGAGTGTATGGTATATAGTGTAGGGTATAGAGTGTTTGGTATAGAGTGTAGGGTATAGAGTGTAGGGTATAGATTGTAGAGTGTAGAGTGTAGGGTATAGAGTGTAGGGTATAGAGTGTAGGGTATAGAGTGTATGGTATAATGTGTATGGTATATAGTGTAGGGTATAGAGTGTTTGGTATAGAGTGTAGTGTATAGAGTGTAGAGTGTAGGGTATATATTGTAGAGTGTAGAGTGTAGGTTATAGAGTGTAGGGCATAGTGTTTATGGAATAGAGTGTATGGTATAGAGTGTAGGATATAGAATGTAGGGTATAGAGTGTAGAGTGTAGGGTATAGAGTCTAGGGTATAGAGTGTAGGGTATAGAGTGTATGGTATAGATTGTATGGTATAGATTGTAGGGTATAGAGTGTAGGGTATAGAGTGTAGAGTGTAGGGTATAGAGTGTAGAGTGTAGGGTATAGAGTGTAGGGTATAGAGTGTAGAGTGTAGGGTATAGAGTGTAGGGTATAGAGTGTAGGGTATAGAGTGTAGAGTGAAGGGTATAGAGTGTAGGGTATAGAGTATAGAGTGTAGGGTATAGAGTGTAGGGTATATAGTGTAGGGTATAGAGTGTAGGGTATTTAGTGTAGAGTGTAGGGTATATAGTGTAGGCTATAGAGTGTAGGGTATAGAGTGTATGGTATAGAGTGTAGAGTGTAGGGTATAGAGTGTGGGGTATTGAGTGTAGGGTATAGAGTGTAGGGTATATAGTGTAGAGTGTAGGGTATAGAGTGTAGAGTGTAGGGTATAGAGTGTAGGGTATAGAGTGTAGGGTATAGAGTGTATGGTATAGAGTGTATGGTATATAGTGTAGGGTATAGAGTGTTTGGTATAGAGTGTAGGGTATAGAGTGTAGAGTATAGGGTATAGAATGTAGAGTGTAGAGTGTAGGTTATAGAGTGTAGGGTATAGAGTGTAATGTATAGAGTGTAGAGTGTAGGGTATAGAGTGTAGGGTATAGATTGTAGGGTATAGAGTGTATGGTATAGAGTGTAAGGTATAGATTGTAGGGTATAGAGTGTATGGTATAGACTGTAGAGTGTAGGGTATAGAGTATAGAGTGTAGGGTATAGAGTGTAGGGTATAGTGTGTAGAGTGTAGGGTATAGAGTGTAGGGTATAGACTGTAGGGTATAGAGTGTAGAGTGTAGGGTATAGAGTGTAGGGTATAGAGTATAGAGTGTAGGGTATAGAGTGTAGGGTATAGAGTGTAGAATGTAGGGTATAGAGTGTAGAGTGTAGGGTATAGAGTGTAGGGTACAGAGTGTAGGGTATAGAGTGTAGAGTGTAGGGTATAGAGTGTAGGGTATAGAGTGTAGGGTATAGATTGTAGAGTGTAGGGATTAGAGTGTAGGGTATAGTAACATAGTAACATAGTAACATAGTTAGTAAGGCCGAAAAAAGACATTTGTCCATCCAGTTCAGCCTATATTCCATCATAATAAATCCCCAGATCTACGTCCTTCTACAGAACCTAATTGTATGATACAATTTTGTTCTGCTCCAGGAAGACATCCAGGCCTCTCTTGAACCCCTCGACTGAGTTCGCCATCACCACCTCCTCAGGCAAGCAATTCCAGATTCTCACTGCCCTAACAGTAAAGAATCCTCTTCTATGTTGGTGGAAAAACCTTCTCTCCTCCAGACGCAAAGAATGCCCCCTTGTGCCCGTCACCTTCCTTGGTATAAACAGATCCTCAGCGAGATATTTGTATTGTCCCCTTATATACTTATACATGGTTATTAGATCGCCCCTCAGTCGTCTTTTTTCTAGACTAAATAATCCTAATTTCGCTAATCTTTCTGGGTATTGTAGTTCTCCCATCCCCTTTATTAATTTTGTTGCCCTCCTTTGTACTCTCTCTAGTTCCATTATATCCTTCCTGAGCACCGGTGCCCAAAACTAGACACAGTACTCCATGCGCGGTCTAACTAGGGATTTGTACAGAGGCAGTATAATGCTCTCATCATGTGTATCCAGACCTCTTTTAATGCACCCCATGATCCTGTTTGCCTTGGCAGCTGCTGCCTGGCACTGGCTGCTCCAGGTAAGTTTATCATTAACTAGGATCCCCAAGTCCTTCTCCCTGTCAGATTTACCCAGTGGTTTCCCATTCAGTGTGTAATGGTGATATTGATTCCTTCTTCCCATGTGTATAACCTTACATTTATCATTGTTAAACCTCATCTGCCACCTTTCAGCCCAAGTTTCCAACTTATCCAGATCCATCTGTAGCAGAATACTATCTTCTCTTGTATTAACTGCTTTACATAGTTTTGTATCATCTGCAAATATCGATATTTTACTGTGTAAACCTTCTACCAGATCATTAATGAATATGTTGAAGAGAACAGGTCCCAATACTGACCCCTGCGGTACCCCACTGGTCACAGCGACCCAGTTAGAGACTATACCATTTATAACCACCCTCTGCTTTCTATCACTAAGCCAGTTACTAACCCATTTACACACATTTTCCCCCAGACCAAGCATTCTCATTTTGTGTACCAACCTCTTGTGCGGCACGGTATCAAACGCTTTGGAAAAATCTAGATATACCACGTCCAATGACTCACCGTGGTCCAGCCTATAGCTT
This sequence comes from Ranitomeya imitator, assembly GCF_032444005.1. Lineage (NCBI taxonomy): Eukaryota > Metazoa > Chordata > Amphibia > Anura > Dendrobatidae > Ranitomeya > Ranitomeya imitator. Next base: position 676,276,835 of record NC_091283.1, on the reverse strand, counting down.
ACCTCTTCATAAAAACTGATTAGATTGGTTTGACAGGAGCGATTTCTCATAAACCCATGCTGATATGGAGTTAAACAGTTATTCTCATTGAGATAATCCAGAATAACATCCCTCAGAAACCCTTCAAATATTTTACCAACAATAGAGGTTAGACTTACTGGCCTATAATTTCCAGGTTCACTTTTAGAGCCCTTTTTGAATATTGGCACCACATTTGCTATGCGCCAATCCTGCGGAACAGACCCTGTCGCTATAGAGTCCCTAAAAATAAGAAATAATGGTTTATCTATTACATTACTTAGTTCTCTTAGTACTCGTGGGTGTATGCCATCCGGACCCGGAGATTTATCTATTTTAATCTTATTTAGCCGGTTTCGCACTTCTTCTTGGGTTAGATTGGTGACCCTTAATATAGGGTTTACATTGTTTCTTGGGATTTCACCTAGCATTTCATTTTCCACCGTGAATACCGTGGAGAAGAAGGTGTTTAATATGTTAGCTTTTTCCTCGTCATCTACAACCATTCTTTCCTCACTATTTTTTAAGGGGCCTACATTTTCAGTTTTTATTCTTTTACTATTGATATAGTTGAAGAACAGTTTGGGATTAGTTTTACTCTCCTTAGCAATGTGCTTCTCTGTTTCCTTTTTGGCAGCTTTAATTAGTTTTTTAGATAAAGTATTTTTCTCCCTATAGCTTTTTAGAGCTTCAATAGTGCCATCCTGCTTTAGTAGTGCAAATGCTTTCTTTTTACTGTTAATTGCCTGTCTTACTTCTTTGTTTAGCCACATTGGGTTTTTCCTATTTCTAGTCCTTTTATTCCCACAAGGTATAAACCACTTACACTGCCTATTTAGGATGTTCTTAAACATTTCCCATTTATTATCTGTATTCTTATTTCTGAGGATATTGTCCCAGTCTACCAGATTAAGGGCATCTCTAAGCTGGTCAAACTTTGCCTTCCTAAAGTTCAGTGTTTTTGTGACTCCCTGACAAGTCCCCCTAGTGAAAGACAGGTGAAACTGTACAATATTGTGGTCGCTATTTCCTAGATGCCCGACCACCTGCAGATTTGCTATTCTGTCAGGTCTATTAGATAGTATTAGGTCTAAAAGTGCTGCTCCTCTGGTTGGATTCTGCACCAATTGTGAAAGATAATATTTCTTGGTTATTAGCAGAAACCTGTTGCCTTTATGGGTTTCACAGGTTTCTGTTTCCCAGTTAATATCCGGGTAGTTAAAGTCCCCCATAACCAGGACCTCATTATGGGTTGCAGCTTCATCTATCTGCTTTAGAAGTAGACTTTCCATGGTTTCTGTTATATTTGGGGGTTTGTAACAGACCCCAATGAGAATTTTGTTACCATTTTTCCCTCCATGAATTTCGACCCATATGGACTCGACATCCTCATTTCCTTCGCTAATATCCTCCCTTAAAGTGGACTTTAGACAAGACTTTACATAGAGACAAACCCCTCCTCCTCTCCGATTTTTACGATCCTTTCTAAACAGACTGTAACCCTGTAAGTTAACTGCCCAGTCATAGCTTTCATCTAACCATGTCTCGGTTATTTCCACTATGTCAAAGTTACCTGTAGATATTTCTGCTTCTAGTTCTTCCATCTTGTTTGTCAGGCTTCTGGCGTTTGCGAGCATGCAGTTTAGAGGATTTTGTTTTGTTCCAATCTCCTCGCTGTGGATTGTTTTAGAAATGTTCTTACCTCCCTTCTGAGTATGTTTTCCTGGATCTTCTTTGTTCAAGTCTAATGTTTTTCTTCCCGTCCCCTCTTCTTCTAGTTTAACGCCCTCCTGATGAGTGTAGCGAGTCTTCTGGCGAATGTGTGTTTCCCAGGTTTGTTGAGGTGTAGTCCGTCTCTGGCAAGGAGTCCATCGTACAAGTAATTCACACCGTGGTCCAGGAATCCGAATCCTTGTTGTCTGCACCATCGTCTTAGCCAGTTGTTTGCATCAAGGATCCTGTTCCATCTCCTGGTGCCATGCCCGTCTACTGGAAGGAGAGAAGAAAAAACTACCTGTGCATCCAGTTCCTTTACTTTCTTCCCCAACTCTTCAAAGTCTTTGCAGATTGTCGGTAGGTCCTTCCTTGCCGTGTCATTGGTGCCAACATGTATCAGAAGAAATGGGTGGACGTCCTTGGAGCTGAAGAGCTTTGGTATCCTATCGGTCACATCCTTGATCATCGCACCTGGAAGGCAGCATACTTCTCTTGCAGTTATGTCCGGTCTGCAGATGGCTGCTTCTGTGCCTCTCAGTAGTGAGTCTCCCACCACCACCACTCTTCGTTGCTTCTTGGCTGTACTTTTTGCTGTGACTTGTTGCTGTGTACCATTTTCTTTTTTGCTTGCTGGTGTTGCTTCATCCTTAGGTGTGCCATCTTCATCCTCTACAAAGATTTGATATCGGTTCTTCAGTTGTGTGGTTGGTGATTTCTCCATGGTCTTCTTGCTTCTTTTGGTCACATGCTTCCACTCATCTGCTTTTGGAGGTTCTCTGACACTTTTTTCACCTTCTGTGACCAGTAGAGATGCTTCTGTTCTGTCTAGAAAGTCTTCATTCTCTTTGATGAGTTTCAAAGTTGCTATTCTTTCTTCCAGACCCCGCACCTTTTCTTCTAAAAGGGCCACTAGTCTACACTTCTGACAGGTGAAATTTGATTCTTCTTCTGGTCGATCTGTGAACATGTAGCACATGCTGCAGCTCACCATGTAGGTTGTCACATCTGCCATGTTGCTCCTAGATCCTGCTGACTTGCTGTGTGTTTTCCTTATTGTGTAATCTACTCAGCCAAGCTCTCTTGCAATAATGTCCTACAGGCAGGGTATAGAGTGTAGGGTATAGAGTGTAGGGTATAGAGTGTATGGAATATATTGTAGAGTGTAGGGTATAGAGTGTATGGTATAGAGTGTAGGGTATAGAGTGTAGGGTATAGAGTGTATGGTATGGAGTGTATGGTATAGATTGTAGGGTATAGAGTGTAGGGTATAGATTGTAGAGTGTAGGGTATAGAGTGTAGGGTATAGAGTGTAGAGTGTAGGGTATAGAGTGTAGGGTATAGATTGTAGAGTGTAGGGATTAGAGTGTAGGGTATAGAGTGTAGGGTATAGAGTGTAGAGTGTAGGGTATGGGGTGTAGGGTATAGGGTATGGAGTGTAGGGTATAGAGTTGAGTGTAGGGTATAGAGTGGAGGGTATAGAGTGTATGGAATAGAGTGTAGAGTGTAGGGTATAGAGTGTATGGTATAGAGTGTAGGGTATAGAGTGTAGGGTATAGAGTGTATGGTATAGAGTGTATGGTATAGATTGTAGGGTATAGAGTGTAGAGTGTAGGGTATAGAGTGTAGAGTGTAGGGTATAGAGTGTAGGGTATAGAGTGTAGAGTGTAGGGTATAGAGAGTAGGGTATAGAGTGTAGGGTATAGAGTGTAGAGTGTAGGGTATAGAGTGTAGGGTATAGAGTGTAGGGTATAGAGTGTAGGGTATAGAGTTTAGAGTGTAGGGTATAGAGTGTAGGGTATAGAGTGTAGGGTATAGAGTGTAGAGTGTAGGGTATAGAGTGTAGGGTATAGAGTGTAGGGTATAGATTATAGAATGTAGGGATTAGAGTGTAGGGTATAGAGTGTAGGGTATAGAGTGTAGAGTGTAGGGTATAGAGTGTAGGGTATAGAGTATAGAGTGTAGGGTATAGAGTGTAGGGTATAGAGTGTATGGAATAGAGTGTAGAGTGTAGAGTGTAGGGCATAGAGTATATGGTATAGAGTGTAGGGTATAGAGTGTAGAGTGTAGCGTGTAGGGTACAGAGTGTAGAGTGTAGGGTATAGAGTGTATGGTATAGAGTGTAGAGTGTAGGGTATAGAGTGTAGGGTATAGAGTGTAGGGTATTGAGTGTAAGGTATAGAGTGTAGGGTATAGAGTGTAGAGTGTAGGGTATAGAGTGTAGAGTGTAGGGTATAGAGTGTAGGGTATAGAGTGTAGGGTATAGAGTGTATGGTATAGAGTGTATGGTATATAGTGTAGGGTATAGAGTGTTTGGTATAGAGTGTAGGGAATAGAGTGTAGAGTGTAGGGTATATATTGTAGAGTGTAGAGTGTAGGGTATAGAGTGTAGGGCATAGTGTTTATGGAATAGAGTGTATGGTATAGAGTGTAGGATATAGAGTGTACGGTATAGAGTGTAGAGTGTAGGGTATAGAGTGTAGGTATAGAGTGTAGGGTATAGAGTGTATGGTATAGAGTGTATGGTATAGATTGTAGGGTATAGAGTGTAGGGTATAGAGTGTAGAGTGTAGGGTATAGAGTGTAGAGTGTAGGGTATAGAGTGTAGGGTATAGAGTGTAGAGTGTAGGGTATAGAGTGTAGGGTATAGAGTGTAGGATATAGAGTATAGAGTGTAGGGTATAGAGTGTAGGGTATATAGTGTAGGGTATAGAGTGTAGGGTATATAGTGTAGAGTGTAGGGTATAGAGTGTAGGGTATAGAGTGTAGGGAATAGAGTGTATGGTATAGAGTGTAGAGTGTAGGGTATAGACTATGGGGTATTGAGTGTAGGGTATAGAGTGTAGGGTATAGAGTGTAGAGTGTAGGGTATAGAGTGTAGAGTGTAGGGTATAGAGTGTAGGGTATAGAGTGTAGGGTATAGAGTGTATGGTATAGAGTGTATGGTATATAGTGTAGGGTATAGAGTGTTTGGTATAGAGTGTAGGGTATAGAGTGTAGAGTGTAGGGTATAGATTGTAGAGTGTAGAGTGTAGGTTATAGAGTGTAGGGCATAGAGTTTATGGAATATAGTGTATGGTATAGAGTGTAGGGTATAGAGTGTAGGGTATAGAGTGTAATGTATAGAGTGTAGAGAGTAGGGTATAGAGTGTAGGGTATAGAGTGTAGGGTATAGAGTGCATGGTATAGAGTGTAAGGTATAGATTGTAGGGTATAGAGTGTATGGTATAGAGTGTAGAGTGTAGGGTATAGAGTGTAGAGTGTAGGGTATAGAGTGTAGGGTATAGTGTGTAGAGTGTAGGGTTTAGAGTGTAGGGTATAGACTGTAGGGTATAGAGTGTAGGGTATAGAGTATAGAGTGTAGGGTATAGAGTGTAGGATATAGAGTGTATGGAATAGAGTGTAGAGTGTAGAGTGTAGGGCATAGAGTGTATGGTATAGAGTGTAGGGTATAGAGTGTAGAGTGTAGCGTGTAGGGTACAGAGTGTAGAGTGTAGGGTATAGAGTGTATGGTATAGAGTGTAGAGTGTAGGGTATAGAGTGTAGGGTATAGAGTGTAGGGTATTGAGTGTAAGGTATAGAGTGTAGGGTATAGAGTGTAGAGTGTAGAGTGTAGGGTATAGAGTGTAGAGTGTAGGGTATAGAGTGTAGGGTATAGAGTGTATGGTATAGAGTGTATGGTATATAGTGTAGGGTATAGAGTGTTTGGTATAGAGTGTAGGGTATAGAGTGTAGAGTGTAGGGTATATATTGTAGAGTGTAGGGTATAGAGTGTAGGGCATAGTGTTTATGGAATCGAGTGTATGGTATAGAGTGTAGGATATAGAGTGTAGGGTATAGAGTGTAGAGTGTAGGGTATAGAGTGTAGGGTATAGAGTGTAGGGTATAGAGTGTATGGTATAGAGTGTATGGTATAGATTGTAGGGTATAGAGTGTAGGGTATAGAGTGTAGAGTGTAGGGTATAGAGTGTAGGGTATAGAGTGTAGGGTATAGAGTGTAGAGTGTAGGGTATAGAGTGTAGGGTATAGAGTGTAGGGTATAGAGTGTAGGGTATAGAGTATAGAGTGTAGGGTATATAGTGTAGGGTATAGAGTGTAGGGTATATAGTGTAGAGTGTAGGGTATAGAGTGTAGGGTATAGAGTGTAGGGTATAGAGTGTATGGTATAGAGTGTAGAGTGTAGGGTATAGAGTGTGGGGTATTGAGTGTAGGGTATAGAGTGTAGAGTGTAGGGTATAGAGTGTAGGGTATAGAGTGTAGGATATAGAGTATAGAGTGTAGGGTATAGAGTGTAGGGTATATAGTGTAGGGTATAGAGTGTAGGGTATATAGTGTAGAGTGTAGGGTATAGAGTGTTGGGTATAGAGTGTAGGGAATAGAGTGTATGGTATAGAGTGTAGAGTGTAGGGTATAGACTGTGGGGTATTGAGTGTAGGGTATAGAGTGTAGGGTATAGAGTGTAGAGTGTAGGGTATAGAGTGTAGAGTGTAGGATATAGAGTGTAGGGTATAGAGTGTAGGGTATAGAGTGTAGGGTATAGAGTGTATGGTATATAGTGTAGGGTATAGAGTGTTTGGTATAGAGTGTAGGGTATAGAGTGTAGAGTGTAGGGTATAGATTGTAGAGTGTAGAGTGTAGGTTATAGAGTGTAGGGCATAGAGTTTATGGAATATAGTGTATGGTATAGAGTGTAGGGTATAGAGTGTAGGGTATAGAGTGTAATGTATAGAGTGTAGAGTGTAGGGTATAGAGTGTAGGGTATAGAGTGTAGGGTATAGAGTGCATGGTATAGAGTGTAAGGTATAGATTGTAGGGTATAGAGTGTATGGTATAGAGTGTAGAGTGTAGGGTATAGAGTGTAGAGTGTAGGGTATAGAGTGTAGGGTATAGTGTGTAGAGTGTAGGGTATAGAGTGTAGGGTATAGACTGTAGGGTATAGAGTGTAGGGTATAGAGTGTAGGGTATAGAGTGTAGGATATAGAGTGTATGGAATAGAGTGTAGAGTGTAGAGTGTAGGGCATAGAGTGTATGGTATAGAGTGTAGGGTATAGAGTGTAGAGTTGAAAACACAAAAAAGCACAGTAAAACCAAAAACACACTGTTGCAAAAAAATCACAGTGGACAGCAAGTGCTAGTATAAAGATGGAAAAAACAGGGTATTTGGTTGATACGGTTTTTGCAAAAAATGTATATTAAGCCGCTCTACCAAACGTCAAGGTATACCCATATCAGAGCAGTCCTAACTAATGTATTTAATCCCTATCTGATGTATTTAAAACCTGGTCATATGTACAATACCTGTATGAGCAGGATTCAGAAAAGGAATGTCCATGTGGACACGCTGGACAGAACGGCTCCTGTGCGCACAGCTCAAAAAAAGAGGGGTGGAGGCCTCCCCAGTCTTGTGGACACAAGAAAACAATAATATGAAACCAGAACACATGAGCTGCGCGCACAGTGAACAAGCCCGTAGAGGCATGTTCACACCACCAAGAGACTTGAAAACACAAAAAAGCACAGTAAAACCAAAAACACACTGTTGCAAAAAAATCACAGTGGACAGCAAGTGCTAGTATAAAGATGGAAAAAACAGGGTATTTGGTTGATACGGTTTTTGCAAAAAATGTATATTAAGCCGCTCTACCAAACGTCAAGGTATACCCATATCAGAGCAGTCCTAACTAATGTATTTAATCCCTATCTGATGTATTTAAAACCTGGTCATATGTACAATACCTGTATGAGCAGGATTCAGAAAAGGAATGTCCATGTGGACACGCTGGACAGAACGGCTCCTGTGCGCACAGCTCAAAAAAAGAGGGGTGGAGGCCTCCCCAGTCTTGTGGACACAAGAAAACAATAATATGAAACCAGAACACATGAGCTGCGCGCACAGTAGTGTTGAGCGATACCTTCCGATATCGGAAAGTATCGGTATCGGTTTGGATCGGCCGATATTCAAAAAATATCGGATATCGCCGATACCGATACCCGATCCCAATGCAAGTCAATGGGACCAAAATATCGGAATTAAAATAAACCCTTTCTTTCCTTGTAGGTTCATTCTACATGAAGGAAAACAACTAAGAATAATGTAGGATGTATGGGGGAGGTGGCGGAGACATTAAAGGCAATGAGGATTAGTCCAATCAAATAGAATAGCATGATTTTTTTTTTTTTTAAAGACGTTCGGATTGAAAAAGATATTGACTATGTAAATTTTTTTTTATTTTGTCAGATATTGATGTTTCACTATTCCACGACCTTCCCCTTCTTTTTTTTCCTTTTCCCACACTTTCATCTTCATCATCATCAGCATCTTTGACATCAACTTCTTCACCTTATTCATCTTCTTCTTCATCTTCTACCTATTTTTTTTTTTTTATTACATTCTTCATATTCATTTTCTTCAACTATTATTATTCTTCTTATTCTACATATTCTTTTTATTCCACTGTTATTATTCTTCCTATTCTACTTCTTCATCATATTCTCATTTGTGACAGGCATTCCCGTAGTTGTTATCTATAAAAGTTTGAAGATTACACCTTCCGTTCTGCCAGTCACAAAAGTTACATTTGTCCGCGTTCAGTTTGGCCTGCAGCATCAGGCTTTATCCAGGGGCACCACGAGGAGGAACGGACTCACCCCCATACACTGCTTAGTCTTCTTCTGCATATAATTTAGATAATATCTTTTGCTCTGATATTAAGTCTTATGCTTAATGTTCTTCTGCTCTTTGTTCTGCAGCCTCTTGTTCTTCTGCTTCTCGGTCTTCCATGTTGTCGTCTCCAGGGTCGTCGTCTCCAGTGTCGTCATCTCCGCCGTCGTCGTCTCCGCCGTCGTCGTCGTCGTCATCGGGGTGGTCTTCCGTGTCGTCGTCATCGTGGTGGTCTTCCGGGTCGTCGACGTTAGGGTCTTCAACTTGGAAATGTAGCAGAAGGTACAAGAAGGCTGAGAAAATGCCAAGAACCAGCTGATGGAACTGGAACTCGGATGGCTACCCGAAGGTTCAAGAGCCTATGGAACTACCGAGGACCAGCTGACGTTACTGGAACCCGGTTACTAAGCAGGAGGTACCCGTGCTAAAAAGCACTACCAAGGACCGCCTGACGTTGACGGAACCCGGATACCCAGAAGGAGGCACCTAAGCCAAAGGCTCTGCCCGGAACCAGCTGACGTTACTGGAACCAGGATGGGGAGCAGAAGGTACAAGAGCAAAAGACACTGCCGAGAACCAGCTGACGGTACTGGAACCCGGATGGGTAGCCGAAGGTCCAAGAGCCAATGGAACTACCGAGGACCAGCTGACGTTACTGGAACCCGGTTACTAAGCAGGAGGTACCCGTGCCTGAAAGCACTACCAAGGACGACCTGACGTTGGTGGAACTTGGATACCCAGAAGGAGGCACCTAAGCCAAAGGCTCTGCCCGGAACCAGCTGACGGTACTGGAACCAGGATGGGGAGCAGAAGGTACAAGAGCAAAAGACACTGTTACCGAACCCCAACAGTCCTACAGGGGGAGCTGGGCCTACTGGCACTACATAACCAGCCTTGACTACCAGTTCACGCAGCCCACATAGGAAGCTCCTAAACTGGAGGCACCCTGGAGTTGGCTAACTCGACCGCACCACGACGGGGCAAGCATAGGCGTCTCAGTGAAGTTGACACAACCCGGAAACAGCTGACGGTGCTGAAACCAGGCTTGGCACGAGGGAGTACCTGTGACAAGAACACTGCCGAGAACCAGCTGGCGGTGCTGGAACCCGGATGCGTTGCCCCAGTGTGCAAGAGCCAATGGCACGACCGAGGACCAGCTGACGGTGCTGGAACCCGGTTACTAAGCTGTAGGTGCCCGCGCTTAAAAGCACTACCAAGGACCGCCTGGCGTTGGCGGAACTCGGATACCCAGGAGGAGGCACCTAAGCCAAAGGCTCGGCCCGGAACCAGCTGACGGTGCTGGAACCAGGTGGTGGACCCGAAGGTCCACAGGAGAGGAGAGAACAGCTAGGCCGCGAGGCAGCCGCAGTTACCGAACCCCAACAGTCCTACAGGGGGAGCTGGGCCTACTGGCACTACAGAACCAGCCTTGACTACCAGTTCACGCAGCCCACATAGGAAGCTCCTAAACTGGAGGCACCCTGGAGTTGGCTAACTCGACCGCACCACGACGGGGCAAGCATAGGCGTCTCAGTGAAGTTGACACAACCCGGAAACAGCTGACGGTGCTGAAACCAGGCTTGGCACGAGGGAGTACCTGTGACAAGAACACTGCCGAGAACCAGCTGGCGGTGCTGGAACACGGATGCGTTGCCCCAGTGTGCAAGAGCCAATGGCACGACCGAGGACCAGCTGACGGTGCTGGAACCCGGTTACTAAGCTGTAGGTGCCCGCGCTTAAAAGCACTACCAAGGACCGCCTGGCGTTGGCGGAACTCGGATACCCAGGAGGAGGCACCTAAGCCAAAGGCTCGGCCCGGAACCAGCTGACGGTGCTGGAACCAGGTGGTGGACCCCAAGGCCCACAGGAGAGGAGAGAACAGCTAGGCCGCGAGGCAGCCGCAGTTACCGAACCCCAACAGTCCTACAGGGGGAGCTGGGCCTACTGGCACTACAGAACCAGCCTTGACTACCAGTTCACGCAGCCCACATAGGAAGCTCCTAAACTGGAGGCACCCTGGAGTTGGCTAACCCGACCGCACCACGACGAGGCAAGCATAGGTGTCTCAGTGAGCTTGACACAACCCGGAAACAGCTGACGGTGCTGAAACCAGGCTTGGCACGAGGGAGTACCTGTGACAAAAACACTGCCGAGAACCAGCTGGCGGTGCTGGAACCCGGATGCGTTGCCCCAGTGTGCAAGAGCCAATGGCACGACCGAGGACCAGCTGACGGTGCTGGAACCCGGTTACTAAGCTGTAGGTGTCCGCGCTTAAAAGCACTACCAAGGACCGCCTGGCGTTGGCGGAACTCGGATACCCAGGAGGAGGCACCTAAGCCAAAGGCTCGGCCCGGAACCAGCTGACGGTGCTGGAACCAGGTGGTGGACCCGAAGGTCCACAGGAGAGGAGAGAACAGCTAGGCCGCGAGGCAGCCGCAGTTACCGAACCCCAACAGTCCTACAGGGGGAGCTGGGCCTACTGGCACTACAGAACCAGCCTTGACTACCAGTTCACGCAGCCCACATAGGAAGCTCCTAAACTGGAGGCACCCTGGAGTTGGCTAACTCGACCACACCACGACGGGGCAAGCATAGGCGTCTCAGTGAAGTTGACACAACCCGGAAACAGCTGACGGTGCTGAAACCAGGCTTGGCACGAGGGAGTACCTGTGACAAAAACACTGCCGAGAACCAGCTGGCGGTGCTGGAACCCGGATGCGTTGCCCCAGTGTGCAAGAGCCAATGGCACGACCGAGGACCAGCTGACGGTGCTGGAACCCGGTTACTAAGCTGTAGGTGCCCGCGCTTAAAAGCACTACCAAGGACCGCCTGGCGTTGGCGGAACTCGGATACCCAGGAGGAGGCACCTAAGCCAAAGGCTCGGCCCGGAACCAGCTGACGGTGCTGGAACCAGGTGGTGGACCCGAAGGTCCACAGGAGAGGAGAGAACAGCTAGGCCGCGAGGCAGCCGCAGTTACCGAACCCCAACAGTCCTACAGGGGGAGCTGGGCCTACTGGCACTACAGAACCAGCCTTGACTACCAGTTCACGCAGCCCACATAGGAAGCTCCTAAACTGGAGGCACCCTGGAGTTGGCTAACCCGACCGCACCACGACGAGGCAAGCATAGGTGTCTCAGTGAGCTTGACACAACCCGGAAACAGCTGACGGTGCTGAAACCAGGCTTGGCACGAGGGAGTACCTGTGACAAAAACACTGCCGAGAACCAGCTGGCGGTGCTGGAACCCGGATGCGTTGCCCCAGTGTGCAAGAGCCAATGGCACGACCGAGGACCAGCTGACGGTGCTGGAACCCGGTTACTAAGCTGTAGGTGCCCGCGCTTAAAAGCACTACCAAGGACCGCCTGGCGTTGGCGGAACTCGGATACCCAGGAGGAGGCACCTAAGCCAAAGGCTCGGCCCGGAACCAGCTGACGGTGCTGGAACCAGGTGGTGGACCCCAAGGCCCACAGGAGAGGAGAGAACAGCTAGGCCGCGAGGCAGCCGCAGTTACCGAACCCCAACAGTCCTACAGGGGGAGCTGGGCCTACTGGCACTACAGAACCAGCCTTGACTACCAGTTCACGCAGCCCACATAGGAAGCTCCTAAACTGGAGGCACCCTGGAGTTGGCTAACCCGACCGCACCACGACGAGGCAAGCATAGGTGTCTCAGTGAGCTTGACACAACCCGGAAACAGCTGACGGTGCTGAAACCAGGCTTGGCACGAGGGAGTACCTGTGACAAAAACACTGCCGAGAACCAGCTGGCGGTGCTGGAACCCGGATGCGTTGCCCCAGTGTGCAAGAGCCAATGGCACGACCGAGGACCAGCTGACGGTGCTGGAACCCGGTTACTAAGCTGTAGGTGCCCGCGCTTAAAAGCACTACCAAGGACCGCCTGGCGTTGGCGGAACTCGGATACCCAGGAGGAGGCACCTAAGCCAAAGGCTCGGCCCGGAACCAGCTGACGGTGCTGGAACCAGGTGGTGGACCCGAAGGTCCACAGGAGAGGAGAGAACAGCTAGGCCGCGAGGCAGCCGCAGTTACCGAACCCCAACAGTCCTACAGGGGGAGCTGGGCCTACTGGCACTACAGAACCAGCCTTGACTACCAGTTCACGCAGCCCACATAGGAAGCTCCTAAACTGGAGGCACCCTGGAGTTGGCTAACTCGACCGCACCACGACGGGGCAAGCATAGGCGTCTCAGTGAAGTTGACACAACCCGGAAACAGCTGACGGTGCTGAAACCAGGCTTGGCACGAGGGAGTACCTGTGACAAGAACACTGCCGAGAACCAGCTGGCGGTGCTGGAACCAGGTGGTGGACCCCAAGGCCCACAGGAGAGGAGAGAACAGCTAGGCCGCGAGGCAGCCGCAGTTACCGAACCCCAACAGTCCTACAGGGGGAGCTGGGCCTACTGGCACTACAGAACCAGCCTTGACTACCAGTTCACGCAGCCCACATAGGAAGCTCCTAAACTGGAGGCACCCTGGAGTTGGCTAACCCGACCGCACCACGACGAGGCAAGCATAGGTGTCTCAGTGAGCTTGACACAACCCGGAAACAGCTGACGGTGCTGAAACCAGGCTTGGCACGAGGGAGTACCTGTGACAAAAACACTGCCGAGAACCAGCTGGCGGTGCTGGAACCCGGATGCGTTGCCCCAGTGTGCAAGAGCCAATGGCACGACCGAGGACCAGCTGACGGTGCTGGAACCCGGTTACTAAGCTGTAGGTGCCCGCGCTTAAAAGCACTACCAAGGACCGCCTGGCGTTGGCGGAACTCGGATACCCAGGAGGAGGCACCTAAGCCAAAGGCTCGGCCCGGAACCAGCTGACGGTGCTGGAACCAGGTGGTGGACCCCAAGGCCCACAGGAGAGGAGAGAACAGCTAGGCCGCGAGGCAGCCGCAGTTACCGAACCCCAACAGTCCTACAGGGGGAGCTGGGCCTACTGGCACTACAGAACCAGCCTTGACTACCAGTTCACGCAGCCCACATAGGAAGCTCCTAAACTGGAGGCACCCTGGAGTTGGCTAACCCGACCGCAACACGACGGGGCAAGCATAGGCGTCTCAGTGAAGTTGACACAACCCGGAAACAGCTGACGGTGCTGAAACCAGGCTTGGCACGAGGGAGTACCTGTGACAAGAACACTGCCGAGAACCAGCTGGCGGTGCTGGAACCCAGATGCGTTGCCTTGCCTATTAAAGATTGTCTTCCTAGAGCCCCAACTAGCGGTGTTGGAGCAAAGGGTAAGCAGGGGGAGATGAGTGTAGGCCGAAGCCTGCACTGGAGGCAGCTTTGTGTCTGCGTTGCGTTTGCAGGACACTTTGCCGGCTACACACTGGGGGAACAGCTGGCGTTGCTGAACCCCACTAACACAATGGCGTGTGTTTTTCTCTGTGCAGCTAGCACTTGCGGGCAAAAACTAGCGATGTTAGAGCCCGTGTTGAAGCAGGAGGAGGAGGAGAGGAGCAGAGTGTAGGCCGAAGCTTAGTTGAACCAATTTCAAAGGAAACCTTTAACCCCCCCCTCAGGTGTTACAAAGTACAAGAGACACACCTTGTGCGGTATTAATGCTGCACAAGTGAAAGGTTGCTCTATTAATTTGTCTAAAATAACGCCTTGGTGCTTGGAGCAGCTTATTTGCTGTACAGGAGTCTGCGCTCTTGTGTTATCCCTTGGCAATGCCCTGTTAGCGCTGCCCATCTTATGACCTCATTTCATGTTGGCCGGTGCGGTTAACGATGGCCATAAATCCCAGACCCACAGTGTCTTTTCATAAAGCCACACTGCGGTGCTGGGATTCGTGGCCTTGAGCAGTAAATATTTTGGCCGCTCACACACGTCCTTACACCTGCTTCAGACTGGGCGGCCTCTGCTGATCCCTTCTCGCATGCCGCGGCCATGAGGCTGCACAGTCTGAAGAAGGCGGAAGGAGATGAGTTAAGACAAGCGAAGATATGCACTGCTCGTGCCCATCAATCACACCCTCGCAGTCAAAATAATTAAGACAACGAGGAGCATTTTATTCAGGCAGGGCGGACGAACAGGCGCAAGTAGCCAACCAATGATGTCAGAAGACGGGAAGCGCTACCAAGGGGGGTGCTGCGTATCATTAGAAAGGAAAGTCACACCTCAGGGACAGTGGAATGGTCTCAAAGAGACACATTTTGTACGTGTTGAGTTCCACGTGGGCAAGGAGAAAACATCAGCCACCTTGTACAAATGCAGCAGTACTGCTGTACAAGGTGGCTGTTATACATAGAAACACCTGGGGGTGGGGGCCAGGCTCCCTTCAATTTCAGTTCATGTGCCTGCGTGGCGTTTGCAGGTCACGTTGCAAGCTGCACAGCAGGGGAACAGCTGGCGGTGCTGAACCCCACTAACACATTGGCTGGTGATTTTCTCTGTGCAGCTAGCATTTCCGGGCAAAAACTAGCGGTGTTTGAGCCCAGGGTCAGCAGGAGGAGGAGGAGAGGAGCAAAGTGTAGGCCGAAGCCTGCACTGGTGGCAGCTTTTGGTCGGTTGTGCCAGCGTGGCTTGTGCTGGACACGATGCCGGCTACACAGCGGGGGAACAGCTGGCGTTGCTGAACCCCACTAACACATTGGCTGGTGTTTTTCTCTGTGCAGCTAGCATTTCCGGGCAAAAACTAGCGTTGTTAGAGCCCAGGGTCAGCAGGAGGAGGAGAGGAGCAGAGTGTAGGCCGAAGCCTAGTTGAACCAATTTCAAAGGTTACCTTTAACCCCCCCTCAGGTGTTACAAAGAACAAGAGCCACTCCTTCTGCAGCATTAATGCTGCACAAGTAAAAGGTTGCTCTATTAATTTGTCTACTTGCACAAGCTGAATGCAACACGTAGACTATTTAGCCCATTATACTGTTTAACAGTAGTGGAGGCGTGACTTGTCTTTTTAAAGAAAAGCAGCACAGGTGTCGAAAACAACACCTTTTTGCATGGGCGCAGCTTCCTGAGCGTTGTTAGTTGCTGTACAGGAGTCTGCGCTCTTGTGATCCTTTGGCCATGCGCTGTGAGCGCTTCCTGTCTTATGACCTCATTTCATGTTGGCCGTTGCGGTTAGCGATGGACATGAATCCCAGACCCACAGTGTGTTTTTAAAAAATCACACTGCGGTGCTGGGATTCGTGCCCTGGTGCAGTAAATATGTTTGCCGCTCACACATGTCCTTACACCTGCTTCAGACTGGACGGCCTCATCTGATCCCTTATCGCCTGCCGCGGCCATGAGGACACCCAGTCTGAAGAAGGCGGAAGGAGATGAGTGAACACAGGCAAACATATGCACTGCACATGCCCATCAATCACACCCTCGCTGTCCAAAAAAATAAGACACCGAGGGGCGTTGTTTCGAGCAGGGGAGATGCACAGGCGCAGCCAGCTAACCAATGATGTCAGAAGACGGGCAGCGCTAACAAGGGTGGTGCTGCGTGTCATTACAAAGGAAAGTCACACCTCAGGGACATTGTAATGGTCTCTAATGAGAAACATTTTGTACGTGTTGAGTTCCACGTGGGCAAGGAGAAAAAGTCAGCCACCTTGTACAAATGCAGCAGTACTGCTGTACAAGGTGGCTGTTATACATAGAAACACCTGTGGGTGGGGGGCAGGCTCCCTTCAATTTCAGTTCATGTGCCTGCGTGGCGTTTGCAGGTCACGTTGCAAGCTACACAGCAGGGGAACAGCTGGCGTTGCTGAACCCCACTGACACATTGACTGGTGTTTTTCTCTGTGCAGCTAGCATGTCCGGGCAGAAACTGGCGTTGTTTGAGCCCAGGGTCAGCAGGAGGAGGAGAGGAGCAAAGTGTAGGCCGAAGCCTGCACTGGTGGCAGCTTTTGGTCAGTTGTGCCAGCGTGGCTTGTGCTGGACACGATGCCGACTACACAGCAGAGGAACAGCTGGCGGTGCTGAACCCCACTAACACATTGGCTGGTGTTTTTCTCTGTGCAGCTAGCATGTCCGGGCAGAAACTGGCGTTGTTTGAGCCCAGGGTCAGCAGGAGGAGGAGAGGAGCAAAGTGTAGGCCGAAGCCTGCACTGGTGGCAGCTTTTGTTCTGTTGTGCCAGCGTGGCTTGTGCTGGACACGTTGCCGACTACACAGCAGGGGAACAGCTGGCGTTGCTGAACCCCACTAACACATTGGCTGGTGTTTTTCTCTGTGCAGCTAGCCGTTCCGGGCAAAAACTAGCGGTGTTTGAGCCCAGGGTCAGCAGGAGGAGTAGAGTAGCAGAGTGTAGGCCGAAGCCTAGTTGAACCAATTTCAAAGGTTACCTTTAACCCCCCCCTCAGGTGTTGCAAGGTACAAGAGCCACACCTTGAACAGCATTAATGATGCACAAGTCAAAGGTTGCTCTATTTAATTTTGCTCCTTGCACACGCTGAATTAAACACGTACACTATTTAGCCCATTATACTGTCAAACAGTAGTGGAGGCGTGACTACTAGTCTTTTTAAGGTGACGCAGCACAGGTGTACAAATTTACACCTAGGTGCTGTGCGCAGATTCCTTACCGTTGTTATTTGCAGTACAGGAAACTGCGCTCTTGTGTTATCCCTTGGCAATACCCTGTTAGTGCAGGCCGTCTCATGACCTCATTTCATGTTGGCCGCTGCGGTTAACGATGGCCATAAATCCCAGACCCACAGTGGCTTTTCCTAAAGTCACACTGCGGTGCTGGGATTCGTGGCCTTGTGCAGTAAATATGTTCGCCGCTCACACATGTCCTTACACCTGCTTCAGACTGGGCGGCCTCAGCTGATCCCTTATCGCATGCCGCGGCCATGAGGCCGCACAGTCAGAAGAAGGCGGAAGGAGGGGAGTGAAGACAGGGGAACATATGCACTGCTCGTGCCCATCAATCACACCCTCGCAGTCAAAATATATGAGACAACGGGGGGCGTTGTGTCGGGCAGGGGGACGCACAGGCACAGCCAGCCAACCAATGATGTCAGGAGACGGGCAGCGCTAACAATGGGGGTGCTGCGTGTCATTAAAAAGGAAAGTCACACCTCAGGGACATTGTAATGGTCTGTAATGAGACACATTTTGTACTTGTTGAGTTCCACGTGTGCAAGGAGAAAAAGTCAGCCACCTTGTACAAATGCAGCAGTACTGCTGTACAAGGTGGCTGTTATACATAGAAACACCTGGGGGGGTGGGGGGCAGGCTCCCTTCAATTTCAGTTCATGTGCCTGCGTGGCGTTTGCAGGACACGTTGCCAGCTACACAGCAGGGGAACAGCTGGCGGTGCTGAACCCCACTAACACATTGGCTGGTGTTTTTCTCTGTGCAGCTAGCATGTCCGGGCAGAAACTGGCGTTGTTTGAGCCCAGGGTCAGCAGGAGGAGGAGAGGAGCAAAGTGTAGGCCGAAGCCTGCACTGGTGGCAGCTTTTGGTCAGTTGTGCCAGCGTGGCTTGTGCTGGACACGATGCCGACTACACAGCAGAGGAACAGCTGGCGGTGCTGAACCCCACTAACACATTGGCTGGTGTTTTTCTCTGTGCAGCTAGCATGTCCGGGCAGAAACTGGCGTTGTTTGAGCCCAGGGTCAGCAGGAGGAGGAGAGGAGCAAAGTGTAGGCCGAAGCCTGCACTGGTGGCAGCTTTTGTTCTGTTGTGCCAGCGTGGCTTGTGCTGGACACGTTGCCGACTACACAGCAGGGGAACAGCTGGCGTTGCTGAACCCCACTAACACATTGGCTGGTGTTTTTCTCTGTGCAGCTAGCCGTTCCGGGCAAAAACTAGCGGTGTTTGAGCCCAGGGTCAGCAGGAGGAGTAGAGTAGCAGAGTGTAGGCCGAAGCCTAGTTGAACCAATTTCAAAGGTTACCTTTAACCCCCCCCCCTCAGGTGTTGCAAGGTACAAGAGCCACACCTTGAACAGCATTAATGATGCACAAGTCAAAGGTTGCTCTATTTAATTTTGCTCCTTGCACACGCTGAATTAAACACGTACACTATTTAGCCCATTATACTGTCAAACAGTAGTGGAGGCGTGACTACTAGTCTTTTTAAGGAGACGCAGCACAGGTGTACAAATTTACACCTAGGTGCTGTGCGCAGATTCCTTACCGTTGTTATTTGCAGTACAGGAAACTGCGCTCTTGTGTTATCCCTTGGCAATACCCTGTTAGTGCAGGCCGTCTCATGACCTCATTTCATGTTGGCCGGTGCGGTTAACGATGGCCATAAATCCCAGACCCACAGTGGCTTTTCCTAAAGTCACACTGCGGTGCTGGGATTCGTGGCCTTGTGCAGTAAATATGTTCGCCGCTCACACATGTCCTTACACCTGCTTCAGACTGGGCGGCCTCAGCTGATCCCTTATCGCATGCCGCGGCCATGAGGCCGCACAGTCAGAAGAAGGCGGAAGGAGGGGAGTGAAAACAGGGGAACATATGCACTGCTCGTGCCCATCAATCACACCCTCGCAGTCAAAATATATGAGACAACGGGGGGCGTTGTGTCGGGCAGGGGGGACGCACAGGCACAGCCAGCCAACCAATGATGTCAGGAGACGGGCAGCGCTAACAATGGGGGTGCTGCGTGTCATTAAAAAGGAAAGTCACACCTCAGGGACATTGTAATGGTCTGTAATGAGACACATTTTGTACTTGTTGAGTTCCACGTGTGCAAGGAGAAAAAGTCAGCCACCTTGTACAAATGCAGCAGTACTGCTGTACAAGGTGGCTGTTATACATAGAAACACCTGGGGGGGTGGGGGGCAGGCTCCCTTCAATTTCAGTTCATGTGCCTGCGTGGCATTTGCAGGTCACGTTGCAAGCTACACAGCAGGGGAACAGCTGGCGTTGCTGAACCCCACTGACACATTGACTGGTGTTTTTCTCTGTGCAGATTGCATGTCTGGGCAAAAACTAGCGGTGTTAGAGCCCAGGGTCAGCAGGAGGAGGAGGAGAGGAGCAAAGTGTAGGCCGAAGCCTGCACTGGTGGCAGCTTTTGGTCGGTTGTGCCAGCGTGGCTTGTGCTGGACACGATGCCGGCTACACAGCGGGGGAACAGCTGGCGGTGCTGAACCCCACTAACACATTGGCTGGTGTTTTTCTCTGTGCAGCTAGCATTTCCGGGCAAAAACTAGCGGTGTTTGAGCCCAGGGTCAGCAGGAGGAGTAGAGGAGCAGAGTGTAGGCCGAAGCCTAGTTGAACCAATTTCAAAGGTTACCTTTAACCCCCCCCTCAGGTGTTGCAAGGTACAAGAGCCACACCTTGTGCAGCATTAATGCTGCACAAGTGAAAGGTTGCTCTATTTGTTTTGCTCCTTGCACACGCTGACTAAAACACGTACACTATTTAGCCCATTATACTGTCAAACAGTTGTGGAGGCGTGACTTGTCTTTTTAACGAGACGCAGCACAGGTGTCAAAATTTGCACCTAGGTACTGGGCGCAGATTCCTGAGCATTGTTATTTGCTGTACAGGAGTCTGCGCTATTGTGATCCCTTGGCCATGCGCTGTGAGCGCTTCCTGTCTTCTGACCTCATTTCATGTCGGCCGTTGCGGTTAGCGATGGACATGAATCCCAGACCCACAGTGTGTTTTCAAAAAATCACACTGCGTGGCTGGGATTCGTGGCCTTGTGCAGTAAATAGGTTTGCCGCTTACACATGTCCTTACACCTGCTCCAGACTGGGCGGCCTCAGCTGATCCCTTATCGCCTACCACGGCCAGGAGGCCGCACAGTCTGAAGAAGGCGGAAGGAGATGAGTGAACACAGGCAAACATATGCACTGCACATGCCCATCAATCACACCCTCGCTGTCCAAAAAAATAAGACACCGAGGGGCGTTGTTTCGAGCAGGGGAGATGCACAGGCGCAGCCAGCTAACCAATGATGTCAAAAGACGGGCAGCGCTAACAAGGGTGGTGCTGCGTGTCATTACAAAGGAAAGTCACACCTCAGGGACATTGTAATGGTCTCTAATGAGACACATTTTGTACGTGTTGAGTTCCACGTGGGCAAGGAGAAAAAGTCAGCCACCTTGTACAAATGCAGCAGTACTGCTGTACAAGGTGGCTGATATACGTAGAAACACCTGTGGGTGGGGGGCAGGCTCCCTTCAATTTCAGTTCATGTGCCTGCGTGGCGTTTGCAGGTCACGTTGCAAGCTACACAGCAGGGGAACAGCTGGCGTTGCTGAACCCCACTGACACATTGACTGGTGTTTTTCTCTGTGCAGATTGCATGTCCGGGCAAAAACTAGCGGTGTTAGAGCCCAGGGTCAGCAGGAGGAGGAGGAGAGGAGCAAAGTGTAGGCCGAAGCCTGCATTGGTGGCAGCTTTTGGTCGGTTGTGCCAGCGTGGCTTGTGCTGGACACGATGCCGGCTACACAGCGGGGGAACAGCAGGCGGTGCTGAACCCCACTAACACATTGGCTGGTGTTTTTCTCTGTGCAGCTAGCATGTCCGGGCAGAAACTGGCGTTGTTTGAGCCCAGGGTCAGCAGGAGGAGGAGAGGAGCAAAGTGTAGGCCGAAGCCTGCACTGGTGGCAGCTTTTGTTCTGTTGTGCCAGCGTGGCTTGTGCTGGACACGTTGCCGACTACACAGCAGGGGAACAGCTGGCGGTGCTGAAACCCACTAACACATTGGCTGGTGTTTTTCTCTGTGCAGCTAGCATTTCCGGGCAAAAACTAGCGGTGTTTGAGCCCAGGGTCAGCAGGAGGAGTAGAGGAGCAGAGTGTAGGCCGAAGCCTAGTTGAACCAATTTCAAAGGTTACCTTTAACCCCCCCCTCAGGTGTTGCAAGGTACAAGAGCCACACCTTGTGCAGCATTAATGCTGCACAAGTAAAAGGTTGCTCTATTTGTTTTGCTCCTTGCACACGCTGACTAAAACACGTACACTATTTAGCCCATTATACTGTCAAACAGTTGTGGAGGCGTGACTTGTCTTTTTAACGAGACGCAGCACAGGTGTCAAAATTTGCACCTAGGTACTGGGCGCAGATTCCTGAGCGTTGTTATTTGCTGTACAGGAGTCTGCGCTATTGTGATCCCTTGGCCATGCGCTGTGAGCGCTTCCTGTCTTCTGACCTCATTTCATGTCGGCCGTTGCGGTTAGCGATGGACATGAATCCCAGACCCACAGTGTGTTTTCAAAAAATCACACTGCGTGGCTGGGATTCGTGGCCTTGTGCAGTAAATAGGTTTGCCGCTTACACATGTCCTTACACCTGCTCCAGACTGGGCGGCCTCAGCTGATCCCTTATCGCCTACCACGGCCAGGAGGCCGCACAGTCTGAAGAAGGCGGAAGGAGATGAGTTAAGACAGGCGAACATATGCACTGCTCGTGCCCATAAACCACACCCTCGCTGACAAAATAAATATGACAACGAGGGGCGTTGTTTCTAGCAGGGCGGATGCACAGGCGCAGCCAGCTAACCATGATGACAAAAGACGGGAAACGCTACCAAGGGGGGTGCTGCGTATCATTACAAAGGAAAGTCACACCTCAGGGACAGTGGAATGGTCTCAATGAGACACATTTTGTACGTGTTGAGTTCCACGTGGGCAAGGAGAAAAAGTCAGCCACCTTGTACAAATGCAGCAGTACTGCTGTACTAGGTGGCTGTTATACATAGAAACACCTGGGGGGGTGGGGCCAGGTTCCCTTTTAATTTCAGTTCCTGTGCCTGCATGGCGTTTGCAGGTCACGTTGCCGGCTACACAGCAGGGGAACAGCTGGCGTTGCTGAACCCCACTAACACATTGGCTGGTGTTTTTCTCTGTGCAGCTAGCACTTCCGGGCAAAAACTAGCGGTGTTTGAGCCCAGGTTCAGCAGGAGGAGGAGAGGAGCAGAGTGTAGGCCGAAGCCTGCACTGGTGGCAGCTTTTGTTCTGTTGTGCCAGCGTGGCTTGTGCTGGACACGTTGCCGACTACACAGCAGGGGAACAGCTGGCGGTGCTGAACCCCACTGACACATCACCTAGTGTTTTTTTCTGTGTAGACAACACTTCCAGGTGGCAACTGACAGTGTTGAAACCCAGGGAATCAAAGAGGAGCAGAGTGTAGGCCGAAGCCTGCAGTGGAGCAATTTGAAAGGGAACCTTTAACCCCCCCCCCCAGGCATTTGTTGCTGAAAGAGCCATCTTGTACAGCAGTAATACTGCACATGGAAAATGGTGGCTCCGAAAATTATGCTCCTTGCAAACGCTGAAGTACACACTCATATAATGTGTCCCCTCACACCGTCAAACCATCCCGGAAGTGGGACTTTCCTTTGTAATGTGACACAGCACAGCCGTCATTCCAACCCCCTTGGTGCCGGGCACCACCTCCTCAACGTTGTTTGGTTCTGTCACGGAGCCCGCACTGTAATGTTATCCCTTGGCCATGCACAGTTAGCGGTGCCCGTCTTCTGACATCATGTAGGTGTCAGGCTGGCAGTGCCTGTGCGTCCAAGCTGCCCGAGATCCAACCTTGCAGTGTCATCTAATGTAGTCCCACTGCGGGCCAGGGATCCATGGGCATGCGCAGTGCATATCATCGCCTCTCACTCACCTCCTTCCTGCTTCTTCAGACTGTGCGGCGTCACGGCCGTGGCATGCTATTAGGGATCAGCTGACGCCGCCTAGTCTGAAGAAGCGTGAAGAAGGGGAGTGAGAGGCTAGTATATGCACTGCGCATGGCCATGGATACCAGGCCCACTGTGGGATCACATTAGACGACACTGCGAGGTGTGATTTCGGGCAGCGTGGACGCACAGGCGCAGCCAGGACGACAACAAATTATGTCAGAGGACGGGCAGCGCAAACTGTGCATGGCCAAGGGATAACATAACAGCGCAGGGTCCATGACGGAATCAAACAACGCTAAGGAGGCAGCGCACGGTGCCAAGGGGGTAGCAATGACGGCTGTGCTGCGTCACATTACAAAGGAAAGTCCCACCTCCGGGACGGTTGGACGGTGTGAGGGGACACATTACATGAGTGTGTAGTTCAGCATTTGCAAGGAGCATAATTTCAAGAGCGACCTTTCCCTTGTGCAGTATTAGTGCTGCACATGGTGGCTCTTTCAGTAACAAACGCCTAGGGGGGGGGGGGGACAGGTCCCCTTACATTTTAGTTGTGCCAGCGTGGCGGTCGCATGACACGTTGCCGGATACACAGCTGGGGATCAGCTGACGTTACTGAACCCCAATAACAGAGGAGCGACTGTTGACTGTGCACACAGCACTTCCAGGCACCAACTGGCGGTGTTAGAGCCCAGGGACAGCAGGAGGAGCAGATTGGAGGTATTGCCGCACACACAGCTGGGGATCAGCTGACGTTACTGAACCCCAATAACAGAGGAGCGACTGTTGACTGTGCACACAGCACTTCCAGGCACCAACTGGCGGTGTTAGAGCCCAGGGACAGCAGGAGGAGCAGAGGAACAGAGTGTAGGCCGAAGCCTGATTGGAGCAAGTTGAAAGGAAACCTTTAACCCCCCCCCCAAGACGTTTGTAGCTGAAAGAGCCATGTTGTGCAGCACTAAGGATGCAAAAGGAAAAGGTTGCTCTTTTAATTATGCTCCTTGCAAACACCGAAGTAAACACTAAAAATGTGTCCCTTTATACCGTTAAACCGTTCCGGAGGTGCGAATTTCCTTCGTAATGGGACACAGCACAGCTGTCATTCCTATCCCCTTGATGCCGTGCGCTGCCTCCTCAGCGTTGTTTTAAGCTGCCACGGAGCCTGCGCTGTTCTGTTAGCCCTTGGCCATGCCCAATTAGCGCTGCCTGTCTTCTGACATAATTTGGTGTCAGGCTGTCAGTGCCTGTGCGTCCACGCTGCTCCAGATCCCACCTCGCAGTCTCATCTAACGTAATCCCACTGCGGGCCTTGGAACCATGGGCATGCACAGTGCATAACCTCGACTCTCACTCCCCTCCTTCCCTCTTCTTCAGACTGTGCGGTGTCACGGCCGTGGCATGCTAGGGATCAGCTGACGGCGCACAGTCTAAAGAAGGCGGAGGGAAATGAGCGAGAGCCCGAGGGGAAGATATGCACTGCGCATGCCCATGGATCCCAGGCCCGCAGTGTGACTCAATCAGAAGACACTGCGAGGCGGGATCTCGGGCACCGCGGCCGCACAGGCGCAGCCAGCCTGACACCAAATTATGTCAGAAGACAGGCAGCGCAAATAGGGCATGCCCAAGGGATAACAGAACAGCGCAGGCTCCGTGACAGCTTAAAACAACGCTGAGGAGGCAGCGCATGGCACCAAGGGGGTAGGAATGACGGCTGTGCTGCGTCACATTACGAAGGAAAGTCCCAGCTCCGGGACGGTATAACGGTATCAGTGAACACATTTTATAAGTGTTAAGTTCTGCGTGTGCAAAGAGCTAAAAAAAAAGAGCTACCTTTTCTTTGTGCAGCATTACTGCTGCACAAGATGGCTCTTTCAGTAACAAACGACGGGGGGGGGACAGGTTCCCTTACATTTAGGTTGTTGTGCCAGCGTGGCGGTCGCAGGACACATTGCCGGCTACACAGCTGGGGATCAGCTGACGTTACTGAAACCCAATAACACTGGGTCGTATGTTTTTACTGTGCAGCCTGCACTTCTGAGCCGCAACTGGCGGTGTTGGAGCCCAGGAATAGCAGTTCAGGTGGTAGAAAGATGAACACAGCAGGAGACCTGGATGACACCCAATTACTTAATCAGGCAGAGGAGTGGCAAATTCCTGCGAGATCCAGGCCTGGTTCATTTTCAGGAAAGTAAGCCGGTCAACGTTATCGGAGGATAGTCGCATGCGACGGTCTGTTAGTACACCACCTGCGGCACTAAAGACACGTTCCGATAAGACACTAGCCGCAGGGCAAGCCAGCACCTCCAATGCATACTGGCTTAGCTCTGGCCATGTATCCAGCTTAGAGACCCAAAACTTGAACGGGGAAGAGCCGTCTGGGAGTACAGTAAGAGGGCAAGCCATGTAGTCTGTCACCATCTGACGGAACCGTTGCCTCCTGCTGACTGGAGCCGCCGGTGATGGTGTAGACATTTGGGGCGGGCACACAAAAGTGTGCCAGAGTTGTGCCATACTGGGCTTGCCTTGGGCAGAGGCACTGCTTCTGCTCCCTCTTTGGGCAGAGCCTCCCCCACTGCCTCGACGCACTGAGCTGCTTTGTAAAGCACTAGCAGCACTCCTCTCAGTTGGACAGGAGAAGATGATGGAATTCACCAGTGTGTCGTGGTACTCCCGCAATTTACGCTCCCGGGTCAACGCAGGGATGAGGTTTTGGACGTTGTCCCGGTAGCGAGGATCGAGGAGGGTGAACACCCAATAATCAGGCATGTTGAGAATGTGGTCGATGCGGCGGTCGTTTCTCAGGCACTGCAGCATGAAATCCACCATGTGCTGCAGAGTGCCAACCGGCCCAGAAACGCTGTCCCCTGCTTGAGACATGATCTCTGCCCGCTCGTCATCACCCCACCCTCGCTGTACACACTGACCACTGGACAATTGTGTCGCTCCCTCCTCTGGACGGAGCTCTTCCTCCTCCATTGACTCCTCCTCATCCTCCTCACAAATTGGCCCCTGCGTACCCCTTTGTGAGGAACCACGTGGCGCTGACTCTCCAGAAGCTG
The DNA here is from genome assembly GCF_032444005.1 of Ranitomeya imitator. NCBI lineage: Eukaryota > Metazoa > Chordata > Amphibia > Anura > Dendrobatidae > Ranitomeya > Ranitomeya imitator. The sequence goes on along the minus strand of NC_091283.1, from coordinate 676,250,834 downwards.
ATGGAAAAGGTGACTCCTCATCCTCCACCTCTTCCACCACATCATCCCTTAACCCTTGCAAAGTTTGCTGAAGCAGGCAGATAAGGGGGACAGTCATGCTGACTAGTGCATCATCTGCACTTGCCATCCGCGTGGAATAATCAAAAGGACGCAAAACCTGGCAGACGTCCTTCATAGTGGCCCACTCTGTGGTTGTGAAGTCTGATCGGCGCTGACTGCGACTTCTTTGCGCCTGATGCAGCTGGTACTCCATAACTGCTTGCTGCTGCTCACACAACCGCTCCAACATATGTAACGTGGAATTCCACCGGGTAGGTAGGTCACATATGATGCGGTGTTCCGGAAGGCGGAATCGGCGCTGCAGAGCAGCAATGCGGGATCTGGCCAAGCTGGAACGCCGCAAGTGAGCACACTCTAGGCGGACCTTGTGCAGCAGGGCATCAAGATCCGGATAGTCCCTCAGAAAACTCTGCACAACCAAATTGAGCACATGTGCCAGACATGGGATGTGAGTGAGGTTGCCAAGGGCCAAAGCTGCCACCAGATTTCGGCCATTGTCACACACTACCATGCCTGGCTGGAGATTCGCTGGCAGTAACCACACATCGCTCTCCTGCTTTATGGCATTCCAGAGCTCCTGCGCTGTGTGGCTTCGATGCCCCAATGAAACTAGTTTCAAGACGGCCTGCTGACGTTTGGCCACGGCTGTGCTCATGTCGGTCATAGGTAAACGTTCACGGGTCCATGTGGGGGTGGACTGTGACGGATCCTGCAGAGAGGAATCAGAGGAACTGGTGTAAGAGGAGGAGTCGATGCGTACAGACTGGATTCCTGCAATCCTTGGAGTGGGCAGGACACGTCCTGCGCCACTCGCACGATCTGTACCTGGCTCAACAACATTAACCCAATGGGCAGTGAGGGAAACATATCGCCCCTGTCCATGCTGACTGGTCCACGCATCGGTGGTGAGGTGGACCTTGCTACTGACGGCGTTCAGTAGCGCATGTTTTATGTTTGCCTCAACATGCCTGTGCAGGGCAGGGACAGCCTGCCTGCTGAAGTAAAAGCGGCTGGGCACCTTGTACTGTGGGACTGCCAATGCCATCAAGTCACGGAAGCTGTCAGTCTCCACCAGCCTGAACGAGAGCATTTCCAGGGACAACAGTTTGGCAATGCCTGCATTCAGAGCCTGTGCTCGGGGGTGGTTGGCCGAGAATGCCCGCCTTTTCTCCCATGCCTGTACTACCGATGGCTGTAGAGTAGACTGGGAGTGTGAGGATGACTGGGAAGGTGGTGCTGTGGGTGGAATTACACAAGGTCTCTGGGAGGAAGCCAAACCAGCTGTGCGTGAGCTGGAGGAAGAGGCAACACGAGCTGAAGAGGTGGTAGCTGCCGCTGTTGGTTGGCCTACATCTTCAGTGTGTTTCTGTAACTCCACCGCGTGCCTGGTCCGCACATGTTTCCACATATTTGTGGTATTGAGGTTGCTGACATTTTTCCCTCTTTTTACTTTATGATGACACAGCTTGCATTTGACAAAACAAATGTCATCTGCAACTGTGTCAAAAAAGGACCAGGCACTGCAAGTCTTGGGAGCGCCCTTTTTGGCTTTGGAAAGAGACAGGCTCCTAACGGGTGCCAAAGTGGAGGCTACAGGCTCCGCAGTCTTCCCCCTCCCTCTCCCTCTTTGGCCCGTAAGAGGAAGCTCTTCCTCTGAGCTGCTCCCACCACCTTCCTGTTCCTCACGCCACGATGGGTCAAGGACCTCATCATCTCCACTACCCTCTGCCACCAACTGCTCCTCCTGGGTAGTCTCAGCAGCACAGTACGCACGAGAAAGCGGCACCTGAGTTTCATCATCAGATGCGTACTGCGCTGTGGTCACCGGAGGCACTGGCCCACCTGCCTCTTCAGAGTCAGAGAGAAAAAGGTGTTGGGCATCACTGCACACTGCCTCTTCTTCCATTTCTCCAATGCTGCTTGGCTGGCCCCCTGTTTCCAAGCCAAGAGATTCAGAGAACAGAAGTAGAGACGGCTCCTGTCCTGGGCTCTCTGACTGCCTGGCCAATTTGGCAGGTGGTGAAGAGACAGATGGCTGCTCTCCAGTGCTCTGTGCCTGAGAGGATGTGGCACTAACTGAAGTCGATGCCGAGGCGTTAGCTGCCATCCACCCGACAACGGCTTCAATTTGGTCTTCACGCAGCAGCGGTGCACGGCGCTCTCCGACAAAGCTGCGCATGAAGGACTGTTCCCTGCTGAAACTGAGTGACGACGAGTCACCGGCGCCCGCAGCAGGCACAGAATCACCACGTCCTCTCCCTGCTCCTCTCCCTGCTCCGCGCCCACGCCCACGTGCCTTACTCCCTGGCCTCTTCATCTTGGTTGACAGATAAAGATAAGCAGAAAAGTACTAAGGCCTTAGTGTGCTTATTCCTGTAATGCTCCTCCTAACAGGTGTAAGAAACACTAATGTTGTAAATTGTGGACTAAACTTTATTATTTTTCAAATGTGGCCTACACAAGTGTAAGTTGTGTTTGGTGAACTTAACCTTTTTTTTGGTGCAGATCGGGCTACAGAGCTAGTTTAAATCACACGGAGACCGTGCAGACAGCCGTAAACGGCGCTGCAAGGCCAAGAAACCCTCCTCTAGGTTATCCTATATAGTGTTTTTCCACTATTTAGCTGGATACAAGTGGAAAGACACTAATAGGAATTTTTTTTTTCAAATTTTAAACTGGCTGCACTATTTGAAAAAAAGGAAATTGTTTTTCAAGGTATGAGGCAGTAACGCACCCTGAGCTGAATCCAACCGGCTATGGCTGCACACAGACTACAGGGCGAGCTGGGCTCACACGGAGACCGTGCAGACAGCCGTAAACGGCGCTGCAAGGCCAAAAAACCCTCCTCTAGGTTATCCTATATAGTGTTTTTCCACTATTTAGCTGGATACGAGTGGAAAGACACTAATAGGAATTTTTTTTTTCAAATTTTAAACAGGCTGCACTATTTGAAAAAAAGGAAAATTTTTCTCAAGGTATGAGCCAGTAACGAACCCTGAGCTGAATCCAACCGGCTATGGCTGCACACAGACTACAGGGCGAGCTGGGCTCACACGGAGACCGTGCAGACAGCCGTAAACGGCGCTGCAAGGCCAAAAAACCCTCCTCTAGGTTATCCTATATAGTGTTTTTCCACTATTTAGCTGGATACGAGTGGAAAGACACTAATAGGAATTTTTTTTTTCAAATTTTAAACAGGCTGCACTATTTGAAAAAAAGGAAAATTTTTCTCAAGGTATGAGCCAGTAACGAACCCTGAGCTGAATCCAACCGGCTATGGCTGCACACAGACTACAGGGCGAGCTGGGCTCACACGGAGACCGTGCAGACAGCCGTAAACGGCGCTGCAAGGCCAAAAAACCCTCCTCTAGGTTATCCTATATAGTGTTTTTCCACTATTTAGCTGGATACGAGTGGAAAGACACTAATAGGAATTTTTTTTTTCAAATTTTAAACAGGCTGCACTATTTGAAAAAAAGGAAAATTTTTCTCAAGGTATGAGCCAGTAACGAACCCTGAGCTGAATCCAACCGGCTATGGCTGCACACAGACTACAGGGCGAGCTGGGCTCACACGGAGACCGTGCAGACAGCCGTAAACGGCGCTGCAAGGCCAAAAAACCCTCCTCTAGGTTATCCTATATAGTGTTTTTCCACTATTTAGCTGGATACGAGTGGAAAGACACTAATAGGAATTTTTTTTTTCAAATTTTAAACAGGCTGCACTATTTGAAAAAAAGGAAAATTTTTCTCAAGGTATGAGCCAGTAACGAACCCTGAGCTGAATCCAACCGGCTATGGCTGCACACAGACTACAGGGCGAGCTGGGCTCACACGGAGACCGTGCAGACAGCCGTAAACGGCGCTGCAAGGCCCAAAAACCCCCCTCTAGGTTATCCTATGTAGTGTTTTTCCACAATAGAGCTGGAGACTGGTGGAAAAACACTAATAGGAAATTTGAGAAAAAATGTGCAGCAGGCTGCACTAAGAGCAAAAAAGAACAACTGTGTGAGGCAGTGTGAACCCCCCCTGAGCTGAATACAACCGGGTATATGGCTGCACACAGACTACAGAGTGAGCTGCACACACACACACACACACACAGAGACCTTGCAGAACGCTGTTAAAACAGCGCTGCAAGGCAAGAGCAAGGTGAACAGTGAAGAACACACAGCGTTTTGCTAAATTAGCCTTTGGAAAGGAAAATAAAGCAATTAGCTAGCTCAACTGGCCCTCAGTTAGAACACAGCGTCCTGTCCCTAACTGAAATCACAGCAGAGTGAGCGCAAAATGGCGGCAGCGCTTTTTTATAGTGCAGAGTGACATCATTTCAGCAGCCAATCCAAGCCTTGCCAGTACTTACATGCCCACCATGCTAAACAGGATGTGCCCACACTTTCATTCATTCCTCATTGGCTGCTGCGTTCAATTTGAATTCTGGGAACTTCCGATTCCGGTATCCGATACGCGGGAAGTATCGGAATTCAGTATCGGAATTCCGATACCGCAAATATCGGCCGATACCCGATACTTGCGGTATCGGAATGCTCAACACTAGCGCACAGTGAACAAGCCCGTAGAGGCATGTTCACACCACCAAGAGACTTGAAAACACAAAAAAGCACAGTAAAACCAAAAACACACTGTTGCAAAAAAATCACAGTGGACAGCAAGTGCTAGTATAAAGATGGAAAAAACAGGGTATTTGGTTGATACGGTTTTTGCAAAAAATGTATATTAAGGCGCTCTACCAAACGTCAAGGTATACCCATATCAGAGCAGTCCTAACTAATGTATTTAATCCCTATCTGATGTATTTAAAACCTGGTCATATGTACAATACCTGTATGAGCAGGATTCAGAAAAGGAATGTCCATGTGGACACGCTGGACAGAACGGCTCCTGTGCGCACAGCTCAAAAAAAGAGGGGTGGAGGCCTCCCCAGTCTTGTGGACACAAGAAAACAATAATATGAAACCAAAACACATGAGCTGCGCGCACAGTGAACAAGCCCGTAGAGGCATGTTCACACCACCAAGAGACTTGAAAACACAAAAAAGCACAGTAAAACCAAAAACACACTGTTGCAAAAAAATCACAGTGGACAGCAAGTGCTAGTATAAAGATGGAAAAAACAGGGTATTTGGTTGATACGGTTTTTGCAAAAAATGTATATTAAGCCGCTCTACCAAACAGAGTGTAGAGTGTAGCGTGTAGGGTACAGAGTGTAGAGTGTAGGGTATAGAGTGTATGGTATAGAGTGTAGAGTGTAGAGTATAGAGTGTAGGGTATAGAGTGTAGGGTATTGAGTGTAAGGTATAGAGTGTAGGGTATAGAGTGTAGAGTGTAGAGTGTAGGGTATAGAGTGTAGAGTGTAGGGTATAGAGTGTAGGGTATAGAGTGTATGGTATAGAGTGTATGGTATATAGTGTAGGGTATAGAGTGTTTGGTATAGAGTGTAGGGTATAGAGTGTAGAGTGTAGGGTATATATTGTAGAGTGTAGGGTATAGAGTGTAGGGCATAGTGTTTATGGAATCGAGTGTATGGTATAGAGTGTAGGATATAGAGTGTAGGGTATAGAGTGTAGAGTGTAGGGTATAGAGTGTAGGGTATAGAGTGTAGGGTATAGAGTGTAGGGTATAGAGTGTATGGTATAGAGTGTATGGTATAGATTGTAGGGTATAGAGTGTAGGGTATAGAGTGTAGAGTGTAGGGTATAGAGTGTAGAGTGTAGGGTATAGAGTGTAGGGTATAGAGTGTAGAGTGTAGGGTATAGAGTGTAGGGTATAGAGTGTAGGGTATAGAGTGTAGAGTGTAGGGTATAGAGTGTAGGGTATAGAGTATAGAGTGTAGGGTATATAGTGTAGGGTATAGAGTGTAGGGTATATAGTGTAGAGTGTAGGGTATAGAGTGTAGGGTATAGAGTGTAGGGTATAGAGTGTATGGTATAGAGTGTAGAGTGTAGGGTATAGAGTGTGGGGTATTGAGTGTAGGGTATAGAGTGTAGGGTATAGAGTGTAGAGTGTAGGGTATAGAGTGTAGAGTGTAGGGTATAGAGTGTAGGGTATAGAGTGTAGGGTATAGAGTGCATGGTATAGAGTGTAAGGTATAGATTGTAGGGTATAGAGTGTATGGTATAGAGTGTAGAGTGTAGGGTATAGAGTGTAGAGTGTAGGGTATAGAGTGTAGGGTATAGTGTGTAGAGTGTAGGGTATAGAGTGTAGGGTATAGACTGTAGGGTATAGAGTGTAGGGTATAGAGTATAGAGTGTAGGGTATAGAGTGTAGGGTATAGAGTGTATGGTATAGAGTGTATGGTATATAGTGTAGGGTATAGAGTGTTTGGTATAGAGTGTAGGGTATAGAGTGTAGAGTGTAGGGTATAGAGTGTAGAGTGTAGGGTATAGAGTGTAGGGTATAGAGTGTAGGGTATAGAGTGCATGGTATAGAGTGTAAGGTATAGATTGTAGGGTATAGAGTGTATGGTATAGAGTGTAGAGTGTAGGGTATAGAGTGTAGAGTGTAGGGTATAGAGTGTAGGGTATAGTGTGTAGAGTGTAGGGTATAGAGTGTAGGGTATAGACTGTAGGGTATAGAGTGTAGGGTATAGAGTATAGAGTGTAGGGTATAGAGTGTAGGATATAGAGTGTATGGAATAGAGCGTAGAGTGTAGAGTGTAGGGCATAGAGTGTATGGTATAGAGTGTAGGGTATAGAGTGTAGAGTGTAGCGTGTAGGGTACAGAGTGTAGAGTGTAGGGTATAGAGTGTATGGTATAGAGTGTAGAGTGTAGGGTATAGAGTGTAGGGTATAGAGTGTAGGGTATTGAGTGTAAGGTATAGAGTGTAGGGTATAGAGTGTAGAGTGTAGAGTGTAGGGTATAGAGTGTAGAGTGTAGGGTATAGAGTGTAGGGTATAGAGTGTATGGTATAGAGTGTATGGTATATAGTGTAGGGTATAGAGTGTTTGGTATAGAGTGTAGGGTATAGAGTGTAGAGTGTAGGGTATATATTGTAGAGTGTAGGGTATAGAGTGTAGGGCATAGTGTTTATGGAATCGAGTGTATGGTATAGAGTGTAGGATATAGAGTGTAGGGTATAGAGTGTAGAGTGTAGGGTATAGAGTGTAGGGTATAGAGTGTAGGGTATAGAGTGTAGGGTATAGAGTGTATGGTATAGAGTGTATGGTATAGATTGTAGGGTATAGAGTGTAGGGTATAGAGTGTAGAGTGTAGGGTATAGAGTGTAGAGTGTAGGGTATAGAGTGTAGGGTATAGAGTGTAGAGTGTAGGGTATAGAGTGTAGGGTATAGAGTGTAGGGTATAGAGTGTAGAGTGTAGGGTATAGAGTGTAGGGTATAGAGTATAGAGTGTAGGGTATATAGTGTAGGGTATAGAGTGTAGGGTTTATAGTGTAGAGTGTAGGGTATAGAGTGTAGGGTATAGAGTGTAGGGTATAGAGTGTATGGTATAGAGTGTAGAGTGTAGGGTATAGAGTGTAGGGTATAGAGTGTAGAGTGTAGGGTATAGAGTGTAGAGTGTAGGGTATAGAGTGTAGGGTATAGAGTGTAGGGTATAGAGTGTATGGTATAGAGTGTATGGTATATAGTGTAGGGTATAGAGTGTTTGGTATAGAGTGTAGGGTATAGAGTGTAGGGTGTAGATTGTATAGTGTAGAGTGTAGGGTATAGAGTGTAGAGTGTAGGGTATAGAGTGTAGTGTATAGAGTGTATGGTATAGAGTGTATGGTATATAGTGTAGGGTATAGAGTGTTTGGTATAGAGTGTAGGGTATAGAGTGTAGAGTGTAGGGTATATATTGTAGAGTGTAGAGTGTAGGGTATAGAGTGTAGGGCATAGTGTTTATGGAATAGAGTGTATAGTATAGAGTGTAGGATATAGAGTGTAGGGTATAGAGTGTAGAGTGTAGGGTATAGAGTGTAGGGTATAGAGTGTAGGGTATAGAGTGTATGGTATAGAGTGTATGGTATAGATTGTAGGTTATAGAGTGTAGGGTATAGAGTGTAGAGTGTAGGGTATAGAGTGTAGAGTGTAGGGTATAGAGTGTAGGGTAAAGAGTGTAGAGTGTAGGGTATAGAGTGTAGGGTATAGAGTGTAGGGTATAGAGTGTAGAGTGTAGGGTATAGAGTGTAGGGTATAGAGTATAGAGTGTAGGGTATAGAGTGTAGGGTATATAGTGTAGGGTATAGAGTGTAGGGTATTTAGTGTAGAGTGTAGGGTATAGAGTGTAGGCTATAGAGTGTAGGGTATAGAGTGTATGGTATAGAGTGTAGGATATAGAGTGTAGGGTATAGAGTGTAGAGTGTAGGGTATAGAGTGTAGGGTATAGAGTATAGAGTGTAGGGTATAGAGTGTAGGGTATATAGTGTAGGGTATAGAGTGTAGGGTATTTAGTGTAGAGTGTAGGGTATAGAGTGTAAGCTATAGAGTGTAGGGTATAGAGTGTATGGTATAGAGTGTAGGATATAGAGTGTAGGGTATAGAGTGTAGAGTGTAGGTTATAGAGTGTAGGGTATAGAGTGTAGGGTATAGAGTGTATGGTATAGAGTGTATGGTATAGATTGTAGGGTATAGAGTGTAGGGTATAGAGTGTAGAGTGTAGGGTATAGAGTGTAGAGTGTAGGGTATAGAGTGTAGGGTATAGAGTGTAGAGTGTAGGGTATAGAGTGTAGGGTATAGAGTGTAGGGTATAGAGTGTAGAGTGTAGGGTATAGAGTGTAGGGTATAGAGTATAGAGTGTAGGGTATATAGTGTAGGGTATAGAGTGTAGGGTATATAGTGTAGAGTGTAGGGTATAGAGTGTAGGGTATAGAGTGTAGGGTATAGAGTGTATGGTATAGAGTGTAGAGTGTAGGGTATAGAGTGTGGGGTATTGAGTGTAGGGTATAGAGTGTAGGGTATAGAGTGTAGAGTGTAGGGTATAGAGTGTAGAGTGTAGGGTATAGAGTGTAGGGTATAGAGTGTAGGGTATAGAGTGTATATTATAGAGTGTATGGTATATAGTGTAGGGTATAGAGTTTTTGGTATAGAGTGTAGGGTGTAGATTGTATAGTGTAGAGTGTAGGGTATAGAGTGTAGAGTGTAGGGTATAGAGTGTAGTGTATAGAGTGTATGGTATAGAGTGTATGGTATATAGTGTAGGGTATAGAGTGTTTGGTATAGAGTGTAGGGTATAGAGTGTAGAGTGTAGGGTATATATTGTAGAGTGTAGAGTGTAGGGTATAGAGTGTAGGGCATAGTGTTTATGGAATAGAGTGTATAGTATAGAGTGTAGGATATAGAGTGTAGGGTATAGAGTGTAGAGTGTAGGGTATAGAGTGTAGGGTATAGAGTGTAGGGTATAGAGTGTATGGTATAGAGTGTATGGTATAGATTGTAGGTTATAGAGTGTAGGGTATAGAGTGTAGAGTGTAGGGTATAGAGTGTAGAGTGTAGGGTATAGAGTGTAGGGTAAAGAGTGTAGAGTGTAGGGTATAGAGTGTAGGGTATAGAGTGTAGGGTATAGAGTGTAGAGTGTAGGGTATAGAGTGTAGGGTATAGAGTATAGAGTGTAGGGTATAGAGTGTAGGGTATATAGTGTAGGGTATAGAGTGTAGGGTATTTAGTGTAGAGTGTAGGGTATAGAGTGTAGGCTATAGAGTGTAGGGTATAGAGTGTATGGTATAGAGTGTAGGATATAGAGTGTAGGGTATAGAGTGTAGAGTGTAGGGTATAGAGTGTAGGGTATAGAGTATAGAGTGTAGGGTATAGAGTGTAGGGTATATAGTGTAGGGTATAGAGTGTAGGGTATTTAGTGTAGAGTGTAGGGTATAGAGTGTAAGCTATAGAGTGTAGGGTATAGAGTGTATGGTATAGAGTGTAGGATATAGAGTGTAGGGTATAGAGTGTAGAGTGTAGGTTATAGAGTGTAGGGTATAGAGTGTAGGGTATAGAGTGTATGGTATAGAGTGTATGGTATAGATTGTAGGGTATAGAGTGTAGGGTATAGAGTGTAGAGTGTAGGGTATAGAGTGTAGAGTGTAGGGTATAGAGTGTAGGGTATAGAGTGTAGAGTGTAGGGTATAGAGTGTAGGGTATAGAGTGTAGGGTATAGAGTGTAGAGTGTAGGGTATAGAGTGTAGGGTATAGAGTATAGAGTGTAGGGTATATAGTGTAGGGTATAGAGTGTAGGGTATATAGTGTAGAGTGTAGGGTATAGAGTGTAGGGTATAGAGTGTAGGGTATAGAGTGTATGGTATAGAGTGTAGAGTGTAGGGTATAGAGTGTGGGGTATTGAGTGTAGGGTATAGAGTGTAGGGTATAGAGTGTAGAGTGTAGGGTATAGAGTGTAGAGTGTAGGGTATAGAGTGTAGGGTATAGAGTGTAGGGTATAGAGTGTATATTAAAGAGTGTATGGTATATAGTGTAGGGTATAGAGTGTTTGGTATAGAGTGTAGGGTATAGAGTGTACGGTGTAGATTGTATAGTGTAGAGTGTAGGGTATAGAGTGTAGAGTGTAGGGTATAAAGTGTAGTGTATAGAGTGTATGGTATAGAGTGTATGGTATATAGTGTAGGGTATAGAGTGTTTGGTATAGAGTGTAGGGTATAGAGTGTAGAGTGTAGGGTATATATTGTAGAGTGTAGAGTGTAGGGTATAGAGTGTAGGGCATAGTGTTTATGGAATAGAGTGTATGGTATAGAGTGTAGAGTGTAGGGTATAGAGTGTAGGGTATAGAGTGTAGGGTATAGAGTGTATGGTATAGAGTGTATGGTATAGATTGTAGGTTATAGAGTGTAGGGTATAGAGTGTAGAGTGTAGGGTATAGAGTGTAGAGTGTAGGGTATAGAGTGTAGGGTAAAGAGTGTAGAGTGTAGGGTGTAGAGTGTAGGGTATAGAGTGTAGGGTATAGAGTATAGAGTGTAGGGTATAGAGTGTAGGGTATATAGTGTAGGGTATAGAGTGTAGGGTATTTAGTGTAGAGTGTAGGGTATAGAGTGTAGGCTATAGAATGTAGAGTATAGAGTGTATGGTATAGAGTGTAGAGTGTAGGGTATAGAGTGTGGGGTGTTGAGTGTAGGGTATAGAGTGTAGGGTATAGAGTGTAGAGTGTAGGGTATAGAGTGTAGAGTGTAGGGTATAGAGTGTAGGGTATAGAGTGTAGGGTATAGAGTGTATGGTATAGAGTGTATGGTATATAGTGTAGGGTATAGAGTGTAGGGTATAGAGTGTAGGGTATAGAGTGTATGGTATAGAGTGTATGGTATATAGTGTAGGGTATAGAGTGTATGGTATAGAGTGTAGGATATAGAGTGTAGGGTATAGAGTGTAGAGTGTAGGTTATAGAGTGTAGGGTATATAGTGTAGGGTATAGAGTGTAGGGTATTTAGTGTAGAGTGTAGGGTATAGAGTGTAGGCTATAGAATGTAGAGTATAGAGTGTATGGTATAGAGTGTAGAGTGTAGGGTATAGAGTGTGGGGTGTTGAGTGTAGGGTATAGAGTGTAGGGTATAGAGTGTAGAGTGTAGGGTATAGTGTGTAGAGTGTAGTGTATAGAGTGTAGGGTATAGACTGTAGGGTATAGAGTGTAGATTGTAGGGTATAGAGTGTAGGGTATAGAGTGTAGAGTGTAGGGTATAGAGTGTAGGGTACAGAGTGTAGGGTATAGAGTGTAGAGTGTAGGGTATAGATTGTAGGGTATAGAGTGTAGGGTATAGATTGTAGAGTGTAGGGATTAGAGTGTAGGGTATAGAGTGTAGGGTATAGAGTGTAGAGTGTAGGGTATGGAGTGTAGGGTATAGAGTTGAGTGTAGGGTATAGAGTGTAGGGTATAGAGTGTATGGAATAGATTGTAGAGTGTAGGGTATAGAGTGTATGGTATAGAGTGTAGGGTATAGAGTGTAGGGTATAGAGTGTATAGTATGGAGTGTATGGTATAGATTGTAGGGTATAGAGTGTAGGGTATAGATTGTAGAATGTAGGGTTTAGAGTGTAGGGTATAGAGTGTAGAGTGTAGGGTATAGAGTGTAGGGTATAGAGTGTAGGGTATAGAGTGTAGAGTGTAGGGTATAGAGTGTAGGGTTTAGATTGTAGAGTGTAGGGATTAGAGTGTAGGGTATAGAGTGTAGGGTATAGAGTGTAGAGTGTAGGGTATGGAGTGTAGGGTATAGGGTATGGAGTGTAGGGTATAGAGTTGAGTGTAGGGTATATAGTGTAGGGTATAGAGTGTATGGAATAGAGTGTAGAGTGTAGGGTATAGAGTGTATGGTATAGAGTGTAGGGTATAGAGTGTAGGGTATAGAGTGTATGGTATAGAGTGTATGGTATAGATTGTAGGGTATAGAGTGTAGAGTGTGGGGTATAGAGTGTAGAGTGTAGGGTATAGAGTGTAGGGTATAGAGTGTAGAGTGTAGGGTATAGATAGTAGGGTATAGAGTGTAGGGTATAGAGTGTAGAGTGTAGGGTATAGACTGTAGGGTATAGAGTGTAGAGTGTAGGGTATAGAGTGTAGGGTATAGAGTGTAGAGTGTAGGGTATAGAGTGTAGGGTATAGAGTGTAGGGTATAGAGTGTATGGTATAGAGTGTATGGTATATAGTGTAGGGTATAGAGTGTTTGGTATAGAGTGTAGGGTATAGAGTGTAGGGTATAGATTGCAGAGTGTAGAGTGTAGGGTATAGAGTGTAGGGCATAGTATTTATGGAATAGAGTGTATGGTATAGAGTGTAGGATATAGAGTGTAGGGTATAGAGTGTAGAGTGTAGGGTATAGAGTGTAGGGTATAGAGTGTAGGGTATAGAGTGTATGGTATAGAGTGTATGGTATAGATTGTAGGGTATAGAGTGTAGGGTATAGAGTGTAGAGTGTAGGATATAGAGTGTAGAGTGTAGGGTATAGAGTGTAGGGTATAGAGTGTAGAGTGTAGGGTATAGAGTGTAGGGTGTAGGGTATAGAGTGTAGAGTGTAGGGTATAGAGTGTAGGGTATAGAGTATAGAGTGTAGGGTATAGAGTGTAGGGTATATAGTGTAGGGTATAGAGTGTAGGGTATTTAGTGTAGAGTGTAGGGTATAGAGTGTAGGCTATAGAGTGTAGGGTATAGAGTGTATGGTATAGAGTGTAGAGTGTAGGGTATAGAGTGCGGGGTATTGAGTGTAGGGTATAGAGTGTAGGGTATAGAGTGTAGAGTGTAGGGTATAGAGTGTAGAGTGTAGGGTATGGAGTGTAGGGTATAGAGTTGAGTGTAGGGTATAGAGTGTAGGGTATAGAGTGTATGGAATAGATTGAAGAGTGTAGGGTATAGAGTGTATGGTATAGAGTGTAGGGTATAGAGTGTAGGGTATAGAGTGTATGGTATGGAGTGTATGGTATAGATTGTAGGGTATAGAGTGTAGGGTATAGATTGTAGAATGTAGGGTTTAGAGTGTAGGGTATAGAGTGTAGAGTGTAGGGTATAGAGTGTATGGTATATAGTGTAGGGTATAGAGTGTAGAGTGTAGGGTATAGAGTGTAGGGTTTAGATTGTAGAGTGTAGGGATTAGAGTGTAGGGTATAGAGTGTAGGGTATAGAGTGTAGAGTGTAGGGTATGGAGTGTAGGGTATAGGGTATGGAGTGTAGGGTATAGAGTTGAGTGTAGGGTATATAGTGTAGGGTATAGAGTGTATGGAATAGAGTGTAGAGTGTAGGGTATAGAGTGTATGGTATAGAGTGTAGGGTATAGAGTGTAGGGTATAGAGTGTATGGTATAGAGTGTATGGTATAGATTGTAGGGTATAGAGTGTAGAGTGTAGGGTATAGAGTGTAGAGTGTAGGGTATAGAGTGTAGGGTATAGAGTGTAGAGTGTAGGGTATAGAGAGTAGGGTATAGAGTGTAGGGTATAGAGTGTAGAGTGTAGGGTATAGAGTGTAGAGTGTAGGGTATAGAGTGTAGGGTATAGAGTGTAGGGTATAGAGTGTAGAGTGTAGGGTATAGAGTGTAGGGTATAGAGTGTAGGGAATAGAGTGTATGGTATAGAGTGTAGGGTATAGAGTGTAGGGTATAGATTGTAGTGTGTAGAGTGTAGGTTATAGAGTGTAGAGTGTAGGGTATAGAGTGTAGGGTATAGAGTGTATGGTATAGAGTGTATGGTATATAGTGTAGGGTATAGAGTGTTTGGTATAGAGTGTAGGGTATAGAGTGTAGAGTGTAGGGTATATATTGTAGAGTGTAGAGGGTAGGGTATAGAGTGTAGGGCATAGTATTTATGGAATAGAGTGTATGGTATAGAGTGTAGGATATAGAGTGTAGGGTATAGAGTGTAGAGTGTAGGGTATAGAGTGTAGGGTATAGAGTGTAGGGTATAGAGTGTATGGTATAGAGTGTATGGAATAGATTGTAGGGTATAGAGTGTAGGGTATAGAGTGTAGGGTATAGAGTGTAGGGTATAGAGTGTATGGTATAGAGTGTATGGTATAGATTGTAGGGTATAGAGTGTAGAGTGTGGGGTATAGAGTGTAGAGTGTAGGGTATAGAGTGTAGGGTATAGAGTGTAGAGTGTAGGGTATAGATAGTAGGGTATAGAGTGTAGGGTATAGAGTGTAGAGTGTAGGGTATAGACTGTAGGGTATAGAGTGTAGAGTGTAGGGTATAGAGTGTAGGGTATAGAGTGTAGGGTATAGAGTGTAGAGTGTAGGGTATAGAGTGTAGGGTATAGAGTGTAGGGTATAGAGTGTATGGTATAGAGTGTATGGTATATAGTGTAGGGTATAGAGTGTTTGGTATAGAGTGTAGGGTATAGAGTGTAGGGTATAGATTGTAGAGTGTAGAGTGTAGGGTATAGAGTGTAGGGCATAGTATTTATGGAATAGAGTGTATGGTATAGAGTGTAGGATATAGAGTGTAGGGTATAGAGTGTAGAGTGTAGGGTATAGAGTGTAGGGTATAGAGTGTAGGGTATAGAGTGTATGGTATAGAGTGTATGGTATAGATTGTAGGGTATAGAGTGTAGGGTATAGAGTGTAGAGTGTAGGATATAGAGTGTAGAGTGTAGGGTATAGAGTGTAGGGTATAGAGTGTAGAGTGTAGGGTATAGAGTGTAGGGTGTAGGGTATAGAGTGGAGAGTGTAGGGTATAGAGTGTAGGGTATAGAGTATAGAGTGTAGGGTATAGAGTGTAGGGTATATAGTGTAGGGTATAGAGTGTAGGGTATTTAGTGTAGAGTGTAGGGTATAGAGTGTAGGCTATAGAGTGTAGGGTATAGAGTGTATGGTATAGAGTGTAGAGTGTAGGGTATAGAGTGCGGGGTATTGAGTGTAGGGTATAGAGTGTAGGGTATAGAGTGTAGAGTGTAGGGTATAGAGTGTAGAGTGTAGGGTATGGAGTGTAGGGTATAGAGTTGAGTGTAGGGTATAGAGTGTAGGGTATAGAGTGTATGGAATAGATTGAAGAGTGTAGGGTATAGAGTGTATGGTATAGAGTGTAGGGTATAGAGTGTATGGTATGGAGTGTATGGTATAGATTGTAGGGTATAGAGTGTAGGGTATAGATTGTAGAATGTAGGGTTTAGAGTGTAGGGTATAGAGTGTAGAGTGTAGGGTATAGAGTGTAGGGTATAGAGTGTAGGGTATAGAGTGTAGAGTGTAGGGTATAGAGTGTAGGGTTTAGATTGTAGAGTGTAGGGATTAGAGTGTAGGGTATAGAGTGTAGGGTATAGAGTGTAGAGTGTAGGGTATGGAGTGTAGGGTATAGGGTATGGAGTGTAGGGTATAGAGTTGAGTGTAGGGTATATAGTGTAGGGTATAGAGTGTATGGAATAGAGTGTAGAGTGTAGGGTATAGAGTGTATGGTATAGAGTGTAGGGTATAGAGTGTAGGGTATAGAGTGTAGAGTGTAGGGTATAGAGTGTAGAGTGTAGGGTATAGAGTGTAGGGTATAGAGTGTAGAGTGTAGAGTGTAGGGTATAGAGTGTAGGGTATAGAGTGTAGAGTGTAGGGTATAGAGTGTATGGT
Organism: Ranitomeya imitator; assembly: GCF_032444005.1. Lineage (NCBI taxonomy): Eukaryota > Metazoa > Chordata > Amphibia > Anura > Dendrobatidae > Ranitomeya > Ranitomeya imitator. The sequence goes on along the minus strand of NC_091283.1, from coordinate 676,234,794 downwards.
ATAGAGTGTATGGTATAGATTGTAGGGTATAGAGTGTAGAGTGTAGGGTATAGAGTGTAGAGTGTAGGGTATAGAGTGTAGGGTATAGAGTGTAGAGTGTAGGGTATAGAGAGTAGGGTATAGAGTGTAGGGTATAGAGTGTAGAGTGTAGGGTATAGAGTGTAGAGTGTAGGGTATAGAGTGTAGGGTATAGAGTGTAGGGTATAGAGTGTAGAGTGTAGGGTATAGAGTGTAGGGTATAGAGTGTAGGGAATAGAGTGTATGGTATAGAGTGTAGGGTATAGAGTGTAGGGTATAGATTGTAGAGTGTAGAGTGTAGGTTATAGAGTGTAGAGTGTAGGGTATAGAGTGTAGGGTATAGAGTGTATGGTATAGAGTGTATGGTATATAGTGTAGGGTATAGAGTGTTTGGTATAGAGTGTAGGGTATAGAGTGTAGAGTGTAGGGTATATATTGTAGAGTGTAGAGGGTAGGGTATAGAGTGTAGGGCATAGTATTTATGGAATAGAGTGTATGGTATAGAGTGTAGGATATAGAGTGTAGGGTATAGAGTGTAGAGTGTAGGGTATAGAGTGTAGGGTATAGAGTGTAGGGTATAGAGTGTATGGTATAGAGTGTATGGAATAGATTGTAGGGTATAGAGTGTAGGGTATAGAGTGTAGAGTGTAGGGTATAGAGTGTAGAGTGTAGGGTATAGAGTGTAGGGTATAGAGTGTAGAGTGTAGGGTATCGAGTGTAGGGTGTAGGGTATAGAGTGTAGAGTGTATGGTATAGAGTGTAGGGTATAGAGTATAGAGTGTAGGGTATAGAGTGTAGGGTATATTATGTAGGGTATAGAGTGTAGGGTATTTAGTGTAGAGTGTAGGGTATAGAGTGTAGGCTATAGAGTGTAGGGTATAGAGTGTATGGTATAGAGTGTAGAGTGTAGGGTATAGAGTGTGGGGTATTGAGTGTAGGGTATAGAGTGTAGGGTATAGAGTGTAGAGTGTAGGGTATAGAGTGTAGAGTGTAGGGTATAGAGTGTAGAGTGTAGGGTATAGAGTGTAGAGTGTAGGGTATAGAGTGTAGGGTATAGAGTGTATGGAATAGATTGTAGAGTGTAGGGTATAGAGTGTATGGTATAGAGTGTAGGGTACAGAGTGTAGGGTATAGAGTGTATGGTATGGAGTGTATGGTATAGATTGTAGGGTATAGAGTGTAGGGTATAGATTGTAGAATGTAGGGTTTAGAGTGTAGGGTATAGAGTGTAGAGTGTAGGGTATAGAGTGTATGGTATATAGTGTAGGGTATAGAGTGTAGAGTGTAGGGTATAGAGTGTAGGGTTTAGATTGTAGAGTGTAGGGATTAGAGTGTAGGGTATAGAGTGTAGGGTATAGAGTGTAGAGTGTAGGGTATGGAGTGTAGGGTATAGGGTATGGAGTGTAGGGTATAGAGTTGAGTGTAGGGTATATAGTGTAGGGTATAGAGTGTATGGAATAGAGTGTAGAGTGTAGGGTATAGAGTGTATGGTATAGAGTGTAGGGTATAGAGTGTAGGGTATAGAGTGTATGGTATAGAGTGTATGGTATAGATTGTAGGGTATAGAGTGTAGAGTGTAGGGTATAGAGTGTAGAGTGTAGGGTATAGAGTGTAGGGTATAGAGTGTAGAGTGTAGGGTATAGAGAGTAGGGTATAGAGTGTAGGGTATAGAGTGTAGAGTGTAGGGTATAGAGTGTAGAGTGTAGGGTATAGAGTGTAGGGTATAGAGTGTAGGGTATAGAGTGTAGAGTGTAGGGTATAGAGTGTAGGGTATAGAGTGTAGGGAATAGAGTGTATGGTATAGAGTGTAGGGTATAGAGTGTAGGGTATAGATTGTAGAGTGTAGAGTGTAGGTTATAGAGTGTAGAGTGTAGGGTATAGAGTGTAGGGTATAGAGTGTATGGTATAGAGTGTATGGTATATAGTGTAGGGTATAGAGTGTTTGGTATAGAGTGTAGGGTATAGAGTGTAGAGTGTAGGGTATATATTGTAGAGTGTAGAGGGTAGGGTATAGAGTGTAGGGCATAGTATTTATGGAATAGAGTGTATGGTATAGAGTGTAGGATATAGAGTGTAGGGTATAGAGTGTAGAGTGTAGGGTATAGAGTGTAGGGTATAGAGTGTAGGGTATAGAGTGTATGGTATAGAGTGTATGGAATAGATTGTAGGGTATAGAGTGTAGGGTATAGAGTGTAGGGTATAGAGTGTAGGGTATAGAGTGTATGGTATAGAGTGTATGGTATAGATTGTAGGGTATAGAGTGTAGAGTGTGGGGTATAGAGTGTAGAGTGTAGGGTATAGAGTGTAGGGTATAGAGTGTAGAGTGTAGGGTATAGATAGTAGGGTATAGAGTGTAGGGTATAGAGTGTAGAGTGTAGGGTATAGACTGTAGGGTATAGAGTGTAGAGTGTAGGGTATAGAGTGTAGGGTATAGAGTGTAGGGTATAGAGTGTAGAGTGTAGGGTATAGAGTGTAGGGTATAGAGTGTAGGGTATAGAGTGTATGGTATAGAGTGTATGGTATATAGTGTAGGGTATAGAGTGTTTGGTATAGAGTGTAGGGTATAGAGTGTAGGGTATAGATTGTAGAGTGTAGAGTGTAGGGTATAGAGTGTAGGGCATAGTATTTATGGAATAGAGTGTATGGTATAGAGTGTAGGATATAGAGTGTAGGGTATAGAGTGTAGAGTGTAGGGTATAGAGTGTAGGGTATAGAGTGTAGGGTATAGAGTGTATGGTATAGAGTGTATGGTATAGATTGTAGGGTATAGAGTGTAGGGTATAGAGTGTAGAGTGTAGGATATAGAGTGTAGAGTGTAGGGTATAGAGTGTAGGGTATAGAGTGTAGAGTGTAGGGTATAGAGTGTAGGGTGTAGGGTATAGAGTGGAGAGTGTAGGGTATAGAGTGTAGGGTATAGAGTATAGAGTGTAGGGTATAGAGTGTAGGGTATATAGTGTAGGGTATAGAGTGTAGGGTATTTAGTGTAGAGTGTAGGGTATAGAGTGTAGGCTATAGAGTGTAGGGTATAGAGTGTATGGTATAGAGTGTAGAGTGTAGGGTATAGAGTGCGGGGTATTGAGTGTAGGGTATAGAGTGTAGGGTATAGAGTGTAGAGTGTAGGGTATAGAGTGTAGAGTGTAGGGTATGGAGTGTAGGGTATAGAGTTGAGTGTAGGGTATAGAGTGTAGGGTATAGAGTGTATGGAATAGATTGAAGAGTGTAGGGTATAGAGTGTATGGTATAGAGTGTAGGGTATAGAGTGTATGGTATGGAGTGTATGGTATAGATTGTAGGGTATAGAGTGTAGGGTATAGATTGTAGAATGTAGGGTTTAGAGTGTAGGGTATAGAGTGTAGAGTGTAGGGTATAGAGTGTAGGGTATAGAGTGTAGGGTATAGAGTGTAGAGTGTAGGGTATAGAGTGTAGGGTTTAGATTGTAGAGTGTAGGGATTAGAGTGTAGGGTATAGAGTGTAGGGTATAGAGTGTAGAGTGTAGGGTATGGAGTGTAGGGTATAGGGTATGGAGTGTAGGGTATAGAGTTGAGTGTAGGGTATATAGTGTAGGGTATAGAGTGTATGGAATAGAGTGTAGAGTGTAGGGTATAGAGTGTATGGTATAGAGTGTAGGGTATAGAGTGTAGGGTATAGAGTGTATGGTATAGAGTGTATGGTATAGATTGTAGGGTATAGAGTGTAGAGTGTAGGGTATAGAGTGTAGAGTGTAGGGTATAGAGTGTAGGGTATAGAGTGTAGAGTGTAGGGTATAGAGAGTAGGGTATAGAGTGTAGGGTATAGAGTGTAGAGTGTAGGGTATAGAGTGTAGAGTGTAGGGTATAGAGTGTAGGGTATATAGTGTAGGGTATAGAGTGTAGAGTGTAGGGTATAGAGTGTAGGGTATAGAGTGTAGGGAATAGAGTGTATGGTATAGAGTGTAGGGTATAGAGTGTAGGGTATAGATTGTAGAGTGTAGAGTGTAGGTTATAGAGTGTAGAGTGTAGGGTATAGAGTGTAGGGTATAGAGTGTATGGTATAGAGTGTATGGTATATAGTGTAGGGTATAGAGTGTTTGGTATAGAGTGTAGGGTATAGAGTGTAGAGTGTAGGGTATATATTGTAGAGTGTAGAGGGTAGGGTATAGAGTGTAGGGCATAGTATTTATGGAATAGAGTGTATGGTATAGAGTGTAGGATATAGAGTGTAGGGTATAGAGTGTAGAGTGTAGGGTATAGAGTGTAGGGTATAGAGTGTAGGGTATAGAGTGTATGGTATAGAGTGTATGGAATAGATTGTAGGGTATAGAGTGTAGGGTATAGAGTGTAGAGTGTAGGGTATAGAGTGTAGAGTGTAGGGTATAGAGTGTAGGGTATAGAGTGTAGAGTGTAGGGTATAGAGTGTAGGGTGTAGGGTATAGAGTGTAGAGTGTATGGTATAGAGTGTAGGGTATAGAGTATAGAGTGTAGGGTATAGAGTGTAGGGTATATTATGTAGGGTATAGAGTGTAGGGTATTTAGTGTAGAGTGTAGGGTATAGAGTGTAGGCTATAGAGTGTAGGGTATAGAGTGTATGGTATAGAGTGTAGAGTGTAGGGTATAGAGTGTGGGGTATTGAGTGTAGGGTATAGAGTGTAGGGTATAGAGTGTAGAGTGTAGGGTATAGAGTGTAGAGTGTAGGGTATAGAGTGTAGAGTGTAGGGTATAGAGTGTAGGGTATAGAGTGTATGGAATAGATTGTAGAGTGTAGGGTATAGAGTGTATGGTATAGAGTGTAGGGTACAGAGTGTAGGGTATAGAGTGTATGGTATGGAGTGTATGGTATAGATTGTAGGGTATAGAGTGTAGGGTATAGATTGTAGAATGTAGGGTTTAGAGTGTAGGGTATAGAGTGTAGAGTGTAGGGTATAGAGTGTAGGGTATAGAGTGTAGGGTATAGAGTGTAGAGTGTAGGGTATAGAGTGTAGGGTTTAGATTGTAGAGTGTAGGGATTAGAGTGTAGGGTATAGAGTGTAGAGTGTAGGGTATGGAGTGTAGGGTATAGGGTATGGAGTGTAGGGTATAGAGTTGAGTGTAGGGTATATAGTGTAGGGTATAGAGTGTATGGAATAGAGTGTAGAGTGTAGGGTATAGAGTGTATGGTATAGAGTGTAGGGTATAGAGTGTAGGGTATAGAGTGTATGGTATAGAGTGTATGGTATAGATTGTAGGGTATAGAGTGTAGAGTGTAGGGTATAGAGTGTAGAGTGTAGGGTATAGAGTGTAGGGCATAGAGTGTAGAGTGTAGGGTATAGAGTGTATGGTATAGAGTGTAGAGTGTAGGGTATAGAGTGTAGGGTATAGAGTGTAGGGTATAGAGGGTAGAGTGTAGGGTATAGAGTGTAGAGTGTAGGGTATAGAGTGTAGGGTATAGAGTGTAGGGTATAGAGTGTATGGTATAGAGTGTATGGTATATAGTGTAGGGTATAGAGTGTTTGGTATAGAGTGTAGGGAATAGACTGTAGAGTGTATGGTATATATTGTACAGTGTAGAGTGTAGGGTATAGAGTGTAGGGCATAGTGTTTATGGAATAGAGTGTATGGTATAGAGTGTAGGATATAGAGTGTACGGTATAGAGTGTAGAGTGTAGGGTATAGAGTGTAGGGTATAGAGTGTAGGGTATAGAGTGTATGGTATAGAGTGTATGGTATAGATTGTAGGGTATAGAGTGTAGGGTATAGAGTGTAGAGTGTAGGGTATAGAGTGTAGAGTGTAGGGTATAGAGTGTAGGGTATAGAGTGTAGAGTATAAAGTGTAGGGTATAGAGTGTAGGGTATAGAGTGTAGAGTGTAGGGTATAGAGTGTAGGGTATAGAGTGTAGGGTATAGAGTGTATGGTATAGAGTGTATGGTATATAGTGTAGGGTATAGAGTGTTTGGTATAGAGTGTAGGGTATAGAGTGTAGGGTATAGATTGTAGAGTGTAGAGTGTAGGTTATAGAGTGTAGAGTGTAGGGTATAGAGTGTAGGGTATAGAGTGTATGGTATAGAGTGTATGGTATATTGTGTAGGGTATAGAGTGTTTGGTATAGAGTGTAGGGTATAGAGTGTAGAGTGTAGGGTATATATTGTAGAGTGTAGAGTGTAGGGTATAGAGTGTAGGGCATAGTATTTATGGAATAGAGTGTATGGTATAGAGTGTAGGATATAGAGTGTAGGGTATAGAGTGTAGGGTATAGGGTATAGAGTGTAGGGTATAGAGTGTATGGTATAGAGTGTATGGTATAGAGTGTATGGTATAGATTGTAGGGTATAGAGTGTAGGGTATAGAGTGTAGGGTATAGAGTGTAGAGTGTAGGGTATAGAGTGTAGGGTATAGAGTGTAGAGTGTAGGGTATAGAGTGTAGGGTATAGAGTGTAGGGTATAGAGTGTAGAGTGTAGGGTATAGAGTGTAGGGTATAGAGTATAGAGTGTAGGGTATAGAGTGTAGGGTATATAGTGTAGGGTATAGAGTGTAGGGTATTTAGTGTAGAGTGTAGGGTATAGAGTGTAGGCTATAGAGTGTAGGGTATAGAGTGTATGGTATAGAGTGTAGAGTGTAGGGTATAGAGTGTGGGGTATTGAGTGTAGGGTATAGAGTGTAGGGTATAGAGTGTAGAGTGTAGGGTATAGAGTGCAGAGTGTAGGGTATAGAGTGTAGGGTATAGAGTGTAGGGTATAGAGTGTATGGTATAGAGTGTATGGTATATAGTGTAGGGTATAGAGTGTTTGGTATAGAGTGTAGGGTATAGAGTGTAGAGTATAGGGTATAGATTGTAGAGTGTAGAGTGTAGGGTATAGAGTGTAGGGTATAGAGTGTAATGTATAGAGTGTAGAGTGTAGGGTAAAGAGTGTAGGGTATAGATTGTAGGGTATAGAGTGTATGGTATAGAGTGTAAGGTATAGATTGTAGGGTATAGAGTGTATGGTATAGACTGTAGAGTGTAGGGTATAGAGTGTAGAGTGTAGGGTATAGAGTGTAGGGTATAGTGTGTAGAGTGTAGTGTATAGAGTGTAGGGTATAGACTGTAGGGTATAGAGTGTAGATTGTAGGGTATAGAGTGTAGGGTATAGAGTGTAGAGTGTAGGGTATAGAGTGTAGGGTACAGAGTGTAGGGTATAGAGTGTAGAGTGTAGGGTATAGATTGTAGGGTATAGAGTGTAGGGTATAGATTGTAGAGTGTAGGGATTAGAGTGTAGGGTATAGAGTGTAGGGTATAGAATGTAGAGTGTAGGGTATGGAGTGTAGGGTATAGAGTTGAGTGTAGGGTATAGAGTGTAGGGTATAGAGTGTATGGAATAGATTGTAGAGTGTAGGGTATAGAGTGTATGGTATAGAGTGTAGGGTATAGAGTGTAGGGTATAGAGTGTATAGTATGGAGTGTATGGTATAGATTGTAGGGTATAGAGTGTAGGGTATAGATTGTAGAATGTAGGGTTTAGAGTGTAGGGTATAGAGTGTAGAGTGTAGGGTATAGAGTGTAGGGTATAGAGTGTAGGGTATAGAGTGTAGAGTGTAGGGTATAGAGTGTAGGGTTTAGATTGTAGAGTGTAGGGATTAGAGTGTAGGGTATAGAGTGTAGGGTATGGAGTGTAGAGTGTAGGGTATGGAGTGTAGGGTATAGGGTATGGAGTGTAGGGTATAGAGTTGAGTGTAGGGTATATAGTGTAGGGTATAGAGTGTATGGAATAGAGTGTAGAGTGTAGGGTATAGAGTGTATGGTATAGAGTGTAGGGTATAGAGTGTAGGGTATAGAGTGTATGGTATAGAGTGTATGGTATAGATTGTAGGGTATAGAGTGTAGAGTGTGGGGTATAGAGTGTAGAGTGTAGGGTATAGAGTGTAGGGTATAGAGTGTAGAGTGTAGGGTATAGATAGTAGGGTATAGAGTGTAGGGTATAGAGTGTAGAGTGTAGGGTATAGACTGTAGGGTATAGAGTGTAGAGTGTAGGGTATAGAGTGTAGGGTATAGAGTGTAGGGTATAGAGTGTAGAGTGTAGGGTATAGAGTGTAGGGTATAGAGTGTAGGGTATAGAGTGTATGGTATAGAGTGTATGGTATATAGTGTAGGGTATAGAGTGTTTGGTATAGAGTGTAGGGTATAGAGTGTAGGGTATAGATTGCAGAGTGTAGAGTGTAGGGTATAGAGTGTAGGGCATAGTATTTATGGAATAGAGTGTATGGTATAGAGTGTAGGATATAGAGTGTAGGGTATAGAGTGTAGAGTGTAGGGTATAGAGTGTAGGGTATAGAGTGTAGGGTATAGAGTGTATGGTATAGAGTGTATGGTATAGATTGTAGGGTATAGAGTGTAGGGTATAGAGTGTAGAGTGTAGGATATAGAGTGTAGAGTGTAGGGTATAGAGTGTAGGGTATAGAGTGTAGAGTGTAGGGTATAGAGTGTAGGGTGTAGGGTATAGAGTGTAGAGTGTAGGGTATAGAGTGTAGGGTATAGAGTATAGAGTGTAGGGTATAGAGTGTAGGGTATATAGTGTAGGGTATAGAGTGTAGGGTATTTAGTGTAGAGTGTAGGGTATAGAGTGTAGGCTATAGAGTGTAGGGTATAGAGTGTATGGTATAGAGTGTAGAGTGTAGGGTATAGAGTGCGGGGTATTGAGTGTAGGGTATAGAGTGTAGGGTATAGAGTGTAGAGTGTAGGGTATAGAGTGTAGAGTGTAGGGTATGGAGTGTAGGGTATAGAGTTGAGTGTAGGGTATAGAGTGTAGGGTATAGAGTGTATGGAATAGATTGAAGAGTGTAGGGTATAGAGTGTATGGTATAGAGTGTAGGGTATAGAGTGTAGGGTATAGAGTGTATGGTATGGAGTGTATGGTATAGATTGTAGGGTATAGAGTGTAGGGTATAGATTGTAGAATGTAGGGTTTAGAGTGTAGGGTATAGAGTGTAGAGTGTAGGGTATAGAGTGTAGGGTATAGAGTGTAGGGTATAGAGTGTAGAGTGTAGGGTATAGAGTGTAGGGTTTAGATTGTAGAGTGTAGGGATTAGAGTGTAGGGTATAGAGTGTAGGGTATAGAGTGTAGAGTGTAGGGTATGGAGTGTAGGGTATAGGGTATGGAGTGTAGGGTATAGAGTTGAGTGTAGGGTATATAGTGTAGGGTATAGAGTGTATGGAATAGAGTGTAGAGTGTAGGGTATAGAGTGTATGGTATAGAGTGTAGGGTATAGAGTGTAGGGTATAGAGTGTATGGTATAGAGTGTATGGTATAGATTGTAGGGTATAGAGTGTAGAGTGTAGGGTATAGAGTGTAGAGTGTAGGGTATAGAGTGTAGGGTATAGAGTGTAGAGTGTAGGGTATAGAGAGTAGGGTATAGAGTGTAGGGTATAGAGTGTAGAGTGTAGGGTATAGAGTGTAGAGTGTAGGGTATAGAGTGTAGGGTATAGAGTGTAGGGTATAGAGTGTAGAGTGTAGGGTATAGAGTGTAGGGTATAGAGTGTAGGGAATAGAGTGTATGGTATAGAGTGTAGGGTATAGAGTGTAGGGTATAGATTGTAGAGTGTAGAGTGTAGGTTATAGAGTGTAGAGTGTAGGGTATAGAGTGTAGGGTATAGAGTGTATGGTATGGAGTGTATGGTATAGATTGTAGGGTATAGAGTGTAGGGTATAGATTGTAGAATGTAGGGTTTAGAGTGTAGGGTATAGAGTGTAGAGTGTAGGGTATAGAGTGTAGGGTATAGAGTGTAGGGTATAGAGTGTAGAGTGTAGGGTATAGAGTGTAGGGTTTAGATTGTAGAGTGTAGGGATTAGAGTGTAGGGTATAGAGTGTAGGGTATAGAGTGTAGAGTGTAGGGTATGGAGTGTAGGGTATAGGGTATGGAGTGTAGGGTATAGAGTTGAGTGTAGGGTATATAGTGTAGGGTATAGAGTGTATGGAATAGAGTGTAGAGTGTAGGGTATAGAGTGTATGGTATAGAGTGTAGGGTATAGAGTGTAGGGTATAGAGTGTATGGTATAGAGTGTATGGTATAGATTGTAGGGTATAGAGTGTAGAGTGTAGGGTATAGAGTGTAGAGTGTAGGGTATAGAGTGTAGGGTATAGAGTGTAGAGTGTAGGGTATAGAGAGTAGGGTATAGAGTGTAGGGTATAGAGTGTAGAGTGTAGGGTATAGAGTGTAGAGTGTAGGGTATAGAGTGTAGGGTATAGAGTGTAGGGTATAGAGTGTAGAGTGTAGGGTATAGAGTGTAGGGTATAGAGTGTAGGGAATAGAGTGTATGGTATAGAGTGTAGGGTATAGAGTGTAGGGTATAGATTGTAGAGTGTAGAGTGTAGGTTATAGAGTGTAGAGTGTAGGGTATAGAGTGTAGGGTATAGAGTGTATGGTATAGAGTGTATGGTATATAGTGTAGGGTATAGAGTGTTTGGTATAGAGTGTAGGGTATAGAGTGTAGAGTGTAGGGTATATATTGTAGAGTGTAGAGGGTAGGGTATAGAGTGTAGGGCATAGTATTTATGGAATAGAGTGTATGGTATAGAGTGTAGGATATAGAGTGTAGGGTATAGAGTGTAGAGTGTAGGGTATAGAGTGTAGGGTATAGAGTGTAGGGTATAGAGTGTATGGTATAGAGTGTATGGAATAAATTGTAGGGTATAGAGTGTAGGGTATAGAGTGTAGGGTATAGAGTGTAGGGTATAGAGTGTATGGTATAGAGTGTATGGTATAGATTGTAGGGTATAGAGTGTAGAGTGTGGGGTATAGAGTGTAGAGTGTAGGGTATAGAGTGTAGGGTATAGAGTGTAGAGTGTAGGGTATAGATAGTAGGGTATAGAGTGTAGGGTATAGAGTGTAGAGTGTAGGGTATAGACTGTAGGGTATAGAGTGTAGAGTGTAGGGTATAGAGTGTAGGGTATAGAGTGTAGGGTATAGAGTGTAGAGTGTAGGGTATAGAGTGTAGGGTATAGAGTGTAGGGTATAGAGTGTATGGTATAGAGTGTATGGTATATAGTGTAGGGTATAGAGTGTTTGGTATAGAGTGTAGGGTATAGAGTGTAGGGTATAGATTGTAGAGTGTAGAGTGTAGGGTATAGAGTGTAGGGCATAGTATTTATGGAATAGAGTGTATGGTATAGAGTGTAGGATATAGAGTGTAGGGTATAGAGTGTAGAGTGTAGGGTATAGAGTGTAGGGTATAGAGTGTAGGGTATAGAGTGTATGGTATAGAGTGTATGGTATAGATTGTAGGGTATAGAGTGTAGGGTATAGAGTGTAGAGTGTAGGATATAGAGTGTAGAGTGTAGGGTATAGAGTGTAGGGTATAGAGTGTAGAGTGTAGGGTATAGAGTGTAGGGTGTAGGGTATAGAGTGTAGAGTGTAGGGTATAGAGTGTAGGGTATAGAGTATAGAGTGTAGGGTATAGAGTGTAGGGTATATAGTGTAGGGTATAGAGTGTAGGGTATTTAGTGTAGAGTGTAGGGTATAGAGTGTAGGCTATAGAGTGTAGGGTATAGAGTGTATGGTATAGAGTGTAGAGTGTAGGGTATAGAGTGCGGGGTATTGAGTGTAGGGTATAGAGTGTAGGGTATAGAGTGTAGAGTGTAGGGTATAGAGTGTAGAGTGTAGGGTATGGAGTGTAGGGTATAGAGTTGAGTGTAGGGTATAGAGTGTAGGGTATAGAGTGTATGGAATAGATTGAAGAGTGTAGGGTATAGAGTGTATGGTATAGAGTGTAGGGTATAGAGTGTAGGGTATAGAGTGTATGGTATGGAGTGTATGGTATAGATTGTAGGGTATAGAGTGTAGGGTATAGATTGTAGAATGTAGGGTTTAGAGTGTAGGGTATAGAGTGTAGAGTGTAGGGTATAGAGTGTAGGGTATAGAGTGTAGGGTATAGAGTGTAGAGTGTAGGGTATAGAGTGTAGGGTTTAGATTGTAGAGTGTAGGGATTAGAGTGTAGGGTATAGAGTGTAGGGTATAGAGTGTAGAGTGTAGGGTATGGAGTGTAGGGTATAGGGTATGGAGTGTAGGGTATAGAGTTGAGTGTAGGGTATATAGTGTAGGGTATAGAGTGTATGGAATAGAGTGTAGAGTGTAGGGTATAGAGTGTATGGTATAGAGTGTAGGGTATAGAGTGTAGGGTATAGAGTGTATGGTATAGAGTGTATGGTATAGATTGTAGGGTATAGAGTGTAGAGTGTAGGGTATAGAGTGTAGAGTGTAGGGTATAGAGTGTAGAGTGTAGGGTATAGAGAGTAGGGTATAGAGTGTAGGGTATAGAGTGTAGAGTGTAGGGTATAGAGTGTAGAGTGTAGGGTATAGAGTGTAGGGTATAGAGTGTAGGGTATAGAGTGTAGAGTGTAGGGTATAGAGTGTAGGGTATAGAGTGTAGGGAATAGAGTGTATGGTATAGAGTGTAGGGTATAGAGTGTAGGGTATAGATTGTAGAGTGTAGAGTGTAGGTTATAGAGTGTAGAGTGTAGGGTATAGAGTGTAGGGTATAGAGTGTATGGTATAGAGTGTATGGTATATAGTGTAGGGTATAGAGTGTTTGGTATAGAGTGTAGGGTATAGAGTGTAGAGTGTAGGGTATATATTGTAGAGTGTAGAGGGTAGGGTATAGAGTGTAGGGCATAGTATTTATGGAATAGAGTGTATGGTATAGAGTGTAGGATATAGAGTGTAGGGTATAGAGTGTAGAGTGTAGGGTATAGAGTGTAGGGTATAGAGTGTAGGGTATAGAGTGTATGGTATAGAGTGTATGGAATAGATTGTAGGGTATAGAGTGTAGGGTATAGAGTGTAGAGTGTAGGGTATAGAGTGTAGAGTGTAGGGTATAGAGTGTAGGGTATAGAGTGTAGAGTGTAGGGTATAGAGTGTAGGGTGTAGGGTATAGAGTGTAGAGTGTAGGGTATAGAGTGTAGGGTATAGAGTATAGAGTGTAGGGTATAGAGTGTAGGGTATATTATGTAGGGTATAGAGTGTAGGGTATTTAGTGTAGAGTGTAGGGTATAGAGTGTAGGCTATAGAGTGTAGGGTATAGAGTGTATGGTATAGAGTGTAGAGTGTAGGGTATAGAGTGTGGGGTATTGAGTGTAGGGTATAGAGTGTAGGGTATAGAGTGTAGAGTGTAGGGTATAGAGTGTAGAGTGTAGGGTATAGAGTGTAGAGTGTAGGGTATAGAGTGTAGAGTGTAGGGTATAGAGTGTAGGGTATAGAGTGTATGGAATAGATTGTAGAGTGTAGGGTATAGAGTGTATGGTATAGAGTGTAGGGTACAGAGTGTAGGGTATAGAGTGTATGGTATGGAGTGTATGGTATAGATTGTAGGGTATAGAGTGTAGGGTATAGATTGTAGAATGTAGGGTTTAGAGTGTAGGGTATAGAGTGTAGAGTGTAGGGTATAGAGTGTAGGATATAGAGTGTAGGGTATAGAGTGTAGAGTGTAGGGTATAGAGTGTAGGGTTTAGATTGTAGAGTGTAGGGATTAGAGTGTAGGGTATAGAGTGTAGAGTGTAGGGTATGGAGTGTAGGGTATAGGGTATGGAGTGTAGGGTATAGAGTTGAGTGTAGGGTATATAGTGTAGGGTATAGAGTGTATGGAATAGAGTGTAGAGTGTAGGGTATAGAGTGTATGGTATAGAGTGTAGGGTATAGAGTGTAGGGTATAGAGTGTATGGTATAGAGTGTATGGTATAGATTGTAGGGTATAGAGTGTAGAGTGTAGGGTATAGAGTGTAGAGTGTAGGGTATAGAGTGTAGGGCATAGAGTGTAGAGTGTAGGGTATAGAGAGTAGGGTATAGAGTGTAGGGTATAGAGTGTAGAGTGTAGGGTATAGAGTGTAGGGTATAGAGTGTAGAGTGTAGGGTATAGAGTGTAGGGTATAGAGTGTAGGGTATAGAGTGTAGAGTGTAGGGTATAGAGTGTAGGGTATAGAGTGTAGGGAATAGAGTGTATGGTATAGAGTGTATGGTATAGAGTGTAGGGTATAGAGTGTTTGGTATAGAGTGTAGGGTATAGAGTGTAGGGTATAGATTGTAGAGTGTAGAGTGTAGGTTATAGAGTGTAGAGTGTAGGGTATAGAGTGTAGGGTATAGAGTGTATGGTATAGAGTGTATGGTATATAGTGTAGGGTATAGAGTGTTTGGTATAGAGTGTAGGGTATAGAGTGTAGAGTGTAGGGTATATATTGTAGAGTGTAGAGTGTTGGGTATAGAGTGTAGGGCATAGTATTTCTGGAATAGAGTGTATGGTATAGAGTGTAGGATATAGAGTGTAGGGTATAGAGTGTAGAGTGTAGGGTATAGAGTGTAGGGTATAGAGTGTAGGGTATATAGTGTATGGTATAGAGTGTATGGTATAGATTGTAGGGTATAGAGTGTAGGGTATAGAGTGTAGAGTGTAGGGTATAGAGTGTAGAGTGTAGGGTATAGAGTGTAGGGTATAGAGTGTAGAGTGTAGGGTATAGAGTGTAGGGTGTAGGGTATAGAGTGTAGAGTGTAGGGTATAGAGTGTAGGGTATAGAGTATAGAGTGTAGGGTATAGAGTGTAGGGTATATAGTGTAGGGTATAGAGTGTAGGGTATTTAGTGTAGAGTGTAGGGTATAGAGTGTAGGCTATAGAGTGTAGGGTATAGAGTGTATGGTATAGAGTGTAGAGTGTAGGGTATAGAGTGTGGGGTATTGAGTGTAGGGTATAGAGTGTAGAGTGTAGGGTATAGAGTGTAGAGTGTAAGGTATAGAGTGTAGGGTATAGAGTGTAGGGTATAGAGTGTATGGTATAGAGTGTATGGTATATAGTGTAGGGTATAGAGTGTTTGGTATAGAGTGTAGGGTATAGAGTGTAGAGTATAGGGTATAGATTGTAGAGTGTAGAGTGTAGGGTATAGAGTGTAGGGTATAGAGTGTAATGTATAGAGTGTAGAGTGTAGGGTATAGAGTGTAGGGTATAGAGTGTAGGGTATAGAGTGTATGGTATAGAGTGTATGGTATATAGTGTAGGGTATAGAGTGTTTGGTATAGAGTGTAGGGTATAGAGTGTAGAGTATACGGTATAGATTGTAGGGTATAGAGTGTATGGTATAGAGTGTAAGGTATAGATTGTAGGGTATAGAGTGTATGGTATAGACTGTAGAGTGTAGGGTATAGAGTGTAGAGTGTAGGGTATAGAGTGTAGGGTATAGTGTGTAGAGTGTAGGGTAAAGAGTGTAGGGTATAGACTGTAGGGTATAGAGTGTAGAGTGTAGGGTATAGAGTGTAGGGTATAGAGTATAGAGTGTAGGGTATAGAGTGTAGGGTATAGAGTGTAGGGTATAGAGTGTAGGGTATAGAGTGTAGAGTGTAGGGTATAGAGTGTAGGGTACAGAGTGTAGGGTATAGAGTGTAGAGTGTAGGGTATAGAGTGTAGGGTATAGAGTGTAGGGTATAGATTGTAGAGTGTAGGGATTAGAGTGTAGGGTATAGAGTGTAGGGTATAGAGTGTAGAGTGTAGGGTATGGAGTGTAGGGTATAGAGTTGAGTGTAGGGTATAGAGTGTAGGGTATAGAGTGTATGGAATAGATTGTAGAGTGTAGGGTATAGAGTGTATGGTATAGAGTGTAGGGTATAGAGTGTAGGGTATAGAGTGTATGGTATGGAGTGTATGGTATAGATTGTAGGGTATAGAGTGTAGGGTATAGATTGTAGAATGTAGGGTTTAGAGTGTAGGGTATAGAGTGTAGAGTGTAGGGTATAGAGTGTAGGGTATAGAGTGTAGGGTATAGAGTGTAGAGTGTAGGGTATAGAGTGTAGGGTTTAGATTGTAGAGTGTAGGGATTAGAGTGTAGGCTATAGAGTGTAGGGTATAGAGTGTAGAGTATAGGGTATGGAGTGTAGGGTATAGGGTATGGAGTGTAGGGTATAGAGTTGAGTGTAGGGTATATAGTGTAGGGTATAGAGTGTATGGAATAGAGTGTAGAGTGTAGGGAATAGAGTGTATGGTATAGAGTGTAGGGTATAGAGTGTAGGGTATAGAGTGTATGGTATAGAGTGTATGGTATAGATTGTAGGGTATAGAGTGTAGAGTGTAGGGTATAGAGTGTAGAGTGTAGGGTATAGAGTGTAGGGTATAGAGTGTAGAGTGTAGGGTATAGAGAGTAGGGTATAGAGTGTATGGTATAGAGTGTATGGTATATAGTGTAGGGTATAGAGTGTTTGGTATAGAGTGTAGGGTATAGAGTGTAGAGTGTAGGGTATATATTGTAGAGTGTAGAGTGTTGGGTATAGAGTGTAGGGCATAGTATTTATGGAATAGAGTGTATGGTATAGAGTGTAGGATATAGAGTGTAGGGTATAGAGTGTAGAGTGTAGGGTATAGAGTGTAGGGTATAGAGTGTAGGGTATAGAGTGTATGGTATAGAGTGTATGGTATAGATTGTAGGGTATAGAGTGTAGGGTATAGAGTGTAGAGTGTAGGGTATAGAGTGTAGAGTGTAGGGTATAGAGTGTAGGGTATAGAGTGTAGAGTGTAGGGTATAGAGTGTAGGGTGTAGGGTATAGAGTGTAGAGTGTAGGGTATAGAGTGTAGGGTATAGAGTATAGAGTGTAGGGTATAGAGTGTAGGGTATATAGTGTAGGGTATAGAGTGTAGGGTATTTAGTGTAGAGTGTAGGGTATAGAGTGTAGGCTATAGAGTGTAGGGTATAGAGTGTATGGTATAGAGTGTAGAGTGTAGGGTATAGAGTGTGGGGTATTGAGTGTAGGGTATAGAGTGTAGAGTGTAGGGTATAGAGTGTAGAGTGTAGGGTATAGAGTGTAGGGTATAGAGTGTAGGGTATAGAGTGTATGGTATAGAGTGTATGGTATATAGTGTAGGGTATAGAGTGTTTGGTATAGAGTGTAAGGTATAGAGTGTAGAGTATAGGGTATAGATTGTAGAGTGTAGAGTGTAGGGTATAGAGTGTAGGGTATAGAGTGTAATGTATAGAGTGTAGAGTGTAGGGTATAGAGTGTAGGGTATAGAGTGTAGGGTATAGAGTGTATGGTATAGAGTGTATGGTATATAGTGTAGGGAATAGAGTGTTTGGTATAGAGTGTAGGGTATAGAGTGTAGAGTATAGGGTATAGATTGTAGAGTGTAGAGTGTAGGGTATAGAGTGTAGGGTATAGAGTGTAATGTATAGAGTGTAGAATAGGGTATAGAGTGTAGGGTATAGATTGTAGGGTATAGAGTGTATGGTATAGAGTGTAAGGTATAGATTGTAGGGTATAGAGTGTATGGTATAGACTGTAGAGTGTAGGGTATAGAGTGTAGAGTGTAGGGTATAGAGTGTAGGGTATAGTGTGTAGAGTGTAGGGTATAGAGTGTAGGGTATAGACTGTAGGGTATAGAATGTAGAGTGTAGGGTATAGAGTGTAGGGTATAGAGTATAGAGTGTAGGGTATAGAGTGTAGGGTATAGAGTGTAGGGTATAGAGTGTAGAGTGTAGGGTATAGAGTGTAGGGTACAGAGTGTAGGGTATAGAGTGTAGAGTGTAGGGTATAGAGTGTAGGGTATAGAGTGTAGGGTATAGATTGTAGAGTGTAGGGATTAGAGTGTAGGGTATAGAGTGTAGGGTATAGAGTGTAGAGTGTAGGGTATGGAGTGTAGGGTATAGAGTTGAGTATAGGGTATAGAGTGTAGGGTATAGAGTGTATGGAATAGATTGTAGAGTGTAGGGTATAGAGTGTATGGTATAGAGTGTAGGGTATAGAGTGTAGGGTATAGAGTGTATGGTATGGAGTGTATGGTATAGATTGTAGGGTATAGAGTGTAGGGTATAGATTGTAGAATGTAGGGTTTAGAGTGTAGGGTATAGAGTGTAGAGTGTAGGGTATAGAGTGTAGGGTATAGAGTGTAGGGTATAGAGTGTAGAGTGTAGGGTATAGAGTGTAGGGTTTAGATTGTAGAGTGTAGGGATTAGAGTGTAGGCTATAGAGTGTAGGGTATAGAGTGTAGAGTGTAGGGTATGGAGTGTAGGGTATAGGGTATGGAGTGTAGGGTATAGAGTTGAGTGTAGGGTATATAGTGTAGGGTATAGAGTGTATGGAATAGAGTGTAGAGTGTAGGGAATAGAGTGTATGGTATAGAGTGTAGGGTATAGAGTGTAGGGTATAGAGTGTATGGTATAGAGTGTATGGTATAGATTGTAGGGTATAGAGTGTAGAGTGTAGGGTATAGAGTGTAGAGTGTAGGGTATAGAGTGTAGGGTATAGAGTGTAGAGTGTAGGGTATAGAGAGTAGGGTATAGAGTGTAGGGTATAGAGTGTAGGGTATAGAGTATAGAGTGTAGGGTATAGAGTGTAGGGTATAGAGTGTAGGGTATAGAGTTTAGAGTGTAGGGTATAGAGTGTAGGGTATAGAGTGTAGGGTAAAGAGTGTACAGTGTAGGGTATAGAGTGTAGGGTATAGAGTGTAGAGTGTAGGGTATAGAGTGTAGGGTATAGAGTGTAGGGTATAGAGTGTAGAGTGTAGGGTATAGAGTGTAGGGTATAGAGTGTAGGGAATAGAGTGTATGGTATAGAGTGTATGGTATAGAGTGTAGGGTATAGAGTGTTTGGTATAGAGTGTAGGGTATAGAGTGTAGGGTATAGATTGTAGAGTGTAGAGTGTAGGATATAGAGTGTAGAGTGTAGGGTATAGAGTGTAGGGTATAGAGTGTATGGTATAGAGTGTATGGTATATAGTGTAGGGTATAGTGTGTTTGGTATAGAGTGTAGGGTATAGAGTGTAGAGTGTAGGGTATATATTGTAGAGTGTAGAGTGTAGGGTATAGAGTGTAGGGCATAGTATTTATGGAATAGAGTGTATGGTATAGAGTGTAGGATATAGAGTGTAGGGTATAGAGTGTAGAGTGTAGGGTATAGAGTGTAGGGTATAGAGTGTAGGGTATAGAGTGTATGGTATAGAGTGTATGGTATAGATTGTAGGGTATAGAGTGTAGGGTATAGAGTGTAGAGTGTAGGGTATAGAGTGTAGAGTGTAGGGTATAGAGTGTAGGGTATAGAGTGTAGAGTGTAGGGTATGGAGTGTAGGGTATAGAGTTGAGTGTAGGGTATAGAGTGTAGGGTATAGAGTGTATGGTATAGAGTGTAGGGTATAGAGTGTAGGGTATAGAGTGTATGGTATGGAGTGTATGGTATAGATTGTAGGGTATAGAGTGTAGGGTATAGATTGTAGAATGTAGGGTTTAGAGTGTAGGGTATAGAGTGTAGAGTGTAGGGTATAGAGTGTAGGGTATAGAGTGTAGGGTATAGAGTGTAGAGTGTAGGGTATAGAGTGTAGGGTTTAGATTGTAGAGTGTAGGGATTAGAGTGTAGGCTATAGAGTGTAGGGTATAGAGTGTAGAGTATAGGGTATGGAGTGTAGGGTATAGGGTATGGAGTGTAGGGTATAGAGTTGAGTGTAGGGTATATAGTGTAGGGTATAGAGTGTATGGAATAGAGTGTAGAGTGTAGGGAATAGAGTGTATGGTATAGAGTGTAGGGTATAGAGTGTAGGGTATAGAGTGTATGGTATAGAGTGTATGGTATAGATTGTAGGGTATAGAGTGTAGAGTGTAGGGTATAGAGTGTAGAGTGTAGGGTATAGAGTGTAGGGTATAGAGTGTAGAGTGTAGGGTATAGAGAGTAGGGTATAGAGTGTATGGTATAGAGTGTATGGTATATAGTGTAGGGTATAGAGTGTTTGGTATAGAGTGTAGGGTATAGAGTGTAGAGTGTAGGGTATATATTGTAGAGTGTAGAGTGTTGGGTATAGAGTGTAGGGCATAGTATTTATGGAATAGAGTGTATGGTATAGAGTGTAGGATATAGAGTGTAGGGTATAGAGTGTAGAGTGTAGGGTATAGAGTGTAGGGTATAGAGTGTAGGGTATAGAGTGTATGGTATAGAGTGTATGGTATAGATTGTAGGGTATAGAGTGTAGGGTATAGAGTGTAGAGTGTAGGGTATAGAGTGTAGAGTGTAGGGTATAGAGTGTAGGGTATAGAGTGTAGAGTGTAGGGTATAGAGTGTAGGGTATAGAGTGTAGGGTGTAGGGTATAGAGTGTAGAGTGTAGGGTATAGAGTGTAGGGTATAGAGTATAGAGTGTAGGGTATAGAGTGTAGGGTATATAGTGTAGGGTATAGAGTGTAGGGTATTTAGTGTAGAGTGTAGGGTATAGAGTGTAGGCTATAGAGTGTAGGGTATAGAGTGTATGGTATAGAGTGTAGAGTGTAGGGTATAGAGTGTGGGGTATTGAGTGTAGGGTATAGAGTGTAGAGTGTAGGGTATAGAGTGTAGAGTGTAGGGTATAGAGTGTAGGGTAGAGAGTGTAGGGTATAGAGTGTATGGTATAGAGTGTATGGTATATAGTGTAGGGTATAGAGTGTTTGGTATAGAGTGTAGGGTATAGAGTGTAGAGTATAGGGTATAGATTGTAGAGTGTAGAGTGTAGGGTATAGAGTGTAGGGTATAGAGTGTAATGTATAGAGTGTAGAGTGTTGGTATAGAGTGTAGAGTATAGAGTGTAGGGTATAGAGTGTATGGTATAGAGTGTATGGTATATAGTGTAGGGTATAGAGTGTTTGGTATAGAGTGTAGGGTATAGAGTGTAGAGTATAGGGTATAGATTGTAGAGTGTAGAGTGTAGGGTATAGAGTGTAGGGTATAGAGTGTAATGTATAGAGTGTAGAATAGGGTATAGAGTGTAGGGTATAGATTGTAGGGTATAGAGTGTATGGTATAGAGTGTAAGGTATAGATTGTAGGGTATAGAGTGTATGGTATAGACTGTAGAGTGTATGGTATAGACTGTAGAGTGTAGGGTATAGAGTGTAGGGTATAGTGTGTAGAGTGTAGGGTATAGAGTGTAGGGTATAGACTGTAGGGTATAGAATGTAGAGTGTAGGGTATAGAGTGTAGGGTATAGAGTATAGAGTGTAGGGTATAGAGTGTAGGGTATAGAGTGTAGGGTATAGAGTGTAGGGTATAGAGTGTAGAGTGTAGGGTATAGAGTGTAGGGAATAGAGTGTAGGGTATAGATTGTAGAGTGTAGGGATTAGAGTGTAGGGTATAGAGTGTAGGGTATAGAGTGTAGAGTGTAGGGTATGGAGTGTAGGGTATAGAGTTGAGTGTAGGGTATAGAGTGTAGGGTATAGAGTGTATGGAATAGATTGTAGACTGTAGGGTATAGAGTGTATGGTATAGAGTGTAGGGTATAGAGTGTAGGGTATAGAGTGTATGGTATGGAGTGTATGGTATAGATTGTAGGGTATAGAGTGTAGGGTATAGATTGTAGAATGTAGGGTTTAGAGTGTAGGGTATAGAGTGTAGAGTGTAGGGTATAGAGTGTAGGGTATAGAGTGTAGGGTATAGAGTGTAGAGTGTAGGGTATAGAGTGTAGGGTTTAGATTGTAGAGTGTAGGGATTAGAGTGTAGGCTATAGAGTGTAGGGTATAGAGTGTAGAGTGTAGGGTATGGAGTGTAGGGTATAGGGTATGGAGTGTAGGGTATAGAGTTGAGTGTAGGGTATATAGTGTAGGGTATAGAGTGTATGGAATAGAGTGTAGAGTGTAGGGAATAGAGTGTATGGTATAGAGTGTAGGGTATAGAGTGTAGGGTATAGAGTGTATGGTATAGAGTGTATGGTATAGATTGTAGGGTATAGAGTGTAGAGTGTAGGGTATAGAGTGTAGAGTGTAGGGTATAGAGTGTAGGGTATAGAGTGTAGAGTGTAGGGTATAGAGAGTAGGGTATAGAGTGTAGGGTATAGAGTGTAGGGTATAGAGTATAGAGTGTAGGGTATAGAGTGTAGGGTATAGAGTGTAGGGTATAGAGTTTAGAGTGTAGGGTATAGAGTGTAGGGTATAGAGTGTAGGGTAAAGAGTGTACAGTGTAGGGTATAGAGTGTAGGGTATAGAGTGTAGAGTGTAGGGTATAGAGTGTAGGGTATAGAGTGTAGGGTATAGAGTGTAGAGTGTAGGGTATAGAGTGTAGGGTATAGAGTGTAGGGAATAGAGTGTATGGTATAGAGTGTATGGTATAGAGTGTAGGGTATAGAGTGTTTGGTATAGAGTGTAGGGTATAGAGTGTAGGGTATAGATTGTAGAGTGTAGAGTGTAGGTTATAGAGTGTAGAGTGTAGGGTATAGAGTGTAGGGTATAGAGTGTATGGTATAGAGTGTATGGTATATAGTGTAGGGTATAGAGTGTTTGGTATAGAGTGTAGGGTATAGAGTGTAGAGTGTAGGGTATATATTGTAGAGTGTAGAGTGTAGGGTATAGAGTGTAGGGCATAGTATTTATGGAATAGAGTGTATGGTATAGAGTGTAGGATATAGAGTGTAGGGTATAGAGTGTAGAGTGTAGGGTATAGAGTGTAGGGTATAGAGTGTAGGGTATAGAGTGTATGGTATAGAGTGTATGGTATAGATTGTAGGGTATAGAGTGTAGGGTATAGAGTGTAGAGTGTAGGGTATAGAGTGTAGAGTGTAGGGTATAGAGTGTAGGGTATAGAGTGTAGAGTGTAGGGTATGGAGTGTAGGGTATAGAGTTGAGTGTAGGGTATAGAGTGTAGGGTATAGAGTGTATGGTATAGAGTGTATGGAATAGATTGTAGAGTGTAGGGTATAGAGTTGAGTGTAGGGTATAGAGTGTAGGGTATAGAGTGTATGGAATAGATTGTAGAGTGTAGGGAATAGAGTGTATGGTATAGAGTGTAGGGTATAGAGTGTAGGGTATAGAGTGTATGGTATAGAGTGTAGGGTATAGATTGTAGGGTATAGAGTGTAGGGTATAGATTGCAGAATGTAGGGTTTAGAGTGTAGGGTATAGAGTGTAGAATGTAGGGTATAGAGTGTAGGGTATAGAGTGTAGGGTATGGAGTGTAGAGTGTAGGGTATAGAGTGTAGGGTTTAGATTGTAGAGTGTAGGGATTAGAGTGTAGCGTATAGAGTGTAGGGTATAGAGTGTAGAGTGTAGGGTATGGAGTGTAGGGTATAGGGTATGGAGTGTAGGGTATAGAGTTGAGTGTAGGGTATATAGTGTAGGGTATAGAGTGTATGGAATAGAGTGTAGAGTGTAGGGTATAGAGTGTATGGTATAGAGTGTAGGGTATAGAGTGTAGGGTATAGAGTGTATGGTATAGAGTGTATGGTATAGATTGTAGGGTATAGAGTGTAGAGTGTAGGGTATAGAGTGTAGAGTGTAGGGTATAGAGTGTAGGGTATAGAGTGTAGAGTATAGAGAGTAGGGTATAGAGTGTAGGGTATAGAGTGTAGAGTGTAGGGTATAGAGTGTAGGGTATAGAGTGTAGAGTGTAGGGTATAGAGTGTTGGGTATAGAGTGTAGGGTATAGAGTGTAGAGTGTAGGGTATAGAGTGTAGGGTATAGAGTGTAGGGTATAGAGTGTATGGTATAGAGTGTATGGTATAGAGTGTAGGGTATAGAGTGTTTGGTATAGAGTGTAGGGTATAGAGTGTAGGGTATAGATTGTAGAGTGTAGAGTGTAGGTTATAGAGTGTAGAGTGTAGGGTATAGAGTGTAGGGTATAGAGTGTATGGTATAGAGTGTATGGTATATAGTGTAGGGTATAGAGTGTTTGGTATAGAGTGTAGGGTATAGAGTGTAGAGTGTAGGGTATATATTGTAGAGTGTAGAGTGTAGGGTATAGAGTGTAGGGCATAGTATTTATTAAATAGAGTGTATGGTATAGAGTGTAGGATATAGAGTGTAGGGTATAGAGTGTAGAGTGTAGGGTATAGAGTGTAGGGTATAGAGTGTAGGGTATAGAGTGTATGGTATAGAGTGTATGGTATAGATTGTAGGGTATAGAGTGTAGGGTATAGAGTGTAGAGTGTAGGGTATAGAGTGTAGAGTGTAGGGTATAGAGTGTAGGGTATAGAGTGTAGAGTGTAGGGTATAGAGTGTAGGGTGTAGGGTATAGAGTGTAGAGTGTAGGGTATAGAGTGTAGGGTATAGAGTGTATGGTATGGAGTGTATGGTATAGATTGTAGGGTATAGAGTGTAGGGTATAGATTGTAGAATGTAGGGTTTAGAGTGTAGGGTATAGAGTGTAGAGTGTAGGGTATAGAGTGTAGGGTATAGAGTGTAGGGTATAGAGTGTAGAGTGTAGGGTATAGAGTGTAGGGTTTAGATTGTAGAGTGTAGGGATTAGAGTGTAGGCTATAGAGTGTAGGGTATAGAGTGTAGAGTGTAGGGTATGGAGTGTAGGGTATAGGGTATGGAGTGTAGGGTATAGAGTTGAGTGTAGGGTATATAGTGTAGGGTATAGAGTGTATGGAATAGAGTGTAGAGTGTAGGGAATAGAGTGTATGGTATAGAGTGTAGGGTATAGAGTGTAGGGTATAGAGTGTATGGTATAGAGTGTATGGTATAGATTGTAGGGTATAGAGTGTAGAGTGTAGGGTATAGAGTGTAGAGTGTAGGGTATAGAGTGTAGGGTATAGAGTGTAGAGTGTAGGGTATAGAGAGTAGGGTATAGAGTGTAGGGTATAGAGTGTAGGGTATAGAGTATAGAGTGTAGGGTATAGAGTGTAGGGTATAGAGTGTAGGGTATAGAGTTTAGAGTGTAGGGTATATAGTGTAGGGTATAGAGTGTAGGGTAAAGAGTGTACAGTGTAGGGTATAGAGTGTAGGGTATAGAGTGTAGAGTGTAGGGTATAGAGTGTAGGGTATAGAGTGTAGGGTATAGAGTGTAGAGTGTAGGGTATAGAGTGTAGGGTATAGAGTGTAGGGAATAGAGTGTAGAGTGTAGGGTATAGAGTGTAGAGTGTAGGGTATAGAGTGTAGGGTATAGAGTGTAGGGTATAGATTGTAGAGTGTAGGGATTAGAGTGTAGGGTATAGAGTGTAGGGTATAGAGTGTAGAGTGTAGGGTATGGAGTGTAGGGTATAGAGTTGAGTGTAGGGTATACAGTGTAGGGTATAGAATGTATGGAATAGATTGTAGATTGTAGGGTATAGAGTGTATGGTATAGAGTGTAGGGTATAGAGTGTAGGGTATAGAGTGTATGGTATGGAGTGTATGGTATAGATTGTAGGGTATAGAGTGTAGGGTATAGATTGTAGAATGTAGGGTTTAGAGTGTAGGGTATAGAGTGTAGAGTGTAGGGTATAGAGTGTAGGGTATAGAGTGTAGGGTATAGAGTGTAGAGTGTAGGGTATAGAGTGTAGGGTTTAGATTGTAGAGTGTAGGGATTAGAGTGTAGGCTATAGAGTGTAGGGTATAGAGTGTAGAGTATAGGGTATGGAGTGTAGGGTATAGGGTATGGAGTGTAGGGTATAGAGTTGAGTGTAGGGTATATAGTGTAGGGTTTAGATTGTAGAGTGTAGGGATTAGAGTGTAGGCTATAGAGTGTAGGGTATAGAGTGTAGAGTATAGGGTATGGAGTGTAGGGTATAGGGTATGGAGTGTAGGGTATAGAGTTGAGTGTAGGGTATATAGTGTAGGGTATAGAGTGTATGGAATAGAGTGTAGAGTGTAGGGAATAGAGTGTATGGTATAGAGTGTAGGGTATAGAGTGTATGGTATAGAGTGTATGGTATAGAGTGTATGGTATAGATTGTAGGGTATAGAGTGTAGAGTGTAGGGTATAGAGTGTAGAGTGTAGGGTATAGAGTGTAGGGTATAGAGTGTAGAGTGTAGGGTATAGAGAGTAGGGTATAGAGTGTATGGTATAGAGTGTATGGTATATAGTGTAGGGTATAGAGTGTTTGGTATAGAGTGTAGGGTATAGAGTGTAGAGTGTAGGGTATATATTGTAGAGTGTAGAGTGTTGGGTATAGAGTGTAGGGCATAGTATTTATGGAATAGAGTGTATGGTATAGAGTGTAGGATATAGAGTGTAGGGTATAGAGTGTAGAGTGTAGGGTATAGAGTGTAGGGTATAGAGTGTAGGGTATAGAGTGTTTGGTATAGAGTGTAGGGTATAGAGTGTAGAGTGTAGGGTATATATTGTAGAGTGTAGAGTGTTGGGTATAGAGTGTAGGGCATAGTATTTATGGAATAGAGTGTATGGTATAGATTGTAGGGTATAGAGTGTAGGGTATAGAGTGTAGAGTGTAGGGTATAGAGTGTAGAGTGTAGGGTATAGAGTGTAGGGTATAGAGTGTAGAGTGTAGGGTGTAGAGTGTAGGGTGTAGGGTATAGAGTGTAGAGTGTAGGGTATAGAGTGTAGGGTATAGAGTATAGAGTGTAGGGTATAGAGTGTAGGGTATATAGTGTAGGGTATAGAGTGTAGGGTATTTAGTGTAGAGTGTAGGGTATAGAGTGTAGGCTATAGAGTGTAGGGTATAGAGTGTATGGTATAGAGTGTAGAGTGTAGGGTATAGAGTGTGGGGTATTGAGTGTAGGGTATAGAGTGTAGAGTGTAGGGTATAGAGTGTAGAGTGTAGGGTATAGAGTGTAGGGTATAGAGTGTAGGGTATAGAGTGTATGGTATAGAGTGTATGGTATATAGTGTAGGGTATAGAGTGTTTGGTATAGAGTGTAGGGTATAGAGTGTAGAGTATAGGGTATAGATTGTAGAGTGTAGGGTATAGAGTGTAGGGTATAGAGTGTAATGTATAGAGTGTAGAGTGTAGGGTATAGAGTGTAGGGTATAGAGTGTAGGGTATAGAGTGTATGGTATAGAGTGTATGGTATATAGTGTAGGGTATAGAGTGTTTGGTATAGAGTGTAGGGTATAGAGTGTAGAGTATAGGGTATAGATTGTAGAGTGTAGAGTGTAGGGTATAAAGTGTAGGGTATAGAGTGTAATGTATAGAGTGTAGAATAGGGTATAGAGTGTAGAGTGTAGGGTATAGAGTGTAGGGTATAGAGTGTAGAGTATAGAGAGTAGGGTATAGAGTGTAGGGTATAGAGTGTAGAGTATAGGGTATGGAGTGTAGGGTATAGGGTATGGAGTGTAGGGTATAGAGTTGAGTGTAGGGTATATAGTGTAGGGTATAGAGTGTATGGAATAGAGTGTAGAGTGTAGGGAATAGAGTGTATGGTATAGAGTGTAGGGTATAGAGTGTATGGTATAGAGTGTATGGTATAGAGTGTATGGTATAGATTGTAGGGTATAGAGTGTAGAGTGTAGGGTATAGAGTGTAGAGTGTAGGGTATAGAGTGTAGGGTATAGAGTGTAGAGTGTAGGGTATAGAGAGTAGGGTATAGAGTGTATGGTATAGAGTGTATGGTATATAGTGTAGGGTATAGAGTGTTTGGTATAGAGTGTAGGGTATAGAGTGTAGAGTGTAGGGTATATATTGTAGAGTGTAGAGTGTTGGGTATAGAGTGTAGGGCATAGTATTTATGGAATAGAGTGTATGGTATAGAGTGTAGGATATAGAGTGTAGGGTATAGAGTGTAGAGTGTAGGGTATAGAGTGTAGGGTATAGAGTGTAGGGTATAGAGTGTTTGGTATAGAGTGTAGGGTATAGAGTGTAGAGTGTAGGGTATATATTGTAGAGTGTAGAGTGTTGGGTATAGAGTGTAGGGCATAGTATTTATGGAATAGAGTGTATGGTATAGATTGTAGGGTATAGAGTGTAGGGTATAGAGTGTAGAGTGTAGGGTATAGAGTGTAGAGTGTAGGGTATAGAGTGTAGGGTATAGAGTGTAGAGTGTAGGGTGTAGAGTGTAGGGTGTAGGGTATAGAGTGTAGAGTGTAGGGTATAGAGTGTAGGGTATAGAGTATAGAGTGTAGGGTATAGAGTGTAGGGTATATAGTGTAGGGTATAGAGTGTAGGGTATTTAGTGTAGAGTGTAGGGTATAGAGTGTAGGCTATAGAGTGTAGGGTATAGAGTGTATGGTATAGAGTGTAGAGTGTAGGGTATAGAGTGTGGGGTATTGAGTGTAGGGTATAGAGTGTAGAGTGTAGGGTATAGAGTGTAGAGTGTAGGGTATAGAGTGTAGGGTATAGAGTGTAGGGTATAGAGTGTATGGTATAGAGTGTATGGTATATAGTGTAGGGTATAGAGTGTTTGGTATAGAGTGTAGGGTATAGAGTGTAGAGTATAGGGTATAGATTGTAGAGTGTAGGGTATAGAGTGTAGGGTATAGAGTGTAATGTATAGAGTGTAGAGTGTAGGGTATAGAGTGTAGGGTATAGAGTGTAGGGTATAGAGTGTATGGTATAGAGTGTATGGTATATAGTGTAGGGTATAGAGTGTTTGGTATAGAGTGTAGGGTATAGAGTGTAGAGTATAGGGTATAGATTGTAGAGTGTAGAGTGTAGGGTATAAAGTGTAGGGTATAGAGTGTAATGTATAGAGTGTAGAATAGGGTATAGAGTGTAGAGTGTAGGGTATAGAGTGTAGGGTATAGAGTGTAGAGTATAGAGAGTAGGGTATAGAGTGTAGGGTATAGAGTGTAGAGTGTAGGGTATAGAGTGTAGGGTATAGAGTGTAGAGTGTAGGGTATAGAGTGTTGGGTATAGAGTGTAGGGTATAGAGTGTAGAGTGTAGGGTATAGAGTGTAGGGTATAGAGTGTAGGGTATAGAGTGTATGGTATAGAGTGTATGGTATAGAGTGTAGGGTATAGAGTGTTTGGTATAGAGTGTAGGGTATAGAGTGTAGGGTATAGATTGTAGAGTGTAGAGTGTAGGTTATAGAGTGTAGCGTGTAGGGTATAGAGTGTAGGGTATAGAGTGTATGGTATAGAGTGTATGGTATATAGTGTAGGGTATAGAGTGTTTGGTATAGAGTGTAGGGTATAGAGTGTAGAGTGTAGGGTATATATTGTAGAGTGTAGAGTGTATGGTATAGAGTGTAGGATATAGAGTGTAGGGTATAGAGTGTAGAGTGTAGGGTATAGAGTGCAGGGTATAGAGTGTAGGGTATAGAGTGTATGGTATAGAGTGTATGGTATAGATTGTAGGGTATAGAGTGTAGGGTATAGAGTGTAGAGTGTAGGGTATAGAGTGTAGAGTGTAGGGTATAGAGTGTAGGGTATAGAATGTAGAGTGTATGGTATAGAGTGTAGGGTGTAGGGTATAGAGTGTAGAGTGTAGGGTATAGAGTGTAGGGTATAGAGTGTATGGTATGGAGTGTATGGTATAGATTGTAGGGTATAGAGTGTAGGGTATAGATTGTAGAATGTAGGGTTTAGAGTGTAGGGTATAGAGTGTAGAGTGTAGGGTATAGAGTGTAGGGTATAGAGTGTAGGGTATAGAGTGTAGAGTGTAGGGTATAGAGTGTAGGGTTTAGATTGTAGAGTGTAGGGATTAGAGTGTAGGGTATAGAGTGTAGGGTATAGAGTGTAGAGTGTAGGGTATGGAGTGTAGGGTATATGGTATGGAGTGTAGGGTATAGAGTTGAGTGTAGGGTATATAGTGTAGGGTATAGAGTGTATGGAATAGAGTGTAGAGTGTAGGGAATAGAGTGTATGGTATAGAGTGTAGGGTATAGAGTGTAGGGTATAGAGTGTATGGTATAGAGTGTATGGTATAGATTGTAGGGTATAGAGTGTAGAGTGTAGGGTATAGAGTGTAGAGTGTAGGGTATAGAGTGTAGGGTATAGAGTGTAGAGTGTAGGGTATAGAGAGTAGGGTATAGAGTGTAGGGTATAGAGTGTAGGGTATAGAGTATAGAGTGTAGGGTATAGAGTGTAGGGTATAGAGTGTAGGGTATAGAGTTTAGAGTGTAGGGTATAGAGTGTAGGGTATAGAGTGTAGGGTAAAGAGTGTACAGTGTAGGGTATAGAGTGTAGGGTATAGAGTGTAGAGTGTAGGGTATAGAGTGTAGGGTATAGAGTGTAGGGTATAGAGTGTAGAGTGTAGGGTATAGAGTGTAGGGTATAGAGTGTAGGGAATAGAGTGTATGGTATAGAGTGTATGGTATAGAGTGTAGGGTATAGAGTGTTTGGTATAGAGTGTAGGGTATAGAGTGTAGGGTATAGATTGTAGAGTGTAGAGTGTAGGTTATAGAGTGTAGAGTGTAGGGTATAGAGTGTAGGGTATAGAGTGTATGGTATAGAGTGTATGGTATATAGTGTAGGGTATAGAGTGTTTGGTATAGAGTGTAGGGTATAGAGTGTAGAGTGTAGGGTATATATTGTAGAGTGTAGAGTGTAGGGTATAGAGTGTAGGGCATAGTATTTATGGAATCGAGTGTATGGTATAGAGTGTAGGATATAGAGTGTAAGGTATAGAGTGTAGAGTGTAGGGTATAGAGTGTAGGGTATAGAGTGTAGGGTATAGAGTGTATGGTATAGAGTGTATGGTATAGATTGTAGGGTATAGAGTGTAGGGTATAGAGTGTAGAGTGTAGGGTATAGAGTGTAGAGTGTAGGGTATAGAGTGTAGGGTATAGAGTGTAGAGTGTAGGGTATGGAGTGTAGGGTATAGAGTTGAGTGTAGGGTATAGAGTGTAGGGTATAGAGTGTATGGTATAGAGTGTATGGAATAGATTGTAGAGTGTAGGGTATAGAGTTGAGTGTAGGGTATAGAGTGTAGGGTATAGAGTGTATGGAATAGATTGTAGAGTGTAGGGTATTGAGTGTATGGTATAGAGTGTAGGGTATAGAGTGTAGGGTATAGAGTGTATGGTATGGAGTGTATGGTATAGATTGTAGGGTATAGAGTGTAGGGTATAGATTGCAGAATGTAGGGTTTAGAGTGTAGGGTATAGAGTGTAGAGTGTAGGGTATAGAGTGTAGGGTATAGAGTGTAGGGTATGGAGTGTAGAGTGTAGGGTATAGAGTGTAGGGTTTAGATTGTAGAGTGTAGGGATTAGAGTGTAGGGTATAGAGTGTAGGGTATAGAGTGTAGAGTGTAGGGTATGGAGTGTAGGGTATAGGGTATGGAGTGTAGGGTATAGAGTTGAGTGTAGGGTATATAGTGTAGGGTATAGAGTGTATGGAATAGAGTGTAGAGTGTAGGGTATAGAGTGTATGGTATAGAGTGTAGGGTATAGAGTGTAGGGTATGGAGTGTATGGTATAGAGTGTATGGTATAGATTGTAGGGTATAGAGTGTAGAGTGTAGGGTATAGAGTGTAGAGTGTAGGGTATAGAGTGTAGGGTATAGAGTGTAGAGTATAGAGAGTAGGGTATAGAGTGTAGGGTATAGAGTGTAGAGTGTAGGGTATAGAGTGTAGGGTATAGAGTGTAGAGTGTAGGGTATAGAGTGTTGGGTATAGAGTGTAGGGTATAGAGTGTAGAGTGTAGGGTATAGAGTGTAGGGTATAGAGTGTAGGGTATAGAGTGTATGGTATAGAGTGTAGGG
Organism: Ranitomeya imitator; assembly: GCF_032444005.1. NCBI lineage: Eukaryota > Metazoa > Chordata > Amphibia > Anura > Dendrobatidae > Ranitomeya > Ranitomeya imitator. The sequence continues at coordinate 676,203,585 of NC_091283.1, read as the reverse complement.
TATAGAGTGTAGGGTATAGAGTGTAGGGTATAGAGTGTAGGGTATAGAGTGTATGGTATAGAGTGTATGGTATATAGTGTAGGGTATAGAGTGTTTGGTATAGAGTGTAGGGTATAGAGTGTAGAGTGTAGGGTATATATTGTAGAGTGTAGAGTGTAGGGTATAGAGTGTAGGGCATAGTATTTATTAAATAGAGTGTATGGTATAGAGTGTAGGATATAGAGTGTAGGGTATAGAGTGTAGAGTGTAGGGTATAGAGTGTAGGGTATAGAGTGTAGGGTATAGAGTGTATGGTATAGAGTGTATGGTATAGATTGTAGTGTATAGAGTGTAGGGTATAGAGTGTAGAGTGTAGGGTATAGAGTGTAGAGTGTAGGGTATAGAGTGTAGGGTATAGAGTGTAGAGTGTAGGGTATAGAGTGTAGGGTGTAGGGTATAGAGTGTAGAGTGTAGGGTATAGAGTGTAGGGTATATAGTGTAGGGTATAGAGTGTAGGGTATTTAGTGTAGAGTGTAGGGTATAGAGTGTAGGCTATAGAGTGTAGGGTATAGAGTGTATGGTATAGAGTGTAGAGTGTAGGGTATAGAGTGTGGGGTATTGAGTGTAGGGTATAGAGTGTAGGGTATAGAGTGTAGAGTGTAGGGTATAGAGTGTAGAGTGTAGGGTATAGAGTGTAGGGTATAGAGTGTAGGGTATAGAGTGTATGGTATAGAGTGTATGGTATATAGTGTAGGGTATAGAGTGTTTGGTATAGAGTGTAGGGTATAGAGTGCAGAGTATAGGGTATAGATTGTAGAGTGTAGAGTGTAGGGTATAGAGTGTAGGGTATCGAGTGTAATGTATAGAGTGTAGAGTGTAGGGTATAGAGTGTAGGGTATAGATTGTAGGGTATAGAGTGTATGGTATAGAGTGTAAGGTATAGATTGTAGGGTATAGAGTGTATGGTATAGACTGTAGAGTGTAGGGTATAGAGTGTAGAGTGTAGGGTATAGAGTGTAGGGTATAGTGTGTAGAGTGTAGGGTATAGAGTGTAGGGTATAGACTGTAGGGTATAGAGTGTAGAGTGTAGGGTATAGAGTGTAGGGTATAGAGTGTAGAGTGTAGGGTATAGAGTGTAGGGTATAGAGTGTAGGGTATAGATTGTAGAGTGTAGGGATTAGAGTGTAGGGTATAGAGTGTAGGGTATAGAGTGTAGAGTGTAGGGTATGGAGTGTAGGGTATAGAGTTGAGTGTAGGGTATAGAGTGTAGGGTATAGAGTGTATGGAATAGATTGTAGAGTGTAGGGTATAGAGTGTATGGTATAGAGTGTAGGGTATAGAGTGTAGGGTATAGAGTGTATGGTATGGAGTGTATGGTATAGATTGTAGGGTATAGAGTGTAGGGTATAGATTGTAGAATGTAGGGTTTAGAGTGTAGGGTATAGAGTGTAGAGTATAGATTGTAGAGTGTAGGGATTAGAGTGTAGGGTATAGAGTGTAGGGTATAGAGTGTAGAGTGTAGGGTATGGAGTGTAGGGTATAGAGTTGAGTGTAGGGTATAGAGTGTAGGGTATAGAGTGTATGGAATAGATTGTAGAGTGTAGGGTATAGAGTGTATGGTATAGAGTGTAGGGTATAGAGTGTAGGGTATAGAGTGTATGGTATGGAGTGTATGGTATAGATTGTAGGGTATAGAGTGTAGGGTATAGATTGTAGAATGTAGGGTTTAGAGTGTAGGGTATGGAGTGTAGAGTGTAGGGTATAGAGTGTAGGGTATAGAGTGTAGGGTATAGAGTGTAGAGTGTAGGGTATAGAGTGTAGGGTTTAGATTGTAGAGTGTAGGGATTAGAGTGTAGGCTATAGAGTGTAGGGTATAGAGTGTAGAGTGTAGGGTATGGAGTGTAGGGTATAGGGTATGGAGTGTAGGGTATAGAGTTGAGTGTAGGGTATATAGTGTAGGGTATAGAGTGTATGGAATAGAGTGTAGAGTGTAGGGTATAGAGTGTATGGTATAGAGTGTAGGGTATAGAGTGTAGGGTATAGAGTGTATGGTATAGATAGAATGGTATAGATTGTAGGGTATAGAGTGTAGAGTGTAGGGTATAGAGTGTAGAGTGTAGGGTATAGAGTGTAGGGTATAGAGTGTAGAGTGTAGGGTATAGAGAGTAGGGTATAGAGTGTAGGGTATAGAGTGTAGGGTATAGAGTATAGAGTGTAGGGTATAGAGTGTAGGGTATAGAGTGTAGGGTATAGAGTTTAGAGTGTAGGGTATAGAGTGTAGGGTATAGAGTGTAGGGTATAGAGTGTAGAGTGTAGGGTATAGAGTGTAGGGTATAGAGTGTAGGGTATAGATTGTAGAATGTAGGGATTAGAGTGTAGGTTATAGAGTGTAGGGTATAGAGTGTATGGTATAGAGTGTAGAGTGTAGGGTATAGAGTGTGGGGTATTGAGTGTAGGGTATAGAGTGTAGGGTATAGAGTGTAGAGTGTAGGGTATAGAGTGTAGAGTGTAGGGTATAGAGTGTAGGGTATAGAGTGTAGGGTATGGAGTGTATGGTATAGAGTGTTTGGTATATAGTGTAGGGTATAGAGTGTTTGGTATAGAGTGTAGGGTATAGAGTGTAGAGTATAGGGTATAGATTGTAGAGTGTAGAGTGTAGGGTATAGAGTGTAGGGTATAGAGTGTAATGTATAGAGTGTAGAGTGTAGGGTATAGAGTGTAGGGTATAGATTGTAGGGTATAGAGTGTATGGTATAGAGTGTAAGGTATAGATTGTAGGGTATAGAGTGTATGGTATAGACTGTAGAGTGTAGGGTATAGAGTGTAGAGTGTAGGGTATAGAGTGTAGGGTATAGTGTGTAGAGTGTAGTGTATAGAGTGTAGGGTATAGACTGTAGGGTATAGAGTGTAGGGTATAGAGTATAGAGTGTAGGGTATAGAGTGTAGGGTATAGAGTGTAGGGTATAGTTTAGGGTATAGAGTGTAGGGTATAGAGTGTAGAGTGTAGGGTATAGAGTGTAGGGTACAGAGTGTAGGGTATAGAGTGTAGAGTGTAGGGTATAGATTGTAGGGTATAGAGTGTAGGGTATGGATTGTAGAGTGTAGGGATTAGAGTGTAGGGTATAGAGTGTAGGGTATAGAGTGTAGAGTGTAGGGTATGGAGTGTAGGGTATAGAGTTGAGTGTAGGGTATAGAATGTAGGGTATAGAGTGTATGGAATAGATTGTAGAGTGTAGGGTATAGAGTGTATGGTATAGAGTGTAGGGTATAGAGTGTAGGGTATAGAGTGTATGGTATGGAGTGTATGGTATAGATTGTAGGGTATAGAGTGTAGTGTATAGATTGTAGAATGTAGGGTTTAGAGTGTAGGGTATAGAGTGTAGAGTGTAGGGTATAGAGTGTAGGGTATAGAGTGTAGGGTATAGAGTGTAGAGTGTAGGGTATAGAGTGTAGGGTTTAGATTGTAGAGTGTAGGGATTAGATTGTAGGGTATAGAGTGTAGGGTATAGAGTGTAGAGTGTAGGGTATGGAGTGTAAGGTATAGGGTATGGAGTGTAGGGTATAGAGTTGAGTGTAGGGTATATAGTGTAGGGTATAGAGTGTATGGAATAGAGTGTAGAGTGTAGGGTATAGAGTGTATGGTATAGAGTGTAGGGTATAGAGTGTAGGGTATAGAGTGTATGGTATAGAGTGTATGGTATAGATTGTAGGGTATAGAGTGTAGAGTGTAGGGTATAGAGTGTAGAGTGTAGGGTATAGAGTGTAGGGTATAGAGTGTAGAGTGTAGGGTATAGAGAGTAGGGTATAGAGTGTAGGGAATAGAGTGTAGAGTGTAGGGTATAGAGTGTAGGATATAGAGTGTAGAGTGTAGGGTATAGAGTGTTGGGTATAGAGTGTAGGGTATAGAGTGTATGGTATAGAGTGTATGGTATATAGTGTAGGGTATAGAGTGTTTGGTATAGAGTGTAGGGTATAGGGTATAGATTGTAGAGTGTAGAGTGTAGGTTATAGAGTGTAGAGTGTAGGGTATAGAGTGTAGGGTATAGAGTGTATGGTATAGAGTGTATGGTATATAGTGTAGGGTATAGAGTGTTTGGTATAGAGTGTAGGGTATAGAGTGTAGAGTGTAGGGTATATATTGTAGAGTGTAGAGTGTAGGGTATAGAGTGTAGGGCATAGTATTTATGGAATAGAATGTATGGTATAGAGTGTAGGATATAGAGTGTAGGGTATAGAGTGTAGAGTGTAGGGTATAGAGTGTAGGGTATAGAGTGTAGGGTATAGAGTGTATGGTATAGAATGTATGGTATAGATTGTAGGGTATAGAGTGTAGGGTATAGAGTGTAGAGTGTAGGGTATAGAGTGTAAAGTGTAGGGTATAGAGTGTAGGGTATAGAGTGTAGAGTGTAGGGTATAGAGTGTAGGCTGTAGTGTATAGAGTGTAGAGTGTAGGGTATAGAGTGTAGGGTATAGAGTATAGAGTGTAGGGTATGGAGTGTAGGGTATATAGTGTAGGGTATAGAGTGTAGGGTATTTAGTGTAGAGTGTAGGGTATAGAGTGTAGGCTATAGAGTGTAGGGTATAGAGTGTATGGTATAGAGTGTAGAGTGTAGGGTATAGAGTGTGGGGTATTGAGTGTAGGGTATAGAGTGTAGGGTATAGAGTGTAGAGTGTAGGGTATAGAGTGTAGAGTGTAGGGTATAGAGTGTAGGGTATAGAGTGTAGGGTATATAGTGTAGAGTATAGGGTATAGATTGTAGAGTGTAGAGTGTAGGGTATAGAGTGTAGGGTATAGAGTGTAATGTATAGAGTGTAGAGTGTAGGGTATAGAGTGTAGGGTATAGATTGTAGGGTATAGAGTGTATGGTATAGAGTGTAAGGTATAGATTGTAGGGTATAGAGTGTATGGTATAGACTGTAGAGTGTAGGGTATAGAGTGTAGAGTGTAGGGTATAAAGTGTAGGGTATAGTGTGTAGAGTGTAGGGTATAGAGTGTAGGGTATAGACTGTAGGGTATAGAGTGTAGAGTGTAGGGTATAGAGTGTAGGGTATAGAGTATAGAGTGTAGGGTATAGAGTGTAGGGTATAGAGTGTAGGGTATAGATTGTAGGGTATAGAGTGTAGGGTATAGAGTGTAGAGTGTAGGGTATAGAGTGTAGGGTACAGAGTGTAGGGTATAGAGTGTAGAGTGTAGGGTATAGAGTGTAGGGTATAGAGTGTAGGGTATAGATTGTAGAGTGTAGGGATTAGAGTGTAGGGTATAGAGTGTAGGGTATAGAGTGTAGAGTGTAGGGTATGGAGTGTAGAATATAGAGTTGAGTGTAGGGTATAGAGTGTAGGGTATAGAGTGTATGGAATAGATTGTAGAGTGTAGGGTATAGAGTGTATGGTATAGAGTGTAGGGTATAGAGTGTATGGTATGGAGTGTATGGTATAGATTGTAGGGTATAGAGTGTAGGGTATAGATTGTAGAATGTAGGGTTTAGAGTGTAGGGTATAGAGTGTAGAGTGTAGGGTATAGAGTGTAGGGTATAGAGTGTAGGGTATAGAGTGTAGAGTGTAGGGTATAGAGTGTAGGGTTTAGATTGTAGAGTGTAGGGATTAGAGTGTAGGCTATAGAGTGTAGGGTATAGAGTGTAGAGTGTAGGGTATGGAGTGTAGGGTTCAGGGTATGGAGTGTAGGGTATAGAGTTGAGTGTAGGGTATATAGTGTAGGGTATAGAGTGTATGGAATAGACTGTAGAGTGTAGGGTATAGAGTGTATGGTATAGAGTGTAGGGTATAGAGTGTAGGGTATAGAGTGTATGGTATAGAGTGTATGGTATAGATTGTAGGGTATAGAGTGTAGAGTGTAGGGTATAGAGTGTAGAGTGTAGGGTATAGAGTGTAGGGTATAGAGTGTAGAGTGTAGGGTATAGAGAGTAGGGTATAGAGTGTAGGGTATAGAGTGTAGGGTATAGAGTATAGAGTGTAGGGTATAGAGTGTAGGGTATAGAGTGTAGGGTATAGAGTTTAGAGTGTAGGGTATAGAGTGTAGGGTATAGAGTGTAGGGTATAGAGTGTAGAGTGTATGGTATAGATTAATCATAGGAGAACCACAGGAGTATATAGGAAAATATAAACTTTATTAACAGAAAAATATTAAAAACCACACGTTAAAAAACACCAATAGAAAACACCAGGAACACCCAAACACATATATAGTCAATACATATACTATATGGTGATATGATAATTGTGCCTTGTAATTATGGGTAAATGTTAAACACTAGAAGATCCATGGCACCCCCACCATCTCATAATAGGACAATGCCATCTGGTCCACCTATGTAGTAAGTGTCACTGACACTAAAAGAAGCTCCATTGCTCCAGACCAGATAATCATGCACCATGCTGAGGCAGGGATGTGAACAATGCCATGGGAGGGACTGGTAATAATACATTGCTTGCCAGCATAAACAAGATCTCCCTCCAGACACCAACCATACCCGGATCTTACCATGCACAAAGGGGTCCCTGGATAGGGCGCAACCCCCGACGCGCGTTTCGCCGCTCCTATACTTGGCTTTCTCAAGGGGAGTGCCTTGTTTCTGCAGCCAGGACCTTTTAACATCACTTCCTGGGTCACATGACAATAATGTGACCGCAGGCTGTGTAGCGCTGTGAATGGCGGCGCATGCGCCGGCGGCCCACCCCCTGCCACCCCCCCAAGCCCGGCCCACGTCAGCGGACAGGCGAGTGGGTGCATGGGAACCATGGCAACCCAGTCACCCGCCGCGGACGCACATCGGCCGGACCCAGAAGGCGCAGGGGGGCGGAGCAAGCCGACGCACGCGCACCACAGCAAGTTAACCACGGCTAATAATCACACTACATCAACAGTGAAAAGATGAGCCTACATAAGCGTATGAACACCGCAAAAGAGACGGACAGGATCAGACATCATGGGTCATACAAAAGAATAACAACCATTATAACATAATATGTACAGTAATAGTAGTCCATAGCAATTCCATAATGTAGCACTATCCCGATGTTCTTTTCTGTCCCGTTCTTGAATCCACATCAGGAAGGGAAGAACAATAGGTCCAATTTCAAGTGCACTAAGTTAAAACAATAAACAAAAATAATAAATCATAAAAAAGAAGAAGAAACAAAACAACAACAACATATACAGAGGGGAACTCATTTATCGGGCCATATAAAACTATAACTATCTAAAACATATTTATAGGAATGGGGCAAAATTCAAGGTCTCATTAAGACCATGGGGCTTGACCGTGTCCAGGGTCACAATCCACTTAAGTTCTCGCTGAGCAAGGAGCTGTTTCACATTTCCACCTCGTATACCCATGTGAACCAATTCAATCCCCCGGACCATAAAGCTTCTTGGATCACAATTGTGAACCTCCCTGAAATGTTTAGGGATCGTAGTTAACTCCGATATGTCCGCCACTGTCTTGGCCGCGCCAATGCCCCGCACATGCTCCCTCACTCTTACTCTTAGTTCTCTCGACGTCAGGCCCACATAAATAAGTGGGCACCCACAAGTGGCATAATATACCACATTCCTGCTAGTGCAGGAAATATAGTCTTTGATTTGGAATTCCCTTGTGCCGTCAGCAGAGTGAAAGGAGGTGCTGCGCTGGACATTGGCGCAGGCGAGACAGCGGCCACAAGTATGACAACCCCTACTCGGTCGTGTAGAGCCAAAAAGGCCTACTGTGGGTGCCGTATAATGGCTCTTTACCAAGAGATCTTTCAAATTTTTGGCCCTCCGTGGGGTCATGCGAGGATAGTCGGAAAGGTACGGACCCAGGGAGGGTTCCGTGCTGAGGATACGCCAATGTTTCCCAAGGATAGCTCTGATGTTGTCCCACTCATGATTGTACTCTGATATAAATCTAATTGTCTCATCTCCAAGGGAGAAGAGGGATTCCTCTTCTTGTTGTAGAGCAGATGATTATGTGGGGTTCTCCTGGCCCTATTATACCCATGCCGAACACACCGCCTACTGTACCCCCTTTGATGGAACCGTTCACTTAGGTCCTCGGCCTGTCTTTCAAAGGTATGGTCAGTGGAGCAGATCCGCCTCATCCGGAGGAACTGTCCGACCGGGACGGCCCTAATGGTGGCTTGGCTGTGCCCAGATGAAGCATGAACCAATGAGTTCACTGCTGTTTCTTTTCGAAACACATCCGTTTCAATAGATAAATCAGGACCAACTTTAAGACAGATATCCAGAAAATCGATGGTATCATAATCATACTTATAAGTAAGCCTGATATTAAATGAATTCGAATTGAGCACAGCCATAAAATCCCTGAGTTGTTGTTCCGTTCCACGCCAAAAAAATAAAACGTCATCAATGTAGCGCAGCCAACACAGCACATGGTCGGCGGCCTCCGCCCCCGCGTCACCAAAAACCAACCTCTCCCAAAACCCCAGGAAGAGGCTGGCGTACGCGGGCGCGCAGGCCGCACCCATGGCTGCGCCACGCTTTTGTTGGTAAAAGAAATCCTTAAAAGTAAAAAAATTATGCGTTAGAACGAATTCCAACAACTCAAGGATAAGCTCACACAAAGGACCGTCCAGGTCGGAGGCCCCCAGGAAGAAGCGGACCGCCCGTAGACCATCAGTGTGTTCGATACAGGTATAGAGGGCCTCTACATCAGCTGTTACGAGGAGAGTCCCACTGTCCACAAAGACCCCGTCAACCCTAGTCAGGACGTCCGTTGTGTCCTTCACAAATGACGGTAGCGTTTCCACCAATGTTTTAAGATAATAATCTATAAATTTACATGCAGGGTCACATAGGCCCTGCATACCGGACACAATAGGACGTCCCGGGGGGCTGACCGGGTCCTTGTGGACCTTAGGCAGGAGGTAAAATGTTGGTACCTTGGGATATGCAACCATCAGGCCATCCAGGACTTTTTTGTTTATTATCCCCTTTTCAAAAGCTCGGCACAGAATTTTTTGTAGCTGCACAGAGAAGGAGACCACCGGGTTATGGGTAAGCCTTACATATACAGTCTCATTCCGGAGCTGTCTAAATGCCTCTTTTTCATATTTCACCACCGGCCAGACCACGATGTTTCCCCCCTTGTCAGCAGCCTTAAAGACCACATCATTCCATGATTGAAGTTGGCCAATGGCCTCTCTCTCATTTCTTGTTAAATTGTCAAACTGCCTCCGTGTGGACAATTTCTTGAGGTCCTCCGTTACTAATTTGGTAAAGACTTCCACTGCGGGGCATAATGACAAGGGGGGAAACCTCGTGGATCTGGGAAGTATAGCCGGTGAGAACTTACCTATAGACGTACTAGACTGTTCCTCCAATAGCTCCTCCAAAATCCGGAGAGTCTCCTCCTCCGTGCAGCCCAAAGTGTCCGACCCATGTCCCCTTCCAGAATGCAGTTTCTTCAAAATCAATTTACGTGAAAATAGGTGGAGGTCCTTTAAGGCTGTAAAAAAATTAAAGCCATTAGTTGGTGAAAAAGAAAGACCTCTACTCAAAACACTCAACTGGCTACTAGTGAGGACATGGTCGGACAAATTGATTACCTGCAAACCCCCCTGGGTCCGACCATCCGACTGTTTCCCTGCCGACCCTTTCTTTACATTTTGTCTAGTGGTCATTTTTCCACTCCCATGTGGACCATCCTTCATTTTTTCAGGGAGACCGTTCCTCCCTCCATGTTTGTCATCCATAGATGTGGTGGATTTATACGAGGCCGATCGAGATCTAGAACGTGACTCGTTCCGATAATATGAACGTGAGCGTTCATTCCCACTCCTCCATCTGTACATTTTATTTGTCTGTTTATCGTTTATATCACGTTGAAATTTCTTTGATTTTATTTGTTGGATGTCCTCCACCCACTTCTGTACTTCCTTCTCGATATCACCATTAAATTTCTTAAGGGCTTCACTAGACATATCTCTTTTGATCGTCATCTGTAACGCCTCAATCTCCGTCTCCATATCTTTCAAAGAATTCGCATTCATTTCCTTGAGTATCTCCATAAATCCTACCGAACATTTACTAGCACAGTCCTCCCATCTTTCCCTGATATTAGAATCCTCCACTGGGAAGGATGGGAAGACCTGGACTCTTAAGCCTCTTGGAATGAGTCCCTTCTGCAGATATCTCTCAAGGAACGCATGGTTCCACCACACCTTAGTACGTTTCCTCAATAGATCCTTAAATGTTGCCACCGTTTCCTGTAAGCCCTTCGAGTTCCCCTCCGCGCCCAATTCATTGGTGTCATTAAAAACACTATCGATTTGTGTGAGCCATGTGCCGTCACAGGCTCTAAAATCCATATTTATAATGCTGGGGCCTGCTGTGAAAAACACAGAGAGAATTAGCACTACACAAAAACCCAGACTCATAATGTAAGGTGGCCACGAACAATGTCTAGGCCCCTTTAAATACCTACTCCAGACAAATCAGTATAATCATAGGAGAACCACAGGAGTATATAGGAAAATATAAACTTTATTAACAGAAAAATATTAAAAACCACACGTTAAAAAACACCAATAGAAAACACCAGGAACACCCAAACACATATATAGTCAATACATATACTATATGGTGATATGATAATTGTGCCTTGTAATTATGGGTAAATGTTAAACACTAGAAGATCCATGGCACCCCCACCATCTCATAATAGGACAATGCCATCTGGTCCACCTATGTAGTAAGTGTCACTGACACTAAAAGAAGCTCCATTGCTCCAGACCAGATAATCATGCACCATGCTGAGGCAGGGATGTGAACAATGCCATGGGAGGGACTGGTAATAATACATTGCTTGCCAGCATAAACAAGATCTCCCTCCAGACACCAACCATACCCGGATCTTACCATGCACAAAGGGGTCCCTGGATAGGGCGCAACCCCCGACGCGCGTTTCGCCGCTCCTATACTTGGCTTTCTCAAGGGGAGTGCCTTGTTTCTGCAGCCAGGACCTTTTAACATCACTTCCTGGGTCACATGACAATCATGTGACCGCAGGCTGTGTAGCGCTGTGAATGGCGGCGCATGCGCCGGCGGCCCACCCCCTGCCACCCCCCCAAGCCCGGCCCACGTCAGCGGACAGGCGAGTGGGTGCATGGGAACCATGGCAACCCAGTCACCCGCCGCGGACGCACATCGGCCGGACCCAGAAGGCGCAGGGGGGCGGAGCAAGCCGACGCACGCGCACCACAGCAAATTAACCACGGCTAATAATCACACTACATCAACAGTGAAAAGATGAGCCTACATAAGCGTATGAACACCGCAAAAGAGACGGACAGGATCAGACATCATGGGTCATACAAAAGAATAACAACCATTATAACATAATATGTACAGTAATAGTAGTCCATAGCAATTCCATAATGTAGCACTATCCCGATGTTCTTTTCTGTCCCGTTCTTGAATCCACATCAGGAAGGGAAGAACAATAGGTCCAATTTCAAGTGCACTAAGTTAAAACAATAAACAAAAATAATAAATCATAAAAAAGAAGAAGAAACAAAACAACAACAACATATACAGAGGGGAACTCATTTATCGGGCCATATAAAACTATAACTATCTAAAACATATTTATAGGAATGGGGCAAAATTCAAGGTCTCATTAAGACCATGGGGCTTGACCGTGTCCAGGGCCACAATCCACTTAAGTTCTCGCTGAGCAAGGAGCTGTTTCACATTTCCACCTCGTATACCCATGTGAACCAATTCAATCCCCCGGACCATAAAGCTTCTTGGATCACAATTGTGAACCTCCCTGAAATGTTTAGGGATCGTAGTTAACTCCGATATGTCCGCCACTGTCTTGGCCGCGCCAATGCCCCGCACATGCTCCCTCACTCTCACTCTTAGTTCTCTCGACGTCAGGCCCACATAAATAAGTGGGCACCCACAAGTGGCATAATATACCACATTCCTGCTAGTGCAGGAAATATAGTCTTTGATTTGGAATTCCCTTGTGCCGTCAGCAGAGTGAAAGGAGGTGCTGCGCTGGACATTGGCGCAGGCGAGACAGCGGCCACAAGTATGACAACCCCTACTCGGTCGTGTAGAGCCAAAAAGGCCTACTGTGGGTGCCGTATAATGGCTCTTTACCAAGAGATCTTTCAAATTTTTGGCCCTCCGTGGGGTCATGCGAGGATAGTCGGAAAGGTACGGACCCAGGGTGGGTTCCGTGCTGAGGATACGCCAATGTTTCCTAAGGATAGCTCTGATGTTGTCCCACTCATGATTGTACTCTGATATAAATCTAATTGTCTCATCTCCAATATCCCTCCTCTTCTTGTTGTAGAGCAGATGATTACGTGGGGTTCTCCTGGCCCTATTATACCCATGCCGAACACTCCGCCTACTGTACCCCCTTTGATGGAACCGTTCACTTAGGTCCTCGGCCTGTCTTTCAAAGGTATGGTCAGTGGAGCAGATCCGCCTCATCCGGAGGAACTGTCCGACCGGGACGGCCCTAATGGTGGCTTGGCTGTGCCCAGATGAAGCATGAACCAATGAGTTCACTGCTGTTTCTTTTCGAAACACATCCGTTTCAATAGATAAATCAGGACCAACTTTAAGACAGATATCCAGAAAATCGATGGTATCATAATCATACTTATAAGTAAGCCTGATATTAAATGAATTCGAATTGAGCACAGCCATAAAATCCCTGAGTTGTTGTTCCGTTCCACGCCAAAAAAATAAAACGTCATCAATGTAGCGCAGCCAACACAGCACATGGTCGGCGGCCTCCGCCCCCGCGTCACCAAAAACCAACCTCTCCCAAAACCCCATGAAAATAGGTGGAGGTCCTTTAAGGCTGCAAACCCCCCTGGACCTCCACCTATTTTCACGTAAATTGATTTTGAAGAAACTGCATTCTGGAAGGGGACATGGGTCGGACACTTTGGGCTGCACGGAGGAGGAGACTCTCCGGATTTTGGAGGAGCTATTGGAGGAACAGTCTAGTACGTCTATAGGTAAGTTCCCACCGGCTATACTTCCCAGATCCACGAGGTTTCCCCCCTTGTCTTTATGCCCCGCAGTGGAAGTCTTTACCAAATTAGTAACGGAGGACCTCAAGAAATTGTCCACACGGAGGCAGTTTGACAATTTAACAAGAAATGAGAGAGAGGCCATTGGCCAACTTCAATCATGGAATGATGTGGTCTTTAAGGCTGCTGACAAGGGGGGAAACATCGTGGTCTGGCCGGTGGTGAAATATGAAAAAGAGGCATTTAGACAGCTCCGGAATGAGACTGTATATGTAAGGCTTACCCATAACCCGGTGGTCTCCTTCTCTGTGCAGCTACAAAAAATTCTGTGCCGAGCTTTTGAAAAGGGGATAATAAACAAAAAAGTCCTGGATGGCCTGATGGTTGCATATCCCAAGGTACCAACATTTTACCTCCTGCCTAAGGTCCACAAGGACCCGGTCAGCCCCCCGGGACGTCCGATTGTGTCCGGTATGCAGGGCCTATGTGACCCTGCATGTAAATTTATAGATTATTATCTTAAAACATTGGTGGAAACGCTACCGTCATTTGTGAACGACACAACGGACGTCCTGACTAGGGTTGACGGGGTCTTTGTGGACAGTGGGACTCTCCTCGTAACAGCTGATGTAGAGGCCCTCTATACCTGTATCGAACACACTGATGGTCTACGGGCGGTCCGCTTCTTCCTGGGGGCCTCCGACCTGGACGGTCCTTTGTGTGAGCTTATCCTTGAGTTGTTGGAATTCGTTCTAACGCATAATTTTTTTACTTTTAAGGATTTCTTTTACCAACAAAAGCGAGGCGCAGCCATGGGTGCGGCCTGCGCGCCCGCGTACGCCAACCTCTTCCTGGGGTTTTGGGAGAGGTTGGTTTTTGGTGACGCGGGGGCGGAGGCCGCCGACCATGTGCTGTGTTGGCTGCGCTACATTGATGATGTTTTATTTTTTTGGCGTGGAACGGAACAACAACTCAGGGATTTTATGGCTGTGCTCAATTCGAATTCATTTAATATCAGGCTTACTTATAAGTATGATTATGATACCATCGATTTTCTGGATATCTGTCTTAAAGTTGGTCCTGATTTATCTATTGAAACGGATGTGTTTCGAAAAGAAACAGCAGTGAACTCATTGGTTCATGCTTCATCTGGGCACAGCCAAGCCACCATTAGGGCCGTCCCAGTCGGACAGTTCCTCTGGATGAGGCGGATCTGCTCCACTGACCATACCTTTGAAAGACAGGCCGAGGACCTAAGTGAACGGTTCCATCAAAGGGGGTACAGTAGGCGGTGTGTTCGGCATGGGTATAATAGGGCCAGGAGAACCCCACGTAATCATCTGCTCTACAACAAGAAGAGGAGGGATATTGGAGATGAGACAATTAGATTTATATCAGAGTACAATCATGAGTGGGACAACATCAGAGCTATCCTTGGGAAACATTGGCGTATCCTCAGCACGGAACCCTCCCTGGGTCCGTACCTTTCCGACTATCCTCGCATGACCCCACGGAGGGCCAAAAATTTGAAAGATCTCTTGGTAAAGAGCCATTATACGGCACCCACAGTAGGCCTTTTTGGCTCTACACGACCGAGTAGGGGTTGTCATACTTGTGGCCGCTGTCTCGCCTGCGCCAATGTCCAGCGCAGCACCTCCTTTCACTCTGCTGACGGCACAAGGGAATTCCAAATCAAAGACTATATTTCCTGCACTAGCAGGAATGTGGTATATTATGCCACTTGTGGGTGCCCACTTATTTATGTGGGCCTGACGTCGAGAGAACTAAGAGTGAGAGTGAGGGAGCATGTGCGGGGCATTGGCGCGGCCAAGACAGTGGCGGACATATCGGAGTTAACTACGATCCCTAAACATTTCAGGGAGGTTCACAATTGTGATCCAAGAAGCTTTATGGTCCGGGGGATTGAATTGGTTCACATGGGTATACGAGGTGGAAATGTGAAACAGCTCCTTGCTCAACGAGAACTTAAGTGGATTGTGACCCTGGACACGGTCAAGCCCCATGGTCTTAATGAGACCTTGAATTTTGCCCCATTCCTATAAATATGTTTTAGATAGTTATAGTTTTATATGGCCCGATAAATGAGTTCCCCTCTGTATATGTTGTTGTTGTTTTGTTTCTTCTTCTTTTTTATGATTTATTATTTTTGTTTATTGTTTTAACTTAGTGCACTTGAAATTGGACCTATTGTTCTTCCCTTCCTGATGTGGATTCAAGAACGGGACAGAAAAGAACATCGGGATAGTGCTACATTATGGAATTGCTATGGACTACTATTACTGTACATATTATGTTATAATGGTTGTTATTCTTTTGTATGACCCATGATGTCTGATCCTGTCCGTCTCTTTTGCGGTGTTCATACGCTTATGTAGGCTCATCTTTTCACTGTTGATGTAGTGTGATTATTAGCCGTGGTTAACTTGCTGTGGTGCGCGTGCGTCGGCTTGCTCCGCCCCCCTGCGCCTTCTGGGTCCGGCCGATGTGCGTCCGCTGCGGGTGACTGGGTTGCCATGGTTCCCATGCACCCACTCGCCTGTCCGCTGACGTGGGCCGGGCTTGGGGGGGTGGCAGGGGGTGGGCCGCCGGCGCATGCGCCGCCATTCACAGCGCTACACAGCCTGCGGTCACATGATTGTCATGTGACCCAGGAAGTGATGTTAAAAGGTCCTGGCTGCAGAAACAAGGCACTCCCCTTGAGAAAGCCAAGTATAGGAGCGGCGAAACGCGCGTCGGGGGTTGCGCCCTATCCAGGGACCCCTTTGTGCATGGTAAGATCCGGGTATGGTTGGTGTCTGGAGGGAGATCTTGTTTATGCTGGCAAGCAATGTATTATTACCAGTCCCTCCCATGGCATTGTTCACATCCCTGCCTCAGCATGGTGCATGATTATCTGGTCTGGAGCAATGGAGCTTCTTTTAGTGTCAGTGACACTTACTACATAGGTGGACCAGATGGCATTGTCCTATTATGAGATGTTGGGGGTGCCATGGATCTTCTAGTGTTTAACATTTACCCATAATTACAAGGCACAATTATCATATCACCATATAGTATATGTATTGACTATATATGTGTTTGGGTGTTCCTGGTGTTTTCTATTGGTGTTTTTTAACGTGTGGTTTTTAATATTTTTCTGTTAATAAAGTTTATATTTTCCTATATACTCCTGTGGTTCTCCTATGATTATACTGATTTGTCTGGAGTAGGTATTTAAAGGGGCCTAGACATTGTTCGTGGCCACCTTACATTATGAGTCTGGGTTTTTGTGTAGTGCTAATTCTCTCTGTGTTTTTCACAGCAGGCCCCAGCATTATAAATATGGATTTTAGAGCCCGTGACGGCACATGGCTCACACAAATCGATAGTGTTTTTAATGACACCAATGAATTGGGCGCGGAGGGGAACTCGAAGGGCTTACAGGAAACGGTGGCAACATTTAAGGATCTATTGAGGAAACGTACTAAGGTGTGGTGGAACCATGCGTTCCTTGAGAGATATCTGCAGAAGGGACTCATTCCAAGAGGCTTAAGAGTCCAGGTCTTCCCATCCTTCCCAGTGGAGGATTCTAATATCAGGGAAAGATGGGAGGACTGTGCTAGTAAATGTTCGGTAGGATTTATGGAGATACTCAAGGAAATGAATGCGAATTCTTTGAAAGATATGGAGACGGAGATTGAGGCGTTACAGATGACGATCAAAAGAGATATGTCTAGTGAAGCCCTTAAGAAATTTAATGGTGATATCGAGAAGGAAGTACAGAAGTGGGTGGAGGACATCCAACAAATAAAATCAAAGAAATTTCAACGTGATATAAACGATAAACAGACAAATAAAATGTACAGATGGAGGAGTGGGAATGAACGCTCACGTTCATATTATCGGAACGAGTCACGTTCTAGATCTCGATCGGCCTCGTATAAATCCACCACATCTATGGATGACAAACATGGAGGGAGGAACGGTCTCCCTGAAAAAATGAAGGATGGTCCACATGGGAGTGGAAAAATGACCACTAGACAAAATGTAAAGAAAGGGTCGGCAGGGAAACAGTCGGATGGTCGGACCCAGGGGGGTTTGCAGGTAATCAATTTGTCCGACCATGTCCTCACTAGTAGCCAGTTGAGTGTTTTGAGTAGAGGTCTTTCTTTTTCACCAACTAATGGCTTTAATTTTTTTACAGCCTTAAAGGACCTCCACCTATTTTCACGTAAATTGATTTTGAAGAAACTGCATTCTGGAAGGGGACATGGGTCGGACACTTTGGGCTGCACGGAGGAGGAGACTCTCCGGATTTTGGAGGAGCTATTGGAGGAACAGTCTAGTACGTCTATAGGTAAGTTCCCACCGGCTATACTTCCCAGATCCACGAGGTTTCCCCCCTTGTCATTATGCCCCGCAGTGGAAGTCTTTACCAAATTAGTAACGGAGGACCTCAAGAAATTGTCCACACGGAGGCAGTTTGACAATTTAACAAGAAATGAGAGAGAGGCCATTGGCCAACTTCAATCATGGAATGATGTGGTCTTTAAGGCTGCTGACAAGGGGGGAAACATCGTGGTCTGGCCGGTGGTGAAATATGAAAAAGAGGCATTTAGACAGCTCCGGAATGAGACTGTATATGTAAGGCTTACCCATAACCCGGTGGTCTCCTTCTCTGTGCAGCTACAAAAAATTTTGTGCCGAGCTTTTGAAAAGGGGATAATAAACAAAAAAGTCCTGGATGGCCTGATGGTTGCATATCCCAAGGTACCAACATTTTACCTCCTGCCTAAGGTCCACAAGGACCCGGTCAGCCCCCCGGGACGTCCGATTGTGTCCGGTATGCAGGGCCTATGTGACCCTGCATGTAAATTTATAGATTATTATCTTAAAACATTGGTGGAAACGCTACCGTCATTTGTGAAGGACACAACGGACGTCCTGACTAGGGTTGACGGGGTCTTTGTGGACAGTGGGACTCTCCTCGTAACAGCTGATGTAGAGGCCCTCTATACCTGTATCGAACACACTGATGGTCTACGGGCGGTCCGCTTCTTCCTGGGGGCCTCCGACCTGGACAGTCCTTTGTGTGAGCTTATCCTTGAGTTGTTGGAATTCGTTCTAACGCATAATTTTTTTACTTTTAAGGATTTCTTTTACCAACAAAAGCGTGGCGCAGCCATGGGTGCGGCCTGCGCGCCCGCGTACGCCAACCTCTTCCTGGGGTTTTGGGAGAGGTTGGTTTTTGGTGACGCGGGGGCGGAGGCCGCCGACCATGTGCTGTGTTGGCTGCGCTACATTGATGACGTTTTATTTTTTTGGCGTGGAACGGAACAACAACTCAGGGATTTTATGGCTGTGCTCAATTCGAATTCATTTAATATCAGGCTTACTTATAAGTATGATTATGATACCATCGATTTTCTGGATATCTGTCTTAAAGTTGGTCCTGATTTATCTATTGAAACGGATGTGTTTCGAAAAGAAACAGCAGTGAACTCATTGGTTCATGCTTCATCTGGGCACAGCCAAGCCACCATTAGGGCCGTCCCGGTCGGACAGTTCCTCCGGATGAGGCGGATCTGCTCCACTGACCATACCTTTGAAAGACAGGCCGAGGACCTAAGTGAACGGTTCCATCAAAGGGGGTACAGTAGGCGGTTATAATGGTTGTTATTCTTTTGTATGACCCATGATGTCTGATCCTGTCCGTCTCTTTTGCGGTGTTCATACGCTTATGTAGGCTCATCTTTTCACTGTTGATGTAGTGTGATTATTAGCCGTGGTTAACTTGCTGTGGTGCGCGTGCGTCGGCTTGCTCCGCCCCCCTGCGCCTTCTGGGTCCGGCCGATGTGCGTCCGCGGCGGGTGACTGGGTTGCCATGGTTCCCATGCACCCACTCGCCTGTCCGCTGACGTGGGCCGGGCTTGGGGGGGTGGCAGGGGGTGGGCCGCCGGCGCATGCGCCGCCATTCACAGCGCTACACAGCCTGCGGTCACATGATTGTCATGTGACCCAGGAAGTGATGTTAAAAGGTCCTGGCTGCAGAAACAAGGCACTCCCCTTGAGAAAGCCAAGTATAGGAGCGGAGAAACGCGCGTCGGGGGTTGCGCCCTATCCAGGGACCCCTTTGTGCATGGTAAGATCCGGGTATGGTTGGTGTCTGGAGGGAGATCTTGTTTATGCTGGCAAGCAATGTATTATTACCAGTCCCTCCCATGGCATTGTTCACATCCCTGCCTCAGCATGGTGCATGATTATCTGGTCTGGAGCAATGGAGCTTCTTTTAGTGTCAGTGACACTTACTACATAGGTGGACCAGATGGCATTGTCCTATTATGAGATGGTGGGGGTGCCATGGATCTTCTAGTGTTTAACATTTACCCATAATTACAAGGCACAATTATCATATCACCATATAGTATATGTATTGACTATATATGTGTTTGGGTGTTCCTGGTGTTTTCTATTGGTGTTTTTTAACGTGTGGTTTTTAATATTTTTCTGTTAATAAAGTTTATATTTTCCTATATACTCCTGTGGTTCTCCTATGATTATACTGATTTGTCTGGAGTAGGTATTTAAAGGGGCCTAGACATTGTTCGTGGCCACCTAACATTATGAGTCTGGGTTTTTGTGTAGTGTATGGTATAGATTGTAGGGTATAGAGTGTAGGGTATAGAGTGTAGACTGTAGGGTATAGAGTGTAGAGTGTAGGGTATAGAGTGTAGGATATAGAGTGTAGAGTGTAGGGTATAGAGTGTAGGGTGTAGGGTATAGAGTGTAGAGTGTAGGGTATAGAGTGTAAGGTATAGAGTATAGAGTGTAGGGTATAGAGTGTAGGGTATATAGTGTAGGGTATAGAGTGTAGGGTATTTAGTGTAGAGTGTAGGGTATAGAGTGTAGGCTATAGAGTGTAGGGTATAGAGTGTATGGTATAGAGTGTAGAGTGTAGGGTATAGAGTGTGGGGTATTGAGTGTAGGGTATAGAGTGTAGAGTGTAGGGTATAGAGTGTAGAGTGTAGGGTATAGAGTGTAGGGTATAGAGTGTAGGGTATAGAGTGTATGATATAGAGTGTATGGTATATAGTGTAGGGTATAGAGTGTTTGGTATAGAGTGTAGGGTATAGAGTGTAGAGTATAGGGTATAGATTGTAGAGTGTAGAGTGTAGGGTATAGAGTGTAGGGTATAGAGTGTAATGTATAGAGTGTAGAGTGTAGGGTATAGAGTGTAGGGTATAGAGTGTAGGGTATAGAGTGTATGGTATAGAGTGTATGGTATATAGTGTAGGGTATAGAGTGTTTGGTATAGAGTGTAGGGTATAGAGTGTAGAGTATAGGGTATAGATTGTAGAGTGTAGAGTGTAGGGTATAGAGTGTAGGGTATAGAGTGTAATGTATAGAGTGTAGAGTGTAGGGTATAGAGTGTAGGGTATAGATTGTAGGGTATAGAGTGTATGGTATAGAGTGTAAGGTATAGATTGTAGGGTATAGAGTGTATGGTATAGACTGTAGAGTGTAGGGTATAGAGTGTAGATTGTAGGGTATAGAGTGTAGGGTATAGTGTGTAGAGTGTAGGGTATAGAGTGTAGGGTATAGACTGTAGGGTATAGAGTGTAGAGTGTAGGGTATAGAGTGTAGGGTATAGAGTATAGAGTGTAGGGTATAGAGTGTAGGGTATAGAGTGTAGGGTATAGAGTGTAGGGTATAGAGTGTAGAGTGTAGGGTATAGAGTGTAGGGTACAGAGTGTAGGGTATAGAGTGTAGAGTGTAGGGTATAGAGTGTAGGGTATAGAGTGTAGGGTATAGATTGTAGAGTGTAGGGATTAGAGTGTAGGGTATAGAGTGTAGGGTATAGAGTGTAGAGTGTAGGGTATGGAGTGTAGAATATAGAGTTGAGTGTAGGGTATAGAGTGTAGGGTATAGAGTGTATGGAATAGATTGTAGAGTGTAGGGTATAGAGTGTATGGTATAGAGTGTAGGGTATAGAGTGTAGGGTATAGAGTGTATGGTATGGAGTGTTTGGTATAGATTGTAGGGTATAGAGTGTAGGGTATAGATTGCAGAATGTAGGGTTTAGAGTGTAGGGTATAGAGTGTAGAGTGTAGGGTATAGAGTGTAGGGTATAGAGTGTAGGGTATAGAGTGTAGAGTGTAGGGTATAGAGTGTAGGGTTTAGATTGTAGAGTGTAGGGATTAGAGTGTAGGCTATAGAGTGTAGGGTATAGAGTGTAGAGTGTAGGGTATGGAGTTTAGGGTTCAGGGTATGGAGTGTAGGGTATAGAGTTGAATGTAGGGTATATAGTGTAGGGTATAGAGTGTATGGAATAGACTGTAGAGTGTAGGGTATAGAGTGTATGGTATAGAGTGTAGGGTATAGAGTGTAGGGTATAGAGTGTATGGTATAGAGTGTATGGTATAGATTGTAGGGTATAGAGTGTAGAGTGTAGGGTATAGAGTGTAGAGTGTAGGGTATAGAGTGTAGGGTATAGAGTGTAGAGTGTAGGGTATAGAGAGTAGGGTATAGAGTGTAGGGTATAGAGTGTAGGGTATAGAGTATAGAGTGTAGGGTATAGAGTGTAGGGTATAGAGTGTAGGGTATAGAGTTTAGAGTGTAGGGTATAGAGTGTAGGGTATAGAGTGTAGGGTATAGAGTGTAGAGTGTATGGTATAGATTGTAGGGTATAGAGTGTAGGGTATAGAGTGTAGAGTGTAGGGTATAGAGTGTAGAGTGTAGGGTATAGAGTGTAGGGTATAGAGTATAGAGTGTAGGGTATAGAGTGTAGGGTGTAGGGTATAGAGTGTAGGGTATATAGTGTAGGGTATAGAGTGTAGGGTATTTAGTGTAGAGTGTAGGGTATAGAGTGTAGGGTATAGAGTATAGAGTGTAGGGTATAGAGTGTAGGGTATATAGTGTAGGGTATAGAGTGTAGGGTATTTAGTGTAGAGTGTAGGGTATAGAGTGTAGGCTATAGAGTGTAGGGTATAGAGTGTATGGTATACAGTGTAGAGTGTAGGGTATAGAGTGTGGGGTATTGAGTGTAGGGTATAGAGTGTAGAGTGTAGGGTATAGAGTGTAGGGTATAGAGTGTAGGGTATAGAGTGTATGATATAGAGTGTATGGTATATAGTGTAGGGTATAGAGTGTTTGGTATAGAGTGTAGGGTATAGAGTGTAGAGTATAGGGTATAGATTGTAGAGTGTAGAGTGTAGGGTATAGAGTGTAGGGTATAGAGTGTAATGTATAGAGTGTAGAGTGTAGGGTATAGAGTGTAGGGTATAGAGTGTAGGGTATAGAGTGTATGGTATAGAGTGTATGGTATATAGTGTAGGGTATAGAGTGTTTGGTATAGAGTGTAGGGTATCGAGTGTAGAGTATAGGGTATAGATTGTAGAGTGTAGAGTGTAGGGTATAGAGTGTAGGGTATAGAGTGTAATGTATAGAGTGTAGAGTGTAGGGTATAGAGTGTAGGGTATAGATTGTAGGGTATAGAGTGTATGGTATAGAGTGTAAGGTATAGATTGTAGGGTATAGAGTGTATGGTATAGACTGTAGAGTGTAGGGTATAGAGTGTAGAGTGTAGGGTATAGAGTGTAGGGTATAGTGTGTAGAGTGTAGGGTATAGAGTGTAGGGTATAGACTGTAGGGTATAGAGTGTAGAGTGTAGGGTATAGAGTGTAGGGTATAGAGTATAGAGTGTAGGGTATAGAGTGTAGGGTATAGAGTGTAGGGTATAGAGTGTAGGGTATAGAGTGTAGAGTGTAGGGTATAGAGTGTAGGGTACAGAGTGTAGGGTATAGAGTGTAGAGTGTAGGGTATAGAGTGTAGGGTATAGAGTGTAGGGTATAGATTGTAGAGTGTAGGGATTAGAGTGTAGGGTATAGAGTGTAGGGTATAGAGTGTAGAGTGTAGGGTATGGAGTGTAGAATATAGAGTTGAGTGTAGGGTATAGAGTGTAGGGTATAGAGTGTATGGAATAGATTGTAGAGTGTAGGGTATAGAGTGTATGGTATAGAGTGTAGGGTATAGAGTGTAGGGTATAGAGTGTATGGTATGGAGTGTATGGTATAGATTGTAGGGTATAGAGTGTAGGGTATAGATTGCAGAATGTAGGGTTTAGAGTGTAGGGTATAGAGTGTAGAGTGTAGGGTATAGAGTGTAGGGTATAGAGTGTAGGGTATAGAGTGTAGAGTGTAGGGTATAGAGTGTAGGGTTTAGATTGTAGAGTGTAGGGATTAGAGTGTAGGCTATAGAGTGTAGGGTATAGAGTGTAGAGTGTAGGGTATGGAGTTTAGGGTTCAGGGTATGGAGTGTAGGGTATAGAGTTGAATGTAGGGTATATAGTGTAGGGTATAGAGTGTATGGAATAGACTGTAGAGTGTAGGGTATAGAGTGTATGGTATAGAGTGTAGGGTATAGAGTGTAGGGTATAGAGTGTATGGTATAGAGTGTATGGTATAGATTGTAGGGTATAGAGTGTAGAGTGTAGGGTATAGAGTGTAGAGTGTAGGGTATAGAGTGTAGGGTATAGAGTGTAGAGTGTAGGGTATAGAGAGTAGGGTATAGAGTGTAGGGTATAGAGTGTAGGGTATAGAGTATAGAGTGTAGGGTATAGAGTGTAGGGTATAGAGTGTAGGGTATAGAGTTTAGAGTGTAGGGTATAGAGTGTAGGGTATAGAGTGTAGGGTATAGAGTGTAGAGTGTATGGTATAGATTGTAGGGTATAGAGTGTAGGGTATAGAGTGTAGAGTGTAGGGTATAGAGTGTAGAGTGTAGGGTATAGAGTGTAGGGTATAGAGTATAGAGTGTAGGGTATAGAGTGTAGGGTATATAGTGTAGGGTATAGAGTGTAGGGTATTTAGTGTAGAGTGTAGGGTATAGAGTGTAGGCTATAGAGTGTAGGGTATAGAGTGTATGGTATAGAGTGTAGAGTGTAGGGTATAGAGTGTGGGGTATTGAGTGTAGGGTATAGAGTGTAGAGTGTAGGGTATAGAGTGTAGAGTGTAGGGTATAGAGTGTAGGGTATAGAGTGTAGGGTATAGAGTGTATGATATAGAGTGTATGGTATATAGTGTAGGGTATAGAGTGTTTGGTATAGAGTGTAGGGTATAGAGTGTAGAGTATAGGGTATAGATTGTAGAGTGTAGAGTGTAGGGTATAGAGTGTAGGGTATAGAGTGTAATGTATAGAGTGTAGAGTGTAGGGTATAGAGTGTAGGGTATAGAGTGTAGGGTATAGAGTGTATGGTATAGAGTGTATGGTATATAGTGTAGGGTATAGAGTGTTTGGTATAGAGTGTAGGGTATCGAGTGTAGAGTATAGGGTATAGATTGTAGAGTGTAGAGTGTAGGGTATAGAGTGTAGGGTATAGAGTGTAATGTATAGAGTGTAGAGTGTAGGGTATAGAGTGTAGGGTATAGATTGTAGGGTATAGAGTGTATGGTATAGAGTGTAAGGTATAGATTGTAGGGTATAGAGTGTATGGTATAGACTGTAGAGTGTAGGGTATAGAGTGTAGGGTATAGAGTGTAGGGTATAGTGTGTAGAGTGTAGGGTATAGAGTGTAGGGTATAGACTGTAGGGTATAGAGTGTAGAGTGTAGGGTATAGAGTGTAGGGTATAGAGTATAGAGTGTAGGGTATAGAGTGTAGGGTATAGAGTGTAGGGTATAGAGTGTAGGGTATAGAGTGTAACATAGTAACATAGTAACATAGTTAGTAAGGCCGAAAAAAGACATTTGTCCATCCAGTTCAGCCTATATTCCATTATAATAAATACCCAGATCTACGTCCTTCTACAGAACCTAATAATTGTATGATACAATATTGTTCTGCTCCAGGAAGACATCCAGGCCTCTCTTGAACCCCTCGACTGAGTTCGCCATCACCACCTCCTCAGGCAAGCAATTCCAGATTCTCACTGCCCTAACAGTAAAGAATCCTCTTCTATGTTGGTGGAAAAACCTTCTCTCCTCCAGACACAAAGAATGCCCCCTTGTGCCCGTCACCTTCCTTGGTATAAACAGATCCTCAGCGAGATATTTGTATTGTCCCCTTATACACTTATACATGGTTATTAGATCGCCCCTCAGTCGTCTTTTTTCTAGACTAAATAATCCTAATTTCGCTAATCTATCTGGGTATTGTAGTTCTCCCATCCCCTTTATTAATTTTGTTGCCCTCCTTTGTACTCTCTCTAGTTCCATTATATCCTTCCTGAGCACCGGTGCCCAAAACTGGACACAGTACTCCATGTGCGGTCTAACTAGGGATTTGTACAGAGGCAGTATAATGCTCTCATCATGTGTATCCAGACCTCTTTTAATGCACCCCATGATCCTGTTTGCCTTGGCAGCTGCTGCCTGGCACTGGCTGCTCCAGGTAAGTTTATCATTAACTAGGATCCCCAAGTCCTTCTACCCTAGAGTGTAGGGTATAGAGTGTAGGGTACAGAGTGTAGGGTATAGAGTGTAGAGTGTAGGGTATAGAGTGTAGAGTATAGAGTGTAGGGTATAGATTGTAGAGTGTAGGGATTAGAGTGTAGGGTATAGAGTGTAGGGTATAGAGTGTAGAGTGTAGGGTATGGAGTGTAGGGTATAGAGTTGAGTGTAGGGTATAGAGTGTAGGGTATAGAGTGTATGGCATAGATTGTAGAGTGTAGGGTATAGAGTGTATGGTATAGAGTGTAGGGTATAGAGTGTAGGGTATAGAGTGTATGGTATGGAGTGTATGGTATAGATTGTAGGGTATAGAGTGTAGGGTATAGGTTGTAGAATGTAGGGTTTAGAGTGTAGGGTATAGAGTGTAGAGTGTAGGGTATAGAGTGTAGGGTATAGAGTGTAGGGTATAGAGTGTTGAGTGTAGGGTATAGAGTGTAGGGTTTAGATTGTAGAGTGTAGGGATTAGAGTGTAGGCTATAGAGTGTAGGGTATAGAGTGTAGAGTGTAGGGTATGGAGTGTAGGGTATAGAGTTGAGTGTAGGGTATAGAGTGTAGGGTATAGAGTGTATGGAATAGATTGTAGAGTGTAGGGTATAGAGTGTATGGTATAGAGTGTAGGGTATAGAGTGTAGGGTATAGAGTGTATGGTATGGAGTGTATGGTATAGATTGTAGGGTATAGAGTGTAGGGTATAGATTGTAGAATGTAGGGTTTAGAGTGTAGGGTATAGAGTGTAGAGTGTAGGGTATAGAGTGTAGGGTATAGAGTGTAGGGTATAGAGTGTAGAGTGTAGGGTATAGAGTGTAGGGTTTAGATTGTAGAGTGTAGGGATTAGAGTGTAGGCTATAGAGTGTAGGGTATAGAGTGTAGAGTGTAGGGTATGGAGTGTAGAGTGTAGGGTATAGAGTGTAGGGTATAGAGTGTAGGGAATAGAGTGTATGGTATAGAGTGTATGGTATAGAGTGTAGGGTATAGAGTGTTTGGTATAGAGTGTAGGGTATAGAGTGTAGGGTATAGATTGTAGAGTGTAGAGTGTAGGTTATAGAGTGTAGAGTGTAGGGTATAGAGTGTAGGGTATAGAGTGTATGGTATAGAGTGTATGGTATATAGTGTAGGGTATAGAGTGTTTGGTATAGAGTGTAGGGTATAGAGTGTAGAGTGTAGGGTATATATTGTAGAGTGTAGAGTGTAGGGTATAGAGTGTAGGGCATAGTATTTATGGAATAGAGTGTATGGTATAGAGTGTAGGATATAGAGTGTAGGGTATAGAGTGTAGAGTGTAGGGTATAGAGTGTAGGGTATAGAGTGTAGGGTATAGAGTGTATGGTATAGAGTGTATGGTATAGATTGTAGGGTATAGAGTGTAGGGTATAGAGTTTAGAGTGTAGGGTATAGAGTGTAGAGTGTAGGGTATAGAGTGTAGGGTATAGAGTGTAGAGTGTAGGGTATGGAGTGTAGGGTATAGAGTTGAGTGTAGGGTATAGAGTGTAGGGTATAGAGTGTATGGAATAGATTGTAGAGTGTAGGGTATAGAGTGTATGGTATAGAGTGTAGGGTATAGAGTGTAGGGTATAGAGTGTATGGTATGGAGTGTATGGTATAGATTGTAGGGTATAGAGTGTAGGGTATAGATTGTAGAATGTAGGGTTTAGAGTGTAGGGTATAGAGTGTAGAGTGTAGGGTATAGAGTGTAGGGTATAGAGTGTAGGGTATAGAGTGTAGAGTGTAGGGTATAGAGTGTAGGGTTTAGATTGTAGAGTGTAGGGATTAGAG
Organism: Ranitomeya imitator; assembly: GCF_032444005.1. Lineage (NCBI taxonomy): Eukaryota > Metazoa > Chordata > Amphibia > Anura > Dendrobatidae > Ranitomeya > Ranitomeya imitator. The sequence goes on along the minus strand of NC_091283.1, from coordinate 676,176,371 downwards.
TGTAGGGTATAGAGTGTAGGGTATAGAGTGTAGAGTGTAGGGTATGGAGTGTAGGGTATAGGGTATGGAGTGTAGGGTATAGAGTTGAGTGTAGGGTATATAGTGTAGGGTATAGAGTGTATGGAATAGAGTGTAGAGTGTAGGGTATAGAGTGTATGGTATAGAGTGTAGGGTATAGAGTGTAGGGTATAGAGTGTATGGTATAGAGTGTAGAGTGTAGGGTATAGAGTGTAAAGTGTAGGGTATAGAGTGTAGGGTATAGAGTGTAGAGTATAGAGAGTAGGGCATAGAGTGTAGGGTATAGAGTGTAGAGTGTAGGGTATAGAGTGTAGGGTATAGAGTGTAGAGTGTAGGGTATAGAGTGTTGGGTATAGAGTGTAGGGTATAGAGTGTAGAGTGTAGGGTATAGAGTGTAGGGTATAGAGTGTAGGGTATAGAGTGTATGGTATAGAGTGTATGGTATAGAGTGTAGGGTATAGAGTGTTTGGTATAGAGTGTAGGGTATAGAGTGTAGGGTATAGAGTGTATGGTATATAGTGTAGGGTATAGAGTGTTTGGTATAGAGTGTAGGGTATAGAGTGTAGAGTGTAGGGTATATATTGTAGAGTGTAGAGTGTAGGGTATAGAGTGTAGGGCATAGTATTTATGGAATAGAGTGTATGGTATAGAGTGTAGGATATAGAGTGTAGGGTATAGAGTGTAGAGTGTAGGGTATAGAGTGTAGGGTATAGAGTGTAGGGTATAGAGTGTATGGTATAGAGTGTATGGTATAGATTGTAGGGTATAGAGTGTAGGGTATAGAGTGTAGAGTGTAGGGTATATAGTGTAGAGTGTAGGGTATAGAGTGTAGGGTATAGAGTGTAGAGTGTAGGGTATAGAGTGTAGGGTGTAGGGTATAGAGTGTAGAGTGTAGGGTATAGAGTATAGAGTGTAGGGTATAGAGTGTAGGGTATATGGTGTAGGGTATAGAGTGTAGGGTATTTAGTGTAGAATGTAGGGTATAGAGTGTAGGCTATAGAGTGTAGGGTATAGAGTGTATGGTATAGAGTGTAGACTGTAGGGTATAGAGTGTGGGGTATTGAGTGTAGGGTATAGAGTGTAGGGTATAGAGTGTAGAGTGTAGGGTATAGAGTGTAGGGTATAGAGTGTAGGGTATAGAGTGTATGGTATAGAGTGTATGGTATAGATTGTAGGGTATAGAGTGTAGGGTATAGAGTTTAGAGTGTAGGGTATAGAGTGTAGAGTGTAGGGTATAGAGTGTAGGGTATAGAGTGTAGAGTGTAGGGTATGGAGTGTAGGGTATAGAGTTGAGTGTAGGGTATAGAGTGTAGGGTATAGAGTGTATGGAATAGATTGTAGAGTGTAGGGTATAGAGTGTATGGTATAGAGTGTAGGGTATAGAGTGTAGGGTATAGAGTGTATGGTATGGAGTGTATGGTATAGATTGTAGGGTATAGAGTGTAGGGTATAGATTGTAGAATGTAGGGTTTAGAGTGTAGGGTATAGAGTGTAGAGTGTAGGGTATAGAGTGTAGGGTATAGAGTGTAGGGTATAGAGTGTAGAGTGTAGGGTATAGAGTGTAGGGTTTAGATTGTAGAGTGTAGGGATTAGAGTGTAGGGTATAGAGTGTAGGGTATAGAGTGTAGAGTGTAGGGTATGGAGTGTAGGGTATAGGGTATGGAGTGTAGGGTATAGAGTTGAGTGTAGGGTATATAGTGTAGGGTATAGAGTGTATGGAATAGAGTGTAGAGTGTAGGGTATAGAGTGTATGGTATAGAGTGTAGGGTATAGAGTGTAGGGTATAGAGTGTATGGTATAGAGTGTAGAGTGTAGGGTATAGAGTGTAAAGTGTAGGGTATAGAGTGTAGGGTATAGAGTGTAGAGTATAGAGAGTAGGGCATAGAGTGTAGGGTATAGAGTGTAGAGTGTAGGGTATAGAGTGTAGGGTATAGAGTGTAGAGTGTAGGGTATAGAGTGTTGGGTATAGAGTGTAGGGTATAGAGTGTAGAGTGTAGGGTATAGAGTGTAGGGTATAGAGTGTAGGGTATAGAGTGTATGGTATAGAGTGTATGGTATAGAGTGTAGGGTATAGAGTGTTTGGTATAGAGTGTAGGGTATAGAGTGTAGGGTATAGAGTGTATGGTATATAGTGTAGGGTATAGAGTGTTTGGTATAGAGTGTAGGGTATAGAGTGTAGAGTGTAGGGTATATATTGTAGAGTGTAGAGTGTAGGGTATAGAGTGTAGGGCATAGTATTTATGGAATAGAGTGTATGGTACACAGTAAAATATCGATATTTGCAGATGATACAAAACTATGTAAAGCAGTTAATACAAGAGAAGATAGTATTCTGCTACAGATGGATCTGGATAAGTTGGAAACTTGGGCTGAAAGGTGGCAGATGAGGTTTAACAATGATAAATGTAAGGTTATACACATGGGAAGAGGGAATCAATATCACCATTACACACTGAACGGGAAACCACTGGGTAAATCTGACAGGGAGAAAGACTTGGGGATCCTAGTTAATGATAAACTTACCTGGAGCATCCAGTGCCAGGCAGCAGCTGCCAAGGCAAACAGGATCATGGGGTGCATTAAAAGAGGTCTGGATACACATGATGAGAGCATTATACTGCCTCTGTACAAATCCCTAGTTAGACCGCACATGGAGTACTGTGTCCAGTTTTGGGCACCGGTGCTCAGGAAGGATATAATGGAACTAGAGAGAGTACAAAGGAGGGCAACAAAATTAATAAAGGGGATGGGAGAACTACAATACCCAGATAGATTAGCGAAATTAGGATTATTTAGTCTAGAAAAAAGACGACTGAGGGGCGATCTAATAACCATGTATAAGTATATAAGGGGACAATACAAATATCTCGCTGAGGATCTGTTTATACCAAGGAAGGTGACGGGCACAAGGGGGCATTCTTTGCGTCTGGAGGAGAGAAGGTTTTTCCACCAACATAGAAGAGGATTCTTTACTGTTAGGGCAGTGAGAATCTGGAATTGCTTGCCTGAGGAGGTGGTGATGGCGAACTCAGTCGAGGGGTTCAAGAGAGGCCTGGATGTCTTCCTGGAGCAGAACAATATTGTATCATACAATTATTAGGTTCTGTAGAAGGACGTAGATCTGGGGATTTATTATGATGGAATATAGGCTGAACTGGATGGACAAATGTCTTTTTTCGGCCATACTAACTAACTATGTATAGAGTGTAGGATATAGAGTGTAGGGTATAGAGTGTAGAGTGTAGGGTATAGAGTGTAGGGTATAGAGTGTAGGGTATAGAGTGTATGGTATAGAGTGTATGGTATAGATTGTAGGGTATAGAGTGTAGGGTATAGAGTGTAGAGTGTAGGGTATAGAGTGTAGAGTGTAGGGTATAGAGTGTAGGGTATAGAGTGTAGAGTGTAGGGTATAGAGTGTAGGGTGTAGGGTATAGAGTGTAGAGTGTAGGGTATAGAGTGTAGGGTATAGAGTATAGAGTGTAGGGTATAGAGTGTAGGGTATATGGTGTAGGGTATAGAGTGTAGGGTATTTAGTGTAGAGTGTAGGGTATAGAGTGTAGGCTATAGAGTGTAGGGTATAGAGTGTATGGTATAGAGTGTAGACTGTAGGGTATAGAGTGTGGGGTATTGAGTGTAGGGTATAGAGTGTAGGGTATAGAGTGTAGAGTGTAGGGTATAGAGTGTAGAGTGTAGGGTATAGAGTGTAGGGTATAGAGTGTAGGGTATAGAGTGTATGGTATAGAGTGTATGGTATATAGTGTAGGGTATAGAGTGTTTGGTATAGAGTATAGGGTATAGATTGTAGAGTGTAGAGTGTAGGGTATAGAGTGTTGGGTATAGAGTGTAATGTATAGAGTGTAGAGTGTAGGGTATAGAGTGTAGGGTATAGATTGTAGGGTATAGAGTGTATGGTATAGAGTGTAAGGTATAGATTGTAGGGTATAGAGTGTATGGTATAGACTGTAGAGTGTAGGGTATAGAGTGTAGAGTGTAGGGTATAGAGTGTAGGGTATAGTGTGTAGAGTGTAGGGTATAGAGTGTAGGGTATAGACTGTAGGGTATAGAGTGTAGAGTGTAGGGTATAGAGTGTAGGGTATAGAGTATAGAGTGTAGGGTATAGAGTGTAGGGTATAGAGTGTAGGGTATAGAGTGTAGAGTGTAGGGTATAGAGTGTAGGGTACAGAGTGTAGGGTATAGAGTGTAGAGTGAAGGGTATAGAGTGTAGGGTATAGAGTGTATGGTATAGATTGTAGAGTGTAGGGATTAGAGTGTAGGGTATAGAGTGTAGGGTATAGAGTGTAGAGTGTAGGGTATGGAGTGTAGGGTATAGAGTTGAGTGTAGGGTATAGAGTGTAGGGTATAGAGTGTATGGAATAGATTGTAGAGTGTAGGGTATAGAGTGTATGGTATAGAGTGTAGGGTATAGAGTGTAGGGTATAGAGTGTATGGTATGGAGTGTATGGTATAGATTGTAGGGTATAGAGTGTAGGGTATAGATTGTAGAATGTAGGGTTTAGAGTGTAGGGTATAGAGTGTAGAGTGTAGGGTATAGAGTGTAGGGTATAGAGTGTAGGGTATAGAGTGTAGAGTGTAGGGTATAGAGTGTAGGGTTTAGATTGTAGAGTGTAGGGATTAGAGTGTAGGCTATAGAGTGTAGGGTATAGAGTGTAGAGTGTAGGGTATGGAGTGTAGGGTATAGGGTATGGAGTGTAGGGTATAGAGTTGAGTGTAGGGTATATAGTGTAGGGTATAGAGTGTAGGGTATAGAGTGTATGGTATAGAGTGTATGGTATAGATTGTAGGGTATAGAGTGTAGAGTGTAGGGTATAGAGTGTAGAGTGTAGGGTATAGAGTGTAGGGTATAGAGTGTAGAGTGTAGGGTATAGAGAGTAGGGTATAGAGTGTAGGGTATAGAGTGTAGGGTATAGAGTATAGAGTGTAGGGTATAGAGTGTAGGGTATAGAGTGTAGGGTATAGAGTTTAGAGTGTAGGGTATAGAGTGTAGGGTATAGAGTGTAGGGTATAGAGTGTAGAGTGTAGGGTATAGAGTGTAGGGTATAGAGTGTAGGGTATAGATTGTAGAATGTAGGGATTAGAGTGTAGGTTATAGAGTGTAGGGTATAGAGTGTATGGTATAGAGTGTAGAGTGTAGGGTATAGAGTATAGAGTGTAGGGTATAGAGTGTAGGGTATAGAGTGTAGGGTATAGAGTTTAGAGTGTAGGGTATAGAGTGTAGGGTATAGAGTGTGGGGTATTGAGTGTAGGGTATAGAGTGTAGGGTATAGAGTGTAGAGTGTAGGGTATAGAGTGTAGAGTGTAGGGTATAGAGTGTAGGGTATAGAGTGTAGGGTATAGAGTGTATGGTATAGAGTGTATGGTATATAGTGTAGGGTATAGAGTGTTTGGTATAGAGTGTAGGGTATAGAGTGTAGAGTATAGGGTATAGATTGTAGAGTGTAGAGTGTAGGGTATAGAGTGAGGGTATAGAGTGTAATGTATAGAGTGTAGAGTGTAGGGTATAGAGTGTAGGGTATAGATTGTAGGGTATAGAGTGTATGGTATAGAGTGTAAGGTATAGATTGTAGGGTATAGAGTGTATGGTATAGACTGTAGAGTGTAGGGTATAGAGTGTAGAGTGTAGGGTATAGAGTGTAGGGTATAGTGTGTCGAGTGTAGTGTATAGAGTGTAGGGTATAGACTGTAGGGTATAGAGTGTAGATTGTAGGGTATAGAGTGTAGGGTATAGAGTATAGAGTGTAGGGTATAGAGTGTAGGGTATAGAGTGTAGGGTATAGAGTGTAGGGTATAGAGTGTAGAGTGTAGGGTATAGAGTGTAGGGTACAGAGTGTAGGGTATAGAGTGTAGAGTGTAGGGTATAGATTGTAGGGTATAGAGTGTAGGGTATAGATTGTAGAGTGTAGGGATTAGAGTGTAGGGTATAGAGTGTAGGGTATAGAGTGTAGAGTGTAGGGTATAGAGTTGAGTGTAGGGTATAGAGTGTAGGGTATAGAGTGTATGGAATAGATTGAAGAGTGTAGGGTATAGAGTGTATGGTATAGAGTGTAGGGTATAGAGTGTAGGGTATAGAGTGTATGGTATGGAGTGTATGGTATAGATTGTAGGGTATAGAGTGTAGGGTATAGATTGTAGAATGTAGGGTTTAGAGTGTAGAGTATAGAGTGTAGAGTGTAGGGTATAGAGTGTAGGGTATAGAGTGTAGAGTGTAGGGTATAGAGTGTAGGGTTTAGATTGTAGAGTGTAGGGATTAGATTGTAGGGTATAGAGTGTAGGGTATAGAGTGTAGAGTGTAGGGTATGGAGTGTAAGGTATAGGGTATGGAGTGTAGGGTATAGAGTTGAGTGTAGGGTATATAGTGTAGGGTATAGAGTGTATGGAATAGAGTGTAGAGTGTAGGGTATAGAGTGTATGGTATAGAGTGTAGGGTATAGAGTGTAGTGTATAGAGTGTATGGTATAGAGTGTATGGTATAGATTGTAGAGTATAGAGTGTAGAGTGTAGGGTATAGAGTGTAGAGTGTAGGGTATAGAGTGTAGGGTATAGAGTGTAGAGTGTAGGGTATAGAGAGTAGGGTATAGAGTGTAGGGTATAGAGTGTAGAGTGTAGGGTATAGAGTGTAGGGTATAGAGTGTAGAGTGTAGGGTATAGAGTGTAGGGTATAGAGTGTAGGGTATAGAGTGTAGGGTATAGAGTGTATGGTATAGAGTGTATGGTATATAGTGTAGGGTATAGAGTGTTTGGTATAGAGTGTAGGGTATAGAGTGTAGGGTATAGATTGTAGAGTGTAGAGTGTAGGTTATAGAGTGTAGAGTGTAGGGTATAGAGTGTAGGGTATAGAGTGTATGGTATAGAGTGTATGGTATATAGTGTAGGGTATAGAGTGTTTGGTATAGAGTGTAGGTTATAGAGTGTAGAGTGTAGGGTATATATTGTAGAGTGTAGAGTGTAGGGTATAGAGTGTAGGGCATAGTATTTATGGAATAGAGTGTATGGTATAGAGTGTAGGATATAGAGTGTAGGGTATAGAGTGTAGAGTGTAGGGTATAGAGTGTAGGGTATAGAGTGTAGGGTATAGAGTGTATGGTATAGATTGTAGGGTATAGAGTGTAGGGTATAGAGTGTAGAGTGTAGGGTATAGAGTGTAGAGTGTAGGGTATAGAGTGTAGGGTATAGAGTGTAGAGTGTAGGGTATAGAGTGTAGGGTGTAGGGTATAGAGTGTAGAGTGTAGGGTATAGAGTGTAGGGTATAGAGTATAGAGTGTAGGGTATAGAGTGTAGGGTATATAGTGTAGGGTATAGAGTGTAGGGTATTTAGTGTAGAGTGTAGGGTATAGAGTGTAGGCTATAGAGTGTAGGGTATAGAGTGTATGGTATAGAGTGTAGAGTGTAGGGTATAGAGTGTGGGGTATTGAGTGTAGGGTATAGAGTGTAGGGTATAGAGTGTAGAGTGTAGGGTATAGAGTGTAGAGTGTAGGTTATAGAGTGTAGGGTATAGAGTGTAGGGTATAGAGTGTATGGTATAGAGTGTATGGTATATAGTGTAGGGTATAGAGTGTTTGGAATAGAGTGTAGGGTATATAGTGTAGAGTATAGGGTATAGATTGTAGAGTGTAGAGTGTAGGGTATAGAGTGTAGGGTATAGAGTGTATGGTATATAGTGTAGGGTATAGAGTGTTTGGTATAGAGTGTAGGGTATAGAGTGTAGAGTGTAGGGTATATATTGTAGAGTGTAGAGTGTAGGGTATAGAGTGTAGGGCATAGTATTTATGGAATAGAGTGTATGGTATAGAGTGTAGGATATAGAGTGTAGGGTATAGAGTGTAGAGTGTAGGGTATAGAGTGTAGGGTATAGAGTGTAGGGTATAGAGTGTATGGTATAAAGTGTATGGTATAGATTGTAGGGTATAGAGTGTAGGGTATAGAGTGTAGAGTGTAGGGTATAGAGTGTAGGGTATAGAGTGTAGGGTGTAGGGTATAGAGTGTAGAGTGTAGGGTATAGAGTGTAGGGTATAGAGTATAGAGTGTAGGGTATAGAGTGTAGGGTATATGGTGTAGGGTATAGAGTGTAGGGTATTTAGTGTAGAGTGTAGGGTATAGAGTGTAGGCTATAGAGTGTAGGGTATAGAGTGTATGGTATAGAGTGTAGACTGTAGGGTATAGAGTGTGGGGTATTGAGTGTAGGGTATAGAGTGTAGGGTATAGAGTGTAGAGTGTAGGGTATAGAGTGTAGAGTGTAGGGTATAGAGTGTAGGGTATAGAGTGTAGGGTATAGAGTGTATGGTATAGAGTGTATGGTATATAGTGTAGGGTATAGAGTGTTTGGTATAGACTATAGGGTATAGATTGTAGAGTGTAGAGTGTAGGGTATAGAGTGTAGGGTATAGATTGTACGGTATAGAGTGTATGGTATAGAGTGTAAGGTATAGATTGTAGGGTATAGAGTGTATGGTATAGACTGTAGAGTGTAGGGTATAGAGTGTAGAGTGTAGGGTATAGAGTGTAGGGTATAGTGTGTAGAGTGTAGGGTATAGAGTGTAGGGTATAGACTGTAGGGTATAGAGTGTAGAGTGTAGGGTATAGAGTGTAGGGTATAGAGTATAGAGTGTAGGGTATAGAGTGTAGGGTATAGAGTGTAGGGTATAGAGTGTAGGGTATAGAGTGTAGAGTGTAGGGTATAGAGTGTAGGGTACAGAGTGTAGGGTATAGAGTGTAGAGTGAAGGGTATAGAGTGTAGGGTATAGAGTGTAGGGTATAGATTGTAGAGTGTAGGGATTAGAGTGTAGGGTATAGAGTGTAGGGTATAGAGTGTAGAGTGTAGGGTATGGAGTGTAGGGTATAGAGTTGAGTGTAGGGTATAGAGTGTAGGGTATAGAGTGTATGGAATAGATTGTAGAGTGTAGGGTATAGAGTGTATGGTATAGAGTGTAGGGTATAGAGTGTAGTGTATAGAGTGTATGGTATGGAGTGTATGGTATAGATTGTAGGGTATAGAGTGTAGGGTATAGATTGTAGAATGTAGGGTTTAGAGTGTAGGGTATAGAGTGTAGAGTGTAGGGTATAGAGTGTAGGGTATAGAGTGTAGGGTATAGAGTGTAGAGTGTAGGGTATAGAGTGTAGGGTTTAGATTGTAGAGTGTAGGGATTAGAGTGTAGGCTATAGAGTGTAGGGTATAGAGTGTAGAGTGTAGGGTATGGAGTGTAGGGTATAGGGTATGGAGTGTAGGGTATAGAGTTGAGTGTAGGGTATATAGTGTAGGGTATAGAGTGTATGGTATAGAGTGTAGGGTATAGAGTGTAGGGTATAGAGTGTATGGTATAGAGTGTATGGTATAGATTGTAGGGTATTGAGTGTAGAGTGTAGGGTATAGAGTGTAGAGTGTAGGGTATAGAGTGTAGGGTATAGAGTGTAGAGTGTAGGGTATAGAGAGTAGGGTATAGAGTGTAGGGTATAGAGAGTAGGGTATAGAGTATAGAGTGTAGGGTATAGAGTGTAGGGTATAGAGTGTAGGGTATAGAGTTTAGAGTGTAGGGTATAGAGTGTAGGGTATAGAGTGTAGGGTATAGAGTGTAGAGTGTAGGGTATAGAGTGTAGGGTTTAGAGTGTAGGGTATAGATTGTAGAATGTAGGGATTAGAGTGTAGGTTATAGAGTGTAGGGTATAGAGTGTATGGTATAGAGTGTAGAGTGTAGGGTATAGAGTGTGGGGTATTGAGTGTAGGGTATAGAGTGTAGGGTATAGAGTGTAGAGTGTAGGGTATAGAGTGTAGAGTGTAGGGTATAGAGTGTAGGGTATAGAGTGTAGGGTATAGAGTGTATGGTATAGAGTGTATGGTATATAGTGTAGGGTATAGAGTGTTTGGTATAGAGTGTAGGGTATAGAGTGTAGAGTATAGGGTATAGATTGTAGAGTGTAGAGTGTAGGGTATAGAGTGTAGGGTATAGAGTGTAATGTATAGAGTGTAGAGTGTAGGGTATAGAGTGTAGGGTATAGATTGTAGGGTATAGAGTGTATGGTATAGAGTGTAAGGTATAGATTGTAGGGTATAGAGTGTATGGTATAGACTGTAGAGTGTAGGGTATAGAGTGTAGAGTGTAGGGTATAGAGTGTAGGGTATAGTGTGTAGAGTGTAGTGTATAGAGTGTAGGGTATAGACTGTAGGGTATAGAGTGTAGATTGTAGGGTATAGAGTGTAGGGTATAGAGTATAGAGTGTAGGGTATAGAGTGTAGGGTATAGAGTGTAGGGTATAGAGTGTAGGGTATAGAGTGTAGAGTGTAGGGTATAGAGTGTAGGGTACAAAGTGTAGGGTATAGAGTGTAGAGTGTAGGGTATAGATTGTAGGGTATAGAGTGTAGGGTATAGATTGTAGAGTGTAGGGATTAGAGTGTAGGGTATAGAGTGTAGGGTATAGAGTGTAGAGTGTAGGGTATGGAGTGTAGGGTATAGAGTTGAGTGTAGGGTATAGAGTGTAGGGTATAGAGTGTATGGAATAGATTGAAGAGTGTAGGGTATAGAGTGTATGGTATAGAGTGTAGGGTATAGAGTGTAGGGTATAGAGTGTATGGTATGGAGTGTATGGTATAGATTGTAGGGTATAGAGTGTAGGGTATAGATTGTAGAATGTAGGGTTTAGAGTGTAGAGTATAGAGTGTAGAGTGTAGGGTATAGAGTGTAGGGTATAGAGTGTAGAGTGTAGGGTATAGAGTGTAGGGTTTAGATTGTAGAGTGTAGGGATTAGATTGTAGGGTATAGAGTGTAGGGTATAGAGTGTAGAGTGTAGGGTATGGAGTGTAAGGTATAGGGTATGGAGTGTAGGGTATAGAGTTGAGTGTAGGGTATATAGTGTAGGGTATAGAGTGTATGGAATAGAGTGTAGAGTGTAGGGTATAGAGTGTATGGTATAGAGTGTAGGGTATAGAGTGTAGTGTATAGAGTGTATGGTATAGAGTGTATGGTATAGATTGTAGAGTATAGAGTGTAGAGTGTAGGGTATAGAGTGTAGAGTGTAGGGTATAGAGTGTAGGGTATAGAGTGTAGAGTGTAGGGTATAGAGAGTAGGGTATAGAGTGTAGGGTATAGAGTGTAGAGTGTAGGGTATAGAGTGTAGGGTATAGAGTGTAGAGTGTAGGGTATAGAGTGTAGGGTATAGAGTGTAGGGTATAGAGTGTAGGGTATAGAGTGTATGGTATAGAGTGTATGGTATATAGTGTAGGGTATAGATTGTTTGGTATAGAGTGTAGGGTATAGAGTGTAGGGTATAGATTGTAGAGTGTAGAGTGTAGGTTATAGAGTGTAGAGTGTAGGGTATAGAGTGTAGGGTATAGAGTGTATGGTATAGAGTGTATGGTATATAGTGTAGGGTATAGAGTGTTTGGTATAGAGTGTAGGTTATAGAGTGTAGAGTGTAGGGTATATATTGTAGAGTGTAGAGTGTAGGGTATAGAGTGTAGGGCATAGTATTTATGGAATAGAGTGTATGGTATAGAGTGTAGGATATAGAGTGTAGGGTATAGAGTGTAGAGTGTAGGGTATAGAGTGTAGGGTATAGAGTGTAGGGTATAGAGTGTATGGTATAGAGTGTATGGTATAGATTGTAGGGTATAGAGTGTAGGGTATAGAGTGTAGAGTGTAGGGTATAGAGTGTAGAGTGTAGGGTATAGAGTGTAGGGTATAGAGTGTAGAGTGTAGGGTATAGAGTGTAGGGTGTAGGGTATAGAGTGTAGAGTGTAGGGTATAGAGTGTAGGGTATAGAGTATAGAGTGTAGGGTATAGAGTGTAGGGTATATAGTGTAGGGTATAGAGTGTAGGGTATTTAGTGTAGAGTGTAGGGTATAGAGTGTAGGCTATAGAGTGTAGGGTATAGAGTGTATGGTATAGAGTGTAGAGTGTAGGGTATAGAGTGTGGGGTATAGAGTGTAGGGTATAGATTGTAGAGTGTAGGGATTAGAGTGTAGGGTATAGAGTGTAGGGTATAGAGTGTAGAGTGTAGGGTATAGAGTTGAGTGTAGGGTATAGAGTGTAGGGTATAGAGTGTATGGAATAGATTGAAGAGTGTAGGGTATAGAGTGTATGGTATAGAGTGTAGGGTATAGAGTGTAGGGTATAGAGTGTATGGTAGGGAGTGTATGGTATAGATTGTAGGGTATAGAGTGTAGGGTATAGATTGTAGAATGTAGGGTTTAGAGTGTAGAGTATAGAGTGTAGAGTGTAGGGTATAGAGTGTAGGGTATAGAGTGTAGAGTGTAGGGTATAGAGTGTAGGGTTTAGATTGTAGAGTGTAGGGATTAGATTGTAGGGTATAGAGTGTAGGGTATAGAGTGTAGAGTGTAGGGTATGGAGTGTAAGGTATAGGGTATGGAGTGTAGGGTATAGAGTTGAGTGTAGGGTATATAGTGTAGGGTATAGAGTGTATGGAATAGAGTGTAGAGTGTAGGGTATAGAGTGTATGGTATAGAGTGTAGGGTATAGAGTGTAGTGTATAGAGTGTATGGTATAGAGTGTATGGTATAGATTGTAGAGTATAGAGTGTAGAGTGTAGGGTATAGAGTGTAGAGTGTAGGGTATAGAGTGTAGGGTATAGAGTGTAGAGTGTAGGGTATAGAGAGTAGGGTATAGAGTGTAGGGTATAGAGTGTAGAGTGTAGGGTATAGAGTGTAGGGTATAGAGTGTAGAGTGTAGGGTATAGAGTGTAGGGTATAGAGTGTAGGGTATAGAGTGTAGGGTATAGAGTGTATGGTATAGAGTGTATGGTATATAGTGTAGGGTATAGAGTGTTTGGTATAGAGTGTAGGGTATAGAGTGTAGGGTATAGATTGTAGAGTGTAGAGTGTAGGTTATAGAGTGTAGAGTGTAGGGTATAGAGTGTAGGGTATAGAGTGTATGGTATAGAGTGTATGGTATATAGTGTAGGGTATAGAGTGTTTGGTATAGAGTGTAGGTTATAGAGTGTAGAGTGTAGGGTATATATTGTAGAGTGTAGAGTGTAGGGTATAGAGTGTAGGGCATAGTATTTATGGAATAGAGTGTATGGTATAGAGTGTAGGATATAGAGTGTAGGGTATAGAGTGTAGAGTGTAGGGTATAGAGTGTAGGGTATAGAGTGTAGGGTATAGAGTGTATGGTATAGAGTGTATGGTATAGATTGTAGGGTATAGAGTGTAGGGTATAGAGTGTAGAGTGTAGGGTATAGAGTGTAGAGTGTAGGGTATAGAGTGTAGGGTATAGAGTGTAGAGTGTAGGGTATAGAGTGTAGGGTGTAGGGTATAGAGTGTAGAGTGTAGGGTATAGAGTGTAGGGTATAGAGTATAGAGTGTAGGGTATAGAGTGTAGGGTATATAGTGTAGGGTATAGAGTGTAGGGTATTTAGTGTAGAGTGTAGGGTATAGAGTGTAGGCTATAGAGTGTAGGGTATAGAGTGTATGGTATAGAGTGTAGAGTGTAGGGTATAGAGTGTGGGGTATTGAGTGTAGGGTATAGAGTGTAGGGTATAGAGTGTAGAGTGTAGGGTATAGAGTGTAGAGTGTAGGTTATAGAGTGTAGGGTATAGAGTGTATGGTATAGAGTGTATGGTATAGAGTGTATGGTATATAGTGTAGGGTATAGAGTGTTTGGAATAGAGTGTAGGGTATATAGTGTAGAGTATAGGGTATAGATTGTAGAGTGTAGAGTGTAGGGTATAGAGTGTAGGGTATAGAGTGTATGGTATATAGTGTAGGGTATAGAGTGTTTGGTATAGAGTGTAGGGTATAGAGTGTAGAGTGTAGGGTATATATTGTAGAGTGTAGAGTGTAGGGTATAGAGTGTAGGGCATAGTATTTATGGAATAGAGTGTATGGTATAGAGTGTAGGATATAGAGTGTAGGGTATAGAGTGTAGAGTGTAGGGTATAGAGTGTAGGGTATAGAGTGTAGGGTATAGAGTGTATGGTATAAAGTGTATGGTATAGATTGTAGGGTATAGAGTGTAGGGTATAGAGTGTAGAGTGTAGGGTATAGAGTGTAGGGTATAGAGTGTAGGGTGTAGGGTATAGAGTGTAGAGTGTAGGGTATAGAGTGTAGGGTATAGAGTATAGAGTGTAGGGTATAGAGTGTAGGGTATATGGTGTAGGGTATAGAGTGTAGGGTATTTAGTGTAGAGTGTAGGGTATAGAGTGTAGGCTATAGAGTGTAGGGTATAGAGTGTATGGTATAGAGTGTAGACTGTAGGGTATAGAGTGTGGGGTATTGAGTGTAGGGTATAGAGTGTAGGGTATAGAGTGTAGAGTGTAGGGTATAGAGTGTAGAGTGTAGGGTATAGAGTGTAGGGTATAGAGTGTAGGGTATAGAGTGTATGGTATAGAGTGTATGGTATATAGTGTAGGGTATAGAGTGTTTGGTATAGAGTATAGGGTATAGATTGTAGAGTGTAGAGTGTAGGGTATAGAGTGTAGGGTATAGATTGTACGGTATAGAGTGTATGGTATAGAGTGTAAGGTATAGATTGTAGGGTATAGAGTGTATGGTATAGACTGTAGAGTGTAGGGTATAGAGTGTAGAGTGTAGGGTATAGAGTGTAGGGTATAGTGTGTAGAGTGTAGGGTATAGAGTGTAGGGTATAGACTGTAGGGTATAGAGTGTAGAGTGTAGGGTATAGAGTGTAGGGTATAGAGTATAGAGTGTAGGGTATAGAGTGTAGGGTATAGAGTGTAGGGTATAGAGTGTAGGGTATAGAGTGTAGAGTGTAGGGTATAGAGTGTAGGGTACAGAGTGTAGGGTATAGAGTGTAGAGTGAAGGGTATAGAGTGTAGGGTATAGAGTGTAGGGTATAGATTGTAGAGTGTAGGGATTAGAGTGTAGGGTATAGAGTGTAGGGTATAGAGTGTAGAGTGTAGGGTATGGAGTGTAGGGTATAGAGTTGAGTGTAGGGTATAGAGTGTAGGGTATAGAGTGTATGGAATAGATTGTAGAGTGTAGGGTATAGAGTGTATGGTATAGAGTGTAGGGTATAGAGTGTAGTGTATAGAGTGTATGGTATGGAGTGTATGGTATAGATTGTAGGGTATAGAGTGTAGGGTATAGATTGTAGAATGTAGGGTTTAGAGTGTAGGGTATAGAGTGTAGAGTGTAGGGTATAGAGTGTAGGGTATAGAGTGTAGGGTATAGAGTGTAGAGTGTAGGGTATAGAGTGTAGGGTTTAGATTGTAGAGTGTAGGGATTAGAGTGTAGGCTATAGAGTGTAGGGTATAGAGTGTAGAGTGTAGGGTATGGAGTGTAGGGTATAGGGTATGGAGTGTAGGGTATAGAGTTGAGTGTAGGGTATATAGTGTAGGGTATAGAGTGTATGGTATAGAGTGTAGGGTATAGAGTGTAGGGTATAGAGTGTATGGTATAGAGTGTATGGTATAGATTGTAGGGTATTGAGTGTAGAGTGTAGGGTATAGAGTGTAGAGTGTAGGGTATAGAGTGTAGGGTATAGAGTGTAGAGTGTAGGGTATAGAGAGTAGGGTATAGAGTGTAGGGTATAGAGAGTAGGGTATAGAGTATAGAGTGTAGGGTATAGAGTGTAGGGTATAGAGTGTAGGGTATAGAGTTTAGAGTGTAGGGTATAGAGTGTAGGGTATAGAGTGTAGGGTATAGAGTGTAGAGTGTAGGGTATAGAGTGTAGGGTTTAGAGTGTAGGGTATAGATTGTAGAATGTAGGGATTAGAGTGTAGGTTATAGAGTGTAGGGTATAGAGTGTATGGTATAGAGTGTAGAGTGTAGGGTATAGAGTGTGGGGTATTGAGTGTAGGGTATAGAGTGTAGGGTATAGAGTGTAGAGTGTAGGGTATAGAGTGTAGAGTGTAGGGTATAGAGTGTAGGGTATAGAGTGTAGGGTATAGAGTGTATGGTATAGAGTGTATGGTATATAGTGTAGGGTATAGAGTGTTTGGTATAGAGTGTAGGGTATAGAGTGTAGAGTATAGGGTATAGATTGTAGAGTGTAGAGTGTAGGGTATAGAGTGTAGGGTATAGAGTGTAATGTATAGAGTGTAGAGTGTAGGGTATAGAGTGTAGGGTATAGATTGTAGGGTATAGAGTGTATGGTATAGAGTGTAAGGTATAGATTGTAGGGTATAGAGTGTATGGTATAGACTGTAGAGTGTAGGGTATAGAGTGTAGAGTGTAGGGTATAGAGTGTAGGGTATAGTGTGTAGAGTGTAGTGTATAGAGTGTAGGGTATAGACTGTAGGGTATAGAGTGTAGATTGTAGGGTATAGAGTGTAGGGTATAGAGTATAGAGTGTAGGGTATAGAGTGTAGGGTATAGAGTGTAGGGTATAGAGTGTAGGGTATAGAGTGTAGAGTGTAGGGTATAGAGTGTAGGGTACAAAGTGTAGGGTATAGAGTGTAGAGTGTAGGGTATAGATTGTAGGGTATAGAGTGTAGGGTATAGATTGTAGAGTGTAGGGATTAGAGTGTAGGGTATAGAGTGTAGGGTATAGAGTGTAGAGTGTAGGGTATGGAGTGTAGGGTATAGAGTTGAGTGTAGGGTATAGAGTGTAGGGTATAGAGTGTATGGAATAGATTGAAGAGTGTAGGGTATAGAGTGTATGGTATAGAGTGTAGGGTATAGAGTGTAGGGTATAGAGTGTATGGTATGGAGTGTATGGTATAGATTGTAGGGTATAGAGTGTAGGGTATAGATTGTAGAATGTAGGGTTTAGAGTGTAGAGTATAGAGTGTAGAGTGTAGGGTATAGAGTGTAGGGTATAGAGTGTAGAGTGTAGGGTATAGAGTGTAGGGTTTAGATTGTAGAGTGTAGGGATTAGATTGTAGGGTATAGAGTGTAGGGTATAGAGTGTAGAGTGTAGGGTATGGAGTGTAAGGTATAGGGTATGGAGTGTAGGGTATAGAGTTGAGTGTAGGGTATATAGTGTAGGGTATAGAGTGTATGGAATAGAGTGTAGAGTGTAGGGTATAGAGTGTATGGTATAGAGTGTAGGGTATAGAGTGTAGTGTATAGAGTGTATGGTATAGAGTGTATGGTATAGATTGTAGAGTATAGAGTGTAGAGTGTAGGGTATAGAGTGTAGAGTGTAGGGTATAGAGTGTAGGGTATAGAGTGTAGAGTGTAGGGTATAGAGAGTAGGGTATAGAGTGTAGGGTATAGAGTGTAGAGTGTAGGGTATAGAGTGTAGGGTATAGAGTGTAGAGTGTAGGGTATAGAGTGTAGGGTATAGAGTGTAGGGTATAGAGTGTAGGGTATAGAGTGTATGGTATAGAGTGTATGGTATATAGTGTAGGGTATAGATTGTTTGGTATAGAGTGTAGGGTATAGAGTGTAGGGTATAGATTGTAGAGTGTAGAGTGTAGGTTATAGAGTGTAGAGTGTAGGGTATAGAGTGTAGGGTATAGAGTGTATGGTATAGAGTGTATGGTATATAGTGTAGGGTATAGAGTGTTTGGTATAGAGTGTAGGTTATAGAGTGTAGAGTGTAGGGTATATATTGTAGAGTGTAGAGTTTAGGGTATAGAGTGTAGGGCATAGTATTTATGGAATAGAGTGTATGGTATAGAGTGTAGGATATAGAGTGTAGGGTATAGAGTGTAGAGTGTAGGGTATAGAGTGTAGGGTATAGAGTGTAGGGTATAGAGTGTATGGTATAGAGTGTATGGTATAGATTGTAGGGTATAGAGTGTAGGGTATAGAGTGTAGAGTGTAGGGTATAGAGTGTAGAGTGTAGGGTATAGAGTGTAGGGTATAGAGTGTAGAGTGTAGGGTATAGAGTGTAGGGTGTAGGGTATAGAGTGTAGAGTGTAGGGTATAGAGTGTAGGGTATAGAGTATAGAGTGTAGGGTATAGAGTGTAGGGTATATAGTGTAGGGTATAGAGTGTAGGGTATTTAGTGTAGAGTGTAGGGTATAGAGTGTAGGCTATAGAGTGTAGGGTATAGAGTGTATGGTATAGAGTGTAGAGTGTAGGGTATAGAGTGTGGGGTATTGAGTGTAGGGTATAGAGTGTAGGGTATAGAGTGTAGAGTGTAGGGTATAGAGTGTAGAGTGTAGGGTATAGAGTGTAGGGTATAGAGTGTAGGGTATAGAGTGTATGGTATAGAGTGTATGGTATATAGTGTAGGGTATAGAGTGTTTGGAATAGAGTGTAGGGTATATAGTGTAGAGTATAGGGTATAGATTGTAGAGTGTAGAGTGTAGGGTATAGAGTGTAGGGTATAGAGTGTATGGTATATAGTGTAGGGTATAGAGTGTTTGGTATAGAGTGTAGGGTATAGAGTGTAGAGTGTAGGGTATATATTGTAGAGTGTAGAGTGTAGGGTATAGAGTGTAGGGCATAGTATTTATGGAATAGAGTGTATGGTATAGAGTGTAGGATATAGAGTGTAGGGTATAGAGTGTAGAGTGTAGGGTATAGAGTGTAGGGTATAGAGTGTAGGGTATAGAGTGTATGGTATAAAGTGTATGGTATAGATTGTAGGGTATAGAGTGTAGGGTATAGAGTGTAGAGTGTAGGGTATAGAGTGTAGAGTGTAGGGTATAGAGTGTAGGGTATAGAGTGTAGAGTGTAGGGTATAGAGTGTAGGGTGTAGGGTATAGAGTGTAGAGTGTAGGGTATAGAGTGTAGGGTATAGAGTATAGAGTGTAGGGTATAGAGTGTAGGGTATATGGTGTAGGGTATAGAGTGTAGGGTATTTAGTGTAGAGTGTAGGGTATAGAGTGTAGGCTATAGAGTGTAGGGTATAGAGTGTATGGTATAGAGTGTAGACTGTAGGGTATAGAGTGTGGGGTATTGAGTGTAGGGTATAGAGTGTAGGGTATAGAGTGTAGAGTGTAGGGTATAGAGTGTAGAGTGTAGGGTATAGAGTGTAGGGTATAGAGTGTAGGGTATAGAGTGTATGGTATAGAGTGTATGGTATATAGTGTAGGGTATAGAGTGTTTGGTATAGAGTATAGGGTATAGATTGTAGAGTGTAGAGTGTAGGGTATAGAGTGTAGGGTATAGAGTGTAATGTATAGAGTGTAGAGTGTAGGGTATAGAGTGTAGGGTATAGATTGTAGGGTATAGAGTGTATGGTATAGAGTGTAAGGTATAGATTGTAGGGTATAGAGTGTATGGTATAGACTGTAGAGTGTAGGGTATAGAGTGTAGAGTGTAGGGTATAGAGTGTAGGGTATAGTGTGTAGAGTGTAGGGTATAGAGTGTAGGGTATAGACTGTAGGGTATAGAGTGTAGAGTGTAGGGTATAGAGTGTAGGGTATAGAGTATAGAGTGTAGGGTATAGAGTGTAGGGTATAGAGTGTAGGGTATAGAGTGTAGGGTATAGAGTGTAGAGTGTAGGGTATAGAGTGTAGGGTACAGAGTGTAGGGTATAGAGTGTAGAGTGAAGGGTATAGAGTGTAGGGTATAGAGTGTAGGGTATAGATTGTAGAGTGTAGGGATTAGAGTGTAGGGTATAGAGTGTAGGGTATAGAGTGTAGAGTGTAGGGTATGGAGTGTAGGGTATAGAGTTGAGTGTAGGGTATAGAGTGTAGGGTATAGAGTGTATGGAATAGATTGTAGAGTGTAGGGTATAGAGTGTATGGTATAGAGTGTAGGGTATAGAGTGTAGGGTATAGAGTGTATGGTATGGAGTGTATGGTATAGATTGTAGGGTATAGAGTGTAGGGTATAGATTGTAGAATGTAGGGTTTAGAGTGTAGGGTATAGAGTGTAGAGTGTAGGATATAGAGTGTAGGGTATAGAGTGTAGGGTATAGAGTGTAGAGTGTAGGGTATAGAGTGTAGGGTTTAGATTGTAGAGTGTAGGGATTAGAGTGTAGGCTATAGAGTGTAGGGTATAGAGTGTAGAGTGTAGGGTATGGAGTGTAGGGTATAGGGTATGGAGTGTAGGGTATAAAGTTGAGTGTAGGGTATATAGTGTAGGGTATAGAGTGTATGGTATAGAGTGTAGGGTATAGAGTGTAGGGTATAGAGTGTATGGTATAGAGTGTATGGTATAGATTGTAGGGTATAGAGTGTAGAGTGTAGGGTATAGAGTGTAGAGTGTAGGGTATAGAGTGTAGGGTATAGAGTGTAGAGTGTAGGGTATAGAGAGTAGGGTATAGAGTGTAGGGTATAGAGTGTAGGGTATAGAGTATAGAGTGTAGGGTATAGAGTGTAGGGTATAGAGTGTAGGGTATAGAGTTTAGAGTGTAGGGTATAGAGTGTAGGGTATAGAGTGTAGGGTATAGAGTGTAGAGTGTAGGGTATAGAGTGTAGGGTATAGAGTGTAGGGTATAGATTGTAGAATGTAGGGATTAGAGTGTAGGTTATAGAGTGTAGGGTATAGAGTGTATGGTATAGAGTGTAGAGTGTAGGGTATAGAGTGTGGGGTATTGAGTGTAGGGTATAGAGTGTAGGGTATAGAGTGTAGAGTGTAGGGCATAGAGTGTAGAGTGTAGGGTATAGAGTGTAGGGTATAGAGTGTAGGGTATAGAGTGTATGGTATAGAGTGTATGGTATATAGTGTAGGGTATAGAGTGTTTGGTATAGAGTGTAGGGTATAGAGTGTAGAGTATAGGGTATAGATTGTAGAGTGTAGAGTGTAGGGTATAGAGTGTAGGGTATAGAGTGTAATGTATAGAGTGTAGAGTGTAGGGTATAGAGTGTAGGGTATAGATTGTAGGGTATAGAGTGTATGGTATAGAGTGTAAGGTATAGATTGTAGGGTATAGAGTGTATGGTATAGACTGTAGAGTGTAGGGTATAGAGTGTAGAGTGTAGGGTATAGAGTGTAGGGTATAGTGTGTAGAGTGTAGTGTATAGAGTGTAGGGTATAGACTGTAGGGTATAGAGTGTAGATTGTAGGGTATAGAGTGTAGGGTATAGAGTATAGAGTGTAGGGTATAGAGTGTAGGGTATAGAGTGTAGGGTATAGAGTGTAGGGTATAGAGTGTAGAGTGTAGGGTATAGAGTGTAGGGTACAGAGTGTAGGGTATAGAGTGTAGAGTGTAGGGTATAGATTGTAGGGTATAGAGTGTAGGGTATAGATTGTAGAGTGTAGGGATTAGAGTGTAGGGTATAGAGTGTAGGGTATAGAGTGTAGAGTGTAGGGTATGGAGTGTAGGGTATAGAGTTGAGTGTAGGGTATAGAGTGTAGGGTATAGAGTGTATGGAATAGATTGAAGAGTGTAGGGTATAGAGTGTATGGTATAGAGTGTAGGGTATAGAGTGTAGGGTATAGAGTGTATGGTATGGAGTGTATGGTATAGATTGTAGGGTATAGAGTGTAGGGTATAGATTGTAGAATGTAGGGTTTAGAGTGTAGAGTATAGAGTGTAGAGTGTAGGGTATAGAGTGTAGGGTATAGAGTGTAGAGTGTAGGGTATAGAGTGTAGGGTTTAGATTGTAGAGTGTAGGGATTAGATTGTAGGGTATAGAGTGTAGGGTATAGAGTGTAGAGTGTAGGGTATGGAGTGTAAGGTATAGGGTATGGAGTGTAGGGTATAGAGTTGAGTGTAGGGTATATAGTGTAGGGTATAGAGTGTATGGTATAGATTGTAGAGTATAGAGTGTAGAGTGTAGGGTATAGAGTGTAGAGTGTAGGGTATAGAGTGTAGGGTATAGAGTGTAGAGTGTAGGGTATAGAGAGTAGGGTATAGAGTGTAGGGTATAGAGTGTAGAGTGTAGGGTATAGAGTGTAGGGTATAGAGTGTAGAGTGTAGGGTATAGAGTGTAGGGTATAGAGTGTAGGGTATAGAGTGTAGGGTATAGAGTGTATGGTATAGAGTGTATGGTATATAGTGTAGGGTATAGAGTGTTTGGTATAGAGTGTAGGGTATAGAGTGTAGGGTATAGATTGTAGAGTGTAGAGTGTAGGTTATAGAGTGTAGAGTGTAGGGTATAGAGTGTAGGGTATAGAGTGTATGGTATAGAGTGTATGGTATATAGTGTAGGGTATAGAGTGTTTGGTATAGAGTGTAGGTTATAGAGTGTAGAGTGTAGGGTATATATTGTAGAGTGTAGAGTGTAGGGTATAGAGTGTAGGGCATAGTATTTATGGAATAGAGTGTATGGTATAGAGTGTAGGATATAGAGTGTAGGGTATAGAGTGTAGAGTGTAGGATATAGAGTGTAGGGTATAGAGTGTAGGGTATAGAGTGTATGGTATAGAGTGTATGGTATAGATTGTAGGGTATAGAGTGTAGGGTATAGAGTGTAGAGTGTAGGGTATAGAGTGTAGAGTGTAGGGTATAGAGTGTAGGGTATAGAGTGTAGAGTGTAGGGTATAGAGTGTAGGGTGTAGGGTATAGAGTGTAGAGTGTAGGGTATAGAGTGTAGGGTATAGAGTATAGAGTGTAGGGTATAGAGTGTAGGGTATATAGTGTAGGGTATAGAGTGTAGGGTATTTAGTGTAGAGTGTAGGGTATAGAGTGTAGGCTATAGAGTGTAGGGTATAGAGTGTATGGTATAGAGTGTAGAGTGTAGGGTATAGAGTGTGGGGTATTGAGTGTAGGGTATAGAGTGTAGGGTATAGAGTGTAGAGTGTAGGGTATAGAGTGTAGAGTGTAGGGTATAGAGTGTAGGGTATAGAGTGTAGGGTATAGAGTGTATGGTATAGAGTGAATGGTATATAGTGTAGGGTATAGAGTGTTTGGAATAGAGTGTAGGGTATATAGTGTAGAGTATAGGGTATAGATTGTAGAGTGTAGAGTGTAGGGTATAGAGTGTAGGGTATAGAGTGTAATGTATAGAGTGTAGAGTGTAGGGTATAGAGTGTAGGGTATAGATTGTAGGGTATAGAGTGTATGGTATAGAGTGTAAGGTATAGATTGTAGGGTATAGAGTGTATGGTATAGACTGTAGAGTGTAGGGTATAGAGTGTAGAGTGTAGGGTATAGAGTGTAGGGTATAGTGTGTAGAGTGTAGGGTATAGAGTGTAGGGTATAGACTGTAGGGTATAGAGTGTAGAGTGTAGGGTATAGAGTGTAGGGTATACAGTATAGAGTGTAGGGTATAGAGTGTAGGGTATAGAGTGTAGGGTATAGATTGTAGGGTATAGAGTGTAGGGTATAGAGTGTAGAGTGTAGGGTATAGAGTGTAGGGTACAGAGTGTAGGGTATAGAGTGTAGAGTGTAGGGTATAGAGTGTAGGGTATAGAGTGTAGGGTATAGATTGTAGAGTGTAGGGATTAGAGTGTAGGGTATAGAGTGTAGGGTATAGAGTGTAGAGTGTAGGGTATGGAGTGTAGGGTATAGAGTTGAGTGTAGGGTATAGAGTGTAGGGTATAGAGTGTATGGAATAGATTGTAGAGTGTAGGGTATAGAGTGTATGGTATAGAGTGTAGGGTATAGAGTGTAGGGTATAGAGTGTATGGTATGGAGTGTATGGTATAGATTGTAGGGTATAGAGTGTAGGGTATAGATTGTAGAATGTAGGGTTTAGTGTGTAGGGTATAGAGTGTAGAGTGTAGGGTATAGAGTGTAGGGTATAGAGTGTAGGGTATAGAGTGTAGAGTGTAGGGTATAGAGTGTAGGGTTTAGATTGTAGAGTGTAGGGATTAGAGTGTAGGCTATAGAGTGTAGGGTATAGAGTGTAGAGTGTAGGGTATGGAGTGTAGGGTTCAGGGTATGGAGTGTAGGGTATAGAGTTGAGTGTAGGGTATATAGTGTAGGGTATAGAGTGTATGAAATAGACTGTAGAGTGTAGGGTATAGAGTGTATGGTATAGAGTGTAGGGTATAGAGTGTAGGGTATAGATTGTAGGGTATAGAGTGTAGAGTGTAGGGTATAGAGTGTAGAGTGTAGGGTATAAAGTGTAGGGTATAGAGTGTAGAGTGTAGGGTATAGAGAGTAGGGTATAGAGTGTAGGGTGTAGAGTGTAGGGTATAGAGTATAGAGTGTAGGGTATAGAGTGTAGGGTATAGAGTGTAGGGTATAGAGTTTAGAGTGTAGGGTATAGAGTGTAGGGTATAAAGTGTAGGGTATAGAGTGTAGAGTGTAGGGTATAGAGTGTAGGGTATAGAGTGTAGGGTATAGATTGTAGAATGTAGGGATTAGAGTGTAGGTTATAGAGTGTAGGGTATAGAGTGTAGAGTGTGGGGTATAGAGTGTAGGGTATAGAGTATAGAATGTAGGGTATAGAGTGTAGGGTATAGAGTGTATGGAATAGAGTGTAGAGTGTAGAGTGTAGGGCATAGAGTATATGGTATAGAGTGTAGGGTATAGAGTGTAGAGTGTAGCGTGTAGGGTACAGAGTGTAGAGTGTAGGGTATAGAGTGTATGGTATAGAGTGTAGAGTGTAGGGTATAGAGTGTAGGGTATAGAGTGTAGGGTATAGAGTGTATGGTATAGAGTGTATGGTATATAGTGTAGGGTATAGAGTGTTTGGTATAGAGTGTAGGGAATAGAGTGTAGAGTGTAGGGTATATATTGTAGAGTGTAGGGTATAGAGTGTAGGGCATAGTGTTTATGGAATAGAGTGTATGGTATAGAGTGTAGGATATAGAGTGTACGGTATAGAGTGTAGAGTGTAAGGTATAGAGTGTAGGGTATAGAGTGTAGGGTATAGAGTGTATGGTATAGAGTGTATGGTATAGATTGTAGGGTATAGAGTGTAGGGTATAGAGTGTAGAGTGTAGGGTATAGAGTGTAGAGTGTAGGGTATAGAGTGTAGGGTATAGAGTGTAGAGTGTAGGGTATAGAGTGTAGGGTATAGAGTGTAGGGTATAGAGTGTAGAGTGTAGGTTATAGAGTGTAGGGTATAGAGTGTAGGGTATATAGTGTAGGGTTTAGAGTGTAGGGTATATAGTGTAGAGTGTAGGGTATAGAGTGTAGGGTATAGAGTGTAGGGTATAGAGTGTATGGTATAGAGTGTAGACTGTAGAGTATAGAGTGTAGAGTGTAGGGTATAGAGTGTAGGGTATAGAGAGTAGGGTATAGAGTGTATGGTATAGAGTGTATGGTATATAGTGTAGGGTATAGAGTGTTTGGTATAGAGTGTAGGGTATAGAGTGTAGAGTGTAGGGTATAGATTGTAGAGTGTAGAGTGTAGGGTATAGAGTGTAGGGTATAGAGTGTAATGTATAGAGTGTAGAGTGTAGGGTATAGAGTGTAGGGTATAGATTGTAGGGTATAGAGTGTATGGTATAGAGTGTAAGGTATAGATTGTAGGGTATAGAGTGTATGGTATAGACTGTAGAGTGTAGGGTATAGAGTGTAGAGTGTAGGGTATAGAGTGTAGGGTATAGTGTGTAGAGTGTAGGGTATAGAGTGTAGCGTATAGACTGTAGGGTATAGAGTGTAGAGTGTAGGGTATAGAGTGTAGGGTATAGAGTATAGAGTGTAGGGTATAGAGTGTAGGGTATAGAGTGTAGGGTATAGAGTGTAGGGTATAGAGTGTAGAGTGTAGGGTATAGAGTGTAGGGTACAGAGTGTAGGGTATAGAGTTTAGAGTGTAGGGTATAGAGTGTAGGGTATAGAGTGTAGGGTATAGATTGTAGAGTGTAGGGATTAGAGTGTAGGGTATAGAGTGTAGGGTATAGAGTGTAGAGTGTAGGGTATGGAGTGTAGGGTATAGAGTTGAGTGTAGGGTATAGAGTGTAGGGTATAGAGTGTATGGAATAGATTGTAGAGTGTAGGGTATAGAGTGTATGGTATAGAGTGTATGGTATAGAGTGTAGGGTATAGAGTGTATGGTATGGAGTGTATGGTATAGATTGTAGGGTATAGAGTGTAGGGTATAGATTGTAGAATGTAGGGTTTAGAGTGTAGGGTATAGAGTGTAGAGTGTAGGGTATAGAGTGTAGGGTATAGAGTGTAGGGTATAGAGTGTAGAGTGTAGGGTATAGAGTGTAGGGTTTAGATTGTAGAGTGTAGGGATTAGAGTGTAGGCTATAGAGTGTAGGGTATAGATTGTAGAGTGTAGAGTGTAGGGTATAGAGTGTAGGGTATAGAGTGTAATGTATAGAGTGTAGAGTGTAGGGTATAGAGTGTAGGGTATAGATTGTAGGGTATAGAGTGTATGGTATAGAGTGTAAGGTATAGATTGTAGGGTATAGAGTGTATGGTATAGACTGTAGAGTGTAGGGTATAGAGTGTCGAGTGTAGGGTATAGAGTGTAGGGTATAGTGTGTAGAGTGTAGGGTATAGAGTGTAGGGTATAGACTGTAGGGTATAGAGTGTAGAGTGTAGGGTATAGAGTGTAGGGTATAGAGTATAGAGTGTAGGGTATAGAGTGTAGGGTATAGAGTGTAGGGTATAGAGTGTAGGGTATAGAGTGTAGAGTGTAGGGTATAGAGTGTAGGGTACAGAGTGTAGGGTATAGAGTGTAGAGTGTAGGGTATAGAGTGTAGGGTATAGAGTGTAGGGTATAGATTGTAGAGTGTAGGGATTAGAGTGTAGGGTATAGAGTGTAGGGTATAGAGTGTAGAGTGTAGGGTATGGAGTGTAGGGTATAGAGTTGAGTGTAGGGTATAGAGTGTAGGGTATAGAGTGTATGGAATAGATTGTAGAGTGTAGGGTATAGAGTGTATGGTATAGAGTGTAGGGTATAGAGTGTAGGGTATAGAGTGTATGGTATGGAGTGTATGGTATAGATTGTAGGGTATAGAGTGTAGGGTATAGATTGTAGAATGTAGGGTTTAGAGTGTAGGGTATAGAGTGTAGAGTGTAGGGTAT
Organism: Ranitomeya imitator; assembly: GCF_032444005.1. Taxonomy (NCBI): domain Eukaryota; kingdom Metazoa; phylum Chordata; class Amphibia; order Anura; family Dendrobatidae; genus Ranitomeya; species Ranitomeya imitator. The sequence goes on along the minus strand of NC_091283.1, from coordinate 676,149,705 downwards.
AGAGTGTAGGGTATAGAGTGTAGGGTATAGAGTGTAGAGTGTAGGGTACAGAGTGTAGGGTTTAGATTGTAGAGTGTAGGGATTAGAGTGTAGGCTATAGAGTGTAGGGTATAGAGTGTAGAGTGTAGGGTATGGAGTGTAGGGTATAGGGTATGGAGTGTAGGGTATAGAGTTGAGTGTAGGGTATATAGTGTAGGGTATAGAGTGTAGGGTATAAAGTGTAGAGTGTAGGGTATAGAGTGTAGGGTACAGAGTGTAGGGTTTAGATTGTAGAGTGTAGGGATTAGAGTGTAGGCTATAGAGTGTAGGGTATAGAGTGTAGAGTGTAGGGTATGGAGTGTAGGGTATAGGGTATGGAGTGTAGGGTATAGAGTTGAGTGTAGGGTATATAGTGTAGGGTATAGAGTGTAGGGTATAAAGTGTAGAGTGTAGGGTATAGAGTGTAGGGTATATAGTGTAGGGTATAGAGTGTAGGGTATAAAGTGTAGAGTGTAGGTTATAGAGTGTAGGGTATAGAGTGTAGAGTGTAGGGTATAGAGTGTAGGGTATAGAGTATAGAGTGTAGGGTATAGAGTGTAGGGTATAGAGTGTATGGAATAGAGTGTAGAGTGTAGAGTGTAGGGCATAGAGTATATGGTATAGAGTGTAGGGTATAGAGTGTAGAGTGTAGCGTGTAGGGTACTTAGTGTAGAGTGTAGGGTATAGAGTGTATGGTATAGAGTGTAGAGTGTAGGGTATAGAGTGTAGGGTATAGAGTGTAGGGTATTGAGTGTAAGGTATAGAGTGTAGGGTATAGAGTGTAGAGTGTAGGGTATAGAGTGTAGAGTGTAGGGTATAGAGTGTAGGGTATAGAGTGTAGGGTATAGAGTGTATGGTATAGAGTGTATGGTATATAGTGTAGGGTATAGAGTGTTTGGTATAGAGTGTAGGGAATAGAGTGTAGAGTGTAGGGTATATATTGTAGAGTGTAGAGTGTAGGGTATAGAGTGTAGGGCATAGTGTTTATGGAATAGAGTGTATGGTATAGAGTGTAGGATATAGAGTGTACGGTATAGAGTGTAGAGTGTAAGGTATAGAGTGTAGGGTATAGAGTGTAGGGTATAGAGTGTATGGTATAGAGTGTATGGTATAGATTGTAGGGTATAGAGTGTAGGGTATAGAGTGTAGAGTGTAGGGTATAGAGTGTAGAGTGTAGGGTATAGAGTGTAGGGTATAGAGTGTAGAGTGTAGGGTATAGAGTGTAGGGTATAGAGTGTAGGGTATAGAGTGTAGAGTGTAGGGTATAGAGTGTAGGGTATAGAGTATAGAGTGTAGGGTATAGAGTGTAGTTTATATAGTGTAGGGTATAGAGTGTAGGGTATATAGTGTAGAGTGTAGGGTGTAGAGTGTAGGGTATAGAGTGTAGGGTATAGAGTGTATGGTATAGAGTGTAGACTGTAGGGTATAGAGTGTAGAGTGTAGGGTATAGAGTGTAGGGTATAGAGAGTAGGGTATAGAGTGTATGGTATAGAGTGTATGGTATATAGTGTAGGGTATAGAGTGTTTGGTATAGAGTGTAGGGTATAGAGTGTAGAGTGTAGGGTATAGATTGTAGAGTGTAGAGTGTAGGTTATAGAGTGTAGGGCATAGAGTTTATGGAATATAGTGTATGGTATAGAGTGTAGGGTATAGAGTGTAGGGTATAGAGTGTAATGTATGGAGTGTAGAGTGTAGGGTATAGAGTGTAGGGTATAGAGTGTAGGGTATAGAGTGCATGGTATAGAGTGTAAGGTATAGATTGTAGGGTATAGAGTGTATGGTATAGAGTGTAGAGTGTAGGGTATAGAGTGTAGAGTGTAGGGTATAGAGTGTAGGGTATAGTGTGTAGAGTGTAGGGTATAGAGTGTAGGGTATAGAGTATAGAGTGTAGGGTATAGAGTGTAGGGTATAGAGTATAGAGTGTAGGGTATAGAGTGTAGGATATAGAGTGTATGGAATAGAGTGTAGAGTGTAGGGCATAGAGTGTATGGTATAGAGTGTAGGGTATAGAGTGTAGAGTGTAGCGTGTAGGGTACAGAGTGTAGAGTGTAGGGTATAGAGTGTATGGTATAGAGTGTAGAGTGTAGGGTATAGAGTGTAGGGTATAGAGTGTAGGGTATTGAGTGTAAGGTATAGAGTGTAGGGTATAGAGTGTAGAGTGTAGGGTATAGAGTGTAGGATATAGAGTGTATGGAATAGAGTGTAGAGTGTAGAGTGTAGGGCATAGAGTGTATGGTATAAAGTGTAGGGTATAGAGTGTAGAGTGTAGCGTGTAGGGTACAGAGTGTAGAGTGTAGGGTATAGAGTGTAGGGTATAGAGTGTAGAGTGTAGGGTATAGAGTGTAGGGTATAGAGTGTATGGTATAGAGTGTATGGTATATAGTGTAGGGTATAGAGTGTTTGGTATAGAGTGTAGGGTATAGAGTGTAGAGTGTAGGGTATAGAGTGTAGAGTGTAGGGTATAGAGTGTAGGGTATAGTGTGTAGAGTGTAGGGTATAGAGTGTAGGGTATAGAGTATAGAGTGTAGGGTATAGAGTGTAGGGTATAGAGTATAGAGTGTAGGGTATAGAGTGTAGGATATAGAGTGTATGGAATAGAGTGTAGAGTGTAGGGCATAGAGTGTATGGTATAGAGTGTAGGGTATAGAGTGTAGAGTGTAGCGTGTAGGGTACAGAGTGTAGAGTGTAGGGTATAGAGTGTATGGTATAGAGTGTAGAGTGTAGGGTATAGAGTGTAGGGTATAGAGTGTAGGGTATTGAGTGTAAGGTATAGAGTGTAGGGTATAGAGTGTAGAGTGTAGGGTATAGAGTGTAGGATATAGAGTGTATGGAATAGAGTGTAGAGTGTAGAGTGTAGGGCATAGAGTGTATGGTATAGAGTGTAGGGTATAGAGTGTAGAGTGTAGCGTGTAGGGTACAGAGTGTAGAGTGTAGGGTATAGAGTGTAGGGTATAGAGTGTAGAGTGTAGAGTATAGAGTGTAGGGTATAGAGTGTATGGTATAGAGTGTATGGTATATAGTGTAGGGTATAGAGTGTTTGGTATAGAGTGTAGGGTATAGAGCGTAGAGTGTAGGGTATATATTGTAGAGTGTAGAGTGTAGGGTATAGAGTGTAGGGCATAGTGTTTATGGAATCGAGTGTATGGTATAGAGTGTAGGATATAGAGTGTAGAGTGTAGGGTATAGAGTGTAGGGTATAGAGTGTAGAGTGTAGGGTATAGAGTGTAGGGTATAGAGTGTAGGGTATAGAGTGTAGAGTGTAGGGTATAGAGTGTAGGGTATAGAGTATAGAGTGTAGGGTATAGAGTGTAGTTTATATAGTGTAGGGTATAGAGTGTAGGGTATATAGTGTAGAGTGTAGGGTGTAGAGTGTAGGGTATAGAGTGTAGGGTATAGAGTGTATGGTATAGAGTGTAGACTGTAGGGTATAGAGTGTAGAGTGTAGGGTATAGAGTGTAGGGTATAGAGAGTAGGGTATAGAGTGTATGGTATAGAGTGTATGGTATATAGTGTAGGGTATAGAGTGTTTGGTATAGAGTGTAGGGTATAGAGTGTAGAGTGTAGGGTATAGATTGTAGAGTGTAGAGTGTAGGTTATAGAGTGTAGGGCATAGAGTTTATGGAATATAGTGTATGGTATAAAGTGTAGGGTATAGAGTGTAGGGTATAGAGTGTAATGTATGGAGTGTAGAGTGTAGGGTATAGAGTGTAGGGTATAGAGTGTAGGGTATAGAGTGCATGGTATAGAGTGTAAGGTATAGATTGTAGGGTATAGAGTGTATGGTATAGAGTGTAGAGTGTAGGGTATAGAGTGTAGAGTGTAGGGTATAGAGTGTAGGGTATAGTGTGTAGAGTGTAGGGTATAGAGTGTAGGGTATAGAGTATAGAGTGTAGGGTATAGAGTGTAGGGTATAGAGTATAGAGTGTAGGGTATAGAGTGTAGGATATAGAGTGTATGGAATAGAGTGTAGAGTGTAGAGTGTAGGGCATAGAGTGTATGGTATAGAGTGTAGGGTATAGAGTGTAGAGTGTAGCGTGTAGGGTACAGAGTGTAGAGTGTATGGTATAGAGTGTAGAGTGTAGGGTATAGAGTGTAGGGTATAGAGTGTAGGGTATTGAGTGTAAGGTATAGAGTGTAGGGTATAGAGTGTAGAGTGTAGAGTGTAGGGTGTAGAGTGTAGGGTATAGAGTGTAGGGTATAGAGTGTATGGTATAGAGTGTATGGTATATAGTGTAGGGTATAGAGTGTTTGGTATAGAGTGTAGGGTATAGAGCGTAGAGTGTAGGGTATATATTGTAGAGTGTAGAGTGTAGGGTATAGAGTGTAGGGCATAGTGTTTATGGAATCGAGTGTATGGTATAGAGTGTAGGATATAGAGTGTAGGGTATAGAATGTAGAGTGTAGAGTATAGAGTGTAGGGTATAGAGTGTAGGGTATAGAGTGTATGGTATAGAGTGTACGGTATAGATTGTAGGGTAAAGAGTGTAGGGTATATAGTGTAGAGTGTAGGGTATAGAGTGTAGAGTGTAGGGTATAGAGTGTAGGGTATAGAGTGTAGAGTGTAGGGTATAGAGTGTAGGGTATAGAGTGTAGGGTATAGAGTGTAGAGTGTAGGGTATAGAGTGTAGGGTATAGAGTATAGAGTGTAGGGTATATAGTTTAGGGTATAGAGTGTAGGGTATATAGTGTAGAGTGTAGGGTATAGAGTGTAGGGTATAGAGTGTAGGGTATAGAGTGTATGGTATAGAGTGTAGAGTGTAGGGTATAGAGTGTGGGGTATTGAGTGTAGGGTATAGAGTGTAGGGTATAGAGTGTAGGGTATAGAGTGTATGGTATAGAGTGTATGGTATAGAGTGTAGGGTATAGAGTGTTTGGTATAGAGTGTAGGGTATAGAGTGTAGGGTATAGATTGTAGAGTGTAGAGTGTAGGGTATAGAGTGTAGAGTGTAGGGTATAGAGTGTAGGGTATAGAGTGTATGGTATAGAGTGTATGGTATATAGTGTAGGGTATAGAGTGTTTGGTATAGAGTGTAGGGTATAGAGTGTAGAGTGTAGGGTATATATTGTAGAGTGTAGAGTGTAGGGTATAGAGTGTAGGGCATAGTGTTTATGGAATAGAGTGTATGGTATAGAGTGTAGGATATAGAGTGTAGGGTATAGAGTGTAGAGTGTAGGGTATAGAGTGTAGGGTATAGGGTGTAGGGTATAGAGTGTAGGGTATAGAGTGTATGGTATAGATTGTAGGGTGTAGAGTGTAGGGTATAGAGTGTAGAGTGTAGGGTATAGAGTGTAGAGTGTAGGGTATAGAGTGTAGGGTAAAGAGTGTAGGGTATAGAGTGTAATGTATAGAGTGTAGAATGTAGGGTATAGAGTGTAGGGTATAGATTGTAGGGTATAGAGTGTATGGTATAGAGTGTAAGGTATAGATTGTAGGGTATAGAGTGTATGGTATAGACTGTAGAGTGTAGGGTATAGAGTGTAGAGTGTAGGGTATAGAGTGTAGGGTATAGTGTGTAGAGTGTAGGGTATAGAGTGTAGGGTATAGACTGTAGGGTATAGAGTGTAGAGTGTAGGGTATAGAGTGTAGGGTATAGAGTATAGAATGTAGGGTATAGAGTGTAGGGTATAGAGTGTAGGGTATAGAGTGTAGGGTATAGAGTGTAGGGTATAAAGTGTAGAGTGTAGGGTATGGAGTGTAGGGTACAGAGTGTAGGGTATAAAGTGTAGAGTGTAGGATATAGAGTGTAGGGTATAGAGTGTAGGGTATAGATTGTAGAGTGTAGGGATTAGAGTGTAGGGTATAGAGTGTAGGGTATAGAGTGTAGAGTGTAGGGTATGGAGTGTAGGGTATAGAGTTGAGTGTAGGGTATAGAGTGTAGGGTATAGAGTGTATGGAATAGATTGTAGAGTGTAGGGTATAGAGTGTATGGTATGGAGTGTATGGTATAGATTGTAGGGTATAGAGTGTAGGGTATAGATTGTAGAATGTAGGGTTTAGAGTGTAGGATATAGAGTGTAGAGTGTAGGGTATAGAGGGTAGGGTATAGAGTGTAGGGTATAGAGTGTAGAGTGTAGGGTATAGAGTGTAGGGTTTAGATTGTAGAGTGTAGGGATTAGAGTGTAGGGTATAGAGTGTAGGGTATAGAGTGTAGAGTGTAGGGTATGGAGTGTAGGGTATAGGGTATGGAGTGTAGGGTATAGAGTTGAGTGTAGGGTATATAGTGTAGGGTATAGAGTGTATGGAATAGAGTGTAGAGTGTGGGGTATAGAGTGTATGGTATAGAGTGTAGGGTATAGAGTGTAGGGTATAGAGTGTATGGTATAGAGTGTATGGTATAGATTGTAGGGTATAGAGTGTAGAGTGTAGGGTATAGAGTGTAGAGTGTAGGGTATAGAGTGTAGGGTATAGAGTGTAGAGTGTAGGGTATAGAGAGTAGGGTATAGAGTGTAGGGTATAGAGTGTAGGGTATAGAGTATAGAGTGTAGGGTATAGAGTGTAGGGTATAGAGTGTAGGGTATAGAGTTTAGAGTGTAGGGTATAGAGTGTAGGGTATAGAGTGTAGGGTATAGAGTGTAGAGTGTAGGGTATAGAGTGTAGGGTATAGAGTGTAGGGTATAGATTGTACAATGTAGGGATTAGAGTGTAGGTTATAGAGTGTAGGGTATAGAGTGTAGAGTGTAGGGTATAGAGTGTAGGGTATAGAGTATAGAGTGTAGGGTATAGAGTGTAGGGTATAGAGTGTATGGAATAGAGTGTAGAGTGTAGAGTGTAGGGCATAGAGTATATGGTATAGAGTGTAGGGTATAGAGTGTAGAGTGTAGCGTGTAGGGTACAGAGTGTAGAGTGTAGGGTATAGAGTGTATGGTATAGAGTGTAGAGTGTAGGGTATAGAGTGTAGGGTATAGAGTGTAGGGTATTGAGTGTAAGGTATAGAGTGTAGGGTATAGAGTGTAGAGTGTAGGGTATAGAGTGTAGAGTGTAGGGTATAGAGTGTAGGGTATAGAGTGTAGGGTATAGAGTGTATGGTATAGAGTGTATGGTATATAGTGTAGGGTATAGAGTGTTTGGTATAGAGTGTAGGGAATAGAGTGTAGAGTGTAGGGTATATATTGTAGAGTGTAGAGTGTAGGGTATAGAGTGTAGGGTATAGAGTGTAGAGTGTAGGATATAGAGTGTAGGGTATAGAGTGTAGGGTATAGATTGTAGAGTGTAGGGATTGGAGTGTAGGGTATAGAGTGTAGGATATAGAGTGTACGGTATAGAGTGTAGAGTGTAGGGTATAGAGTGTAGGGTATAGAGTGTAGGGTATAGAGTGTATGGTATAGAGTGGATGGTATAGATTGTAGGGTATAGAGTGTAGGGTATAGAGTGTAGGGTACAGAGTGTAGGGTATAGAGTGTAGAGTGTAGGATATAGAGTGTAGGGTATAGAGTGTAGGGTATAGATTGTAGAGTGTAGGGATTGGAGTGTAGGGTATAGAGTGTAGGGTATAGAGTGTAGGGTATAGAGTGTAGAGTGTAGGGTATAGAGTGTAGGGTACAGAGTGTAGGGTATAAAGTGTAGAGTGTAGGATATAGAGTGTAGGGTATAGAGTGTAGGGTATAGATTGTAGAGTCTAGGGATTAGAGTGTAGGGTATATAGTGTAGGGTATAGAGTGTAGAGTGTAAGGTATGGAGTGTAGGGTATAGAGTTGAGTGTAGGGTATAGAGTGTAGGGTATAGAGTGTATGGAATAGATTGTAGAGTGTAGGGTATAGAGTGTATGGTATAGAGTGTAGGGTATAGAGTGTAGGGTATAGAGTGTATGGTATGGAGTGTATGGTATAGATTGTAGGGTATAGAGTGTAGGGTATAGATTGTAGAATGTAGGGTTTAGAGTGTAGGGTATAGAGTGTAGGGTATAGAGTGTAGAGTGTAGGGTATAGAGTGTAGGGTTTAGATTGTAGAGTGTAGGGATTAGAGTGTAGGGTATAGAGTGTAGGGTATAGAGTGTAGAGTGTAGGGTATGGAGTGTAGGGTATAGGGTATGGAGTGTAGGGTATAGAGTTGAGTGTAGGGTATATAGTGTAGGGTATAGAGTGTATGGAATAGAGTGTAGAGTGTAGGGTATAGAGTATATGGTATAGAGTGTAGGGTATAGAGTGTAGGGTATAGAGTGTATGGTATAGAGTGTATGGTATAGATTGTAGGCTATAGAGTGTAGAGTGTAGGGTATAGAGTGTAGAGTGTAGGGTATAGAGTGTAGGGTGTAGAGTGTAGGGTATAGAGAGTATGGTATAGAGTGTAGGGTATAGAGTGTAGGGTATAGAGTGTAGGGTATAGAGTGTAGGGTATAGAGTTGAGTGTAGGGTATATAGTGTAGGGTATAGAGTGTATGGAATAGAGTGTAGAGTGTAGGGTATAGAGTATATGGTATAGAGTGTAGGGTATAGAGTGTAGGGTATAGAGTGTATGGTATAGAGTGTATGGTATAGATTGTAGGCTATAGAGTGTAGAGTGTAGGGTATAGAGTGTAGAGTGTAGGGTATAGAGTGTAGGGTATAGAGTGTAGGGTATAGATTGTAGAATGTAGGGATTAGAGTGTAGGTTATAGAGTGTAGGGTATAGAGTGTAGAGTGTAGGGTATAGAGTGTAGAGTGTAGGGTATAGAGTGTAGGGTATAGAGTGTAGAGTGTAGGGTATAGAGTGTAGGGTGTAGGGTATAGAGTGTAGAGTGTAGGGTATAGAGTGTAGGGTATAGAGTATAGAGTGTAGGGTATGGAGTGTAGGGTATATAGTGTAGGGTATAGAGTGTAGGGTATTTAGTGTAGAGTGTAGGGTATAGAGTGTAGGCTATAGAGTGTAGGGTATAGAGTGTATGGTATAGAGTGTAGAGTGTAGGGTATAGAGTGTGGGGTATTGAGTGTAGGGTATAGAGTGTAGGGTATAGAGTGTAGAGTGTAGGGTATAGAGTGTAGAGTGTAGGGTATAGAGTGTAGGGTATAGAGTGTAGGGTATAGAGTGTATGGTATAGAGTGTATGGTATATAGTGTAGGGTATAGAGTGTTTGGTATAGAGTGTAGGGTATATAGTGTAGAGTATAGGGTATAGATTGTAGAGTGTAGAGTGTAGGGTAAAGAGTGTAGGGTATAGAGTGTAATGTATAGAGTGTAGAGTGTAGGGTATAGAGTGTAGGGTATAGATTGTAGGGTATAGAGTGTATGGTATAGAGTGTAAGGTATAGATTGTAGGGTATAGAGTGTATGGTATAGACTGTAGAGTGTAGGGTATAGACTGTAGAGTGTAGGGTATAGAGTGTAGGGTATAGTGTGTAGAGTGTAGGGTATAGAGTGTAGGGTATAGACTGTAGGGTATAGAGTGTAGAGTGTAGGGTATAGAGTGTAGGGTATAGTGTATAGAGTGTAGGGTATAGAGTGTAGGGTATAGAGTGTAGGGTATAGATTGTAGGGTATAGAGTGTAGGGTATAGAGTGTAGAGTGTAGGTTATAGAGTGTAGGGTACAGAGTGTAGGGTATAGAGTGTGGAGTGTAGGGTATAGAGTGTAGGGTATAGAGTGTAGGGTATAGATTGTAGAGTGTAGGGATTAGAGTGTAGGGTATAGAGTGTAGGGTATAGAGTGTAGAGTGTAGGGTATGGAGTGTAGAATATAGAGTTGAGTGTAGGGTATAGAGTGTAGGGTATAGAGTGTATGGAACAGATTGTAGAGTGTAGGGTATAGAGTGTATGGTATAGAGTGTAGGGTATAGAGTGTATGGTATAGATTGTAGGGTATAGAGTGTAGGGTATAGATTGTAGAATGTAGGGTTTAGAGTGTAGGGTATAGATTGTACAGTGTAGGGTATAGAGTGTAGGGTATAGAGTGTAGGGTATAGAGTGTAGAGTGTAGGGTATAGAGTGTAGGGTTTAGATTGTAGAGTGTAGGGATTAGAGTGTAGGCTATAGAGTGTAGGGTATAGAGTATAGAGTGTAGGGTATGGAGTGTAGGGTTCAGGGTATGGAGTGTAGGGTATAGAGTTGAGTGTAGGGTATATAGTGTAGGGTATAGAGTGTATGGAATAGACTGTAGAGTGTAGGGTATAGAGTGTATGGTATAGAGTGTAGGGTATAGAGTGTAGGGTATAGAGTGTATGGTATAGAGTGTATGGTATAGATTGTAGGGTATAGAGTGTAGAGTGTAGGGTATAGAGTGTAGAGTGTAGGGTATAGAGTGTAGGGTATAGAGTGTAGAGTGTAGGGTATAGAGAGTAGGGTATAGAGTGTAGGGTATAGAGTGTAGGGTATAGAGTATAGAGTGTAGGGTATAGAGTGTAGGGTATAGAGTGTAGGGTATAGAGTTTAGAGTGTAGGGTATAGAGTGTAGGGTATAGAGTGTAGGGTATAGAGTGTAGAGTGTATGGTATAGATTGTAGGGTATAGAGTGTAGGGTATAGAGTGTAGAGTGTAGGGTATAGAGTGTAGAGTGTAGGGTATAGAGTGTAGGGTATAGAGTGTAGAGTGTAGGGTATAGAGTGTAGGGTGTAGGGTATAGAGTGTAGAGTGTAGGGTATAGAGTGTAGGGTATAGAGTATAGAGTGTAGGGTATAGAGTGTAGAGTATATAGTGTAGGGTATAGAGTGTAGGGTATTTAGTGTAGAGTGTAGGGTACAGAGTGTAGGCTATAGAGTGTAGGGTATAGAGTGTATGGTATAGAGTGTAGAGTGTAGGGTATAGAGTGTGGGGTATTGAGTGTAGGGTATAGAGTGTAGAGTGTAGGGTATAGAGTGTAGAGTGTAGGGTATAGAGTGTAGGGTATATAGTGTAGGGTATAGAGTGTATGATATAGAGTGTATAGTATATAGTGTAGGGTATAGAGTGTTTGGTATAGAGTGTAGGGTATAGAGTGTAGAGTATAGGGTATAGATTGTAGAGTGTAGGGTATAGAGTGTAGGGTATAGAGTGTAATGTATAGAGTGTAGAGTGTAGGGTATAGAGTGTAGGGTATAGAGTGTAGGGTATAGAGTGTATGGTATAGAGTGTATGGTGTATAGTGTAGGGTATAAAGTGTTTGGTATAGAGTGTAGGGTATAGAGTGTAGAGTATAGGGTATAGATTGTAGAGTGTAGAGTGTAGGGTATAGAGTGTAGGGTATAGAGTGTAATGTATAGAGTGTAGAGTGTAGGGTATAGAGTGTAGGGTATAGATTGTAGGGTATAGAGTGTATGGTATAGAGTGTAAGGTATAGATTGTAGGGTATAGAGTGTATGGTATAGACTGTAGAGTGTAGGGTATAGAGTGTAGAGTGTAGGGTATAGAGTGTAGGGTATAGTGTGTAGAGTGTAGGGTATAGAGTGTACGGTATAGAGTGTATGGTATAGATTGTAGGGTATAGAGTGTAGAGTGTAGGGTATAGAGTGTAGAGTGTAGGGTATAGAGTGTAGGGTATAGAGTGTAGAGTGTAGGGTATAGAGAGTAGGGTAAAGAGTGTAGGGTAAAGAGTGTAGGGTATAGAGTATAGAGTGTAGGGTATAGAGTGTAGGGTATAGAGTGTAGGGTATAGAGTTTAGAGTGTAGGGTATAGAGTGTAGGGTATAGAGTGTAGGGTATAGAGTGTAGAGTGTATGGTATAGATTGTAGGGTATAGAGTGTAGGGTATAGAGTGTAGAGTGTAGGGTATAGAGTGTAGGGTGTAGGGTATAGAGTGTAGAGTGTAGGGTATAGAGTGTAGGGTATAGATTATAGAGTGTTGGGTACAGAGTGTAGGGTATATAGTGTAGGGCATAGAGTGTAGGGTATTTAGTGTAGAGTGTAGGGTATAGAGTGTAGGCTATAGAGTGTAGGGTATAGAGTGTATGGTATAGAGTGTAGAGTGTAGGGTATAGAGTGTGGGGTATTGAGTGTAGGGTATAGAGTGTAGAGTGTAGGGTATAGAGTGTAGAGTGTACGGTATAGAGTGTAGGGTATAGAGTGTAGGGTATAGAGTGTATGATATAGAGTGTATGGTATATAGTGTAGGGTATAGAGTGTTTGGTATAGAGTGTAGGGTATAGAGTGTAGAGTATAGGGTATAGATTGTAGAGTGTAGAGTGTAGGGTATAGAGTGTAGGGTATAGAGTGTAATGTATAGAGTGTAGAGTGTAGGGTATAGAGTGTAGGGTATAGAGTGTAGGGTATAGAGTGTATGGTATAGAGTGTATGGTATATAGTGTAGGGTATAGAGTGTTTGGTATAGAGTGTAGGGTATCGAGTGTAGAGTATAGGGTATAGATTGTAGAGTGTAGAGTGTAGGGTATAGAGTGTAGGGTATAGAGTGTAATGTATAGAGTGTAGAGTGTAGGGTATAGAGTGTAGGGTATAGATTGTAGGGTATAGAGTGTATGGTATAGAGTGTAAGGTATAGATTGTAGGGTATAGAGTGTATGGTATAGACTGTAGAGTGTAGGGTATAGAGTGTAGAGTATAGAGTGTAGGGTATAGTGTGTAGAGTGTAGGGTATAGAGTGTAGGGTATTTAGTGTAGAGTGTAGGGTATAGAGTGTAGGCTATAGAGTGTAGGGTATAGAGTGTATGGTATAGAGTGTAGAGTGTAGGGTATAGAGTGTGGGGTATTGAGTGTAGGGTATAGAGTGTAGGGTATAGAGTGTAGAGTGTAGGGTATAGAGTGTAGAGTGTAGGGTATAGAGTGTAGGGTATAGAGTGTAGGGTATAGAGTGTATGGTATAGAGTGTATGGTATATAGTGTAGGGTATAGAGTGTTTGGTATAGAGTGTAGGGTATATAGTGTAGAGTATAGGGTATAGATTGTAGAGTGTAGAGTGTAGGGTATAGAGTGTAGGGTATAGAGTGTAATGTATAGAGTGTAGAGTGTAGGGTATAGAGTGTAGGGTATAGATTGTAGGGTATAGAGTGTATGGTATAGAGTGTAAGGTATAGATTGTAGGGTATAGAGTGTATGGTATAGACTGTAGAGTGTAGGGTATAGAGTGTAGAGTGTAGGGTATAGAGTGTAGGGTATAGTGTGTAGAGTGTAGGGTATAGAGTGTAGGGTATAGACTGTAGGGTATAGAGTGTAGAGTGTAGGGTATAGAGTGTAGGGTATAGAGTGTAGGGTATAGATTGTAGGGTATAGAGTGTAGGGTATAGAGTGTAGAGTGTAGGGTATAGAGTGTAGGGTACAGAGTGTAGGGTATAGAGTGTAGCGTATAGAGTGTAGGGTATAGATTGTAGAGTGTAGGGATTAGAGTGTAGGGTATAGAGTGTAGGGTATAGAGTGTAGAGTGTAGGGTATGGAGTGTAGAATATAGAGTTGAGTGTAGGGTATAGAGTGTAGGGTATAGAGTGAATGGAACAGATTGTAGAGTGTAGGGTATAGAGTGTATGGTATAGAGTGTAGGGTATAGAGTGTATGGTATGGAGTGTATGGTATAGATTGTAGGGTATAGAGTGTAGGGTATAGATTGTAGAATGTAGGGTTTAGAGTGTAGGGTATAGAGTGTAGAGTGTAGGGTATAGAGTGAAGGGTATAGAGTGTAGGGTATAGAGTGTAGAGTGTAGGGTATAGAGTGTAGGGTTTAGATTGTAGAGTGTAGGGATTAGAGTGTAGGCTATAGAGTGTAGGGTATAGAGTGTAGAGTGTAGGGTATGGAGTGTAGGGTTCAGGGTATGGAGTGTAGGGTATAGAGTTGAGTGTAGGGTATATAGTGTAGGGTATAGAGTGTATGGAATAGACTGTAGAGTGTAGGGTATAGAGTGTATGGTATAGAGTGTAGGGTATAGAGTGTAGGGTATAGAGTGTATGGTATAGAGTGTATGGTATAGATTGTAGGGTATAGAGTGTAGAGTGTAGGGTATAGAGTGTAGAGTGTAGGGTATAGAGTGTAGGGTATAGAGTGTAGAGTGTAGGGTATAGAGAGTAGGGTATAGAGTGTAGGGTACAGAGTGTAGGGTATAGAGTATAGAGTGTAGGGTATAGAGTGTAGGGTATAGAGTGTAGGGTATAGAGTTTAGAGTGTAGGGTATAGAGTGTAGGGTATAGAGTGTAGGGTATAGAGTGTAGAGTGTATGGTATAGATTGTAGGGTATAGAGTGTAGGGTATAGAGTGTAGAGTGTAGGGTATAGAGTGTAGAGTGTAGGGTATAGAGTGTAGGGTATAGAGTGTAGGGTGTAGGGTATAGAGTGTAGAGTGTAGGGTATAGAGTGTAGGGTATAGAGTATAGAGTGTAGGGTATAGAGTGTAGGGTATATAGTGTAGGGTATAGAGTGTAGGGTATTTAGTGTAGAGTGTAGGGTATAGAGTGTAGGCTATAGAGTGTAGGGTATAGAGTGTATGGTATAGAGTGTAGAGTGTAGGGTATAGAGTGTGGGGTATTGAGTGTAGGGTATAGAGTGTAGAGTGTAGGGTATAGAGTGTAGAGTGTAGGGTATAGAGTGTAGGGTATAGAGTGTAGGGTATAGAGTGTAGGGTATAGAGTGTATGGTATAGAGTGTATGGTATAGATTGTAGGGTATAGAGTGTAGAGTGTAGGGTATAGAGTGTAAAGTGTAGGGTATAGAGTGTAGGGTATAGAGTGTAGAGTGTAGGGTATAGAGAGTAGGGTATAGAGTGTAGGGTATAGAGTGTAGGGTATAGAGTATAGAGTGTAGGGTATAGAGTGTAGGGTATAGAGTGTAGGGTATAGAGTTTAGAGTGTAGGGTATAGAGTGTAGGGTATAGAGTGTAGAGTGTATGGTATAGATTGTAGGGTATAGAGTGTAGGGTATAGAGTGTATGGAATAGATTGTAGAGTGTACGGTATAGAGTGTATGGTATAGAGTGTAGGGTATAGAGTGTAGGGTATAGAGTGTATGGTATGGAGTGTATGGTATAGATTGTAGGGTATAGAGTGTAGGGTATAGATTGTAGAATGTAGGGTTTAAAGTGTAGGGTATAGAGTGTAGAGTGTAGGGTATAGAGTGTAGGGTATAGAGTGTAGGGTATAGAGTGTAGAGTGTAGGGTATAGAGTGTAGGGTTTAGATTGTAGAGTGTAGGGATTAGAGTGTAGGCTATAGAGTGTAGGGTATAGAGTGTAGAGTGTAGGGTATGGAGTGTAGGGTTCAGGGTATGGAGTGTAGGGTATAGAGTTGAGTGTAGGGTATATAGTGTAGGGTATAGAGTGTATGGAATAGACTGTAGAGTGTAGGGTATAGAGTGTATGGTATAGAGTGTAGGGAATAGAGTGTAGGGTATAGAGTGTATGGTATAGAGTGTATGGTATAGATTGTAGGGTATAGAGTGTAGAGTGTAGGGTATAGAGTGTAGAGTGTAGGGTATAGAGTGTAGGGTATAGAGTGTAGAGTGTAGGGTATAGAGAGTAGGGTAAAGAGTGTAGGGTAAAGAGTGTAGGGTATAGAGTATAGAGTGTAGGGTATAGAGTGTAGGGTATAGAGTGTAGGGTATAGAGTTTAGAGTGTAGGGTATAGAGTGTAGGGTATAGAGTGTAGGGTATAGAGTGTAGAGTGTATGGTATAGATTGTAGGGTATAGAGTGTAGGGTATAGAGTGTAGAGTGTAGGGTATAGAGTGTAGGGTGTAGGGTATAGAGTGTAGAGTGTAGGGTATAGAGTGTAGGGTATAGATTATAGAGTGTTGGGTACAGAGTGTAGGGTATATAGTGTAGGGCATAGAGTGTAGGGTATTTAGTGTAGAGTGTAGGGTATAGAGTGTAGGCTATAGAGTGTAGGGTATAGAGTGTATGGTATAGAGTGTAGAGTGTAGGGTATAGAGTGTGGGGTATTGAGTGTAGGGTATAGAGTGTAGAGTGTAGGGTATAGAGTGTAGAGTGTACGGTATAGAGTGTAGGGTATAGAGTGTAGGGTATAGAGTGTATGATATAGAGTGTATGGTATATAGTGTAGGGTATAGAGTGTTTGGTATAGAGTGTAGGGTATAGAGTGTAGAGTATAGGGTATAGATTGTAGAGTGTAGAGTGTAGGGTATAGAGTGTAGGGTATAGAGTGTAATGTATAGAGTGTAGAGTGTAGGGTATAGAGTGTAGGGTATAGAGTGTAGGGTATAGAGTGTATGGTATAGAGTGTATGGTATATAGTGTAGGGTATAGAGTGTTTGGTATAGAGTGTAGGGTATCGAGTGTAGAGTATAGGGTATAGATTGTAGAGTGTAGAGTGTAGGGTATAGAGTGTAGGGTATAGAGTGTAATGTATAGAGTGTAGAGTGTAGGGTATAGAGTGTAGGGTATAGATTGTAGGGTATAGAGTGTATGGTATAGAGTGTAAGGTATAGATTGTAGGGTATAGAGTGTATGGTATAGACTGTAGAGTGTAGGGTATAGAGTGTAGAGTATAGAGTGTAGGGTATAGTGTGTAGAGTGTAGGGTATAGAGTGTAGGGTATTTAGTGTAGAGTGTAGGGTATAGAGTGTAGGCTATAGAGTGTAGGGTATAGAGTGTATGGTATAGAGTGTAGAGTGTAGGGTATAGAGTGTGGGGTATTGAGTGTAGGGTATAGAGTGTAGGGTATAGAGTGTAGAGTGTAGGGTATAGAGTGTAGAGTGTAGGGTATAGAGTGTAGGGAATAGAGTGTAGGGTATAGAGTGTATGGTATAGAGTGTATGGTATATAGTGTAGGGTATAGAGTGTTTGGTATAGAGTGTAGGGTATATAGTGTAGAGTATAGGGTATAGATTGTAGAGTGTAGAGTGTAGGGTATAGAGTGTAGGGTATAGAGTGTAATGTATAGAGTGTAGAGTGTAGGGTATAGAGTGTAGGGTATAGATTGTAGGGTATAGAGTGTATGGTATAGAGTGTAAGGTATAGATTGTAGGGTATAGAGTGTATGGTATAGACTGTAGAGTGTAGGGTATAGACTGTAGAGTGTAGGGTATAGAGTGTAGGGTATAGTGTGTAGAGTGTAGGGTATAGAGTGTAGGGTATAGACTGTAGGGTATAGAGTGTAGAGTGTAGGGTATAGAGTGTAGGGTATAGAGTGTAGGGTATAGATTGTAGGGTATAGAGTGTAGGGTATAGAGTGTAGAGTGTAGGGTATAGAGTGTAGGGTACAGAGTGTAGGGTATAGAGTGTAGCATATAGAGTGTAGGGTATAGATTGTAGAGTGTAGGGATTAGAGTGTAGGGTATAGAGTGTAGGGTATAGAGTGTAGAGTGTAGGGTATGGAGTGTAGAATATAGAGTTGAGTGTAGGGTATAGAGTGTAGGGTATAGAGTGAATGGAACAGATTGTAGAGTGTAGGGTATAGAGTGTATGGTATAGAGTGTAGGGTATAGAGTGTATGGTATGGAGTGTATGGTATAGATTGTAGGGTATAGAGTGTAGGGTATAGATTGTAGAATGTAGGGTTTAGAGTGTAGGGTATAGAGTGTAGAGTGTAGGGTATAGAGTGAAGGGTATAGAGTGTAGGGTATAGAGTGTAGAGTGTAGGGTATAGAGTGTAGGGTTTAGATTGTAGAGTGTAGGGATTAGAGTGTAGGCTATAGAGTGTAGGGTATAGAGTGTAGAGTGTAGGGTATGGAGTGTAGGGTTCAGGGTATGGAGTGTAGGGTATAGAGTTGAGTGTAGGGTATATAGTGTAGGGTATAGAGTGTATGGAATAGACTGTAGAGTGTAGGGTATAGAGTGTATGGTATAGAGTGTAGGGTATAGAGTGTAGGGTATAGAGTGTATGGTATAGAGTGTATGGTATAGATTGTAGGGTATAGAGTGTAGAGTGTAGGGTATAGAGTGTAGAGTGTAGGGTATAGAGTGTAGGGTATAGAGTGTAGAGTGTAGGGTATAGAGAGTAGGGTATAGAGTGTAGGGTACAGAGTGTAGGGTATAGAGTATAGAGTGTAGGGTATAGAGTGTAGGGTATAGAGTGTAGGGTATAGAGTTTAGAGTGTAGGGTATAGAGTGTAGGGTATAGAGTGTAGGGTATAGAGTGTAGAGTGTATGGTATAGATTGTAGGGTATAGAGTGTAGGGTATAGAGTGTAGAGTGTAGGGTATAGAGTGTAGAGTGTAGGGTATAGAGTGTAGGGTATAGAGTGTAGGGTGTAGGGTATAGAGTGTAGAGTGTAGGGTATAGAGTGTAGGGTATAGAGTATAGAGTGTAGGGTATAGAGTGTAGGGTATATAGTGTAGGGTATAGAGTGTAGGGTATTTAGTGTAGAGTGTAGGGTATAGAGTGTAGGCTATAGAGTGTAGGGTATAGAGTGTATGGTATAGAGTGTAGAGTGTAGGGTATAGAGTGTGGGGTATTGAGTGTAGGGTATAGAGTGTAGAGTGTAGGGTATAGAGTGTAGAGTGTAGGGTATAGAGTGTAGGGTATAGAGTGTAGGGTATAGAGTGTAGGGTATAGAGTGTATGGTATAGAGTGTATGGTATAGATTGTAGGGTATAGAGTGTAGAGTGTAGGGTATAGAGTGTAAAGTGTAGGGTATAGAGTGTAGGGTATAGAGTGTAGAGTGTAGGGTATAGAGAGTAGGGTATAGAGTGTAGGGTATAGAGTGTAGGGTATAGAGTATAGAGTGTAGGGTATAGAGTGTAGGGTATAGAGTGTAGGGTATAGAGTTTAGAGTGTAGGGTATAGAGTGTAGGGTATAGAGTGTAGAGTGTATGGTATAGATTGTAGGGTATAGAGTGTAGGGTATAGAGTGTAGAGTGTAGGGTATAGAGTGTAGAGTGTAGGGTATAGAGTGTAGGGTATAGAGTGTAGGGTGTAGGGTATAGAGTGTAGAGTGTAGGGTATAGAGTGTAGGGTATAGAGTATAGAGTGTAGGGTATAGAGTGTAGGGTATATAGTGTAGGGTATAGAGTGTAGGGTATTTAGTGTAGAGTGTAGGGTATAGAGTGTAGGCTATAGAGTGTAGGGTATAGAGTGTATGGTATAGAGTGTAGAGTGTAGGGTATAGAGTGTGGGGTATTGAGTGTAGGGTGTAGAGTGTAGGGTATAGAGTGTAGAGTGTAGGGTATAGAGTGTAGGGTATAGAGTGTAGGGTATAGAGTGTATGATATAGAGTGTATGGTATATAGTGTAGGGTATAGAGTGTTTGGTATAGAGTGTAGGGTATAGAGTGTAGAGTATAGGGTATAGATTGTAGAGTGTAGAGTGTAGGGTATAGAGTGTAGGGTATAGAGTGTAATGTATAGAGTGTAGAGTGTAGGGTATAGAGTGTAGGGTATAGAGTGTAGGGTATAGAGTGTATGGTATAGAGTGTATGGTATATAGTGTAGGGTATAGAGTGTTTGGTATAGAGTGTAGGGTATAGAGTGTAGAGTATAGGGTATAGATTGTAGAGTGTAGAGTGTAGGGTATAGAGTGTAGGGTATAGAGTGTAATGTATAGAGTGTAGAGTGTAGGGTATAGAGTGTAGGGTATAGATTGTAGGGTATAGAGTGTATGGTATAGAGTGTAAGGTATAGATTGTAGGGTATAGAGTGTATGGTATAGACTGTAGAGTGTAGGGTATAGAGTGTAGAGTGTAGGGTATAGAGTGTAGGGTATAGTGTGTAGAGTGTAGGGTATAGAGTGTAGGGTATAGACTGTAGGGCATAGAGTGTAGAGTGTAGGGTATAGAGTGTAGGGTGTAGAGTATAGAGTGTAGGGTATAGAGTGTAGGGTATAGAGTGTAGGGTATAGAGTGTAGAGTGTAGGGTATAGAGTGTAGGGTACAGAGTGTAGGGTATAGAGTGTAGAGTGTAGGGTATAGAGTGTAGGGTATAGAGTGTAGGGTATAGATTGTAGAGTGTAGGGATTAGAGTGTAGGGTATAGAGTGTTGGGTATAGAGTGTAGAGTGTAGGGTATGGAGTGTAGAATATAGAGTTGAGTGTAGGGTATAGAGTGTAGGGTATAGAGTGTATGGAATAGATTGTAGAGTGTAGGGTATAGAGTGTATGGTATAGAGTGTAGGGTATAGAGTGTAGGGTATAGAGTGTATGGTATGGAGTGTATGGTATAGATTGTAGGGTATAGAGTGTAGGGTATAGATTGTAGAATGTAGGGTTTAGAGTGTAGGGTATAGAGTGTAGAGTGTAGGGTATAGAGTGTAGGGTATAGAGTGTAGGGTATAGAGTGTAGAGTGTAGGGTATAGAGTGTAGGGTTTAGATTGTAAGGTGTAGGGATTAGAGTGTAGGCTATAGAGTGTAGGGTATAGAGTGTAGAGTGTAGGGTATGGAGTGTAGGGTTCAGGGTATGGAGTGTAGGGTATAGAGTTGAGTGTAGGGTATATAGTGTAGGGTATAGAGTGTATGGAATAGACTGTAGAGTGTAGGGTATAGAGTGTATGGTATAGAGTGTAGGGTATAGAGTGTAGGGTATAGAGTGTATGGTATAGAGTGTATGGTATAGATTGTAGGGTATAGAGTGTAGAGTGTAGGGTATAGAGTGTAGAGTGTAGGGTATAGAGTGTAGGGTATAGAGTGTAGAGTGTAGGGTATAGAGAGTAGGGTATAGAGTGTAGGGTATAGAGTGTAGGGTATAGAGTATAGAGTGTAGGGTATAGAGTGTAGGGTATAGAGTGTAGGGTATAGAGTTTAGAGTGTAGGGTATAGAGTGTAGGGTATAGAGTGTAGGGTATAGAGTGTAGAGTGTATGGTATAGATTGTAGGGTATAGAGTGTAGGGTATAGAGTGTAGAGTGTAGGGTGTAGAGTGTAGAGTGTAGGGTATAGAGTGTAGGATATAGAGTGTAGATTGTAGGGTATAGAGTGTAGGGTGTAGGGTATAGAGTGTAGAGTGTAGGGTATAGAGTGTAGGGTATAGAGTATAGAGTGTAGGGTATAGAGTGTAGGGTATATAGTGTAGGGTATAGAGTGTAGGGTATTTAGTGTAGAGTGTAGGGTATAGAGTGTAGGCTATAGAGTGTAGGGTATAGAGTGTATGGTATAGAGTGTAGAGTGTAGGGTATAGAGTGTGGGGTATTGAGTGTAGGGTAAGAATGTAGAGTGTAGGGTATAGAGTGTAGAGTGTAGGGTATAGAGTGTAGGGTATAGAGTGTAGGGTATAGAGTGTATGATATAGAGTGTATGGTATATAGTGTAGGGTATAGAGTGTTTGGTATAGAGTGTAGGGTATAGAGTGTAGAGTATAGGGTATAGATTGTAGAGTGTAGAGTGTAGGGTATAGAGTGTAGGGTATAGAGTGTAATGTATAGAGTGTAGAGTGTAGGGTATAGAGTGTAGGGTATAGAGTGTAGGGTATAGAGTGTATGGTATAGAGTGTATGGTATATAGTGTAGGGTATAGAGTGTTTGGTATAGAGTGTAGGGTATCGAGTGTAGAGTATAGGGTATAGATTGTAGAGTGTAGAGTGTAGGGTATAGAGTGTAGGGTATAGAGTGTAATGTATAGAGTGTAGAGTGTAGGGTATAGAGTGTAGGGTATAGATTGTAGGGTATAGAGTGTATGGTATAGAGTGTAAGGTATCGATTGTAGGGTATAGAGTGTATGGTATAGACTGTAGAGTGTAGGGTATAGAGTGTAGAGTATAGAGTGTAGGGTATAGTGTGTAGAGTGTAGGGTATAGAGTGTAGGGTATAGACTGTAGGGTATAGAGTGTAGAGTGTAGGGGTTAGAGTGTAGGGTATAGAGTATAGAGTGTAGGGTATAGAGTGTAGGGTATAGAGTGTAGGGTATAGAGTGTAGAGTGTAGGGTATAGAGTGTAGGGTACAGAGTGTAGGGTATAGAGTGTAGAGTGTAGGGTATAGAGTGTAGGGTATAGAGTGTAGGGTATAGATTGTAGAGTGTAGGGATTAGAGTGTAGGGTATAGAGTGTAGGGTATAGAGTGTAGAGTGTAGGGTATGGAGTGTAGGGTATAGAGTTGAGTGTAGGGTATAGAGTGTAGGGTATAGAGTGCATGGAATAGATTGTAGAGTGTAGGGTATAGAGT
Source organism: Ranitomeya imitator (assembly GCF_032444005.1). NCBI lineage: Eukaryota > Metazoa > Chordata > Amphibia > Anura > Dendrobatidae > Ranitomeya > Ranitomeya imitator. The sequence goes on along the minus strand of NC_091283.1, from coordinate 676,127,832 downwards.
GTATGGTATAGAGTGTAGGGTATAGAGTGTAGGGTATAGAGTGTATGGTATGGAGTGTATGGTATAGATTGTAGGGTATAGAGTGTAGGGTATAGATTGTAGAATGTAGGGTTTAGAGTGTAGGGTATAGAGTGTAGAGTGTAGGGTATAGAGTGTAGGGTATAGAGTGTAGGGTATAGAGTGTAGAGTGTAGGGTATAGAGTGTAGGGTTTAGATTGTAGAGTGTAGGGATTAGAGTGTAGGCTATAGAGTGTAGGCTATAGAGTGTAGGGTATAGAGTGTATGGTATAGAGTGTAGAGTGTAGGGTATAGAGTGTGGGGTATTGAGTGTAGGGTAAGAATGTAGAGTGTAGGGTATAGAGTGTAGAGTGTAGGGTATAGAGTGTAGGGTATAGAGTGTAGGGTATAGAGTGTATGATATAGAGTGTATGGTATATAGTGTAGGGTATAGAGTGTTTGGTATAGAGTGTAGGGCATAGAGTGTAGAGTATAGGGTATAGATTGTAGAGTGTAGAGTGTAGGGTATAGAGTGTAGGGTATAGAGTGTAATGTATAGAGTGTAGAGTGTAGGGTATAGAGTGTAGGGTATAGAGTGTAGGGTATAGAGTGTATGGTATAGAGTGTATGGTATATAGTGTAGGGTATAGAGTGTTTGGTATAGAGTGTAGGGTATCGAGTGTAGAGTATAGGGTATAGATTGTAGAGTGTAGAGTGTAGGGTATAGAGTGTAGGGTATAGAGTGTAATGTATAGAGTGTAGAGTGTAGGGTATAGAGTGTAGGGTATAGATTGTAGGATATAGAGTGTATGGTATAGAGTGTAAGGTATAGATTGTAGGGTATAGAGTGTATGGTATAGACTGTAGAGTGTAGGGTATAGAGTGTAGAGTATAGAGTGTAGGGTATAGTGTGTAGAGTGTAGGGTATAGAGTGTAGGGTATAGACTGTAGGGTATAGAGTGTAGAGTGTAGGGGTTAGAGTGTAGGGTATAGAGTATAGAGTGTAGGGTATAGAGTGTAGGGTATAGAGTGTAGGGTATAGAGTGTAGAGTGTAGGGTATAGAGTGTAGGGTACAGAGTGTAGGGTATAGAGTGTAGAGTGTAGGGTATAGAGTGTAGGGTATAGAGTGTAGGGTATAGATTGTAGAGTGTAGGGATTAGAGTGTAGGGTATAGAGTGTAGGGTATAGAGTGTAGAGTGTAGGGTATGGAGTGTAGGGTATAGAGTTGAGTGTAGGGTATAGAGTGTAGGGTATAGAGTGCATGGAATAGATTGTAGAGTGTAGGGTATAGAGTGTATGGTATAGAGTGTAGGGTATAGAGTGTAGGGTATAGAGTGTATGGTATGGAGTGTATGGTATAGATTGTAGGGTATAGAGTGTAGGGTATAGATTGTAGAATGTAGGGTTTAGAGTGTAGGGTATAGAGTGTAGAGTGTAGGGTATAGAGTGTAGGGTATAGAGTGTAGGGTATAGAGTGTAGAGTGTAGGGTATAGAGTGTAGGGTTTAGATTGTAGAGTGTAGGGATTAGAGTGTAGGCTATAGAGTGTAGGGTATAGAGTGTAGAGTGTAGGGTATGGAGTGTAGGGTATAGGGTATGGAGTGTAGGGTATAGAGTTGAGTGTAGGGTATATAGTGTAGGGTATAGAGTGTATGGAATAGAGTGTAGAGTGTAGGGAATAGAGTGTATGGTATAGAGTGTAGGGTATAGAGTGTAGGGTATAGAGTGTATGGTATAGAGTGTATGGTATAGATTGTAGGGTATAGAGTGTAGAGTGTAGGGTATAGAGTGTAGAGTGTAGGGTATAGAGTGTAGGGTACAGAGTGTAGAGTGTAGGGTATAGAGAGTAGGGTATAGAGTGTAGGGTATAGAGTGTAGGGTATAGAGCATAGAGTGTAGAGTATAGAGTGTAGGGTATAGAGTGTAGGGTATAGAGTTTAGAGTGTAGGGTATAGAGTGTAGGGTATAGAGCGTAGGGTATAGAGTGTAGAGTGTAGGGTATACAGTGTAGGGTATAGAGTGTAGAGTGTAGGGTATAGAGTGTAGGGTATAGAGTGTAGGGTATAGAGTGTAGAGTGTAGGGTATAGAGTGTAGGGTATAGAGTGTAGGGAATATAGTGTATGGTATAGAGTGTATGGTATCGAGTGTAGGGTATAGAGTGTTTGGTATAGAGTGTAGGGTATAGAGTGTAGGGTATAAATTGTAGAGTGTAGAGTGTAGGTTATAGAGTGTAGAGTGTAGGGTATAGAGTGTAGGGTATAGAGTGTATGGTATAGAGTGTATGGTATATAGTGTAGGGTATAGAGTGTTTGGTAAAGAGTGTAGGGTATAGAGTGTAGAGTGTAGGGTATATATTGTAGAGTGTAGAGTGTAGGGTATAGAGTGTAGGGCATAGTATTTATGGAATAGAGTGTATGGTATAGAGTGTAGGATATAGAGTGTAGGGTATAGAGTGTAGAGTGTAGGGTATAGAGTGTAGGGTATAGAGTGTAGGGTATAGAGTGTATGGTATAGAGTGTATGGTATAGATTGTAGGGTATAGAGTGTAGGGTATAGAGTGTAGAGTGTAGGGTATAGAGTGTAGAGTGTAGGGTATAGAGTGTAGGGTATAGAGTGTAGAGTCTAGGGTATGGAGTGTAGGGTATAGAGTTGAGTGTAGGGTATAGAGTGTAGGGTATAGAGTGTATGGAATAGATTGTAGAGTGTATGGTATAGAGTGTAGGGTATAGAGTGTAGGGTATAGAGTGTATGGTATGGAGTGTATGGTATAGATTGTAGGGTATAGAGTGTAGGGTATAGATTGTAGAATGTAGGGTTTAGAGTGTAGGGTATAGAGTGTAGAGTGTAGGGTATAGAGTGTAGGGTATAGAGTGTAGGGTATAGAGTGTAGAGTGTAGGGTATAGAGTGTAGGGTTTAGATTGTAGAGTGTAGGGATTAGAGTGTAGGGTATAGAGTGTAGTCTATAGAGTGTAGAAGGTAGGGTATGGAGTGTAGGGTATAGGGTATGGAGTGTAGGGTATAGAGTTGAGTGTAGGGTATATAGTGTAGGGTACAGAGTGTATGGAATAGAGTGTAGAGTGTAGGGTATAGAGTGTATGGTATAGAGTGTAGGGTATAGAGTGTAGGGTATAGAGTGTATGGTATAGAGTGTAGAGTGTAGGGTATAGAGTGTAGAGTGTAGGGTATAGAGTGTAGGGTATAGAGTGTAGAGTATAGAGAGTAGGGCATAGAGTGTAGGGTATAGAGTGTAGAGTGTAGGGTATAGTGTGTAGGGTATAGAGTGTAGAGTGTAGGGTATAGAGTGTTGGGTATAGAGTGTAGGGTATAGAGTGTAGAGTGTAGGGTATAGAGTGTAGGGTATAGAGTGTAGGGTATAGAGTGTATGGTATAGAGTGTATGGTATAGAGTGTAGGGTATAGAGTGTTTGGTATAGAGTGTAGGGTATAGAGTGTAGGGTATAGATTGTAGAGTGTAGAGTGTAGGTTATAGATTGTAGAGTGTAGGGTATAAAGTGTAGGGTATAGAGTGTATGGTATAGAGTGTATGGTATATAGTGTAGGGTATAGAGTGTTTGGTATGGAGTGTAGGGTATAGAGTGTAGAGTGTAGGGTATATATTGTAGAGTGTAGAGTGTAGGGTATAGAGTGTAGGGCATAGTATTTATGGAATAGAGTGTATGGTATAGAGTGTAGGATATAGAGTGTAGGGTATAGAGTGTAGAGTGTAGGGTATAGAGTGTAGGGTATAGAGTGTAGGGTATAGAGTGTATGGTATAGAGTGTATGGTATAGATTGTAGGGTATAGAGTGTAGGGTATAGAGTGTAGAGTGTAGGGTATAGAGTGTAGAGTGTAGGGTATAGAGTGTAGGGTATAGAGTGTAGAGTGTAGGGTATAGAGTGTAGGGTGTAGGGTATAGAGTGTAGAGTGTAGGGTATAGAGTGTAGGGTATAGAGTATAGAGTGTAGGGTATAGAGTGTAGGGTATATAGTGTAGGGTATAGAGTGTAGGGTATTTAGTGTAGAGTGTAGGGTATAGAGTGTAGGCTATAGAGTGTAGGGTATAGAGTGTATGGTATAGAGTGTAGAGTGTAGGGTATAGAGTGTGGGGTATTGAGTGTAGGGTATAGAGTGTAGGGTATAGAGTGTAGAGTGTAGGGTATAGAGTGTAGAGTGTAGGGTATAGAGTGTAGGGTATAGAGTGTAGGGTATAGAGTGTATGGTATAGAGGGTATGGTATATAGTGTAGGGTATAGAGTGTTTGCTATAGAGTGTAGGGTATAGAGTGTAGAGTATAGGGTATAGATTGTAGAGTGTAGAGTGTAGGGTATAGAGTGTAGGGTATAGAGTGTAATGTATAGAGTGTAGAGTGTAGGGTATAGAGTGTAGGGTATAGATTGTAGGGTATAGAGTGTATGGTATAGAGTGTAAGGTATAGATTGTAGGGTATAGAGTGTATGGTATAGACTGTAGAGTGTAGGGTATAGAGTGTAGAGTGTAGGGTATAGAGTGTAGGGTATAGTGTGTAGAGTGTAGGGTATAGAGTGAAGGGTATAGAGTGTAGAGTGTAGGGTATAGAGTGTAGGGTATAGAGTATAGAGTGTAGGGTATAGAGTGTAGGGTATAGAGTGTAGGGTATAGAGTGTAGAGTGTAGGGTATAGAGTGTAGGGTACAGAGTGTAGGGTATAGAGTGTAGAGTGTAGGGTATAGAGTGTAGGGTATAGAGTGTAGGGTATAGATTGTAGAGTGTAGGGATTAGAGTGTAGGGTATAGAGTGTAGGGTATAGAGTGTAGAGTGTAGGGTATGGAGTGTAGGGTATAGAGTTGAGTGTAGGGTATAGAGTGTAGGGTATAGAGTGTATGGAATAGAGTGTAGAGAGTAGGGTATAGAGTGTATGGTATAGAGTGTAGGGTATAGAGTGTAGGGTATAGAGTGTATGGTATAGAGTGTAGAGTGTAGGGTATAGAGTGTAGAGTGTAGGGTATAGAGTGTAGGGTATAGAGTGCAGAGTGTAGGGTATAGAGTGTAGGGTATAGAGTGTAGGGTATAGAGTGTATGGTATGGAGTGTATGGTATGGATTGTAGGGTATAGAGTGTAGGGTATAGATTGTAGAATGTAGGGTTTAGAGTGTAGGGTATAGAGTGTAGAGTGTAGGGTATAGAGTGTAGGGTATAGAGTGTAGAGTGTAGGGTATAGAGTGTAGGGTTTAGATTGTAGAGTGTAGGGATTAGAGTGTAGTCTATAGAGTGTAGGGTATAGAGTGTAGAGTGTAGGGTATGGAGTGTAGGGTATAGGGTATGGAGTGTGGGGTATAGAGTTGAGTGTAGGGTATATAGTGTAGGGTATAGAGTGTATGGTATAGAGTGTAGGGTAAAGAGAGTAGGGTATAGAGTGTATGGTATAGAGTGTATGGTATAGATTGTAGGGTATAGAGTGTAGAGTGTAGGGTATAGAGTGTAGAGTGTAGGGTATAGAGAGTAGGGTATAGAGTGTAGGGTATAGAGTGTAGGGTATAGAGTATAGAGTGTAGGGTATAGAGTGTAGGGTATAGAGTGTAGGGTATAGAGTTTAGAGTGTAGGGTATAGAGTGTAGGGTATAGAGTGTAGAGTGTAGGGTATAGAGTGTAGGGTATAGAGTGTAGGGTATAGATTGTAGAATGTAGGGATTAGAGTGTAGGTTATAGAGTGTAGGGTGTAGAGTGTATGGTATAGAGTGTAGAGTGTAGGGTATAGAGTGTGGGGTATTGAGTGTAGGGTATAGAGTGTAGGGTATAGAGTGTAGAGTGTAGGGTATAGAGTGTAGAGTGTAGGGTATAGAGTGTAGGGTATAGAGTGTAGGGTATAGAGTGTATGGTATAGAGTGTATGGTATATAGTGTAGGGTATAGAGTGTTTGGTATAGAGTGTAGGGTATAGAGTGTAGAGTATAGGGTATAGATTGTAGAGTGTAGAGTGTAGGGTATAGAGTGTAGGGTATAGAGTGTAATGTATAGAGTGTAGAGTGTAGGGTATAGAGTGTAGGGTATAGATTGTAGGGTATAGAGTGTATGGTATAGAGTGTAAGGTATAGATTGTAGGGTATAGAGTGTATGGTATAGACTGTAGAGTGTAGGGTATAGAGTGTAGAGTGTAGGGTATAGAGTGTAGGGTATAGTGTGTAGAGTGTAGTGTATAGAGTGTAGGGTATAGACTGTAGGGTATAGAGTGTAGATTGTGGGGTATAGAGTGTAGGGTATAGAGTATACAGTGTAGGGTATAGAGTGTAGGGTATAGAGTGTAGGGTATAGAGTGTAGTGTATAGAGTGTATGGTATAGAGTGTATGGTATAGATTGTAGGGTATAGAGTGTAGAGTGTAGGGTATAGAGTGTAGAGTGTAGGGTATAGAGTGTAGAGTGTAGGGTATAGAGAGTAGGGTATAGAGTGTAGGGTATAGAGTGTAGAGTGTAGGGTATAGAGTGTAGGGTATAGAGTGTAGAGTGTAGGGTATAGAGTGTAGGGTATAGAGTGTAGGGTATAGAGTGTAGGGTATAGAGTGTATGGTATAGAGTGTATGGTATATAGTGTAGGGTATAGAGTGTTTGGTATAGAGTGTAGGGTATAGAGTGTAGGGTATAGATTGTAGAGTGTAGAGTGTAGGTTATAGAGTGTAGAGTGTAGGGTATAGAGTGTAGGGTATAGAGTGTATGGTATAGAGTGTATGGTATATAGTGTAGGATATAGAGTGTTTGGTATAGAGTGTAGGGTATAGAGTGTAGAGTGTAGGGTATATATTGTAGAGTGTAGAGTGTAGGGTATAGAGTGTAGGGCATAGTATTTATGGAATAGAGTGTATGGTATAGAGTGTAGGATATAGAGTGTAGGGTATAGAGTGTAGAGTGTAGGGTATAGAGTGTAGGGTATAGAGTGTAGGGTATAGAGTGTATGGTATAGAGTGTATGGTATAGATTGTAGGGTATAGAGTGTAGGGTATAGAGTGTAGAGTGTAGGGTGTAGAGTGTAGGGTATAGAGTGTAGGGTATAGAGTGTAGAGTGTAATGTATAGAGTGTAGAGTGTAGGGTATAGAGTGTAGGGTATAGAGTGTAGGGTATAGAGTGTATGGTATAGATTGTATGGTATATAGTGTAGGGTATAGAGTGTTTGGTATAGAGTGTAGGGTATCGAGTGTAGAGTATAGGGTATAGATTGTAGAGTGTAGAGTGTAGGGTATAGAGTGTAGGGAATAGAGTGTAATGTATAGAGTGTAGAGTGTAGGGTATAGAGTGTAGGGTATAGATTGTAGGGTATAGAGTGTATGGTATAGAGTGTAAGGTATAGATTGTAGGGTATAGAGTGTATGGTATAGACTGTAGAGTGTAGGGTATAGAGTGTAGAGTATAGAGTGTAGGGTATAGTGTGTAGAGTGTAGGGTATAGAGTGTAGGGTATAGACTGTAGGGTATAGAGTGTAGAGTGTAGGGGTTAGAGTGTAGGGTATAGAGTATAGAGTGTAGGGTATAGAGTGTAGGGTATAGAGTGTAGGGTATAGAGTGTAGGGTATAGAGTGTAGGGTACAGAGTGTAGGGTATAGAGTGTAGAGTGTAGGGTATAGAGTGTAGGGTATAGAGTGTAGGGTATAGATTGTAGAGTGTAGGGATTAGAGTGTAGGGTATAGAGTGTAGGGTGTAGAGTGTAGGGTATGGAGTGTAGGGTATAGAGTTGAGTGTAGGGTATAGAGTGTAGGGTATAGAGTGCATGGAATAGATTGTAGAGTGTAGGGTATAGAGTGTATGGTATAGAGTGTAGGGTATAGAGTGTAGGGTATAGAGTGTATGGTATGGAGTGTATGGCATAGATTGTAGGGTATAGAGTGTAGGGTATAGATTGTAGAATGTAGGGTTTAGAGTGTAGGGTATGGAGTGTAGAGTGTAGGGTATAGAGTGTAGGGTATAGAGTGTAGGGTATAGAGTGTAGAGTGTAGGGTATAGAGTGTAGGGTTTAGATTGTAGAGTGTAGGGATTAGAGTGTAGGCTATAGAGTGTAGGGTATAGAGTGTAGAGTGTAGGGTATGGAGTGTAGGGTATAGGGTATGGAGTGTAGGGTATAGAGTTGAGTGTAGGGTATATAGTGTAGGGTATAGAGTGTATGGAATAGAGTGTAGAGTGTAGGGAATAGAGTGTATGGTATAGAGTGTAGGGTATAGAGTGTAGGGTATAGAGTGTATGGTATAGAGTGTATGGTATAGATTGTAGGGTATAGAGTGTAGAGTGTAGGGTATAGAGTGTAGAGTGTAGGGTATAGAGTGTAGGGTACAGAGTGTAGAGTGTAGGGTATAGAGAGTAGGGTATAGAGTGTACGGTATAGAGTGTAGGGTATAGAGTATAGAGTGTAGGGTATAGAGTGTAGGGTATAGAGTGTAGGGTATAGAGTTTAGAGTGTAGGGTATAGAGTGTAGGGTATAGAGCGTAGGGTATAGAGTGTAGAGTGTAGGGTATACAGTTTAGGGTATAGAGTGTAGAGTGTAGGGTATAGAGTGTAGGGTATAGAGTGTAGGGTATAGAGTGTAGAGTGTAGGGTATAGAGTGTAGGGTATAGAGTGTAGGGAATATAGTGTATGGTATAGAGTGTATGGTATCGAGTGTAGGGTATAGAGTGTTTGGTATAGAGTGTAGGGTATAGAGTGTAGGGTATAAATTGTAGATTGTAGAGTAGGATATAGAGTGTAGAGTGTAGGGTATAGAGTGTAGGGTATAGAGTGTATGGTATAGAGTGTATGGTATATAGTGTAGGGTATAGAGTGTTTGGTATAGAGTGTAGGGTATAGAGTGTAGAGTGTAGGGTATATATTGTAGAGTGTAGAGTGTAGGGTATAGAGTGTAGGGCATAGTATTTATGGAATAGAGTGTATGGTATAGAGTGTAGGATATAGAGTGTAGGGTATAGAGTGTAGAGTGTAGGGTATAGAGTGTAGGGTATAGAGTGTAGGGTATAGAGTGTATGGTATAGAGTGTATGGTATAGATTGTAGGGTATAGAGTGTAGGGTATAGAGTGTAGAGTGTAGGGTATAGAGTGTAGAGTGTAGGGTATAGAGTGTAGGGTATAGAGTGTAGAGTCTAGGGTATGGAGTGTAGGGTATAGAGTTGAGTGTAGGGTATAGAGTGTAGGGTATAGAGTGTATGGAATAGATTGTAGAGTGTATGGTATAGAGTGTAGGGTATAGAGTGTAGGGTATAGAGTGTATGGTATGGAGTGTATGGCATAGATTGTAGGGTATAGAGTGTAGGGTATCGATTGTAGAATGTAGGGTTTAGAGTGTAGGGTATAGAGTGTAGAGTGTAGGGTATAGAGTGTAGGGTATAGAGTGTAGGGTATAGAGTGTAGAGTGTAGGGTATAGAGTGTAGGGTTTAGATTGTAGAGTGTAGGGATTAGAGTGTAGGGTATAGAGTGTAGGGTATAGAGTGTAGAAGGTAGGGTATGGAGTGTAGGGTATAGGGTATGGAGTGTAGGGTATAGAGTTGAGTGTAGGGTATATAGTGTAGGGTACAGAGTGTATGGAATAGAGTGTAGAGTGTAGGGTATAGAGTGTATGGTATAGAGTGTAGGGTATAGAGTGTAGGGTATAGAGTGTATGGTATAGAGTGTAGAGTGTAGGGTATAGAGTGTAGAGTGTAGGGTATAGAGTGTAGGGTATAGAGTGTAGAGTATAGAGAGTAGGGCATAGAGTGTAGGGTATAGAGTGTAGAGTGTAGGGTATAGAGTGTAGGGTATAGAGTGTAGAGTGTAGGGTATAGAGTGTTGGGTATAGAGTGTAGGGTATAGAGTGTAGAGTGTAGGGTATAGAGTGTAGGGTATAGAGTGTAGGGTATAGAGTGTATGGTATAGAGTGTATGGTATAGAGTGTAGGGTATAGAGTGTTTGGTATAGAGTGTAGGGTATAGAGTGTAGGGTATAGATTGTAGAGTGTAGAGTGTAGGTTATAGATTGTAGAGTGTAGGGTATAGAGTGTAGGCTATAGAGTGTATGGTATAGAGTGTATGGTATATAGTGTAGGGTATAGAGTGTTTGGTATAGAGTGTAGGGTATAGAGTGTAGAGTGTAGGGTATATATTGTAGAGTGTAGAGTGTAGGGTATAGAGTGTAGGGCATAGTATTTATGGAATAGAGTGTATGGTATAGAGTGTAGGATATAGAGTGTAGGGTATAGAGTGTAGAGTGTAGGGTATAGAGTGTAGGGTATAGAGTGTAGGGTATAGAGTGTATGGTATAGAGTGTATGGTATAGATTGTAGGGTATAGAGTTGAGGGTATAGAGTGTAGAGTGTAGGGTATAGAGTGTAGAGTGTAGGGTATAGAGTGTAGGGTATAGAGTGTAGAGTGTAGGGTATAGAGTGTAGGGTGTAGGGTATAGAGTGTAGAGTGTAGGGTATAGAGTGTAGGGTATAGAGTATAGAGTGTAGGGTATAGAGTGTAGGGTATATAGTGTAGGGTATAGAGTGTAGGGTATTTAGTGTAGAGTGTAGGGTATAGAGTGTAGGCTATAGAGTGTAGGGTATAGAGTGTATGGTATAGAGTGTAGAGTGTAGGGTATAGAGTGTGGGGTATTGAGTGTAGGGTATAGAGTGAAGGGTATAGAGTGTAGAGTGTAGGGTATAGAGTGTAGAGTGTAGGGTATAGAGTGTAGGGTATAGAGTGTAGGGTATAGAGTGTATGGTATAGAGGGTATGGTATATAGTGTAGGGTATAGAGTGTTTGGTATAGAGTGTAGGGTATAGAGTGTAGAGTATAGGGTATAGATTGTAGAGTGTAGAGTGTAGGGTATAGAGTGTAGGGTATAGAGTGTAATGTATAGAGTGTAGAGTGTAGGGTATAGAGTGTAGGGTATAGATTGTAGGGTATAGAGTGTATGGTATAGAGTGTAAGGTATAGATTGTAGGGTATAGAGTGTATGGTATAGACTGTAGAGTGTAGGGTATAGAGTATAGAGTGTAGGGTATAGAGTGTAGGGTATAGTGTGTAGAGTGTAGGGTATAGAGTGTAGGGTATAGAGTGTAGAGTGTAGGGTATAGAGTGTAGGGTATAGAGTATAGAGTGTAGGGTATAGAGTGTAGGGTATAGAGTGTAGGGTATAGAGTGTAGGGTATAGAGTGTAGAGTGTAGGGTATAGAGTGTAGGGTACAGAGTGTAGGGTATAGAGTGTAGAGTGTAGGGTATAGAGTGTAGGGTATAGAGTGTAGGGTATAGATTGTAGAGTGTAGGGATTAGAGTGTAGGGTATAGAGTGTAGGGTATAGAGTGTAGAGTGTAGGGTATGGAGTGTAGGGTATAGAGTTGAGTGTAGGGTATAGAGTGTAGGGTATAGAGTGTATGGAATAGAGTGTAGAGAGTAGGGTATAGAGTGTATGGTATAGAGTGTAGGGTATAGAGTGTAGGGTATAGAGTGTATGGTATAGAGTGTATGGTATAGATTGTAGGGTATAGAGTGTAAGGTATAGAGTGTAGAGTGTAGGGTATAGAGTGTAGAGTGTAGGGTATAGAATGTAGGGTATAGAGTGCAGAGTGTAGGGTATAGAGTGTAGGGTATAGAGTGTAGGGTATAGAGTGTATGGTATGGAGTGTATGGTATAGATTGTAGGGTATAGAGTGTAGGGTATAGATTGTAGAATGTAGGGTTTAGAGTGTAGGGTATAGAGTGTAGAGTGTAGGGTATAGAGTGTAGGGTATAGAGTGTAGAGTGTAGGGTATAGAGTGTAGGGTTTAGATTGTAGAGTGTAGGGATTAGAGTGTAGTCTATAGAGTGTAGGGTATAGAGTGTAGAGTGTAGGGTATGGAGTGTAGGGTATAGGGTATGGAGTGTAGGGTATAGAGTTGAGTGTAGGGTATATAGTGTAGGGTATAGAGTGTATGGTATAGAGTGTAGGGTATAGAGAGTAGGGTATAGAGTGTATGGTATAGAGTGTATGGTATAGATTGTAGGGTATAGAGTGTAGAGTGTAGGGTATAGAGTGTAGAGTGTAGGGTATAGAGAGTAGGGTATAGAGTGTAGGGTATAGAGTGTAGGGTATAGAGTATAGAGTGTAGGGTATAGAGTGTAGGGTATAGAGTGTAGGGTATAGAGTTTAGAGTGTAGGGTATAGAGTGTAGGGTATAGAGTGTAGAGTGTAGGGTATAGAGTGTAGGGTATAGAGTGTAGGGTATAGATTGTAGAATGTAGGGATTAGAGTGTAGGTTATAGAGTGTAGGGTATAGAGTGTATGGTATAGAGTGTAGAGTGTAGGGTATAGAGTGTGGGGTATTGAGTGTAGGGTATAGAGTGTAGGGTATAGAGTGTAGAGTGTAGGGTATAGAGTGTAGAGTGTAGGGTATAGAGTGTAGGGTATAGAGTGTAGGGTATAGAGTGTATGGTATAGAGTGTATGGTATATAGTGTAGGGTATAGAGTGTTTGGTATAGAGTGTAGGGTATAGAGTGTAGAGTATAGGGTATAGATTGTAGAGTGTAGAGTGTAGGGTATAGAGTGTAGGGTATAGAGTGTAATGTATAGAGTGTAGAGTGTAGGGTATAGAGTGTAGGGTATAGATTGTAGGGTATAGAGTGTATGGCATAGAGTGTAAGGTATAGATTGTAGGGTATAGAGTGTATGGTATAGACTGTAGAGTGTAGGGTATAGAGTGTAGAGTGTAGGGTATAGAGTGTAGGGTATAGTGTGTAGAGTGTAGTGTATAGAGTGTAGGGTATAGACTGTAGGGTATAGAGTGTAGATTGTAGGGTATAGAGTGTAGGGTATAGAGTATACAGTGTAGGGTATAGAGTGTAGGGTATAGAGTGTAGGGTATAGAGTGTAGTGTATAGAGTGTATGGTATAGAGTGTATGGTATAGATTGTAGGGTATAGAGTGTAGAGTGTAGGGTATAGAGTGTAGAGTGTAGGGTATAGAGTGTAGGGTATAGAGTGTAGAGTGTAGGGTATAGAGAGTAGGGTATAGAGTGTAGGGTATAGAGTGTAGAGTGTAGGGTATAGAGTGTAGGGTATAGAGTGTAGAGTGTAGGGTATAGAGTGTAGGGTATAGAGTGTAGGGTATAGAATGTAGGGTATAGAGTGTATGGTATAGAGTGTATGGTATATAGTGTAGGGTATAGAGTGTTTGGTATAGAGTGTAGGGTATAGAGTGTAGGGTATAGATTGTAGAGTGTAGAGTGTAGGTTATAGAGTGTAGAGTGTAGGGTATAGAGTGTAGGGTATAGAGTGTATGGTATAGAGTGTATGGTATATAGTGTAGGATATAGAGTGTTTGGTATAGAGTGTAGGGTATAGAGTGTAGAGTGTAGGGTATATATTGTAGAGTGTAGAGTGTAGGGTATAGAGTGTAGGGCATAGTATTTATGGAATAGAGTGTATGGTATAGAGTGTAGGATATAGAGTGTAGGGTATAGAGTGTAGAGTGTAGGGTATAGAGTGTAGGGTATAGAGTGTAGGGTATAGAGTGTATGGTATAGAGTGTATGGTATAGATTGTAGGGTATAGAGTGTAGGGTATAGAGTGTAGAGTGTAGGGTATAGAGTGTAGAGTGTAGGGTATAGAGTGTAGGGTATAGAGTGTAGAGTGTAGGGTATAGAGTGTAGGGTGTAGGGTATAGAGTGTAGAGTGTAGGGTATAGAGTGTAGGGTATAGAGTATAGAGTGTAGGGTATAGAGTGTAGGGTATATAGTGTAGGGTATAGAGTGTAGGGTATTTAGTGTAGAGTGTAGGGTATAGAGTGTAGGCTAAAGAGTGTAGGGTATAGAGTGTATGGTATAGAGTGTAGAGTGTAGGGTATAGAGTGTGGGGTATTGAGTGTAGGGTATAGAGTGTAGGGTATAGAGTGTAGAGTGTAGGGTATAGAGTGTAGAGTGTAGGGTATAGAGTGTAGGGTATAGAGTGTAGGGTATAGAGTGTATGGTATAGAGTGTATGGTATATAGTGTAGGGTATAGAGTGTTTGGAATAGAGTGTAGGGTATATAGTGTAGAGTATAGGGTATAGATTGTAGAGTGTAGAGTGTAGGGTATAGAGTGTAGGGTATAGAGTGTAATGTATAGAGTGTAGAGTGTAGGGTATAGAGTGTAGGGTATAGATTGTAGGGTATAGAGTGTATGGTATAGAGTGTAAGGTATAGATTGTAGGGTATAGAGTGTATGGTATAGACTGTAGAGTGTAGGGTATAGAGTGTAGAGTGTAGGGTATAGAGTGTAGGGTATAGTGTGTAGAGTGTAGGGTATAGAGTGTAGGATATAGACTGTAGGGTATAGAGTGTAGAGTGTAGGGTATAGAGTGTAGGGTATAGAGTATAGAGTGTAGGGTATAGAGTGTAGGGTATAGAGTGTAGGGTATAGATTGTAGGGTATAGAGTGTAGGGTATAGAGTGTAGAGGGTAGGGTATAGAGTGTAGGGTACAGAGTGTAGGGTATAGAGTGTAGAGTGTAGGGTATAGAGTGTAGGGTATAGAGTGTAGGGTATAGATTGTAGAGTGTAGGGATTAGAGTGTAGGGTATAGAGTGTAGGGTATAGAGTGTAGAGTGTAGGGTATGGAGTGTAGGGTATAGAGTTGAGTGTAGGGTATAGAGTGTAGGGTATAGAGTGTATGGAATAGATTGTAGAGTGTAGGGTATAGAGTGTATGGTATAGAGTGTAGGGTATAGAGTGTAGGGTATAGAGTGTATGGTATGGAGTGTATGGTATAGATTGTAGGGTATAGAGTGTAGGGTATAGATTGTAGAATGTAGGGTTTAGTGTGTAGGGTATAGAGTGTAGAGTGTAGGGTATAGAGTGTAGGGTATAGAGTGTAGGGTATAGAGTGTAGAGTGTAGGGTATAGAGTGTAGGGTTTAGATTGTAGAGTGTAGGGATTAGAGTGTAGGCTATAGAGTGTAGGGTATAGAGTGTAGAGTGTAGGGTATGGAGTGTAGGGTTCAGGGTATGGAGTGTAGGGTATAGAGTTGAGTGTAGGGTATATAGTGTAGGGTATAGAGTGTATGGAATAGACTGTAGAGTGTAGGGTATAGAGTGTATGGTATAGAGTGTAGGGTATAGAGTGTAGGGTATAGAGTGTATGGTATAGAGTGTATGGTATAGATTGTAGGGTATAGAGTGTAGAGTGTAGGGTATAGAGTGTAGAGTGTAGGGTATAGATTGTAGGGTATAGAGTGTAGAGTGTAGGGTATAGAGTGTAGAGTGTAGGGTATAGATTGTAGGGTATAGAGTGTAGAGTGTAGGGTATAGAGAGTAGGGTATAGAGTGTAGGGTGTAGAGTGTAGGGTATAGAGTATAGAGTGTAGGGTATAGAGTGTAGGGTATAGAGTGTAGGGTATAGAGTTTAGAGTGTAGGGTATAGAGTGTAGGGTATAGAGTGTAGGGTATAGAGTGTAGAGTGTAGGGTATAGAGTGTAGGGTATAGAGTGTAGGGTATAGATTGTAGAATGTAGGGATTAGAGTGTAGGTTATAGAGTGTAGGGTATAGAGTGTAGAGTGTGGGGTATAGAGTGTAGGGTATAGAGTATAGAATGTAGGGTATAGAGTGTAGGGTATAGAGTGTATGGAATAGAGTGTAGAGTGTAGAGTGTAGGGCATAGAGTATATGGTATAGAGTGTAGGGTATAGAGTGTAGAGTGTAGCGTGTAGGGTACAGAGTGTAGAGTGTAGGGTATAGAGTGTATGGTATAGAGTGTAGAGTGTAGGGTATAGAGTGTAGGGTATAGAGTGTAGGGTATTGAGTGTAAGGTATAGAGTGTAGGGTATAGAGTGTATGGTATAGACTGTAGAGTGTAGGGTATAGAGTGTAGAGTGTAGGGTATAGAGTGTAGGGTATAGTGTGTAGAGTGTAGGGTATAGAGTGTAGGGTATAGACTGTAGGGTATAGAGTGTAGAGTGTAGGGTATAGAGTGTAGGGTATAGAGTATAGAGTGTAGGGTATAGAGTGTAGGGTATAGAGTGTAGGGTATAGATTGTAGGGTATAGAGTGTAGGGTATAGAGTGTAGAGTGTAGGGTATAGAGTGTAGGGTACAGAGTGTAGGGTATAGAGTGTAGAGTGTAGGGTATAGAGTGTAGGGTATAGAGTGTAGGGTATAGATTGTAGAGTGTAGGGATTAGAGTGTAGGGTATAGAGTGTAGGGTATAGAGTGTAGAGTGTAGGGTATGGAGTGTAGGGTATAGAGTTGAGTGTAGGGTATAGAGTGTAGGGTATAGAGTGTATGGAATAGATTGTAGAGTGTAGGGTATAGAGTGTATGGTATAGAGTGTAGGGTATAGAGTGTAGGGTATAGAGTGTATGGTATGGAGTGTATGGTATAGATTGTAGGGTATAGAGTGTAGGGTATAGATTGTAGAATGTAGGGTTTAGTGTGTAGGGTATAGAGTGTAGAGTGTAGGGTATAGAGTGTAGGGTATAGAGTGTAGGGTATAGAGTGTAGAGTGTAGGGTATAGAGTGTAGGGTTTAGATTGTAGAGTGTAGGGATTAGAGTGTAGGCTATAGAGTGTAGGGTATAGAGTGTAGAGTGTAGGGTATGGAGTGTAGGGTTCAGGGTATGGAGTGTAGGGTATAGAGTTGAGTGTAGGGTATATAGTGTAGGGTATAGAGTGTATGGAATAGAATGTAGAGTGTAGGGTATAGAGTGTATGGTATAGAGTGTAGGGTATAGAGTGTAGGGTATAGAGTGTATGGTATAGAGTGTATGGTATAGATTGTAGGGTATAGAGTGTAGAGTATAGAGTGTAGAGTGTAGGGTATAGATTGTAGGGTATAGAGTGTAGAGTGTAGGGTATAGAGTGTAGAGTGTAGGGTATAGATTGTAGGGTATAGAGTGTAGAGTGTAGGGTATAGAGAGTAGGGTATAGAGTGTAGGGTGTAGAGTGTAGGGTATAGAGTATAGAGTGTAGGGTATAGAGTGTAGGGTATAGAGTGTAGGGTATAGAGTTTAGAGTGTAGGGTATAGAGTGTAGGGTATAGAGTGTAGGGTATAGAGTGTAGAGTGTAGGGTATAGAGTGTAGGGTATAGAGTGTAGGGTATAGATTGTAGAATGTAGGGATTAGAGTGTAGGTGATAGAGTGTAGGGTATAGATTGTAGAGTGTGGGGTATAGAGTGTAGGGTATAGAGTATAGAATGTAGGGTATAGAGTGTAGGGTATAGAGTGTATGGAATAGAGTGTAGAGTGTAGAGTGTAGGGCATAGAGTATATGGTATAGAGTGTAGGGTATAGAGTGTAGAGTGTAGCGTGTAGGGTACAGAGTGTAGAGTGTAGGGTATAGAGTGTATGGTATAGAGTGTAGAGTGTAGGGTATAGAGTGTAGGGTATAGAGTGTAGGGTATTGAGTGTAAGGTATAGAGTGTAGGGTATAGAGTGTAAAGTGTAGGGTATAGAGTGTAGAGTGTAGGGTATAGAGTGTAGGGTATAGAGTGTAGGGTATAGAGTGTATGGTATAGAGTGTATGGTATATAGTGTAGGGTATAGAGTGTTTGGTATAGAGTGTAGGGAATAGAGTGTAGAGTGTAGGGTATATATTGTAGAGTGTAGAGTGTAGGGTATAGAGTGTAGGGCATAGTGTTTATGGAATAGAGTGTATGGTATAGAGTGTAGGATATAGAGTGTACGGTATAGAGTGTAGAGTGTAAGGTATAGAGTGTAGGGTAAAGAGTGTAGGGTATAGAGTGTATGGTATAGAGTGTATGGTATAGATTGTAGGGTATAGAGTGTAGGGTATAGAGTGTAGAGTGTAGGGTATAGATTGTAGAGTGTAGGGTATAGAGTGTAGGGTATAGAGTGTAGAGTGTAGGGTATAGAGTGTAGGGTATAGAGTGTAGGGTATAGAGTGTAGAGTGTAGGGTATAGAGTGTAGGGTATAGAGTATAGAGTGTAGGGTATAGAGTGTAGGATATATAGTGTAGGGTATAGAGTGTAGGGTATATAGTGTAGATTGTAGGGTGTAGAGTGTAGGGTATAGAGTGTAGGGTATAGAGTGTATGGTATAGAGTGTAGACTGTAGGGTATAGAGTGTAGAGTGTAGGGTATAGAGTGTAGGGTATAGAGAGTAGGGTATAGAGTGTATGGTATAGAGTGTATGGTATATAGTGTAGGGTATAGAGTGTTTGGTATAGAGTGTAGGGTATAGAGTGTAGAGTGTAGGGTATAGATTGTAGAGTGTAGAGTGTAGGGTATAGAGTGTAGGGTATAGAGTGTAATGTATAGAGTGTAGAGTGTAGGGTATAGAGTGTAGGGTATAGATTGTAGGGTATAGAGTGTATGGTATAGAGTGTAAGGTATAGATTGTAGGGTATAGAGTGTATGGTATAGACTGTAGAGTGTAGGGTATAGAGTGTAGAGTGTAGGGTATAGAGTGTAGGGTATAGTGTGTAGAGTGTAGGGTATAGAGTGTAGGGTATAGACTGTAGGGTATAGAGTGTAGAGTGTAGGGTATAGAGTGTAGGGTATAGAGTATAGAGTGTAGGGTATAGAGTGTAGGGTATAGAGTGTAGGGTATAGAGTGTAGGGTATAGAGTGTAGAGTGTAGGGTATAGAGTGTAGGGTACAGAGTGTAGGGTATAGAGTGTATGGTATAGATTGTATGGTATAGAGTGTAGGGTATAGAGTGTAGAGTGTAGGGTATAGATTGTAGAGTGTAGGGTATAGAGTGTAGGGTATAGAGTGTAGGGTATAGAGTGTAGAGTGTAGGGTATAGAGTGTAGGGTATAGAGTATAGAGTGTAGGGTATAGAGTGTAGGGTATAGATTGTAGGGTATAGAGTGTAGAGTGTAGGGTATAGAGTGTAGAGTGTAGGGTATAGATTGTAGGGTATAGAGTGTAGAGTGTAGGGTATAGAGAGTAGGGTATAGAGTGTAGGGTGTAGAGTGTAGGGTATAGAGTATAGAGTGTAGGGTATAGAGTGTAGGGTATAGAGTGTAGGGTATAGAGTTTAGAGTGTAGGGTATAGAGTGTAGGGTATAGAGTGTAGGGTATAGAGTGTAGAGTGTAGGGTATAGAGTGTAGGGTATAGAGTGTAGGGTATAGATTGTAGAATGTAGGGATTAGAGTGTAGGTTATAGAGTGTAGGGTATAGAGTGTAGAGTGTGGGGTATAGAGTGTAGGGTATAGAGTATAGAATGTAGGGTATAGAGTGTAGGGTATAGAGTGTATGGAATAGAGTGTAGAGTGTAGAGTGTAGGGCATAGAGTATATGGTATAGAGTGTAGGGTATAGAGTGTAGAGTGTAGCGTGTAGGGTACAGAGTGTAGAGTGTAGGGTATAGAGTGTATGGTATAGAGTGTAGAGTGTAGGGTATAGAGTGTAGGGTATAGAGTGTAGGGTATTGAGTGTAAGGTATAGAGTGTAGGGTATAGAGTGTATGGTATAGACTGTAGAGTGTAGGGTATAGAGTGTAGAGTGTAGGGTATAGAGTGTAGGGTATAGTGTGTAGAGTGTAGGGTATAGAGTGTAGGGTATAGACTGTAGGGTATAGAGTGTAGAGTGTAGGGTATAGAGTGTAGGGTATAGAGTATAGAGTGTAGGGTATAGAGTGTAGGGTATAGAGTGTAGGGTATAGATTGTAGGGTATAGAGTGTAGGGTATAGAGTGTAGAGTGTAGGGTATAGAGTGTAGGGTACAGAGTGTAGGGTATAGAGTGTAGAGTGTAGGGTATAGAGTGTAGGGTATAGAGTGTAGGGTATAGATTGTAGAGTGTAGGGATTAGAGTGTAGGGTATAGAGTGTAGGGTATAGAGTGTAGAGTGTAGGGTATGGAGTGTAGGGTATAGAGTTGAGTGTAGGGTATAGAGTGTAGGGTATAGAGTGTATGGAATAGATTGTAGAGTGTAGGGTATAGAGTGTATGGTATAGAGTGTAGGGTATAGAGTGTAGGGTATAGAGTGTATGGTATGGAGTGTATGGTATAGATTGTAGGGTATAGAGTGTAGGGTATAGATTGTAGAATGTAGGGTTTAGTGTGTAGGGTATAGAGTGTAGAGTGTAGGGTATAGAGTGTAGGGTATAGAGTGTAGGGTATAGAGTGTAGAGTGTAGGGTATAGAGTGTAGGGTTTAGATTGTAGAGTGTAGGGATTAGAGTGTAGGCTATAGAGTGTAGGGTATAGAGTGTAGAGTGTAGGGTATGGAGTGTAGGGTTCAGGGTATGGAGTGTAGGGTATAGAGTTGAGTGTAGGGTATATAGTGTAGGGTATAGAGTGTATGGAATAGAATGTAGAGTGTAGGGTATAGAGTGTATGGTATAGAGTGTAGGGTATAGAGTGTAGGGTATAGAGTGTATGGTATAGAGTGTATGGTATAGATTGTAGGGTATAGAGTGTAGAGTGTAGGGTATAGAGTGTAGAGTGTAGGGTATAGATTGTAGGGTATAGAGTGTAGAGTGTAGGGTATAGAGTGTAGAGTGTAGGGTATAGATTGTAGGGTATAGAGTGTAGAGTGTAGGGTATAGAGAGTAGGGTATAGAGTGTAGGGTGTAGAGTGTAGGGTATAGAGTATAGAGTGTAGGGTATAGAGTGTAGGGTATAGAGTGTAGGGTATAGAGTTTAGAGTGTAGGGTATAGAGTGTAGGGTATAGAGTGTAGGGTATAGAGTGTAGAGTGTAGGGTATAGAGTGTAGGGTATAGAGTGTAGGGTATAGATTGTAGAATGTAGGGATTAGAGTGTAGGTGATAGAGTGTAGGGTATAGAGTGTAGAGTGTGGGGTATAGAGTGTAGGGTATAGAGTATAGAATGTAGGGTATAGAGTGTAGGGTATAGAGTGTATGGAATAGAGTGTAGAGTGTAGAGTGTAGGGCATAGAGTATATGGTATAGAGTGTAGGGTATAGAGTGTAGAGTGTAGCGTGTAGGGTACAGAGTGTAGAGTGTAGGGTATAGAGTGTATGGTATAGAGTGTAGAGTGTAGGGTATAGAGTGTAGGGTATAGAGTGTAGGGTATTGAGTGTAAGGTATAGAGTGTAGGGTATAGAGTGTAAAGTGTAGGGTATAGAGTGTAGAGTGTAGGGTATAGAGTGTAGGGTATAGAGTGTAGGGTATAGAGTGTATGGTATAGAGTGTATGGTATATAGTGTAGGGTATAGAGTGTTTGGTATAGAGTGTAGGGAATAGAGTGTAGAGTGTAGGGTATATATTGTAGAGTGTAGAGTGTAGGGTATAGAGTGTAGGGCATAGTGTTTATGGAATAGAGTGTATGGTATAGAGTGTAGGATATAGAGTGTACGGTATAGAGTGTAGAGTGTAAGGTATAGAGTGTAGGGTAAAGAGTGTAGGGTATAGAGTGTATGGTATAGAGTGTATGGTATAGATTGTAGGGTATAGAGTGTAGGGTATAGAGTGTAGAGTGTAGGGTATAGATTGTAGAGTGTAGGGTATAGAGTGTAGGGTATAGAGTGTAGAGTGTAGGGTATAGAGTGTAGGGTATAGAGTGTAGGGTATAGAGTGTAGAGTGTAGGGTATAGAGTGTAGGGTATAGAGTATAGAGTGTAGGGTATAGAGTGTAGGGTATATAGTGTAGGGTATAGAGTGTAGGGTATATAGTGTAGATTGTAGGGTGTAGAGTGTAGGGTATAGAGTGTAGGGTATAGAGTGTATGGTATAGAGTGTAGACTGTAGGGTATAGAGTGTAGAGTGTAGGGTATAGAGTGTAGGGTATAGAGAGTAGGGTATAGAGTGTATGGTATAGAGTGTATGGTATATAGTGTAGGGTATAGAGTGTTTGGTATAGAGTGTAGGGTATAGAGTGTAGAGTGTAGGGTATAGATTGTAGAGTGTAGAGTGTAGGGTATAGAGTGTAGGGTATAGAGTGTAATGTATAGAGTGTAGAGTGTAGGGTATAGAGTGTAGGGTATAGATTGTAGGGTATAGAGTGTATGGTATAGAGTGTAAGGTATAGATTGTAGGGTATAGAGTGTATGGTATAGACTGTAGAGTGTAGGGTATAGAGTGTAGAGTGTAGGGTATAGAGTGTAGGGTATAGTGTGTAGAGTGTAGGGTATAGAGTGTAGGGTATAGACTGTAGGGTATAGAGTGTAGAGTGTAGGGTATAGAGTGTAGGGTATAGAGTATAGAGTGTAGGGTATAGAGTGTAGGGTATAGAGTGTAGGGTATAGAGTGTAGGGTATAGAGTGTAGAGTGTAGGGTATAGAGTGTAGGGTACAGAGTGTAGGGTATAGAGTGTAGAGTGTAGGGTATAGAGTGTAGGGTATAGAGTGTAGGGTATAGATTGTAGAGTGTAGGGATTAGAGTGTAGGGTATAGAGTGTAGGGTATAGAGTGTAGAGTGTAGGGTATGGAGTGTAGGGTATAGAGTTGAGTGTAGGGTATAGAGTGTAGGGTATAGAGTGTATGGAATAGATTGTAGAGTGTAGGGTATAGAGTGTATGGTATAGAGTGTAGGGTATAGAGTGTAGGGTATAGAGTGTATGGTATGGAGTGTATGGTATAGATTGTAGGGTATAGAGTGTAGGGTATAGAGTGTAGAGTGTAGGGTATAGAGTCTAGGGTATAGAGTGTAGGGTATAGAGTGTAGAGTGTAGGGTATAGAGTGTAGGGTTTAGATTGTAGAGTGTAGGGATTAGAGTGTAGGCTATAGAGTGTAGGGTATAGAGTGTAGAGTGTAGGGTATGGAGTGTAGGGTATAGGGTATGGAGTGTAGGGTATAGAGTTGAGTGTAGGGTATATAGTGTAGGGTATAGAGTGTAGGGTATAGAGTGTAGAGTGTAGGGTATAGAGTGTAGGGTATAGAGTGTAGGGTATAGATTGTAGAATGTAGGGATTAGCGTGTAGGTTATAGAGTGTAGGGTATAGAGTGTAGAGTGTAGGGTATAGAGTGTAGGGTATAGAGTATAGAGTGTAGGGTATAGAGTGTAGGGTATAGAGTGTATGGAATAGAGTGTAGAGTGTAGAGTGTAGGGCATAGAGTATATGGTATAGAGTGTAGGGTATAGAGTGTAGAGTGTAGGGTATAGAGTGTATGGTATAGAGTGTAGAGTGTAGGGTATAGAGTGTAGGGTATAGAGTGTAGGGTATTGAGTGTAAGGTATAGAGTGTAGGGTATAGAGTGTAGAGTGTAGGGTATAGAGTGTAGGGTATAGAGTGTAGGGTATAGAGTGTAGGGTATAGAGTGTATGGTATAGAGTGTATGGTATATAGTGTAGGGTATAGAGTGTTTGGTATAGAGTGTAGGGAATAGAGTGTAGAGTGTAGGGTATATATTGTAGAGTGTAGAGTGTAGGGTATAGAGTGTAGGGCATAGTGTTTATGGAATAGAGTGTATGGTATAGAGTGTAGGATATAGAGTGTACGGTATAGAGTGTAGAGTGTAAGGTATAGAGTGTAGGGTATAGAGTGTAGGGTATAGAGTGTAGGGTATAGAGTGTAGAGTGTAGGGTATAGAGTGTAGAGTGTAGGGTATAGAGTGTAGGGTATAGAGTGTAGAGTGTAGGGTATAGAGTGTAGGGTATAGAGTGTAGGGTATAGAGTGTAGGGTATAGAGTGTAGGGTATAGAGTATAGAGTGTAGGGTATAGAGTGTAGGGTATATAGTGTAGGGTATAGAGTGTAGGGTATATAGTGTAGAGTGTAGGGTATAGAGTGTAGGGTATAGAGTGTAGGGTATAGAGTGTATGGTATAGAGTGTAGACTGTAGGGTATAGAGTGTAGAGTGTAGGGTATAGAGTGTAGGGTATAGAGAGTAGGGTATAGAGTGTATGGTATATAGTGTAGGGTATAGAGTGTTTGGTATAGAGTGTAGGGTATAGAGTGTAGAGTGTAGGGTATAGATTGTAGAGTGTAGAGTGTAGGTTATAGAGTGTAGGGCATAGAGTTTATGGAATATAGTGTATGGTATAGAGTGTAGGGTATAGAGTGTAGGGTATAGAGTGTAATGTATGGAGTGTAGAGTGTAGGGTATAGAGTGTAGGGTATAGAGTGTAGGGTATAGAGTGCATGGTATAGAGTGTAAGGTATAGATTGTAGGGTATAGAGTGTATGGTATAGAGTGTAGAGTGTAGGGTATAGAGTGTAGGGTATAGAGTGTAGGGTATAGTGTGTAGAGTGTAGGGTATAGAGTGTAGGGTATAGACTGTAGGGTATAGAGTGTAGGGTATAGAGTATAGAGTGTAGGGTATAGAGTGTAGGATATAGAGTGTATGGAATAGAGTGTAGAGTGTAGAGTGTAGGGCATAGAGTGTATGGTATAGAGTGTAGGGTATAGAGTGTAGAGTGTAGCGTGTAGGGTACAGAGTGTAGAGTGTAGGGTATAGAGTGTATGGTATAGAGTGTAGAGTGTAGGGTATAGAGTGTAGGGTATAGAGTGTAGGGTATTGAGTGTAAGGTATAGAGTGTAGGGTATAGAGTGTAGAGTGTAGAGTGTAGGGTATAGAGTGTAGAGTGTAGGGAATAGAGTGTAGGGTATAGAGTGTATGGTACAGAGTGTATGGTATATAGTGTAGGGTATAGAGTGTTTGGTATAGAGTGTAGGGTATAGAGCGTAGAGTGTAGGGTATATATTGTAGAGTGTAGAGTGTAGGGTATAGAGTGTAGGGCATAGTGTTTATGGAATCGAGTGTATGGTATAGAGTGTAGGATATAGAGTGTAGGGTATAGAATGTAGAGTGTAGAGTATAGAGTGTAGGGTATAGAGTGTAGGGTATAGAGTGTATGGTATAGAGTGTATGGTATAGATTGTAGGGTAAAGAGTGTAGGGTATATAGTGTAGAGTGCAGGGTATAGAGTGTAGAGTGTAGGGTATAGAGTGTAGGGTATAGAGTGTAGAGTGTAGGGTATAGAGTGTAGGGTATAGAGTGTAGGGTATAGAGTGTAGAGTGTAGGGTATAGAGTGTAGGGTATAGAGTATAGAGTGTAGGGTATATAGTGTAGGGTATAGAGTGTAGGGTATATAGTGTAGAGTGTAGGGTATAGAGTGTAGGGTATAGAGTGTAGGGTATAGAGTGTATGGTATAGAGTGTAGAGTGTAGGGTATAGAGTGTGGGGTATTGAGTGTAGGGTATAGAGTGTAGGGTATAGAGTGTAGGGTATAGAGTGTATGGTATAGAGTGTATGGTATATAGTGTAGGGTATAGAGTGTTTGGTATAGAGTGTAGGGTATATAGTGTAGGGTATAGATTGTAGAGTGTAGAGTGTAGGGTATAGAGTGTAGAGTGTAGGGTATAGAGTGTAGGGTATAGAGTGTATGGTATAGAGTGTATGGTATATAGTGTAGGGTATAGAGTGTTTGGTATAGAGTGTAGGGTATAGAGTGTAGAGTGTAGGGTATATATTGTAGAGTGTAGAGTGTAGGGTATAGAGTGTAGGGCATAGTGTTTATGGAATAGAGTGTATAGTATAGAGTGTAGGATATAGAGTTTAGGGTATAGAGTGTAAAGT
This sequence comes from Ranitomeya imitator, assembly GCF_032444005.1. NCBI lineage: Eukaryota > Metazoa > Chordata > Amphibia > Anura > Dendrobatidae > Ranitomeya > Ranitomeya imitator. The sequence goes on along the minus strand of NC_091283.1, from coordinate 676,102,472 downwards.
GTAGGGTATAGAGTGTAGGGTATAGGGTGTAGGGTATAGAGTGTAGGGTATAGAGTGTATGGTATAGATTGTAGGGTGTAGAGTGTAGGGTATAGAGTGTAGAGTGTAGGGTATAGAGTGTAGAGTGTAGGGTATAGAGTGTAGGGTAAAGAGTGTAGAGTGTAGGGTATAGAGTGTAGGGTATAGAGTGTAGGGTATAGAGTGTAGAGTGTAGGGTATAGAGTGTAGGGTATAGAGTATAGAGTGTAGGGTATAGAGTGTAGGGTATAGAGTGTAATGTATAGAGTGTAGAGTGTAGGGTATAGAGTGTAGGGTATAGATTGTAGGGTATAGAGTGTATGGTATAGAGTGTAAGGTATAGATTGTAGAGTATAGAGTGTATGGTATAGACTGTAGAGTGTAGGGTATAGAGTGTAGAGTGTAGGGTATAGAGTGTAGGGTATAGTGTGTAGAGTGTAGGGTATAGAGTGTAGGGTATAGACTGTAGGGTATAGAGTGTAGAGTGTAGGGTATAGAGTGTAGGGTATAGAGTATAGAGTGTAGGGTATAGAGTGTAGGGTATAGAGTGTAGGGTATAGAGTGTAGGGTATAGAGTGTAGAGTGTAGGGTATAGAGTGTAGGGTACAGAGTGTAGGGTATAGAGTGTAGAGTGTAGGATATAGAGTGTAGGGTATAGAGTGTAGGGTATAGATTGTAGAGTGTAGGGATTAGAGTGTAGGGTATAGAGTGTAGGGTATAGAGTGTAGAGTGTAGGGTATGGAGTGTAGGGTATAGAGTTGAGTGTAGGGTATAGAGTGTAGGGTATAGAGTGTATGGAATAGATTGTAGAGTGTAGGGTTTAGAGTGTATGGTATAGAGTGTAGGGTATAGAGTGTAGGGTATAGAGTGTATGGTATGGAGTGTATGGTATAGATTGTAGGGTATAGAGTGTAGGGTATAGATTGTAGAATGTAGGGTTTAGAGTGTAGGGTATAGAGTGTAGAGTGTAGGGTATAGAGGGTAGGGTATAGAGTGTAGGGTATAGAGTGTAGAGTGTAGGGTATAGAGTGTAGTGTTTAGATTGTAGAGTGTAGGGATTAGAGTGTAGGGTATAGAGTGTAGGGTATAGAGTGTAGAGTGTAGGGTATGGAGTGTAGGGTATAGGGTATGGAGTGTAGGGTATAGAGTTGAGTGTAGGGTATATAGTGTAGGGTATAGAGTGTATGGAATAGAGTGTAGAGTGTGGGGTATAGAGTGTATGGTATAGAGTGTAGGGTATAGAGTGTAGGGTATAGAGTGTATGGTATAGAGTGTATGGTATAGATTGTAGGGTATAGAGTGTAGAGTGTAGGGTATAGAGTGTAGAGTGTAGGGTATAGAGTGTAGGGTATAGAGTGTAGAGTGTAGGGTATAGAGAGTAGGGTATAGAGTGTAGGGTATAGAGTGTAGGGTATAGAGTAAAGAGTGTAGGGTATAGAGTGTAGGGTATAGAGTGTAGGGTATAGAGTTTAGAGTGTAGGGTATAGAGTGTAGGGTATAGAGTGTAGGGTATAGAGTGTAGAGTGTAGGGTATAGAGTGTAGGGTATAGAGTGTAGGGTATAGATTGTAGAATGTAGGGATTAGAGTGTAGGTTATAGAGTGTAGGGTATAGAGTGTAGAGTGTAGGGTATAGAGTGTAGTGTATAGAGTATAGAGTGTAGGGTATAGAGTGTAGGGTATAGAGTGTATGGAATAGAGTGTAGAGTGTAGAGTGTAGGGCATAGAGTATATGGTATAGAGTGTAGGGTATAGAGTGTAGAGTGTAGCGTGTAGGGTACAGAGTGTAGAGTGTAGGGTATAGAGTGTATGGTATAGAGTGTAGAGTGTAGGGTATAGAGTGTAGGGTATAGAGTGTAGGGTATTGAGTGTAAGGTATAGAGTGTAGGGTATAGAGTGTAGAGTGTAGGGTATAGAGTGTAGAGTGTAGGGTATAGAGTGTAGGGTATAGAGTGTAGGGTATAGAGTGTATGGTATAGAGTGTATGGTATATAGTGTAGGGTATAGAGTGTTTGGTATAGAGTGTAGGGAATAGAGTGTAGAGTGTAGGGTATATATTGTAGAGTGTAGAGTGTAGGGTATAGAGTGTAGGGCATAGTGTTTATGGAATAGAGTGTATGGTATAGAGTGTAGGATATAGAGTGTACGGTATAGAGTGTAGAGTGTAGGGTATAGAGTGTAGGGTATAGAGTGTAGGGTATAGAGTGTATGGTATAGAGTGGATGGTATAGATTGTAGGGTATAGAGTGTAGGGTATAGAGTGTAGGGTACAGAGTGTAGGGTATAGAGTGGATTGTGTAGGATATAGAGTGTAGGGTATAGAGTGTAGGGTATAGATTGTAGAGTGTAGGGATTAGAGTGTAGGGTATAGAGTGTAGGGTATAGAGTGTAGGGTATAGAGTGTAGAGTCTAGGGTATAGAGTGTAGGGTACAGAGTGTAGGGTATAGAGTGTAGAGTGTAGGATATAGAGTGTAGGGTATAGAGTGTAGGGTATAGATTGTAGAGTGTAGGGATTAGAGTGTAGGGTATAGAGTGTAGGGTATAGAGTGTAGAGTGTAAGGTATGGAGTGTAGGGTATAGAGTTGAGTGTACGGTATAGAGTGTAGGGTATAGAGTGTATGGAATAGATTGTAGAGTGTAGGGTATAGAGTGTATGGTATAGAGTGTAGGGTATAGAGTGTAGGGTATAGAGTGTATGGTATGGAGTGTATGGTATAGATTGTAGGGTATAGAGTGTAGGGTATAGATTGTAGAATGTAGGGTTTAGAGTGTAGGGTATAGAGTGTAGAGTGTAGGGTATAGAGTGTAGGGTATAGAGTGTAGGGTATAGAGTGTAGAGTGTAGGGTATAGAGTGTAGGGTTTAGATTGTAGAGTGTAGGGATTAGAGTGTAGGGTATAGAGTGTAGGGTATAGAGTGTAGAGTGTAGGGTATGGAGTGTAGGGTATAGGGTATGGAGTGTAGGGTATAGAGTTGAGTGTAGGGTATATAGTGTGAGGTATAGAGTGTATGGAATAGAGTGTAGAGTGTAGGGTATAGAGTGTATGGTATAGAGTGTAGGGTATAGAGTGTAGGGTATAGAGTGTATGGTATAGAGTGTATGGTCTAGATTGTAGGCTATAGAGTGTAGAGTGTAGGGTATAGAGTGTAGAGTGTAGGGTATAGAGTGTAGGGTGTAGAGTGTAGGGTATAGAGAGTAGGGTATAGAGTGTAGGGTATAGAGTGTAGGGTATAGAGTATAGAGTGTAGGGTATAGAGTGTAGGGTATAGAGTGTAGGGTATAGAGTTTAGAGTGTAGTTTATAGAGTGTAGGGTATAGAGTGTAGGGTATAGAGTGTAGATTGTAGGGTATAGAGTGTAGGTTATAGAGTGTAGGGTATAGATTGTAGAATGTAGGGATTAGAGTGTAGGTTATAGAGTGTAGGGTATAGAGTGTAGAGTGTAGGGTATAGAGTGTAGGGTATAGAGTATAGAGTGTAGGGTATAGAGTGTAGGGTATAGAGTGTATGGAATAGAGTGTAGAGTGTAGAGTGTAGGGCATAGAGTATATGGTATAGAGTGTAGGGTATAGAGTGTAGAGTGTAGCGTGTAGGGTACAGAGTGTAAAGTGTAGGGTATAGAGTGTATGGTATAGAGTGTAGAGTGTAGGGTATAGAGTGGATACAAGGAATTCTTGGTCCATGCCCAGAAAAATAAAAACATCAAACAGGGCCGGGGCTCAGGAGGAGTAGCGATCTGGTATAAAGAGGAGCTCCACCAGTACATCAAACCGGTGAAGAAAGGAGGCAGCCACATATGGATCAGAATCAGCAGCTCCATCCTCACCTGTCAGTCTGATGTCCACCTCTGTGCCACCTATATACCACCGCCAGAGTCCCCCTACTTCAATCCAGACTGCTTCGAAATCTTACAAAGAGAAGCCGCCCATTATCAGGCCCTGGGCAAAGTTCTCATCTTTGGAGACCTCAATGCAAGAACAGGGAGAGAGAGAGACTTCCTGACCACGGATGGAAACATCTACATACTTGGAGCAGAGAATGACGGCCAAGACCCTGTACACACTGAGAGAAACAGCTATGACAGTACAGTCAACAAAAGTGGCAGAAAGCTCCTGAACGTATGTAAAAGTTTAGGACTTCATATCCTTAATGGACGATGCAAGGGTGACTCCTTAGGAAGGTATACACTAAACTCCCATGTAGGGAGGAGTGTAGTTGATTACGCCATTACAGACATGAACCTGGCAGATGTCAGCGCCTTCATAGTCACCCCACAAACGCACCTGTCAGACCACAGCCAACTTCTTCTGTACATGAAATCTACAGAGAAACCATCCACTCAGAAGCCACAGCAGAGCGGCCTCTTCACCCGGCCTCCATCCTATAGATGGTCCAAAATATCGGCACTAAGATATAAAGAAGCTTCCAGAAGACCTGAAATACAGCGGATGCTCCACCACTTCTACAACCTTGAGTACATGCCAAACCCAGAGGGAGTGAACCAAGCAGCAAAGGACCTCAACAATATATTCTACGCAATGGCCAGACTGTCCGACCTTAAAAAAGTCGACTACAAGAGACCAAAAGAAACACAGGTCAATGGCTGGTTTGACAGAGAATGTAAAGCTGTACGGAAGACCCTGAGAACAGCCTCCAACAAGAAACACAGAGACCCCAACCACCTGGGTCTGAGGGAAGCCTATGACTCCATACAAAAGCAGTACAAAACCATCCTCAGGAGGAAGAAGCAGAGTTACATCTCTACGAAGCTCAATCAACTCCAAGACGCCCTCCAAGACCACTCCTTCTGGGAACTATGGAACCACATGGACACCAAAGACAAGAAAAACAACAACCATATCCAAAATGGCAACCTCTGGCTCCAATACTTCAGAGACCTCTATAAAGACATTCCAAAGGAAGGACTAAGCCAAGAACAGGAAAACATAATGGCGAAACTAAAAGCAATGGAGGAAAAAATCAAAAACTTCCAAAACCCGGTGGATACACCTATAACACTACAGGAAGTAACCGAGAGACTCTCCTCCATAAGAAGTAGAAAAGCCGGTGGCCTAGATGGAATCCTACCAGAAATGCTGAAGTACAGCCCACCAGAAATACAGGCTGCAATGGTTAAACTCTTCAATATTGTACTGAGTGCCGGCTACTTCCCTCGTACCTGGAACCAAGGCCTCATCACACCCATCCACAAGAGTGGGGACAGGTATGACCCAGCCAACTACAGAGGCATATGCGTCAGCAGCAACCTGGGAAAACTGTTCAACAGTATCCTGAACAAGAGGATCCTCACCTTCCTCACCGAGCACAACGTCCTCAACAAGAGCCAAGCAGGGTTCATGCCGAACCACCGCACCACTGACCACATCTATACTCTGCACAGCCTCATTCAGAGACACGTCTACAATACAAAGAATGGGAAGATATACGCCTGCTTTGTGGACTTTAAAAAGGCCTTTGATTCAGTGTGGCACCCGGGCTTATTCCTGAAACTGCTGGAGAGTGGAATAGGAGGAAAGACCTACGATGTCATCAAAAGCTCCTACACCGAGAACCGCTGCAGCGTGAGTGTGAGCGGCAAAAGAACGGCTTTTTTCCAGCAGAGCCGCGGAGTAAGACAAGGCTGCAGCCTAAGCCCAACGCTCTTCAACATCTACATCAACGAGCTGGCTACCGCCCTGGAATCCTCCTCAGCACCAGGACTCACCCTCCACGACGCTCAGGTGAAATTCCTGCTGTATGCAGATGACCTGCTGCTGCTGTCACCAACCGAGAAAGGCCTCCAGGACAACCTGAAAATCCTAGAGAAATTCAGCTCCACCTGGGCCCTACCGGTCAACCTAAAGAAAACCAACACCATGGTGTTCCAGAGGAGAAAGAGAAGATCAGACCAACACCCATCATTTATCCTCAACAACTGCGACCTCACAGGAACGGACAAATATACCTACCTGGGCCTAGAGATTCACCGGTCAGGGAACTTCAAACAAGCCATAGAGACCCTGAAAGACAAGGCCTGCAAAACCTTCTATGCCATCCGAAGGACACTCTACCATCTGAAGCCACCAGTGAGGGTCTGGCTAAAAATCTTCGACTCCATCATCGCCCCAATCCTCCTGTATGGCAGCGAAGTCTGGGGTCCTCACACCTACCCAGACTGGTCAAAGTGGGACTCCAGTCCAACAGAAATATTCCACCTGGAATTCTGCAAGCACCTTCTCCAGGTCCATCGGAGCACCTCCAACAGTGCTTGTCGGGCCGAGCTGGGCAGATTCCCTCTACACCTGACAGTTCTAAAGAGGGCGCTGTCATTCCGGGCTCACCTGCATAGGAGCAATCCAAGCTCCCATCACCATAAAGCCCTGATACATGAAGGTGAAACAGAAAAACCAGAACCCCCGGAACAGCCCAGCCAAACCCAACCGGAGCAGAACACCAATCACAACAACCTGACAAAAGCCGGAATTAGGAAGTTGGCAGATGAAGGCCAGGAGAGGTATGTCAGTGACTGGAAGAATGATATCATCAGCTCACAGAAACTGACCATGTACCGGAGCCTACAGAGAGACTACAGACTGGCCCCATATCTGGAGAAACTCCCGGACCCCAGAGACCGCCAGATCCTGAGCCGATATAGACTCAGCGCCCACAGTCTGGCCATCGAATGTGGCCGACACAGGCAGAGCTACAAGCCCAGGGAGGAAAGACTGTGCCAACACTGTGATCAGGAGGCCATAGAGGACGAAACCCACTTCCTGCTACACTGCTCCAAATACTCAGCAGTGAGGGACACTCACTTCAGGAGACTCTCACATCTCTTCCCAGACTTCATCACCATGAAGGAGGAAGAGAAAACATATATCTTGCTGGGAGAAGAAGAGAGAGCGGTGGAGATAGCAGCGCGGTATGTGAGCGAATGCCATAGACTGCGAGAAAGAGAACTATGATGCCATGGACTATAGCCCCCAACCTGGACCTGCCCCATCCACCTACCCTATGCCATGGACTATAGCCCCCACAATGGACCTGCCCCATCCACCTCCCCTATGCCATGGACTATAGCCCCCAACCTGAACCTGCCCCATCCACCTCCCCTATGCCATGGACTATAGCCCCCAACCTGGATCTGCCCCATCCACCTCCCCTATGCCATGGACTATAGCCCCCAACCTGGATCTGCCCCATCCACCTCCCCCCACAGCTCCTACCCAACATCCCCTCAGTCCCTATCCCTATTGCCTCTATACACTTGCTTTGGCAAAACTGATGTGTATTTGGTCCTGCCAATAAAGCTTCTTTGAATCTTGAATCTTGAATCTTGAGTGTAGGGTATAGAGTGTAGGGTATTGAGTGTAAGGTACAGAGTGTAGGGTATAGAGTGTAGAGTGTAGGGTATAGAGTGTAGAGTGTAGGGTATAGAGTGTAGGGTATAGAGTGTAGGGTATAGAGTGTATGGTATAGAGTGTATGGTATATAGTGTAGGGTATAGAGTGTTTGGTATAGAGTGTAGGGAATAGAGTGTAGAGTGTAGGGTATATATTGTAGAGTGTAGAGTGTAGGGTATAGAGTGTAGGGCATAGTGTTTATGGAATAGAGTGTATGGTATAGAGTGTAGGATATAGAGTGTACGGTATAGAGTGTAGAGTGTAGAGTATAGAGTGTAGGGTATAGAGTGTAGGGTATAGAGTGTATGGTATAGAGTGGATGGTATAGATTGTAGGGTATAGAGTGTAGGGTATAGAGTGTAGAGTGTAGGGTATAGAGTGTAGAGTGTAGGGTATAGAGTGTAGGGTATAGAGTGTAGGGTATAGAGTGTAGGGTATAGAGTGTAGGGTATAGAGTGTAGAGTGTAGGGTATAGAGTGTAGGGTATAGAGTATAGAGTGTAGGGTATAGAGTGTAGGGTATATAGTGTAGGGTATAGAGTGTAGGGTATATAGTGTAGAGTGTAGGGTATAGAGTGTAGGGTATAGAGTGTAGGGTATAGAGTGTATGGTATAGAGTGTAGACTGTAGGGTATATAGTGTAGAGTGTAGGGTATAGAGTGTAGGGTATAGAGAGTAGGGTATAGAGTGTATGGTATAGAGTGTATGGTATATAGTGTAGGGTATAGAGTGTTTGGTATAGAGTGTAGGGTATAGAGTGTAGAGTGTAGGGTATAGATTGTAGAGTGTAGAGTGTAGGTTATAGAGTGTAGGGCATAGAGTTTATGGAATATAGTGTATGGTATAGAGTGTAGGGTATAGAGTGTAGGGTATAGAGTGTAATGTATGGAGTGTAGAGTGTAGTGTATAGAGTGTAGGGGAAAAAGAGTGTAGGGTATAGAGTGCATGGTATAGAGTGTAAGGTATAGATTGTAGGGTATAGAGTGTATGGTATAGAGTGTAGAGTGTAGGGTATAGAGTGTAGAGTGTAGGGTATAGAGTGTAGGGTATAGTGTGTAGAGTGTAGGGTATAGAGTGTAGGGTATAGACTGTAGGGTATATTGTGTAGGGTATAGAGTATAGAGTGTAGGGTATAGACTGTAGGGTATATTGTGTAGGGTACAGAGTGTAGAGTGTAGGGTATAGAGTGTATGGTATAGAGTGTAGAGTGTAGGGTATAGAGTGTAGGGTATAGAGTGTAGGGTATTGAGTGTAAGGTATAGAGTGTAGGGTATAGAGTGTAGAGTGTAGGGTATAGAGTGTAGAGTGTAGGGTATAGAGTGTAGGGTATAGAGTGTATGGTATAGAGTGTATGGTATATAGTGTAGGGTATAGAGTGTTTGGTATAGAGTGTAGGGTATAGAGTGTAGAGTGTAGGGTATATATTGTAGAGTGTAGAGTGTAGGGTATAGAGTGTAGGGCATAGTGTTTATGGAATCGAGCGTATGGTATAGAGTGTAGGATATAGAGTGTAGGGTATAGAGTGTAGAGTGTAGGGTATAGAGTGTAGGGTATAGAGTGTAGGGTATAGAGAGTAGGGTATAGAGTGTATGGTATAGAGTGTATGGTATATAGTGTAGGGTATAGAGTGTTTGGTATAGAGTGTAGGGTATAGAGTGTAGAGTGTAGGGTATAGATTGTAGAGTGTAGAGTGTAGGTTATAGAGTGTAGGGCATAGAGTTTATGGAATATAGTGTATGGTATAGAGTGTAGGGTATAGAGTGTAGGGTATAGAGTGTAATGTATGGAGTGTAGAGTGTAGTGTATAGAGTGTAGGGGAAAAAGAGTGTAGGGTATAGAGTGCATGGTATAGAGTGTAAGGTATAGATTGTAGGGTATAGAGTGTATGGTATAGAGTGTAGAGTGTAGGGTATAGAGTGTAGAGTGTAGGGTATAGAGTGTAGGGTATAGTGTGTAGAGTGTAGGGTATAGAGTGTAGGGTATAGACTGTAGGGTATATTGTGTAGGGTATAGAGTATAGAGTGTAGGGTATAGACTGTAGGGTATATTGTGTAGGGTACAGAGTGTAGAGTGTAGGGTATAGAGTGTATGGTATAGAGTGTAGAGTGTAGGGTATAGAGTGTAGGGTATAGAGTGTAGGGTATTGAGTGTAAGGTATAGAGTGTAGGGTATAGAGTGTAGAGTGTAGGGTATAGAGTGTAGAGTGTAGGGTATAGAGTGTAGGGTATAGAGTGTATGGTATAGAGTGTATGGTATATAGTGTAGGGTATAGAGTGTTTGGTATAGAGTGTAGGGTATAGAGTGTAGAGTGTAGGGTATATATTGTAGAGTGTAGAGTGTAGGGTATAGAGTGTAGGGCATAGTGTTTATGGAATCGAGCGTATGGTATAGAGTGTAGGATATAGAGTGTAGGGTATAGAGTGTAGAGTGTAGGGTATAGAGTGTAGGGTATAGAGTGTAGGGTACAGAGTGTATGGTATAGAGTGTATGGTATAGATTGTAGGGTAAAGAGTGTAGGGTATAGAGTGTAGAGTGTAGGGTATAGAGTGTATGGTATAGAGTGTATGGTATATAGTGTAGGGTATAGAGTGTTTGGTATAGAGTGTAGGGTATAGAGTGTAGAGTGTAGGGTATATATTGTAGAGTGTAGAGTGTAGGGTATAGAGTGTAGGGCATAGTGTTTATGGAATCGAGCGTATGGTATAGAGTGTAGGATATAGAGTGTAGGGTATAGAGTGTAGAGTGTAGGGTATAGAGTGTAGGGTATAGAGTGTAGGGTATAGAGAGTAGGGTATAGAGTGTATGGTATAGAGTGTATGGTATATAGTGTAGGGTATAGAGTGTTTGGTATAGAGTGTAGGGTATAGAGTGTAGAGTGTAGGGTATAGATTGTAGAGTGTAGAGTGTAGGTTATAGAGTGTAGGGCATAGAGTTTATGGAATATAGTGTATGGTATAGAGTGTAGGGTATAGAGTGTAGGGTATAGAGTGTAATGTATGGAGTGTAGAGTGTAGTGTATAGAGTGTAGGGGAAAAAGAGTGTAGGGTATAGAGTGCATGGTATAGAGTGTAAGGTATAGATTGTAGGGTATAGAGTGTATGGTATAGAGTGTAGAGTGTAGGGTATAGAGTGTAGAGTGTAGGGTATAGAGTGTAGGGTATAGTGTGTAGAGTGTAGGGTATAGAGTGTAGGGTATAGACTGTAGGGTATATTGTGTAGGGTATAGAGTATAGAGTGTAGGGTATAGACTGTAGGGTATATTGTGTAGGGTACAGAGTGTAGAGTGTAGGGTATAGAGTGTATGGTATAGAGTGTAGAGTGTAGGGTATAGAGTGTAGGGTATAGAGTGTAGGGTATTGAGTGTAAGGTATAGAGTGTAGGGTATAGAGTGTAGAGTGTAGGGTATAGAGTGTAGAGTGTAGGGTATAGAGTGTAGGGTATAGAGTGTATGGTATAGAGTGTATGGTATATAGTGTAGGGTATAGAGTGTTTGGTATAGAGTGTAGGGTATAGAGTGTAGAGTGTAGGGTATATATTGTAGAGTGTAGAGTGTAGGGTATAGAGTGTAGGGCATAGTGTTTATGGAATCGAGCGTATGGTATAGAGTGTAGGATATAGAGTGTAGGGTATAGAGTGTAGAGTGTAGGGTATAGAGTGTAGGGTATAGAGTGTAGGGTACAGAGTGTATGGTATAGAGTGTATGGTATAGATTGTAGGGTAAAGAGTGTAGGGTATAGAGTGTAGAGTGTAGGGTATAGAGTGTAGAGTGTAGGGTATAGAGTGTAGGGTATAGAGTGTAGAGTGTAGGGTATAGAGTGTAGGGTATAGAGTGTAGGGTATAGAGTGTAGAGTGTAGGGTATAGAGTGTAGGGTATAGAGTATAGAGTGTAGGGTATATAGTGTAGGGTATAGAGTGTAGGGTATAGAGTGTATGGTATAGAGTGTAGAGTGTAGGGTATAGAGTGTGGGGTATTGAGTGTAGGGTATAGACTGTAGGGTATAGAGTGTAGAGTGTAGGGTATAGAGTGTAAAGTGTATGTTATAGAGTGTAGGGTATAGAGTGTAGGGTATAGAGTGTATGGTATAGAGTGTATGGTATATAGTGTAGGGTATAGAGTGTTTGGTATAGAGTGTAGGGTATAGAGTGTAGGGTATAGATTGTAGAGTGTAGAGTGTAGGGTATAGAGTGTAGAGTGTAGGGTATAGAGTGTAGGGTATAGAGTGTATGGTATAGAGTGTATGTTATATAGTGTAGGGTATAGAGTGTTTGGTATAGAGTGTAGGGTATATATTGTAGAGTGTAGAGTGTAGGGTATAGAGTGTAGGGCATAGTGTTTATGGAATAGAGTGTATGGTATAGAGTGTAGGATATAGAGTGTAGGGTATAGAGTGTAGAGTGTAGGGTATAGAGTGTAGGGTATAGGGTGTAGGGTATAGAGTGTAGGGTATAGAGTGTATGGTATAGATTGTAGGGTGTAGAGTGTAGGGTATAGAGTGTAGAGTGTAGGGTATAGAGTGTAGAGTGTAGGGTATAGAGTGTACGGTAAAGAGTGTAGAGTGTAGGGTATAGAGTGTAGGGTATAGAGTGTAGGGTATAGAGTGTAGAGTGTAGGGTATAGAGTGTAGGGTATAGAGTATAGAGTGTAGGGTATAGAGTGTAGGGTATATAGTGTAGGGTATAGAGTGTAGGGTATAGAGTGTAGGCTATAGAGTGTAGGGTATAGAGTGTATGGTATAGAGTGTAGAGTGTAGGGTATAGAGTGTGGGGTATTGAGTGTAGGGTATAGGGTGTAGGGTATAGAGTGTAGAGTGTAGGGTATAGAGTGTAGAGTGTAGGGTATGGAGTGTAGGGTATAGAGTGTAGAGTGTAGGGTATGGAGTGAAGGGTTTAGAGTTGAGTGTAGGGTATAGAGTGTAGGGTATAGAGTGTATGGAATAGATTGTAGAGTGTAGGGTATAGAGTGTATGGTATAGAGTGTAGGGTATAGAGTGTAGGGTATAGAGTGTATGGTATGGAGTGTATGGTATAGATTGTAGGGTATAGAGTGTAGGGTATAGATTGTAGAATGTAGGGTTTAGAGTGTAGGGTATAGAGTGTAGAGTGTAGGGTATAGAGGGTAGGGTATAGAGTGTAGGGTATAGAGTGTAGAGTGTAGGGTATAGAGTGTAGTGTTTAGATTGTAGAGTGTAGGGATTAGAGTGTAGGGTATAGAGTGTAGGGTATAGAGTGTAGAGTGTAGGGTATGGAGTGTAGGGTATAGGGTATGGAGTGTAGGGTATAGAGTTGAGTGTAGGGTATATAGTGTAGGGTATAGAGTGTATGGAATAGAGTGTAGAGTGTGGGGTATAGAGTGTATGGTATAGAGTGTAGGGTATAGAGTGTAGGGTATGGAGTGTATGGTATAGAGTGTATGGTATAGATTGTAGGGTATAGAGTGTAGAGTGTAGGGTATAGAGTGTAGAGTGGAGGGTATAGAGTGTAGGGTATAGAGTGTAGAGTGTAGGGTATAGAGAGTAGGGTATAGAGTGTAGGGTATAGAGTGTAGGGTATAGAGTAAAGAGTGTAGGGTATAGAGTGTAGGGTATAGAGTGTAGGGTATAGAGTTTAGAGTGTAGGGTATAGAGTGTAGGGTATAGAGTGTAGGGTATAGAGTGTAGAGTGTAGGGTATAGAGTGTAGGGTATAGAGTGTAGGGTATAGATTGTAGAATGTAGGGATTAGAGTGTAGGTTATAGAGTGTAGGGTATAGAGTGTAGAGAGTAGGGTATAGAGTGTAGTGTATAGAGTATAGAGTGTAGGGTATAGAGTGTAGGGTATAGAGTGTATGGAATAGAGTGTAGAGTGTAGAGTGTAGGGCATAGAGTATATGGTATAGAGTGTAGTGTATAGAGTGTAGAGTGTAGCGTGTAGGGTACAGAGTGTAGAGTGTAGGGTATAGAGTGTATGGTATAGAGTGTAGAGTGTAGGGTATAGAGTGTAGGGTATAGAGTGTAGAGTGTAGGGTATAGAGTGTAGAGTGTAGGGTATGGAGTGTAGGGTATAGAGTGTAGAGTGTAGGGTATGGAGTGTAGGGTATAGAGTTGAGTGTAGGGTATAGAGTGTAGGGTATAGAGTGTATGGAATAGATTGTAGAGTGTAGGGTATAGAGTGTATGGTATAGAGTGTAGGGTATAGAGTGTAGGGTATAGAGTGTATGGTATGGAGTGTATGGTATAGATTGTAGGGTATAGAGTGTAGGGTATAGATTGTAGAATGTAGGGTTTAGAGTGTAGGGTATAGAGTGTAGAGTGTAGGGTATAGAGGGTAGGGTATAGAGTGTAGGGTATAGAGTGTAGAGTGTAGGGTATAGAGTGTAGTGTTTAGATTGTAGAGTGTAGGGATTAGAGTGTAGGGTATAGAGTGTAGGGTATAGAGTGTAGAGTGTAGGGTATGGAGTGTAGGGTATAGGGTATGGAGTGTAGGGTATAGAGTTGAGTGTAGGGTATATAGTGTAGGGTATAGAGTGTATGGAATAGAGTGTAGAGTGTGGGGTATAGAGTGTATGGTATAGAGTGTAGGGTATAGAGTGTAGGGTATGGAGTGTATGGTATAGAGTGTATGGTATAGATTGTAGGGTATAGAGTGTAGAGTGTAGGGTATAGAGTGTAGAGTGGAGGGTATAGAGTGTAGGGTATAGAGTGTAGAGTGTAGGGTATAGAGAGTAGGGTATAGAGTGTAGGGTATAGAGTGTAGGGTATAGAGTAAAGAGTGTAGGGTATAGAGTGTAGGGTATAGAGTGTAGGGTATAGAGTTTAGAGTGTAGGGTATAGAGTGTAGGGTATAGAGTGTAGGGTATAGAGTGTAGAGTGTAGGGTATAGAGTGTAGGGTATAGAGTGTAGGGTATAGATTGTAGAATGTAGGGATTAGAGTGTAGGTTATAGAGTGTAGGGTATAGAGTGTAGAGTGTAGGGTATAGAGTGTAGTGTATAGAGTATAGAGTGTAGGGTATAGAGTGTAGGGTATAGAGTGTATGGAATAGAGTGTAGAGTGTAGAGTGTAGGGCATAGAGTATATGGTATAGAGTGTAGGGTATAGAGTGTAGAGTGTAGCGTGTAGGGTACAGAGTGTAGAGTGTAGGGTATAGAGTGTATGGTATAGAGTGTAGAGTGTAGGGTATAGAGTGTAGGGTATAGAGTGTAGGGTATTGAGTGTAAGGTATAGAGTGTAGGGTATAGAGTGTAGAGTGTAGGGTATAGAGTGTAGAGTGTAGGGTATAGAGTGTAGGGTATAGAGTGTAGGGTATAGAGTGTATGGTATAGAGTGTATGGTATATAGTGTAGGGTATAGAGTGTTTGGTATAGAGTGTAGGGAATAGAGTGTAGAGTGTAGGGTATATATTGTAGAGTGTAGAGTGTAGGGTATAGAGTGTAGGGCATAGTGTTTATGGAATAGAGTGTATGGTATAGAGTGTAGGATATAGAGTGTACGGTATAGAGTGTAGAGTGTAGGGTATAGAGTGTAGGGTATAGAGTGTAGGGTATAGAGTGTATGGTATAGAGTGGATGGTATAGATTGTAGGGTATAGAGTGTAGGGTATAGAGTGTAGGGTACAGAGTGTAGGGTATAGAGTGGATTGTGTAGGATATAGAGTGTAGGGTATAGAGTGTAGGGTATAGATTGTAGAGTGTAGGGATTAGAGTGTAGGGTATAGAGTGTAGGGTATAGAGTGTAGGGTATAGAGTGTAGAGTGTAGGGTATAGAGTGTAGGGTACAGAGTGTAGGGTATAGAGTGTAGAGTGTAGGATATAGAGTGTAGGGTATAGAGTGTAGGGTATAGATTGTAGAGTGTAGGGATTAGAGTGTAGGGTATAGAGTGTAGGGTATAGAGTGTAGAGTGTAAGGTATGGAGTGTAGGGTATAGAGTTGAGTGTACGGTATAGAGTGTAGGGTATAGAGTGTATGGAATAGATTGTAGAGTGTAGGGTATAGAGTGTATGGTATAGAGTGTAGGGTATAGAGTGTAGGGTATAGAGTGTATGGTATGGAGTGTATGGTATAGATTGTAGGGTATAGAGTGTAGGGTATAGATTGTAGAATGTAGGGTTTAGAGTGTAGGGTATAGAGTGTAGAGTGTAGGGTATAGAGTGTAGGGTATAGAGTGTAAAGTGTAGGGTATAGAGTGTAGGGTTTAGATTGTAGAGTGTAGGGATTAGAGTGTAGGGTATAGAGTGTAGAGTGTAGAGTGTAGGGTATGGAGTGTAGGGTATAGGGTATGGAGTGTAGGGTATAGAGTTGAGTGTAGGGTATATAGTGTAGGGTATAGAGTGTATGGAATAGAGTGTAGAGTGTAGGGTATAGAGTGTATGGTATAGAGTGTAGGGTATAGAGTGTAGGGTATAGAGTGTATGGTATAGAGTGTATGGTATAGATTGTAGGCTATAGAGTGTAGAGTGTAGGGTATAGAGTGTAGAGTGTAGGGTATAGAGTGTAGGGTGTAGAGTGTAGGGTATAGAGAGTAGGGTATAGAGTGTAGGGTATAGAGTGTAGGGTATAGAGTATAGAGTGTAGGGTATAGAGTGTAGGGTATAGAGTGTAGGGTATAGAGTTTAGAGTGTAGGGTATAGAGTGTAGGGTATAGAGTGTAGGGTATAGAGTGTAGAGTGTAGGGTATAGAGTGTAGGGTATAGAGTGTAGGGTATAGATTGTAGAATGTAGGGATTAGAGTGTAGGTTATAGAGTGTAGGGTATAGAGTGTAGAGTGTAGGGTATAGAGTGTAGGGTATAGAGTATAGAGTGTAGGGTATAGAGTGTAGGGTATAGAGTGTATGGAATAGAGTGTAGAGTGTAGGGCATAGAGTATATGGTATAGAGTGTAGGGTATAGAGTGTAGAGTGTAGCGTGCAGGGTACAGAGTGTAAAGTGTAGGGTATAGAGTGTATGGTATAGAGTGTAGAGTGTAGGGTATAGAGTGTAGGGTATAGAGTGTAGGGTATTGAGTGTAAGGTACAGAGTGTAGGGTATAGAGTGTAGAGTGTAGGGTATAGAGTGTAGAGTGTAGGGTATAGAGTGTAGGGTATAGAGTGTAGGGTATAGAGTGTATGGTATAGAGTGTATGGTATATAGTGTAGGGTATAGAGTGTTTGGTATAGAGTGTAGGGAATAGAGTGTAGAGTGTAGGGTATATATTGTAGAGTGTAGAGTGTAGGGTATAGAGTGTAGGGCATAGTGTTTATGGAATAGAGTGTATGGTATAGAGTGTAGAATATAGAGTGTACGGTATAGAGTGTAGAGTGTAGGGTATAGAGTGTAGGGTATAGAGTGTAGGGTATAGAGTGTATGGTATAGAGTGGATGGTATAGATTGTAGGGTATAGAGTGTAGGGTATAGAGTGTAGAGTGTAGGGTATAGAGTGTAGGGTATAGAGTGTAGGGTATAGAGTGTAGGGTATAGAGTGTAGGGTATAGAGTGTAGAGTGTAGGGTATAGAGTGTAGGGTATAGAGTATAGAGTGTAGGGTATAGAGTGTAGGGTATAGAGTGTAGGGTATAGAGTGTATGGTATAGAGTGGATGGTATAGATTGTAGGGTATAGAGTGTAGGGTATAGAGTGTAGAGTGTAGGGTATAGAGTGTAGGGTATAGAGTGTAGGGTATAGAGTGTAGGGTATAGAGTGTAGAGTGTAGGGTATAGAGTGTAGGGTATAGAGTATAGAGTGTAGGGTATAGAGTGTAGGGTATATAGTGTAGGGTATAGAGTGTAGGGTATATAGTGTAGAGTGTAGGGTATAGAGTGTAGGGTATAGAGTGTAGGGTATAGAGTGTATGGTATAGAGTGTAGACTGTAGGGTATAGAGTGTAGAGTGTAGGGTATAGAGTGTAGGGTATAGAGAGTAGGGTATAGAGTGTATGGTATAGAGTGTATGGTATATAGTGTAGGGTATAGAGTGTTTGGTATAGAGTGTAGGGTATAGAGTGTAGAGTGTAGGGTATAGATTGTAGAGTGTAGAGTGTAGGTTATAGAGTGTAGGGCATAGAGTTTATGGAATATAGTGTATGGTATAGAGTGTAGGGTATAGAGTGTAGGGTATAGAGTGTAATGTATGGAGTGTAGAGTGTAGTGTATAGAGTGTAGGGGAAAAAGAGTGTAGGGTATAGAGTGCATGGTATAGAGTGTAAGGTATAGATTGTAGGGTATAGAGTGTATGGTATAGAGTGTAGAGTGTAGGGTATAGAGTGTAGAGTGTAGGGTATAGAGTGTAGGGTATAGTGTGTAGAGTGTAGGGTATAGAGTGTAGGGTATAGACTGTAGGGTATATTGTGTAGGGTATAGAGTATAGAGTGTAGGGTATAGAGTGTAGGATATAGAGTGTATGGAATAGAGTGTAGAGTGTAGAGTGTAGGGCATAGAGTGTATGGTATAGAGTGTAGGGTATAGAGTGTAGAGTGTAGCGTGTAGGGTACAGAGTGTAGAGTGTAGGGTATAGAGTGTATGGTATAGAGTGTAGAGTGTAGGGTATAGAGTGTAGGGTATAGAGTGTAGGGTATTGAGTGTAAGGTATAGAGTGTAGGGTATAGAGTGTAGAGTGTAGGGTATAGAGTGTAGAGTGTAGGGTATAGAGTGTAGGGTATAGAGTGTATGGTATAGAGTGTATGGTATATAGTGTAGGGTATAGAGTGTTTGGTATAGAGTGTAGGGTATAGAGTGTAGAGTGTAGGGTATATATTGTAGAGTGTAGAGTGTAGGGTATAGAGTGTAGGGCATAGTGTTTATGGAATCGAGCGTATGGTATAGAGTGTAGGATATAGAGTGTAGGGTATAGAGTGTAGAGTGTAGGGTATAGAGTGTAGGGTATAGAGTGTAGGGTACAGAGTGTATGGTATAGAGTGTATGGTATAGATTGTAGGGTAAAGAGTGTAGGGTATAGAGTGTAGAGTGTAGGGTATAGAGTGTAGAGTGTAGGGTATAGAGTGTAGGGTATAGAGTGTAGAGTGTAGGGTATAGAGTGTAGGGTATAGAGTGTAGGGTATAGAGTGTAGAGTGTAGAGTATAGAGTGTAGGGTATAGAGTATAGAGTGTAGGGTATATAGTGTAGGGTATAGAGTGTAGGGTATAGAGTGTATGGTATAGAGTGTAGAGTGTAGGGTATAGAGTGTGGGGTATTGAGTGTAGGGTATAGACTGTAGGGTATAGAGTGTAGAGTGTAGGGTATAGAGTGTAAAGTGTATGTTATAGAGTGTAGGGTATAGAGTGTAGGGTATAGAGTGTATGGTATAGAGTGTATGGTATATAGTGTAGGGTATAGAGTGTTTGGTATAGAGTGTAGGGTATAGAGTGTAGGGTATAGATTGTAGAGTGTAGAGTGTAGGGTATAGAGTGTAGAGTGTAGGGTATAGAGTGTAGGGTATAGAGTGTATGGTATAGAGTGTATGTTATATAGTGTAGGGTATAGAGTGTTTGGTATAGAGTGTAGGGTATATATTGTAGAGTGTAGAGTGTAGGGTATAGAGTGTAGGGCATAGTGTTTATGGAATAGAGTGTATGGTATAGAGTGTAGGATATAGAGTGTAGGGTATAGAGTGTAGAGTGTAGGGTATAGAGTGTAGGGTATAGGGTGTAGGGTATAGAGTGTAGGGTATAGAGTGTATGGTATAGATTGTAGGGTGTAGAGTGTAGGGTATAGAGTGTAGAGTGTAGGGTATAGAGTGTAGAGTGTAGGGTATAGAGTGTAGGGTAAAGAGTGTAGAGTGTAGGGTATAGAGTGTAGGGTATAGAGTGTAGGGTATAGAGTGTAGAGTGTAGGGTATAGAGTGTAGGGTATAGAGTATAGAGTGTAGGGTATAGAGTGTAGGGTATATAGTGTAGGGTATAGAGTGTAGGGTATAGAGTGTAGGCTATAGAGTGTAGGGTATAGAGTGTATGGTATAGAGTGTAGAGTGTAGGGTATAGAGTGTGGGGTATTGAGTGTAGGGTATAGAGTGTAGGGTATAGAGTGTAGAGTGTAGGGTATAGAGTGTAGAGTGTAGGGTATAGAGTGTAGGGTATAGAGTGTAGGGTATAGAGTGTATGGTATAGAGTGTATGGTATATAGTGCAGGGTATAGAGTGTTTGGTATAGAGTGTAGGGTATAGAGTGTAGAGTGTAGGGTATAGATTGTAGAGTGTAGAGTGTAGGGTATAGAGTGTAGGGTATAGAGTGTAATGTATAGAGTGTAGAGTGTAGGGTATAGAGTGTAGGGTATAGATTGTAGGGTATAGAGTGTATGGTATAGAGTGTAAGGTATAGATTGTAGGGTATAGAGTGTATGGTATAGACTGTAGAGTGTAGGGTATAGAGTGTAGAGTGTAGGGTATAGAGTGTAGGGTATAGTGTGTAGAGTGTAGGGTATAGAGTGTAGGGTATAGACTGTAGGGTATAGAGTGTAGAGTGTAGGGTATAGAGTGTAGGGTATAGAGTATAGAGTGTAGGGTATAGAGTGTAGGGTATAGAGTGTACGGTATAGAGTGTAGGGTATAGAGTGTAGAGTGTAGGGTATAGAGTGTAGGGTACAGAGTGTAGGGTATAGAGTGTAGAGTGTAGGGTATAGAGTGTAGGGTATAGAGTGTAGGGTATAGATTGTAGAGTGTAGGGTATAGAGTGTAGAGTGTAGGGTATAGAGTGTAGGGTAAAGAGTGTAGAGTGTAGGGTATAGAGTGTAGGGTATAGAGTGTAGGGTATAGAGTGTAGAGTGTAGGGTATAGAGTGTAGGGTATAGAGTATAGAGTGTAGGGTATAGAGTGTAGGGTATATAATGTAGGGTATAGAGTGTAGGGTATAGAGTGTAGGCTATAGAGTGTAGGGTATAGAGTGTATGGTATAGAGTGTAGAGTGTAGGGTATAGAGTGTGGGGTATTGAGTGTAGGGTATAGAGTGTAGGGTATAGAGTGTAGAGTGTAGGGTATAGAGTGTAGAGTGTAGGGTATAGAGTGTAGGGTATAGAGTGTAGGGTATAGAGTGTATGGTATAGAGTGTATGGTATATAGTGCAGGGTATAGAGTGTTTGGTATAGAGTGTAGGGTATAGAGTGTAGAGTGTAGGGTATAGATTGTAGAGTGTAGAGTGTAGGGTATAGAGTGTAGGGTATAGAGTGTAATGTATAGAGTGTAGAGTGTAGGGTATAGAGTGTAGGGTATAGATTGTAGGGTATAGAGTGTATGGTATAGAGTGTAAGGTATAGATTGTAGGGTATAGAGTGTATGGTATAGACTGTAGAGTGTAGGGTATAGAGTGTAGAGTGTAGGGTATAGAGTGTAGGGTATAGTGTGTAGAGTGTAGGGTATAGAGTGTAGGGTATAGACTGTAGGGTATAGAGTGTAGAGTGTAGGGTATAGAGTGTAGGGTATAGAGTATAGAGTGTAGGGTATAGAGTGTAGGGTATAGAGTGTAGGGTATAGAGTGTACGGTATAGAGTGTAGGGTATAGAGTGTAGAGTGTAGGGTATAGAGTGTAGGGTACAGAGTGTAGGGTATAGAGTGTAGAGTGTAGGGTATAGAGTGTAGGGTATAGAGTGTAGGGTATAGATTGTAGAGTGTAGGGATTAGAGTGAAGGGTATAGAGTGTAGGGTATAGAGTGTAGAGTGTAGGGTATGGAGTGTAGGGTATAGAGTTGAGTGTAGGGTATAGAGTGTAGGGTATAGAGTGTAAGGAATAGAGTGTAGAGTGTATGGCATAGAGTGTATGGTATAGAGTGTAGGGTATAGAGTGTAGGGTATAGAGTGTATGGTATAGAGTGTATGATATAGATTGTAGGGTACAGAGTGTAGGGTATAGAGTGTAGAGTGTAGGGTATAGAGTGTAGAGTGTAGGGTATAGAGTGTGGGGTATTGAGTGTAGGGTATAGAGTGTAGGGTATAGAGTGTAGAGTGTAGGGTATAGAGTGTAGAGTGTAGGGTATAGAGTGTAGGGTATAGAGTGTAGGGTATAGAGTGTATGGTATAGAGTGTATGGTATATAGTGCAGGGTATAGAGTGTTTGGTATAGAGTGTAGGGTATAGAGTGTAGAGTGTAGGGTATAGATTGTAGAGTGTAGAGTGTAGGGTATAGAGTGTAGGGTATAGAGTGTAATGTATAGAGTGTAGAGTGTAGGGTATAGAGTGTAGGGTATAGATTGTAGGGTATAGAGTGTATGGTATAGAGTGTAAGGTATAGATTGTAGGGTATAGAGTGTATGGTATAGACTGTAGAGTGTAGGGTATAGAGTGTAGAGTGTAGGGTATAGAGTGTAGGGTATAGTGTGTAGAGTGTAGGGTATAGAGTGTAGGGTATAGACTGTAGGGTATAGAGTGTAGAGTGTAGGGTATAGAGTGTAGGGTATAGAGTATAGAGTGTAGGGTATAGAGTGTAGGGTATAGAGTGTAGGGTATAGAGTGTACGGTATAGAGTGTAGGGTATAGAGTGTAGAGTGTAGGGTATAGAGTGTAGGGTACAGAGTGTAGGGTATAGAGTGTAGAGTGTAGGGTATAGAGTGTAGGGTATAGAGTGTAGGGTATAGATTGTAGAGTGTAGGTATTAGAGTGAAGGGTATAGAGTGTAGGGTATAGAGTGTAGAGTGTAGGGTATGGAGTGTAGGGTATAGAGTTGAGTGTAGGGTATAGAGTGTAGGGTATAGAGTGTAAGGAATAGAGTGTAGAGTGTATGGCATAGAGTGTATGGTATAGAGTGTAGGGTATAGAGTGTAGGGTATAGAGTGTATGGTATAGAGTGTATGATATAGATTGTAGGGTACAGAGTGTAGGGTATAGAGTGTAGAGTGTAGGGTATAGAGTGTAGAGTGTAGGGTATAGAGTGTAGGGTATAGAGTGTAGAGTGTAGGGTATAGAGAGTAGGGTATAGAGTGTAGGGTATAGAGTGTAGAGTGTAAGGTATAGAGTGTAGGGTATAGAGTATAGTTTGTAGGGTATAGAGTGTAGGGTATAGAGTGTAGGGTATAGAGTGTAGGGTATAGAGTTTAGAGTGTAGGGTATAGAGTGTAGGGTATAGAGTGTAGGGTATAGAGTGTAGAGTGTAGGGTATAGAGTGTAGGGTATAGAGTGTAGGGTATAGATTGTAGAATGTAGGGATTAGAGTGTAGGGTATAGAGTGTAGGGTATAGAGTGTAGAGTGTAGGGTATAGAGTGTAGGGTATAGAGTATAGAGTATAGGGTATAGAGTGTAGGATATAGAGTGTATGGAATAGAGTGTAGAGTGTATGGTATAGAGTGTAGGGTATAGAGTGTAGAGTGTAGCGTGTAGGGTACAGAGTGTAGAGTGTAGGATACAGAGTGTATGGTATAGAGTGTAGAGTGTAGGGTATAGAGTGTAGGGTATAGAGTGTAGGGTATTGAGTGTAAGGTATAGAGTGTAGGGTATAGAGTGTAGAGTGTAGAGTGTAGGGTATAGAGTGTAGAGTGTAGGGTATAGAGTGTAGGGTATAGAGTGTATGGTATAGAGTGTATGGTATATAGTGTAGGGTATAGAGTGTTTGGTATAGAGTGTAGGGTATGGAGTGTACAGTGTAGGGTATATATTGTAGAGTGTAGAGTGTAGGGTATAGAGTGTAGGGCATAGTGTTTATGGAATCGAGTGTATGGTATAGAGTGTAGGATATAGAGTGTAGGGTATAGAGTGTAGAGTGTAGGGTATAGAGTGTAGGGTATAGAGTGTAGGGTATAGAGTGTATGGTATAGAGTGTATGGTATAGATTGTAGGGTATAGAGTGTAGGGTATAGAGTGTAGAGTGTAGGGTATAGAGTGTAGAGTGTAGGGTATAGAGTGTAGGGTATAGAGTGTAGAGTGTAGGGTATAGAGTGTAGGGTATAGAGTGTAGGGTATAGAGTGTAGAGTGTAGGGTATAGAGTGTAGGGTATAGAGTATAGAGTGTAGGGTATAGAGTGTAGGGTATATAGTGTAGGGTATAGAGTGTAGGGTATATAGTGTAGAGTGTAGGGTATAGAGTGTAGGGTATAGAATGTAGGGTATAGAGTATGGTATAGAGTGTAGAGTGTAGGGTATAGAGTGTGGGGTATTGAGCGTAGGGTATAGAGTGTAGGGTATAGAGTGTAGAGTGTAGGGTATAGAGTGTAGGGTATAGAGTGTAGGGTATAGAGTGTATGGTATAGAGTGTATGGTATATAGTGTAGGGTATAGAGTGTTTGGTATAGAGTGTAGGGTATAGAGTGTAGGGTATAGATTGTAGAGTGTAGAGTGTAGGGTATAGAGTGTAGAGTGTAGGGTATAGAGTGTATGGTATAGAGTGTATGGTATATAGTGTAGGGTATAGAGTGTTTGGTATAGAGTGTAGGGTATAGAGTGTAGAGTGTAGGGTATATATTGTAGAGTGTAGAGTGTAGGGTATAGAGTGTAGGGCATAGTGTTTATGGAATAGAGTGTATGGTATAGAGTGTAGGATATAGAGTGCAGGGTATAGAGTGTAGAGTGTAGGGTATAGAGTGTAGGGTATAGAGTGTAGGGTATAGAGTGTATGGTATAGAGTGTATGGTATAGATTGTAGGGTATAGAGTGTAGGGTATAGAGTGTAGAGTGTAGGGTATAGAGTGTAGAGTGTAGGGTATAGAGTGTAGGGTATAGAGTGTAGAGTGTAGGGTATAGAGTGTAGGGTATAGAGTATAGAGTGTAGGGTATAGAGTGTAGGGTATATAGTGTAGGGTATAGAGTGTAGGGTATTTAGTGTAGAGTGTAGGGTATAGAGTGTAGGCTACAGAGTGTAGGGTATAGAGTGTATGGTATAGAGTGTAGAGTGTAGGGTATAGAGTGTGGGGTATTGAGTGTAGGGTATAGAGTGTAGGGTATAGAGTGTAGAGTGTAGGGTATAGAGTGTAGAGTGTAGGGTATAGAGTGTAGGGTATAGAGTGTAGGGTATAGAGTGTATGGTATAGAGTGTATGGTATATAGTGTAGGGTATAGAGTGTTTGGTATAGAGTGTAGGGTATAGAGTGTAGAGTATAGGGTATAGATTGTAGAGTGTAGAGTGTAGGGTATAGAGTGTAGGGTATAGAGTGTAATGTATAGAGTGTAGAGTGTAGGGTATAGAGTGAAGGGTATAGATTGTAGGGTATAGAGTGTATGGTATAGAGTGTAAGGTATAGATTGTAGGGTATAGAGTGTATGGTATAGACTGTAGAGTGTAGGGTATAGAGTGTAGAGTGTAGGGTATAGAGTGTAGGGTATAGTGTGTAGAGTGTAGGGAATAGACTGTAGGGTATAAACTGTAGGGTATAGAGTGTAGGGTATAGAGTGTAGGGTATAGAGTATAGAGTGTAGGGTATAGAGTGTAGGATATAGAGTGTATGGTATAGAGTGTATGGTATATAGTGTAGGGTATAGAGTGTTTGGTATAGAGTGTGGGGTATAGAGTGTAGGGTATAGATTGTAGAGTGTAGAGTGTAGGGTATAGAGTGTAGAGTGTAGGGTATAGAGTGTAGGGTATAGAGTGTATGGTATAGAGTGTATGGTATATAGTGCAGGGTATAGAGTGTTTGGTATAGAGTGTAGGGTATAGAGTGTAGAGTGTAGGGTATAGATTGTAGAGTGTAGAGTGTAGGGTATAGAGTGTAGGGTATAGAGTGTAATGTATAGAGTGTAGAGTGTAGGGTATAGAGTGTAGGGTATAGATTGTAGGGTATAGAGTGTATGGTATAGAGTGTAAGGTATAGATTGTAGGGTATAGAGTGTATGGTATAGACTGTAGAGTGTAGGGTATAGAGTGTAGAGTGTAGGGTATAGAGTGTAGGGTATAGTGTGTAGAGTGTAGGGTATAGAGTGTAGGGTATAGACTGTAGGGTATAGAGTGTAGAGTGTAGGGTATAGAGTGTAGGGTATAGAGTATAGAGTGTAGGGTATAGAGTGTAGGGTATAGAGTGTAGGGTATAGAGTGTACGGTATAGAGTGTAGGGTATAGAGTGTAGAGTGTAGGGTATAGAGTGTAGGGTACAGAGTGTAGGGTATAGAGTGTAGAGTGTAGGGTATAGAGTGTAGGATATAGAGTGTAGGGTATAGATTGTAGAGTGTAGGGATTAGAGTGAAGGGTATAGAGTGTAGGGTATAGAGTGTAGAGTGTAGGGTATGGAGTGTAGGGTATAGAGTTGAGTGTAGGGTATAGAGTGTAGGGTATAGAGTGTAAGGAATAGAGTGTAGAGTGTATGGCATAGAGTGTATGGTATAGAGTGTAGGGTATAGAGTGTAGGGTATAGAGTGTATGGTATAGAGTGTATGATATAGATTGTAGGGTACAGAGTGTAGGGTATAGAGTGTAGAGTGTAGGGTATAGAGTGTAGAGTGTAGGGTATAGAGTGTGGGGTATTGAGTGTAGGGTATAGAGTGTAGGGTATAGAGTGTAGAGTGTAGGGTATAGAGTGTAGAGTGTAGGGTATAGAGTGTAGGGTATAGAGTGTAGGGTATAGAGTGTATGGTATAGAGTGTATGGTATATAGTGCAGGGTATAGAGTGTTTGGTATAGAGTGTAGGGTATAGAGTGTAGAGTGTAGGGTATAGATTGTAGAGTGTAGAGTGTAGGGTATAGAGTGTAGGGTATAGAGTGTAATGTATAGAGTGTAGAGTGTAGGGTATAGAGTGTAGGGTATAGATTGTAGGGTATAGAGTGTATGGTATAGAGTGTAAGGTATAGATTGTAGGGTATAGAGTGTATGGTATAGACTGTAGAGTGTAGGGTATAGAGTGTAGAGTGTAGGGTATAGAGTGTAGGGTATAGTGTGTAGAGTGTAGGGTATAGAGTGTAGGGTATAGACTGTAGGGTATAGAGTGTAGAGTGTAGGGTATAGAGTGTAGGGTATAGAGTATAGAGTGTAGGGTATAGAGTGTAGGGTATAGAGTGTAGGGTATAGAGTGTACGGTATAGAGTGTAGGGTATAGAGTGTAGAGTGTAGGGTATAGAGTGTAGGGTACAGAGTGTAGGGTATAGAGTGTAGAGTGTAGGGTATAGAGTGTAGGGTATAGAGTGTAGGGTATAGATTGTAGAGTGTAGGGATTAGAGTGAAGGGTATAGAGTGTAGGGTATAGAGTGTAGAGTGTAGGGTATGGAGTGTAGGGTATAGAGTTGAGTGTAGGGTATAGAGTGTAGGGTATAGAGTGTAAGGAATAGAGTGTAGAGTGTATGGCATAGAGTGTATGGTATAGAGTGTAGGGTATAGAGTGTAGGGTATAGAGTGTATGGTATAGAGTGTATGATATAGATTGTAGGGTACAGAGTGTAGGGTATAGAGTGTAGAGTGTAGGGTATAGAGTGTAGAGTGTAGGGTATAGAGTGTAGGGTATAGAGTGTAGAGTGTAGGGTATAGAGAGTAGGGTATAGAGTGTAGGGTATAGAGTGTAGAGTGTAGGGTATAGAGTGTAGGGTATAGAGTATAGTTTGTAGGGTATAGAGTGTAGGGTATAGAGTGTAGGGTATAGAGTGTAGGGTATAGAGTTTAGAGTGTAGGGTATAGAGTGTAGGGTATAGAGTGTAGGGTATAGAGTGTAGAGTGTAGGGTATAGAGTGTAGGGTATAGAGTGTAGGGTATAGATTGTAGAATGTAGGGATTAGAGTGTAGGGTATAGAGTGTAGGGTATAGAGTGTAGAGTGTAGGGTATAGAGTGTAGGGTATAGAGTATAGAGTGTAGGGTATAGAGTGTAGGATATAGAGTGTATGGAATAGAGTGTAGAGTGTATGGCATAGAGTGTATGGTATAGAGTGTAGGGTATAGAGTGTAGAGTGTAGCGTGTAGGGTACAGAGTGTAGAGTGTAGGATACAGAGTGTATGGTATAGAGTGTAGAGTGTAGGGTATAGAGTGTAGGGTATAGAGTGTAGGGTATTGAGTGTAAGGTATAGAGTGTAGGGTATAGAGTGTAGAGTGTAGAGTGTAGGGTATAGAGTGTAGAGTGTAGGGTATAGAGTGTAGGGTATAGAGTGTATGGTATAGAGTGTATGGTATATAGTGTAGGGTATAGAGTGTTTGGTATAGAGTGTAGGGTATAGAGTGTACAGTGTAGGGTATATATTGTAGAGTGTAGAGTGTAGGGTATAGAGTGTAGGGCATAGTGTTTATGGAATCGAGTGTATGGTATAGAGTGTAGGATATAGAGTGTAGGGTATAGAGTGTAGAGTGTAGGGTATAGAGTGTAGGGTATAGAGTGTAGGGTATAGAGTGTATGGTATAGAGTGTATGGTATAGATTGTAGGGTATAGAGTGTAGGGTATAGAGTGTAGAGTGTAGGGTATAGAGTGTAGAGTGTAGGGTATAGAGTGTAGGGTATAGAGTGTAGAGTGTAGGGTATAGAGTGTAGGGTATAGAGTGTAGGGTATAGAGTGTAGAGTGTAGGGTATAGAGTGTAGGGTATAGAGTATAGAGTGTAGGGTATAGAGTGTAGGGTATATAGTGTAGGGTATAGAGTGTAGGGTAAATAGTGTAGAGTGTAGGGTATAGAGTGTAGGGTATAGAATGTAGGGTATAGAGTATGGTATAGAGTGTAGAGTGTAGGGTATAGAGTGTGGGGTATTGAGCGTAGGGTATAGAGTGTAGGGTATAGAGTGTAGAGTGTAGGGTATAGAGTGTAGGGTATAGAGTGTAGGGTATAGAGTGTATGGTATAGAGTGTATGGTATATAGTGTAGGGTATAGAGTGTTTGGTATAGAGTGTAGGGTATAGAGTGTAGGGTATAGATTGTAGAGTGTAGAGTGTAGGGTATAGAGTGTAGAGTGTAGGGTATAGAGTGTAGGGTATAGAGTGTATGGTATAGAGTGTATGGTATATAGTGTAGGGTATAGAGTGTTTGGTATAGAGTGTAGGGTATAGAGTGTAGAGTGTAGGGTATATATTGTAGAGTGTAGAGTGTAGGGTATAGAGTGTAGGGCATAGTGTTTATGGAATAGAGTGTATGGTATAGAGTGTAGGATATAGAGTGCAGGGTATAGAGTGTAGAGTGTAGGGTATAGAGTGTAGGGTATAGAGTGTAGGGTATAGAGTGTATGGTATAGAGTGTATGGTATAGATTGTAGGGTATAGAGTGTAGGGTATAGAGTGTAGAGTGTAGGGTATAGAGTGTAGAGTGTAGGGTATAGAGTGTAGGGTATAGAGTGTAGAGTGTAGGGTATAGAGTGTAGGGTATAGAGTATAGAGTGTAGGGTATAGAGTGTAGGGTATATAGTGTAGGGTATAGAGTGTAGGGTATTTAGTGTAGAGTGTAGGGTATAG
This sequence comes from Ranitomeya imitator, assembly GCF_032444005.1. Taxonomy (NCBI): domain Eukaryota; kingdom Metazoa; phylum Chordata; class Amphibia; order Anura; family Dendrobatidae; genus Ranitomeya; species Ranitomeya imitator. The sequence goes on along the minus strand of NC_091283.1, from coordinate 676,073,854 downwards.
AGTGTAGGCTACAGAGTGTAGGGTATAGAGTGTATGGTATAGAGTGTAGAGTGTAGGGTATAGAGTGTGGGGTATTGAGTGTAGGGTATAGAGTGTAGGGTATAGAGTGTAGAGTGTAGGGTATAGAGTGTAGAGTGTAGGGTATAGAGTGTAGGATATAGAGTGTAGGGTATAGAGTGTATGGTATAGAGTGTATGGTATATAGTGTAGGGTATAGAGTGTTTGGTATAGAGTGTAGGGTATAGAGTGTAGAGTATAGGGTATAGATTGTAGAGTGTAGAGTGTAGGGTATAGAGTGTAGGGTATAGAGTGTAATGTATAGAGTGTAGAGTGTAGGGTATAGAGTGAAGGGTATAGATTGTAGGGTATAGAGTGTATGGTATAGAGTGTAAGGTATAGATTGTAGGGTATAGAGTGTATGGTATAGACTGTAGAGTGTAGGGTATAGAGTGTAGAGTGTAGGGTATAGAGTGTAGGGTATAGTGTGTAGAGTGTAGGGAATAGAGTGTAGGGTATAAACTGTAGGGTATAGAGTGTAGAGTGTAGGGTATAGAGTGTAGGGTATAGAGTATAGAGTGTAGGGTATAGAGTGTAGGATATAGAGTGTATGATATAGAGTGTATGGTATATAGTGTAGGGTATAGAGTGTTTGGTATAGAGTGTGGGGTATAGAGTGTAGGGTATAGATTGTAGAGTGTAGAGTGTAGGGTATAGAGTGTAGAGTGTAGGGTATAGAGTGTAGGGTATAGAGTGTATGGTATAGAGTGTATGGTATATAGTGTAGGGTATAGAGTGTTTGGTATAGAGTGTAGGGTATAGAGTGTAGAGTGTAGGGTATATATTGTAGAGTGTAGAGTGTAGGGTATAGAGTGTAGGGCATAGTGTTTATGGAATAGAGTGTATGGTATAGAGTGTAGGATATAGAGTGTAGGGTATAGAGTGTAGAGTGTAGGGTATAGAGTGTAGGGTATAGGGTGTAGGGTATAGAATGTAGGGTATAGAGTGTATGGTATAGATTGTAGGGTGTAGAGTGTAGGGTATAGAGTGTAGAGTGTAGGGTATAGAGTGTAGAGTGTAGGGTATAGAGTGTAGGGTAAAGAGTGTAGAGTGTAGGGTATAGAGTGTAGGGTATAGAGTGTAGGGTATAGAGTGTAGAGTGTAGGGTATAGAGTGTAAGGTATAGAGAATAGAGTGTAGGGTATAGAGTGTAGGGTATATAGTGTAGGGTATAGAGTGTAGGGTATTTAGTGTAGAGTGTAGGGTATAGAGTGTAGGCTATAGAGTGTAGGGTATAGAGTGTATGGTATAGAGTGTAGAGTGTAGGGTATAGAGTCTGGGGTATTGAGTGTAGGGTATAGAGTGTAGGGTATAGAGTGTAGAGTGTAGGGTATAGAGTGTAGAGTGTAGGGTATAGAGTGTAGGGTATAGAGTGTAGGGTATAGAGTGTATGATATAGAGTGTATGGTATATAGTGTAGGATATAGAGTGTTTGGTATAGAGTGTAGGGTATAGAGTGTAGAGTGTAGGGTATAGATTGTAGAGTGTAGAGTGTAGGGTATAGAGTGTAGGGTATAGAGTGTAATGTATAGAGTGTAGAGTGTAGGGTATAGAGTGTAGGGTATAGATTGTAGGGTATAGAGTGTATGGTATAGAGTGTAAGGTATAGATTGTAGGGTATAGAGTGTATGGTATAGACTGTAGAGTGTAGGGTATAGAGTGTAGAGTGTAGGGTATAGAGTGTAGGGTATAGTATGTAGAGTGTAGGGTATAGAGTGTAGTGTATAGACTGTAGGGTATAGAGTGTAGAGTGTAGGGTATAGAGTGTAGGGTATAGAGTATAGAGTGTAGGGTATAGAGTGTAGGGTATAGAGTGTAGGGTATAGAGTGTACGGTATAGAGTGTAGGGTATAGAGTGTAGAGTGTAGGGTATAGAGTGTAGGGTACAGAGTGTAGGGTATAGAGTGTAGAGTGTAGGGTATAGAGTGTAGGGTATAGAGTGTAGGGTATAGATTGTAGAGTGTAGGGATTAGAGTGAAGGGTATAGAGTGTAGGGTATAGAGTGTAGAGTGTAGGGTATGGAGTGTAGGTTATAGAGTTGAGTGTAGGGTATAGAGTGTAGGGTATAGAGTGTAAGGAATAGAGTGTAGAGTGTAGGGTATAGAGTGTATGGTATAGAGTGTAGGGTATAGAGTGTAGGGTATAGAGTGTATGGTATAGAGTGTATGGTATAGATTGTAGGGTATAGAGTGTAGGGTATAGAGTGTAGAGTGTAGGGTATAGAGTGTAGAGTGTAGGGTATAGAGTGTAGGGTATAGAGTGTAGAGTGTAGGGTATAGAGAGTAGGGTATAGAGTGTAGGGTATAGAGTGTAGAGTGTAGGGTATAGAGTGTAGGGTATAGAGTGTAGGGTATAGAGTGTAGAGTGTAGGGTATAGAGTGTAGGGTATAGAGTGTAGGGTATAGATTGTAGAATGTAGGGATTAGAGTGTAGGGTATAGAGTGTAGGGTATAGAGTGTAGAGTGTAGGGTATAGAGTGTAGGGTATAGAGTATAGAGTGTAGGGTATAGAGTGTAGGATATAGAGTGTATGGAATAGAGTGTAGAGTGTAGAGTGTATGGCATAGAGTGTATGGTATAGAGTGTAGGGTATAGAGTGTAGAGTGTAGCGTGTAGGGTACAGAGTGTAGAGTGTAGGGTATAGAGTGTATGGTATAGAGTGTAGAGTGTAGGGTATAGAGTGTAGGGTATAGAGTGTAGGGTATTGAGTGTAAGGTATAGAGTGTAGGGTATAGAGTGTAGAGTGTAGGGTATAGAGTGTAGAGTGTAGGGTATAGAGTGTAGGGTATAGAGTGTATGGTATAGAGTGTATGGTATATAGTGTAGGGTATAGAGTGTTTGGTATAGAGTGTAGGGTATAGAGTGTACAGTGTAGGGTATATATTGTAGAGTGTAGGGTATAGATTGTAGAGTGTAGGGATTAGAGTGAAGGGTATAGAGTGTAGGGTATAGAGTGTAGAGTGTAGGGTATGGAGTGTAGGGTATAGAGTTGAGTGTAGGGTATAGAGTGTAGGGTATAGAGTGTAAGGAATAGAGTGTAGAGTGTAGGGTATAGAGTGTATGGTATAGAGTGTAGGGTATAGAGTGTAGGGTATAGAGTGTATGGTATAGAGTGTATGGTATAGATTGTAGGGTATAGAGTGTAGGGTATAGAGTGTAGAGTGTAGGGTATAGAGTGTAGAGTGTAGGGTATAGAGTGTAGGGTATAGAGTGTAGAGTGTAGGGTATAGAGAGTAGGGTATAGAGTGTAGGGTATAGAGTGTAGAGTGTAGGGTATAGAGTGTAGGGTATAGAGTGTAGGGTATAGAGTGTAGAGTGTAGGGTATAGAGTGTAGGGTATAGAGTGTAGGGTATAGATTGTAGAATGTAGGGATTAGAGTGTAGGGTATAGAGTGTAGGGTATAGAGTGTAGAGTGTAGGGTATAGAGTGTAGGGTATAGAGTATAGAGTGTAGGGTATAGAGTGTAGGATATAGAGTGTATGGAATAGAGTGTAGAGTGTAGAGTGTATGGCATAGAGTGTATGGTATAGAGTGTAGGGTATAGAGTGTAGAGTGTAGCGTGTAGGGTACAGAGTGTAGAGTGTAGGGTATAGAGTGTATGGTATAGAGTGTAGAGTGTAGGGTATAGAGTGTAGGGTATAGAGTGTAGGGTATTGAGTGTAAGGTATAGAGTGTAGGGTATAGAGTGTAGAGTGTAGGGTATAGAGTGTAGAGTGTAGGGTATAGAGTGTAGGGTATAGAGTGTATGGTATAGAGTGTATGGTATATAGTGTAGGGTATAGAGTGTTTGGTATAGAGTGTAGGGTATAGAGTGTACAGTGTAGGGTATATATTGTAGAGTGTAGGGTATAGATTGTAGAGTGTAGGGATTAGAGTGAAGGGTATAGAGTGTAGGGTATAGAGTGTAGAGTGTAGGGTATGGAGTGTAGGGTATAGAGTTGAGTGTAGGGTATAGAGTGTAGGGTATAGAGTGTAAGGAATAGAGTGTAGAGTGTAGGGTATAGAGTGTATGGTATAGAGTGTAGGGTATAGAGTGTAGGGTATAGAGTGTATGGTATAGAGTGTATGGTATAGATTGTAGGGTATAGAGTGTAGGGTATAGAGTGTAGAGTGTAGGGTATAGAGTGTAGAGTGTAGGGTATAGAGTGTAGGGTATAGAGTGTAGAGTGTAGGGTATAGAGAGTAGGGTATAGAGTGTAGGGTATAGAGTGTAGAGTGTAGGGTATAGAGTGTAGGGTATAGAGTATAGATTGTAGGGTATAGAGTGTAGGGTATAGAGTATAGGGTATAGAGTGTAGGGTATAGAGTTTAGAGTGTAGGGTATAGAGTGTAGGGTATAGAGTGTAGGGTATAGAGTGTAGAGTGTAGGGTATAGAGTGTAGGGTATAGAGTGTAGGGTATAGATTGTAGAATGTAGGGATTAGAGTGTAGGGTATAGAGTGTAGGGTATAGAGTGTAGAGTGTAGGGTATAGAGTGTAGGGTATAGAGTATAGAGTGTAGGGTATAGAGTGTAGGATATAGAGTGTATGGAATAGAGTGTAGAGTGTATGGCATAGAGTGTATGGTATAGAGTGTAGGGTATAGAGTGTAGAGTGTAGCGTGTAGGGTACAGAGTGTAGAGTGTAGGGTATAGAGTGTATGGTATAGAGTGTAGAGTGTAGGGTATAGAGTGTAGGGTATAGAGTGTAGGGTATTGAGTGTAAGGTATAGAGTGTAGGGTATAGAGTGTAGAGTGTAGGGTATAGAGTGTAGAGTGTAGGGTATAGAGTGTAGGGTATAGAGTGTATGGTATATAGTGTAGGGTATAGAGTGTTTGGTATAGAGTGTAGGGTATAGAGTGTACAGTGTAGGGTATATATTGTAGAGTGTAGAGTGTAGGGTATAGAGTGTAGGGCATAGTGTTTATGGAATCGAGTGTATGGTATAGAGTGTAGGATATAGAGTGTAGGGTATAGAGTGTAGGGTATAGAGTGTAGGGTATAGAGTGTATGGTATAGAGTGTATGGTATAGATTGTAGGGTATAGAGTGTAGGGTATAGAGTGTAGGGTATAGAGTGTAGAGTGTAGGGTATAGAGTGTAGAGTGTAGGGTATAGAGTGTAGGGTATAGAGTGTAGAGTGTAGGGTATAGAGGGTAGGGTATAGAGTGTAGGGTATAGAGTGTAGAGTGTAGGGTATAGAGTGTAGGGTATAGAGTATAGAGTGTAGGGTATAGAGTGTAGGGTATATAGTGTAGGGTATAGAGTGTAGGGTATATAGTGTAGAGTGTAGGGTATAGAGTGTAGGGTATAGAATGTAGGGTATAGAGTGTATGGTATAGAGTGTAGAGTGTAGGGTATAGAGTATGGGGTATTGAGCGTAGGGTATAGAATGTAGGGTATAGAGTGTAGAGTGTAGGGTATAGAGTGTAGGGTATAGAGTGTAGGGTATAGAGTGTATGGTATAGAGTGTATGGTATATAGTGTAGGGTATAGAGTGTTTGGTATAGAGTGTAGGGTATAGAGTGTAGGGTATAGATTGTAGAGTGTAGAGTGTAGGGTATAGAGTGTAGAGTGTAGGGTATAGACTGTAGGGTATAGAGTGTAGGGTATAGAGTGTATGGTATATAGTGTAGGGTATAGAGTGTTTGGTATAGAGTGTAGGGTATAGAGTGTAGAGTGTAGGGTATATATTGTAGAGTGTAGAGTGTAGGGTATAGAGTGTAGGGCATAGTGTTTATGGAATAGAGTGTATGGTATAGAGTGTAGGATATAGAGTGTAGGGTATAGAGTGTAGAGTGTAGGGTATAGAGTGTAGGGTATAGAGTGTAGGGTATAGAGTGTATGGTATAGAGTGTATAGTATAGATTGTAGGGTATAGAGTGTAGGGTATAGAGTGTAGAGTGTAGGGTATAGAGTGTAGAGTGTAGGGTATAGAGTGTAGGGTATAGAGTGTAGAGTGTAGGGTATAGAGTGTAGGGTATAGAGTATAGAGTGTAGGGTATAGAGTGTAGGGTATATAGTGTAGGGTATAGAGTGTAGGGTATTTAGTGTAGAGTGTAGGGTATAGAGTGTAGGCTACAGAGTGTAGGGTATAGAGTGTATGGTATAGAGTGTAGAGTGTAGGGTATAGAGTGTGGGGTATTGAGTGTAGGGTATAGAGTGTAGGGTATAGAGTGTAGAGTGTAGGGTATAGAGTGTAGAGTGTAGGGTATAGAGTGTAGGGTATAGAGTGTAGGGTATAGAGTGTAGGGTATAGAGTGTAATGTATAGAGTGTAGAGAGTAGGGTATAGAGTGTAGGGTATAGATTGTAGGGTATAGAGTGTATGGTATAGAGTGTAAGGTATAGATTGTAGAGTATAGGGTATAGATTGCAGAGTGTAGAGTGTAGGGTATAGAGTGTAGGGTATAGAGTGTAATGTATAGAGTGTAGAGTGTAGGGTATAGAGTGTAGGGTATAGATTATAGGGTATAGAGTGTATGGTATAGAGTGTAAGGTATAGATTGTAGGGTATAGAGTGTATGGTATAGACTGTAGAGTGTAGGGTATAGAGTGTAGAGTGTAGGGTATAGAGTGTAGGGTATAGTGTGTAGAGTGTAGGGTATAGAGTGTATAGTATATAGTGTAGGGTATAGAGTGTTTGGTATAGAGTGTAGGGTATAGAGTGTAGAGTATAGGGTATAGATTGTAGAGTGTAGAGTGTAGGGTATAGAGTGTAGGGTATAGAGTGTAATGTATAGAGTGTAGAGTGTAGGGTATAGAGTGTAGGGTATAGATTGTAGGGTATAGAGTGTATGGTATAGAGTGTAAGGTATAGATTGTAGGGTATAGAGTGTATGGTATAGACTGTAGAGTGTAGGGTATAGAGTGTAGAGTGTAGGGTATAGAGTGTAGGGTATAGTGTGTAGAGTGTAGGGTATAGAGTGTAGGGTATAGACTGTAGGGTATAGAGTGTAGAGTGTAGGGTATAGAGTGTAGGGTATAGAGTATAGAGTGTAGGGTATAGAGTGTAGGATATAGAGTGTATGGAATAGAGTGTAGAGTGTAGAGTGTATGGCATAGAGTGTACGGTATAGAGTGTAGGGTATAGAGTGTAGAGTGTAGCGTGTAGGGTACAGAGTGTAGAGTGTAGGGTATAGAGTGTATGGTATAGAGTGTAGAGTGTAGGGTATAGAGTGTAGGGTATAGAGTGTAGGGTATTGAGTGTAAGGTATAGAGTGTAGGGTATAGAGTGTAGAGTGTAGGGTATAGAGTGTAGAGTGTAGGGTATAGAGTGTAGGGTATAGAGTGTATGGTATAGAGTGTATGGTATATAGTGTAGGGTATAGAGTGTTTGGTATAGAGTGTAGGGTATAGAGTGTACAGTGTAGGGTATATATTGTAGAGTGTAGAGTGTAGGGTATAGAGTGTAGCGCATAGTGTTTATGGAATCGAGTGTATGGTATAGAGTGTAGGATATAGAGTGTAGGGTATAGAGTGTAGAGTGTAGAGTATAGAGTGTAGGGTATAGAGTGTAGGGTATAGAGTGCATGGTATAGAGTGTATGGTATAGATTGTAGGGTATAGAGTGTAGGGTATAGAGTGTAGAGTGTAGGGTATAGAGTGTAGAGTGTAGGGTATAGAGTGTAGGGTATAGAGTGTAGAGTGTAGGGTATAGAGTGTAGGGTATAGAGTGTAGGGTATAGAGTGTAGAGTGTAGGGTATAGAATGTAGGGTATAGAGTATAGAGTGTAGGGTATAGAGTGTAGGGTATATAGTGTAGGGTACAGAGTGTAGGGTATATAGTGTAGAGTGTAGGGTATAGAGTGTAGGGTATAGAATGTAGGGTTTAGAGTGTATAGTATAGAGTGTGGGGTATTGAGTGTAGGGTATAGAGTGTAGGGTATAGAGTGTAGAGTGTAGGGTATAGAGTGTAGAGTGTAGGGTATAGAGTGTAGGGTATAGAGTGTAGGGTATAGAGTGTATGGTATAGAGTGTATGGTATATAGTGTAGGGTATAGAGTGTTTGGTATAGAGTGTAGGGTATAGAGTGTAGGGTATAGATTGTAGAGTGTAGAGTGTAGGGTATAGAGTGTAGGGTTTAGAGTGTAGGGTATAGAGTGTATGGTATAGAGTGTATGGTATATAGTGTAGGGTATAGAGTGTTTGGTATAGAGTGTAGTGTATAGAGTGTAGAGTGTAGGGTATATATTGTAGAGTGTAGAGTGTAGGGTATAGAGTGTAGGGCATAGTGTTTATGGAATAGAGTGTATGGTATAGAGTGTAGGATATAGAATGTAGGGTATAGAGTGTAGAGTGTAGGGTATAGAGTGTAGGGTATAGAGTGTAGGGTATTGAGTGTATGGTATAGATTGTATGGTATAGATTGTAGGGTATAGAGTGTAGGGTATAGAGTGTAGAGTGTAGGGTATAGAGTGTAGAGTGTAGGGTATAGAGTGTAGGGTATAGAGTGTAGAGTGTAGGGTATAGAGTGTAGGGTATAGAGTGTAGGGTATAGAGTGTAGAGTGAAGGGTATAGAGTGTAGGGTATAGAGTATAGAGTGTAGGGTATAGAGTGTAGGGTATATAGTGTAGGGTATAGAGTGTAGGGTATTTAGTGTAGAGTGTAGGGTATATAGTGTAGGCTATAGAGTGTAGGGTATAGAGTGTATGGTATAGAGTGTAGAGTGTAGGGTATAGAGTGTGGGGTATTGAGTGTAGGGTATAGAGTGTAGGGTATAGAGTGTAGAGTGTAGGGTATAGAGTGTAGACTGTAGGGTATAGAGTGTAGGGTATAGAGTGTAGGGTATAGAGTGTATGATATAGAGTGTATGGTATATAGTGTAGGGTATAGAGTGTTTGGTATAGAGTGTAGGGTATAGAGTGTAGAGTATAGGGTATAGATTGTAGAGTGTAGAGTGTAGGGTATAGAGTGTAGGGTATAGAGTGTAATGTATAGAGTGTAGAGTGTAGGGTATAGAGTGTAGGGTATAGATTGTAGGGTATAGAGTGTATGGTATAGAGTGTAAGGTATAGATTGTAGGGTATAGAGTGTATGGTATAGACTGTAGAGTGTAGGGTATAGAGTGTAGAGTGTAGGGTATAGAGTGTAGGGTATAGTGTGTAGAGTGTAGGGTATAGAGTGTAGGGTATATACTGAAGGGTATAGAGTGTAGAGTGTAGGGTATAGAGTGTAGGGTATAGAGTATAGAGTGTAGGGTATAGAGTGTAGGGTATAGAGTGTAGGGTATAGAGTGTAGGGTATAGAGTGTAGGGTATAGAGTGTAGAGTGTAGGGTATAGAGTGTAGGGTACAGAGTGTAGGGTATAGAGTGTAGAGTGTAGGGTATAGAGTGTAGGGTATAGAGTGTAGGGTATAGATTGTAGAGTGTAGGGATTAGAGTGTAGGGTATAGTAACATAGTAACATAGTAACATAGTTAGTAAGGCCGAAAAAAGACATTTGTCCATCCAGTTCAGCCTATATTCCATCATAATAAATCCCCAGATCTACGTCCTTCTACAGAACCTAATTGTATGATACAATATTGTTCTGCTCCAGGAAGACATCCAGGCCTCTCTTGAACCCCTCGACTGAGTTCGCCATCACCACCTCCTCAGGCAAGCAATTCCAGATTCTCACTGCCCTAACAGTAAAGAATCCTCTTCTATGTTGGTGGAAAAACCTTCTCTCCTCCAGACGCAAAGAATGCCCTCTTGTGCCCGTCACCTTCCTTGGTATAAACAGATCCTCAGCGAGATATTTGTATTGTCCCCTTATATACTTATACATGGTTATTAGATCGCCCCTCAGTCGTCTTTTTTCTAGACTAAATAATCCTAATGTGTGTAGAGTGTAGCGTGTAGGGTACAGAGTGTAGAGTGTAGGGTATAGAGTGTATGGTATAGAGTGTAGAGTGTAGGGTATAGAGTGTAGGGTATAGAGTGTAGGGTATTGAGTGTAAGGTATAGAGTGTAGGGTATAGAGTGTAGAGTGTAGGGTATAGAGTGTAGAGTGTAGGGTATAGAGTGTAGGGTATAGAGTGTATGGTATAGAGTGTATGGTATATAGTGTAGGGTATAGAGTGTTTGGTATAGAGTGTAGGGTATAGAGTGTACAGTGTAGGGTATATATTGTAGAGTGTAGAGTGTAGGGTATAGAGTGTAGCGCATAGTGTTTATGGAATCGAGTGTATGGTATAGTGTAGGATATAGAGTGTAGGGTATAGAGTGTAGAGTGTAGGGTATAGAGTGTAGGGTATAGAGTGTAGGGTATAGAGTGCATGGTATAGAGTGTATGGTATAGATTGTAGGGTATAGAGAGTAGGGTATAGAGTGTAGAGTGTAGGGTATAGAGTGTAGAGTGTAGGGTATAGAGTGTAGGGTATAGAGTGTAGAGTGTAGGGTATAGAGTGTAGGGTATAGAGTGTAGGGTATAGAGTGTAGAGTGTAGGGTATAGAGTGTAGGGTATAGAGTATAGAGTGTAGGGTATAGAGTGTAGGGTATATAGTGTAGGGTACAGAGTGTAGGGTATATAGTGTAGAGTGTAGGGTATAGAGTGTAGGGTATAGAATGTAGGGTTTAGAGTGTATAGTATAGAGTGTGGGGTATTGAGTGTAGGGTATAGAGTGTAGGGTATAGAGTGTAGAGTGTAGGGTATAGAGTGTAGAGTGTAGGGTATAGAGTGTAGGATATAGAGTGTAGGGTATAGAGTGTATGGTATAGAGTGTATGGTATATAGTGTAGGGTATAGAGTGTTTGGTATAGAGTGTAGGGTATAGAGTGTAGGGTATAGATTGTAGAGTGTAGAGTGTAGGGTATAGAGTGTAGGGTATAGAGTGTAGGGTATAGAGTGTATGGTATAGAGTGTATGGTATATAGTGTAGGGTATAGAGTGTTTGGTATAGAGTGTAGTGTATAGAGTGTAGAGTGTAGGGTATATATTGTAGAGTGTAGAGTGTAGGGTATAGAGTGTAGGGCATAGTGTTTATGGAATAGAGTGTATGGTATAGAGTGTAGGATATAGAATGTAGGGTATAGAGTGTAGAGTGTAGGGTATAGAGTGTAGGGTATAGAGTGTAGGGTATTGAGTGTATGGTATAGATTGTATGGTATAGATTGTAGGGTATAGAGTGTAGGGTATAGAGTGTAGAGTGTAGGGTATAGAGTGTAGAGTGTAGGGTATAGAGTGTAGGGTATAGAGTGTAGAGTGTAGGGTATAGAGTGTAGGGTATAGAGTGTAGGGTATAGAGTGTAGAGTGAAGGGTATAGAGTGTAGGGTATAGAGTATAGAGTGTAGGGTATAGAGTGTAGGGTATATAGTGTAGGGTATAGAGTGTAGGGTATTTAGTGTAGAGTGTAGGGTATAGAGTGTAGGCTACAGAGTGTAGGGTATAGAGTGTATGGTATAGAGTGTAGAGTGTAGGGTATAGAGTGTGGGGTATTGAGTGTAGGGTATAGAGTGTAGGGTATAGAGTGTAGAGTGTAGGGTATAGAGTGTAGACTGTAGGGTATAGAGTGTAGGGTATAGAGTGTAGGGTATAGAGTGTATGGTATAGAGTGTATGGTATATAGTGTAGGGTATAGAGTGTTTGGTATAGAGTGTAGGGTATAGAGTGTAGAGTATAGGGTATAGATTGTAGAGTGTAGAGTGTAGGGTATAGAGTGTAGGGTATAGAGTGTAATGTATAGAGTGTAGAGTGTAGGGTATAGAGTGTAGGGTATAGATTGTAGGGTATAGAGTGTATGGTATAGAGTGTAAGGTATAGATTGTAGGGTATAGAGTGTATGGTATAGACTGTAGAGTGTAGGGTATAGAGTGTAGAGTGTAGGGTATAGAGTGTAGGGTATAGTGTGTAGAGTGTAGGGTATAGAGTGTAGGGTATATACTGAAGGGTATAGAGTGTAGAGTGTAGGGTATAGAGTGTAGGGTATAGAGTATAGAGTGTAGGGTATATAGTGTAGGGTATAGAGTGTAGGGTATATAGTGTAGAGTGTAGGGTATAGAGTGTAGGGTATAGAGTGTAGGGTATAGAGTGTATGGTATAGAGTGTAGAGTGTAGGGTATAGAGTGTGGGGTATTGAGTGTAGGGTATAGAGTGTAGAGTGTAGGGTATAGAGTGTAGGGTATAGAGTGTAGGATATAGAGTATAGAGTGTAGGGTATAGAGTGTAGGGTATATAGTGTAGGGTATAGAGTGTAGGGTATATAGTGTAGAGTGTAGGGTATAGAGTGTAGGGTATAGAGTGTAGGGAATAGAGTGTATGGTATAGAGTGTAGAGTGTAGGGTATAGACTGTGGGGTATTGAGTGTAGGGTATAGAGTGTAGGGTATAGAGTGTAGAGTGTAGGGTATAGAGTGTAGAGTGTAGGGTATAGAGTGTAGGGTATAGAGTGTAGGGTATAGAGTGTAGGGTATAGAGTGTATGGTATATAGTGTAGGGTATAGAGTGTTTGGTATAGAGTGTAGGGTATAGAGTGTAGAGTGTAGGGTATAGATTGTAGAGTGTAGAGTGTAGGTTATAGAGTGTAGGGCATAGAGTTTATGGAATATAGTGTATGGTATAGAGTGTAGGGTATAGAGTGTAGGGTATAGAGTGTAATGTATAGAGTGTAGAGTGTAGGGTATAGAGTGTAGGGTATAGAGTGTAGGGTATAGAGTGCATGGTATAGAGTGTAAGGTATAGATTGTAGGGTATAGAGTGTATGGTATAGAGTGTAGAGTGTAGGGTATAGAGTGTAGAGTGTAGGGTATAGAGTGTAGGGTATAGTGTGTAGAGTGTAGGGTATAGAGTGTAGGGTATAGACTGTAGGGTATAGAGTGTAGGGTATAGAGTATAGAGTGTAGGGTATAGAGTGTAGGATATAGAGTGTATGGAATAGAGTGTAGAGTGTAGAGTGTAGGGCATAGAGTGTATGGTATAGAGTGTAGGGTATAGAGTGTAGAGTTGAAAACACAAAAAAGCACAGTAAAACCAAAAACACACTGTTGCAAAAAAATCACAGTGGACAGCAAGTGCTAGTATAAAGATGGAAAAAACAGGGTATTTGGTTGATACGGTTTTTGCAAAAAATGTATATTAAGCCGCTCTACCAAACGTCAAGGTATACCCATATCAGAGCAGTCCTAACTAATGTATTTAATCCCTATCTGATGTATTTAAAACCTGGTCATATGTACAATACCTGTATGAGCAGGATTCAGAAAAGGAATGTCCATGTGGACACGCTGGACAGAACGGCTCCTGTGCGCACAGCTCAAAAAAAGAGGGGTGGAGGCCTCCCCAGTCTTGTGGACACAAGAAAACAATAATATGAAACCAGAACACATGAGCTGCGCGCACAGTGAACAAGCCCGTAGAGGCATGTTCACACCACCAAGAGACTTGAAAACACAAAAAAGCACAGTAAAACCAAAAACACACTGTTGCAAAAAAATCACAGTGGACAGCAAGTGCTAGTATAAAGATGGAAAAAACAGGGTATTTGGTTGATACGGTTTTTGCAAAAAATGTATATTAAGCCGCTCTACCAAACAGAGTGTAGAGTGTAGCGTGTAGGGTACAGAGTGTAGAGTGTAGGGTATAGAGTGTATGGTATAGAGTGTAGAGTGTAGGGTATAGAGTGTAGGGTATAGAGTGTAGGGTATAGAGTGTAGGGTATTGAGTGTAAGGTATAGAGTGTAGGGTATAGAGTGTAGAGTGTAGAGTGTAGGGTATAGAGTGTAGAGTGTAGGGTATAGAGTGTAGGGTATAGAGTGTATGGTATAGAGTGTATGGTATATAGTGTAGGGTATAGAGTGTTTGGTATAGAGTGTAGGGTATAGAGTGTAGAGTGTAGGGTATATATTGTAGAGTGTAGGGTATAGAGTGTAGGGCATAGTGTTTATGGAATCGAGTGTATGGTATAGAGTGTAGGATATAGAGTGTAGGGTATAGAGTGTAGAGTGTAGGGTATAGAGTGTAGGGTATAGAGTGTAGGGTATAGAGTGTAGGGTATAGAGTGTATGGTATAGAGTGTATGGTATAGATTGTAGGGTATAGAGTGTAGGGTATAGAGTGTAGAGTGTAGGGTATAGAGTGTAGAGTGTAGGGTATAGAGTGTAGGGTATAGAGTGTAGAGTGTAGGGTATAGAGTGTAGGGTATAGAGTGTAGGGTATAGAGTGTAGAGTGTAGGGTATAGAGTGTAGGGTATAGAGTATAGAGTGTAGGGTATATAGTGTAGGGTATAGAGTGTAGGGTATATAGTGTAGAGTGTAGGGTATAGAGTGTAGGGTATAGAGTGTAGGGTATAGAGTGTATGGTATAGAGTGTAGAGTGTAGGGTATAGAGTGTGGGGTATTGAGTGTAGGGTATAGAGTGTAGGGTATAGAGTGTAGAGTGTAGGGTATAGAGTGTAGAGTGTAGGGTATAGAGTGTAGGGTATAGTGTGTAGAGTGTAGGGTATAGAGTGTAGGGTATATACTGAAGGGTATAGAGTGTAGAGTGTAGGGTATAGAGTGTAGGGTATAGAGTATAGAGTGTAGGGTATAGAGTGTAGGGTATAAAGTGTAGGGTATAGAGTGTAGGGTATAGAGTGTAGGGTATAGAGTGTAGAGTGTAGGGTATAGAGTGTAGGGTACAGAGTGTAGGGTATAGAGTGTAGAGTGTAGGGTATAGAGTGTAGGGTATAGAGTGTAGGGTATAGATTGTAGAGTGTAGGGATTAGAGTGTAGGGTATAGTAACATAGTAACATAGTAACATAGTAAGGCCGAAAAAAGACATTTGTCCATCCAGTTCAGCCTATATTCCATCATAATAAATCCCCAGATCTACGTCCTTCTACAGAACCTAATTGTATGATACAATATTGTTCTGCTCCAGGAAGACATCCAGGCCTCTCTTGAACCCCTCGACTGAGTTCGCCATCACCACCTCCTCAGGCAAGCAATTCCAGATTCTCACTGCCCTAACAGTAAAGAATCCTCTTCTATGTTGGTGGAAAAACCTTCTCTCCTCCAGACGCAAAGAATGCCCTCTTGTGCCCGTCACCTTCCTTGGTATAAACAGATCCTCAGCGAGATATTTGTATTGTCCCCTTATATACTTATACATGGTTATTAGATCGCCCCTCAGTCGTCTTTTTTCTAGACTAAATAATCCTAATTTCGCTAATCTTTCTGGGTATTGTAGTTCTCCCATCCCCTTTATTAATTTTGTTGCCCTCCTTTGTACTCTCTCTAGTTCCATTATATCCTTCCTGAGCACCGGTGCCCAAAACTAGACACAGTACTCCATGCGCGGTCTAACTAGGGATTTGTACAGAGGCAGTATAATGCTCTCATCATGTGTATCCAGACCTCTTTTAATGCACCCCATGATCCTGTTTGCCTTGGCAGCTGCTGCCTGGCACTGGCTGCTCCAGGTAAGTTTATCATTAACTAGGATCCCCAAGTCCTTCTCCCTGTCAGATTTACCCAGTGGTTTCCCATTCAGTGTGTAATGGTGATATTGATTCCTTCTTCCCATGTGTATAACCTTACATTTATCATTGTTAAACCTCATCTGCCACCTTTCAGCTCAAGTTTCCAACTTATCCAGATCCATCTGTAGCAGAATACTATCTTCTCTTGTATTAACTGCTTTACATAGTTTTGTATCATCTGCAAATATCGATATTTTACTGTGTAAACCTTCTACCAGATCATTAATGAATATGTTGAAGAGAACAGGTCCCAATACTGACCCCTGCGGTACCCCACTGGTCACAGCGACCCAGTTAGAGACTATACCATTTATAACCACCCTCTGCTTTCTATCACTAAGCCAGTTACTAACCCATTTACACACATTTTCCCCCAGACCAAGCATTCTCATTTTGTGTACCAACCTCTTGTGCGGCACGGTATCAAACGCTTTGGAAAAATCTAGATATACCACGTCCAATGACTCACCGTGGTCCAGCCTATAGCTTACCTCTTCATAAAAACTGATTAGATTGGTTTGACAGGAGCGATTTCTCATAAACCCATGCTGATATGGAGTTAAACAGTTATTCTCATTGAGATAATCCAGAATAACATCCCTCAGAAACCCTTCAAATATTTTACCAACAATAGAGGTTAGACTTACTGGCCTATAATTTCCAGGTTCACTTTTAGAGCCCTTTTTGAATATTGGCACCACATTTGCTATGCGCCAATCCTGCGGAACAGACCCTGTCGCTATAGAGTCCCTAAAAATAAGAAATAATGGTTTATCTATTACATTACTTAGTTCTCTTAGTACTCGTGGGTGTATGCCATCCGGACCCGGAGATTTATCTATTTTAATCTTATTTAGCCGGTTTCGCACTTCTTCTTGGGTTAGATTGGTGACCCTTAATATAGGGTTTACATTGTTTCTTGGGATTTCACCTAGCATTTCATTTTCCACCGTGAATACCGTGGAGAAGAAGGTGTTTAATATGTTAGCTTTTTCCTCGTCATCTACAACCATTCTTTCCTCACTATTTTTTAAGGGGCCTACATTTTCAGTTTTTATTCTTTTACTATTGATATAGTTGAAGAACAGTTTGGGATTAGTTTTACTCTCCTTAGCAATGTGCTTCTCTGTTTCCTTTTTGGCAGCTTTAATTAGTTTTTTAGATAAAGTATTTTTCTCCCTATAGTTTTTTAGAGCTTCAATAGTGCCATCCTGCTTTAGTAGTGCAAATGCTTTCTTTTTACTGTTAATTGCCTGTCTTACTTCTTTGTTTAGCCACATTGGGTTTTTCCTATTTCTAGTCCTTTTATTCCCACAAGGTATAAACCACTTACACTGCCTATTTAGGATGTTCTTAAACATTTCCCATTTATTATCTGTATTCTTATTTCTGAGGATATTGTCCCAGTCTACCAGATTAAGGGCATCTCTAAGCTGGTCAAACTTTGCCTTCCTAAAGTTCAGTGTTTTTGTGACTCCCTGACAAGTCCCCCTAGTGAAAGACAGGTGAAACTGTACAATATTGTGGTCGCTATTTCCTAGATGCCCGACCACCTGCAGATTTGCTATTCTGTCAGGTCTATTAGATAGTATTAGGTCTAAAAGTGCTGCTCCTCTGGTTGGATTCTGCACCAATTGTGAAAGATAATTTTTCTTGGTTATTAGCAGAAACCTGTTGCCTTTATGGGTTTCACAGGTTTCTGTTTCCCAGTTAATATCCGGGTAGTTAAAGTCCCCCATAACCAGGACCTCATTATGGGTTGCAGCTTCATCTATCTGCTTTAGAAGTAGACTTTCCATGGTTTCTGTTATATTTGGGGGTTTGTAACAGACCCCAATGAGAATTTTGTTACCATTTTTCCCTCCATGAATTTCGACCCATATGGACTCGACATCCTCATTTCCTTCGCTAATATCCTCCCTTAAAGTGGACTTTAGACAAGACTTTACATAGAGACAAACCCCTCCTCCTCTCCGATTTTTACGATCCTTTCTAAACAGACTGTAACCCTGTAAGTTAACTGCCCAGTCATAGCTTTCATCTAACCATGTCTCGGTTATTCCCACTATGTCAAAGTTACCTGTAGATATTTCTGCTTCTAGTTCTTCCATCTTGTTTGTCAGGCTTCTGGCGTTTGCGAGCATGCAGTTTAGAGGATTTTGTTTTGTTCCAATCTCCTCGCTGTGGATTGTTTTAGAAATGTTCTTACCTCCCTTCTGAGTATGTTTTCCTGGATCTTCTTTGTTCAAGTCTAATGTTTTTCTTCCCGTCCCCTCTTCTTCTAGTTTAACGCCCTCCTGATGAGTGTAGCGAGTCTTCTGGCGAATGTGTGTTTCCCAGGTTTGTTGAGGTGTAGTCCGTCTCTGGCAAGGAGTCCATCGTACAAGTAATTCACACCGTGGTCCAGGAATCCGAATCCTTGTTGTCTGCACCATCGTCTTAGCCAGTTGTTTGCATCAAGGATCCTGTTCCATCTCCTGGTGCCATGCCCGTCTACTGGAAGGAGAGAAGAAAAAACTACCTGTGCATCCAGTTCCTTTACTTTCTTCCCCAACTCTTCAAAGTCTTTGCAGATTGTCGGTAGGTCCTTCCTTGCCGTGTCATTGGTGCCAACATGTATCAGAAGAAATGGGTGGACGTCCTTGGAGCTGAAGAGCTTTGGTATCCTATCGGTCACATCCTTGATCATCGCACCTGGAAGGCAGCATACTTCTCTTGCAGTTATGTCCGGTCTGCAGATGGCTGCTTCTGTGCCTCTCAGTAGTGAGTCTCCCACCACCACCACTCTTCGTTGCTTCTTGGCTGTACTTTTTGCTGTGACTTGTTGCTGTGTGCCCTTTTCTTTTTTGCTTGCTGGTATTGCTTCATCCTTAGGTGTGCCATCTTCATCCTCTACAAAGATTTGATATCGGTTCTTCAGTTGTGTGGTTGGTGATTTCTCCATGGTCTTCTTGCTTCTTTTGGTCACATGCTTCCACTCATCTGCTTTTGGAGGTTCTCTGACACTTTTTTCACCTTCTGTGACCAGTAGAGATGCTTCTGTTCTGTCTAGAAAGTCTTCATTCTCTTTGATGAGTTTCAAAGTTGCTATTCTTTCTTCCAGACCCCGCACCTTTTCTTCTAAAAGGGCCACTAGTCTACACTTCTGACAGGTGAAATTTGATTCTTCTTCTGGTCGATCTGTGAACATGTAGCACATGCTGCAGCTCACCATGTAGGTTGTCACATCTGCCATGTTGCTCCTAGATCCTGCTGACTTGCTGTGTGTTTTCCTTCTTGTGTAATCTACTCAGCCAAGCTCTCTTGCAATAATGTCCTACAGGCAGGGTATAGAGTGTAGGGTATAGAGTGTAGGGTATAGAGTGTATGGAATAGATTGTAGAGTGTAGGGTATAGAGTGTAGGGTATAGAGTGTAGGGTATAGAGTGTAGAGTGTAGGGTATAGAGTGTAGAGTGTAGGGTATAGAGTGTAGGGTATAGAGTGTAGAGTGTAGGGTATAGAGTGTAGGGTATAGAGTATAGAGTGTAGGGGATAGAGTGTAGGGTATATAGTGTAGGGTATAGAGTGTAGGGTATTTAGTGTAGAGTGTAGGGTATAGAGTGTAGGCTACAGAGTGTAGGGTATAGAGTGTATGGTATAGAGTGTAGAGTGTAGGGTATAGAGTGTGGGGTATTGAGTGTAGGGTATAGAGTGTAGGGTATAGAGTGTAGAGTGTAGGGTATAGAGTGTAGAGTGTAGGGTATAGCGTGTAGGGTATAGAGTGTAGGGTATAGAGTGTATGGTATAGAGTGTATGGTATATAGTGTAGGGTATAGAGTGTTTGGTATAGAGTGTAGGGTATAGAGTGTAGAGTATAGGGTATAGATTGTAGAGTGTAGAGTGTAGGGTATAGAGTGTAGGGTATAGAGTGTAATGTATAGAGTGTAGAGTGTAGGGTATAGAGTGTAGGGTATAGATTGTAGGGTATAGAGTGTATGGTATAGAGTGTAAGGTATAGATTGTAGGGTATAGAGTGTATGGTATAGACTGTAGAGTGTAGGGTATAGAGTGTAGAGTGTAGGGTATAGAGTGTAGGGTATAGTGTGTAGAGTGTAGGGTATAGAGTGTAGGGTATAGAGTGTAGGGTATTGAGTGTAAGGTATAGAGTGTAGGGTATAGAGTGTAGAGTGTAGGGTATAGAGTGTAGGGTATAGAGTGTAGGGTATAGAGTGTATGGTATAGAGTGTATGGTATATAGTGTAGGGTATAGAGTGTTTGGTATAGAGTGTAGGGTATAGAGTGTACAGTGTAGGGTATATATTGTAGAGTGTAGAGTGTAGGGTATAGAGTGTAGGGCATAGTGTTTATGTAATCGAGTGTATGGTATAGAGTGTAGGATATAGAGTGTAGGGTATAGAGTGTAGAGTGTAGGGTATAGAGTGTAGGGTATAGAGTGTAGGGTATAGAGTGCATGGTATAGAGTGTATGGTATAGATTGTAGGGTATAGAGTGTAGGGTATAGAGTGTAGAGTGTAGGGTATAGAGTGTAGAGTGTAGGGTATAGAGTGTAGGGTATAGAGTGTAGAGTGTAGGGTATAGAGTGTAGGGTATAGAGTGTAGGGTATAGAGTGTAGAGTGTAGGGTATAGAGTGTAGGGTATAGAGTATAGAGTGTAGGGTATAGAGTGTAGGGTATATAGTGTAGGGTATAGAGTGTAGGGTATATAGTGTAGAGTGTAGGGTATAGAGTGTAGGGTATAGAATGTAGGGTATAGAGTGTATAGTATAGAGTGTGGGGTATTGAGTGTAGGGTATAGAGTGTAGGGTATAGAGTGTAGAGTGTAGGGTATAGAGTGTAGAGTGTAGGGTATAGAGTGTAGGGTATAGAGTGTAGGGTATAGAGTGTATGGTATAGAGTGTATGGTATATAGTGTAGGGTATAGAGTGTTTGGTATAGAGTGTAGGGTATAGAGTGTAGGGTATAGATTGTAGAGTGTAGAGTGTAGGGTATAGAGTGTAGGGTATAGAGTGTAGGGTATAGAGTGTATGGTATAATGTGTATGGTATATAGTGTAGGGTATAGAGTGTTTGGTATAGAGTGTAGTGTATAGAGTGTAGAGTGTAGGGTATATATTGTAGAGTGTAGAGTGTAGGTTATAGAGTGTAGGGCATAGTGTTTATGGAATAGAGTGTATGGTATAGAGTGTAGGATATAGAATGTAGGGTATAGAGTGTAGAGTGTAGGGTATAGAGTCTAGGGTATAGAGTGTAGGGTATAGAGTGTATGGTATAGATTGTATGGTATAGATTGTAGGGTATAGAGTGTAGGGTATAGAGTGTAGAGTGTAGGGTATAGAGTGTAGAGTGTAGGGTATAGAGTGTAGGGTATAGAGTGTAGAGTGTAGGGTATAGAGTGTAGGGTATAGAGTGTAGGGTATAGAGTGTAGAGTGAAGGGTATAGAGTGTAGGGTATAGAGTATAGAGTGTAGGGTATAGAGTGTAGGGTATATAGTGTAGGGTATAGAGTGTAGGGTATTTAGTGTAGAGTGTAGGGTATATAGTGTAGGCTATAGAGTGTAGGGTATAGAGTGTATGGTATAGAGTGTAGAGTGTAGGGTATAGAGTGTGGGGTATTGAGTGTAGGGTATAGAGTGTAGGGTATATAGTGTAGAGTGTAGGGTATAGAGTGTAGAGTGTAGGGTATAGAGTGTAGGGTATAGAGTGTAGGGTATAGAGTGTATGGTATAGAGTGTATGGTATATAGTGTAGGGTATAGAGTGTTTGGTATAGAGTGTAGGGTATAGAGTGTAGAGTATAGGGTATAGATTGTAGAGTGTAGAGTGTAGGGTATAGAGTGTAGGGTATAGAGTGTAATGTATAGAGTGTAGAGTGTAGGGTATAGAGTGTAGGGTATAGATTGTAGGGTATAGAGTGTATGGTATAGAGTGTAAGGTATAGATTGTAGGGTATAGAGTGTATGGTATAGACTGTAGAGTGTAGGGTATAGAGTATAGAGTGTAGGGTATAGAGTGTAGGGTATAGTGTGTAGAGTGTAGGGTATAGAGTGTAGGGTATAGACTGTAGGGTATAGAGTGTAGAGTGTAGGGTATAGAGTGTAGGGTATAGAGTATAGAGTGTAGGGTATAGAGTGTAGGGTATAGAGTGTAGAGTGTAGGGTATAGAGTGTAGAGTGTAGGGTATAGAGTGTAGGGTACAGAGTGTAGGGTATAGAGTGTAGAGTGTAGGGTATAGAGTGTAGGGTATAGAGTGTAGGGTATAGATTGTAGAGTGTAGGGATTAGAGTGTAGGGTATAGTAACATAGTAACATAGTAACATAGTTAGTAAGGCCGAAAAAAGACATTTGTCCATCCAGTTCAGCCTATATTCCATCATAATAAATCCCCAGATCTACGTCCTTCTACAGAACCTAATTGTATGATACAATTTTGTTCTGCTCCAGGAAGACATCCAGGCCTCTCTTGAACCCCTCGACTGAGTTCGCCATCACCACCTCCTCAGGCAAGCAATTCCAGATTCTCACTGCCCTAACAGTAAAGAATCCTCTTCTATGTTGGTGGAAAAACCTTCTCTCCTCCAGACGCAAAGAATGCCCCCTTGTGCCCGTCACCTTCCTTGGTATAAACAGATCCTCAGCGAGATATTTGTATTGTCCCCTTATATACTTATACATGGTTATTAGATCGCCCCTCAGTCGTCTTTTTTCTAGACTAAATAATCCTAATTTCGCTAATCTTTCTGGGTATTGTAGTTCTCCCATCCCCTTTATTAATTTTGTTGCCCTCCTTTGTACTCTCTCTAGTTCCATTATATCCTTCCTGAGCACCGGTGCCCAAAACTAGACACAGTACTCCATGCGCGGTCTAACTAGGGATTTGTACAGAGGCAGTATAATGCTCTCATCATGTGTATCCAGACCTCTTTTAATGCACCCCATGATCCTGTTTGCCTTGGCAGCTGCTGCCTGGCACTGGCTGCTCCAGGTAAGTTTATCATTAACTAGGATCCCCAAGTCCTTCTCCCTGTCAGATTTACCCAGTGGTTTCCCATTCAGTGTGTAATGGTGATATTGATTCCTTCTTCCCATGTGTATAACCTTACATTTATCATTGTTAAACCTCATCTGCCACCTTTCAGCCCAAGTTTCCAACTTATCCAGATCCATCTGTAGCAGAATACTATCTTCTCTTGTATTAACTGCTTTACATAGTTTTGTATCATCTGCAAATATCGATATTTTACTGTGTAAACCTTCTACCAGATCATTAATGAATATGTTGAAGAGAACAGGTCCCAATACTGACCCCTGCGGTACCCCACTGGTCACAGCGACCCAGTTAGAGACTATACCATTTATAACCACCCTCTGCTTTCTATCACTAAGCCAGTTACTAACCCATTTACACACATTTTCCCCCAGACCAAGCATTCTCATTTTGTGTACCAACCTCTTGTGCGGCACGGTATCAAACGCTTTGGAAAAATCTAGATATACCACGTCCAATGACTCACCGTGGTCCAGCCTATAGCTTACCTCTTCATAAAAACTGATTAGATTGGTTTGACAGGAGCGATTTCTCATAAACCCATGCTGATATGGAGTTAAACAGTTATTCTCATTGAGATAATCCAGAATAACATCCCTCAGAAACCCTTCAAATATTTTACCAACAATAGAGGTTAGACTTACTGGCCTATAATTTCCAGGTTCACTTTTAGAGCCCTTTTTGAATATTGGCACCACATTTGCTATGCGCCAATCCTGCGGAACAGACCCTGTCGCTATAGAGTCCCTAAAAATAAGAAATAATGGTTTATCTATTACATTACTTAGTTCTCTTAGTACTCGTGGGTGTATGCCATCCGGACCCGGAGATTTATCTATTTTAATCTTATTTTGCCGGTTTCGCACTTCTTCTTGGGTTAGATTGGTGACCCTTAATATAGGGTTTACATTGTTTCTTGGGATTTCACCTAGCATTTCATTTTCCACCGTGAATACCGTGGAGAAGAAGGTGTTTAATATGTTAGCTTTTTCCTCGTCATCTACAACCATTCTTTCCTCACTATTTTTTAAGGGGCCTACATTTTCAGTTTTTATTCTTTTACTATTGATATAGTTGAAGAACAGTTTGGGATTAGTTTTACTCTCCTTAGCAATGTGCTTCTCTGTTTCCTTTTTGGCAGCTTTAATTAGTTTTTTAGATAAAGTATTTTTCTCCCTATAGCTTTTTAGAGCTTCAATAGTGCCATCCTGCTTTAGTAGTGCAAATGCTTTCTTTTTACTGTTAATTGCCTGTCTTACTTCTTTGTTTAGCCACATTGGGTTTTTCCTATTTCTAGTCCTTTTATTCCCACAAGGTATAAACCACTTACACTGCCTATTTAGGATGTTCTTAAACATTTCCCATTTATTATCTGTATTCTTATTTCTGAGGATATTGTCCCAGTCTACCAGATTAAGGGCATCTCTAAGCTGGTCAAACTTTGCCTTCCTAAAGTTCAGTGTTTTTGTGACTCCCTGACAAGTCCCCCTAGTGAAAGACAGGTGAAACTGTACAATATTGTGGTCGCTATTTCCTAGATGCCCGACCACCTGCAGATTTGCTATTCTGTCAGGTCTATTAGATAGTATTAGGTCTAAAAGTGCTGCTCCTCTGGTTGGATTCTGCACCAATTGTGAAAGATAATATTTCTTGGTTATTAGCAGAAACCTGTTGCCTTTATGGGTTTCACAGGTTTCTGTTTCCCAGTTAATATCCGGGTAGTTAAAGTCCCCCATAACCAGGACCTCATTATGGGTTGCAGCTTCATCTATCTGCTTTAGAAGTAGACTTTCCATGGTTTCTGTTATATTTGGGGGTTTGTAACAGACCCCAATGAGAATTTTGTTACCATTTTTCCCTCCATGAATTTCGACCCATATGGACTCGACATCCTCATTTCCTTCGCTAATATCCTCCCTTAAAGTGGACTTTAGACAAGACTTTACATAGAGACAAACCCCTCCTCCTCTCCGATTTTTACGATCCTTTCTAAACAGACTGTAACCCTGTAAGTTAACTGCCCAGTCATAGCTTTCATCTAACCATGTCTCGGTTATTTCCACTATGTCAAAGTTACCTGTAGATATTTCTGCTTCTAGTTCTTCCATCTTGTTTGTCAGGCTTCTGGCGTTTGCGAGCATGCAGTTTAGAGGATTTTGTTTTGTTCCAATCTCCTCGCTGTGGATTGTTTTAGAAATGTTCTTACCTCCCTTCTGAGTATGTTTTCCTGGATCTTCTTTGTTCAAGTCTAATGTTTTTCTTCCCGTCCCCTCTTCTTCTAGTTTAACGCCCTCCTGATGAGTGTAGCGAGTCTTCTGGCGAATGTGTGTTTCCCAGGTTTGTTGAGGTGTAGTCCGTCTCTGGCAAGGAGTCCATCGTACAAGTAATTCACACCGTGGTCCAGGAATCCGAATCCTTGTTGTCTGCACCATCGTCTTAGCCAGTTGTTTGCATCAAGGATCCTGTTCCATCTCCTGGTGCCATGCCCGTCTACTGGAAGGAGAGAAGAAAAAACTACCTGTGCATCCAGTTCCTTTACTTTCTTCCCCAACTCTTCAAAGTCTTTGCAGATTGTCGGTAGGTCCTTCCTTGCCGTGTCATTGGTGCCAACATGTATCAGAAGAAATGGGTGGACGTCCTTGGAGCTGAAGAGCTTTGGTATCCTATCGGTCACATCCTTGATCATCGCACCTGGAAGGCAGCATACTTCTCTTGCAGTTATGTCCGGTCTGCAGATGGCTGCTTCTGTGCCTCTCAGTAGTGAGTCTCCCACCACCACCACTCTTCGTTGCTTCTTGGCTGTACTTTTTGCTGTGACTTGTTGCTGTGTACCATTTTCTTTTTTGCTTGCTGGTGTTGCTTCATCCTTAGGTGTGCCATCTTCATCCTCTACAAAGATTTGATATCGGTTCTTCAGTTGTGTGGTTGGTGATTTCTCCATGGTCTTCTTGCTTCTTTTGGTCACATGCTTCCACTCATCTGCTTTTGGAGGTTCTCTGACACTTTTTTCACCTTCTGTGACCAGTAGAGATGCTTCTGTTCTGTCTAGAAAGTCTTCATTCTCTTTGATGAGTTTCAAAGTTGCTATTCTTTCTTCCAGACCCCGCACCTTTTCTTCTAAAAGGGCCACTAGTCTACACTTCTGACAGGTGAAATTTGATTCTTCTTCTGGTCGATCTGTGAACATGTAGCACATGCTGCAGCTCACCATGTAGGTTGTCACATCTGCCATGTTGCTCCTAGATCCTGCTGACTTGCTGTGTGTTTTCCTTATTGTGTAATCTACTCAGCCAAGCTCTCTTGCAATAATGTCCTACAGGCAGGGTATAGAGTGTAGGGTATAGAGTGTAGGGTATAGAGTGTATGGAATATATTGTAGAGTGTAGGGTATAGAGTGTATGGTATAGAGTGTAGGGTATAGAGTGTAGGGTATAGAGTGTATGGTATGGAGTGTATGGTATAGATTGTAGGGTATAGAGTGTAGGGTATAGATTGTAGAGTGTAGGGTATAGAGTGTAGGGTATAGAGTGTAGAGTGTAGGGTATAGAGTGTAGGGTATAGATTGTAGAGTGTAGGGATTAGAGTGTAGGGTATAGAGTGTAGGGTATAGAGTGTAGAGTGTAGGGTATGGGGTGTAGGGTATAGGGTATGGAGTGTAGGGTATAGAGTTGAGTGTAGGGTATAGAGTGGAGGGTATAGAGTGTATGGAATAGAGTGTAGAGTGTAGGGTATAGAGTGTATGGTATAGAGTGTAGGGTATAGAGTGTAGGGTATAGAGTGTATGGTATAGAGTGTATGGTATAGATTGTAGGGTATAGAGTGTAGAGTGTAGGGTATAGAGTGTAGAGTGTAGGGTATAGAGTGTAGGGTATAGAGTGTAGAGTGTAGGGTATAGAGAGTAGGGTATAGAGTGTAGGGTATAGAGTGTAGAGTGTAGGGTATAGAGTGTAGGGTATAGAGTGTAGGGTATAGAGTGTAGGGTATAGAGTTTAGAGTGTAGGGTATAGAGTGTAGGGTATAGAGTGTAGGGTATAGAGTGTAGAGTGTAGGGTATAGAGTGTAGGGTATAGAGTGTAGGGTATAGATTATAGAATGTAGGGATTAGAGTGTAGGGTATAGAGTGTAGGGTATAGAGTGTAGAGTGTAGGGTATAGAGTGTAGGGTATAGAGTATAGAGTGTAGGGTATAGAGTGTAGGGTATAGAGTGTATGGAATAGAGTGTAGAGTGTAGAGTGTAGGGCATAGAGTATATGGTATAGAGTGTAGGGTATAGAGTGTAGAGTGTAGCGTGTAGGGTACAGAGTGTAGAGTGTAGGGTATAGAGTGTATGGTATAGAGTGTAGAGTGTAGGGTATAGAGTGTAGGGTATAGAGTGTAGGGTATTGAGTGTAAGGTATAGAGTGTAGGGTATAGAGTGTAGAGTGTAGGGTATAGAGTGTAGAGTGTAGGGTATAGAGTGTAGGGTATAGAGTGTAGGGTATAGAGTGTATGGTATAGAGTGTATGGTATATAGTGTAGGGTATAGAGTGTTTGGTATAGAGTGTAGGGAATAGAGTGTAGAGTGTAGGGTATATATTGTAGAGTGTAGAGTGTAGGGTATAGAGTGTAGGGCATAGTGTTTATGGAATAGAGTGTATGGTATAGAGTGTAGGATATAGAGTGTACGGTATAGAGTGTAGAGTGTAGGGTATAGAGTGTAGGGTATAGAGTGTAGGGTATAGAGTGTATGGTATAGAGTGTATGGTATAGATTGTAGGGTATAGAGTGTAGGGTATAGAGTGTAGAGTGTAGGGTATAGAGTGTAGAGTGTAGGGTATAGAGTGTAGGGTATAGAGTGTAGAGTGTAGGGTATAGAGTGTAGGGTATAGAGTGTAGGATATAGAGTATAGAGTGTAGGGTATAGAGTGTAGGGTATATAGTGTAGGGTATAGAGTGTAGGGTATATAGTGTAGAGTGTAGGGTATAGAGTGTAGGGTATAGAGTGTAGGGAATAGAGTGTATGGTATAGAGTGTAGAGTGTAGGGTATAGACTATGGGGTATTGAGTGTAGGGTATAGAGTGTAGGGTATAGAGTGTAGAGTGTAGGGTATAGAGTGTAGAGTGTAGGGTATAGAGTGTAGGGTATAGAGTGTAGGGTATAGAGTGTATGGTATAGAGTGTATGGTATATAGTGTAGGGTATAGAGTGTTTGGTATAGAGTGTAGGGTATAGAGTGTAGAGTGTAGGGTATAGATTGTAGAGTGTAGAGTGTAGGTTATAGAGTGTAGGGCATAGAGTTTATGGAATATAGTGTATGGTATAGAGTGTAGGGTATAGAGTGTAGGGTATAGAGTGTAATGTATAGAGTGTAGAGAGTAGGGTATAGAGTGTAGGGTATAGAGTGTAGGGTATAGAGTGCATGGTATAGAGTGTAAGGTATAGATTGTAGGGTATAGAGTGTATGGTATAGAGTGTAGAGTGTAGGGTATAGAGTGTAGAGTGTAGGGTATAGAGTGTAGGGTATAGTGTGTAGAGTGTAGGGTTTAGAGTGTAGGGTATAGACTGTAGGGTATAGAGTGTAGGGTATAGAGTATAGAGTGTAGGGTATAGAGTGTAGGATATAGAGTGTATGGAATAGAGTGTAGAGTGTAGAGTGTAGGGTTTAGAGTGTAGGGTATAGACTGTAGGGTATAGAGTGTAGGGTATAGAGTATAGAGTGTAGGGTATAGAGTGTAGGATATAGAGTGTATGGAATAGAGTGTAGAGTGTAGAGTGTAGGGCATAGAGTGTATGGTATAGAGTGTAGGGTATAGAGTGTAGAGTGTAGCGTGTAGGGTACAGAGTGTAGAGTGTAGGGTATAGAGTGTATGGTATAGAGTGTAGAGTGTAGGGTATAGAGTGTAGGGTATAGAGTGTAGGGTATTGAGTGTAAGGTATAGAGTGTAGGGTATAGAGTGTAGAGTGTAGAGTGTAGGGTATAGAGTGTAGAGTGTAGGGTATAGAGTGTAGGGTATAGAGTGTATGGTATAGAGTGTATGGTATATAGTGTAGGGTATAGAGTGTTTGGTATAGAGTGTAGGGTATAGAGTGTAGAGTGTAGGGTATATATTGTAGAGTGTAGGGTATAGAGTGTAGGGCATAGTGTTTATGGAATCGAGTGTATGGTATAGAGTGTAGGATATAGAGTGTAGGGTATAGAGTGTAGAGTGTAGGGTATAGAGTGTAGGGTATAGAGTGTAGGGTATAGAGTGTATGGTATAGAGTGTATGGTATAGATTGTAGGGTATAGAGTGTAGGGTATAGAGTGTAGAGTGTAGGGTATAGAGTGTAGGGTATAGAGTGTAGGGTATAGAGTGTAGAGTGTAGGGTATAGAGTGTAGGGTATAGAGTGTAGGGTATAGAGTGTAGAGTGTAGGGTATAGAGTGTAGGGTATAGAGTATAGAGTGTAGGGTATATAGTGTAGGGTATAGAGTGTAGGGTATATAGTGTAGAGTGTAGGGTATAGAGTGTAGGGTATAGAGTGTAGGGTATAGAGTGTATGGTATAGAGTGTAGAGTGTAGGGTATAGAGTGTGGGGTATTGAGTGTAGGGTATAGAGTGTAGAGTGTAGGGTATAGAGTGTAGGGTATAGAGTGTAGGATATAGAGTATAGAGTGTAGGGTATAGAGTGTAGGGTATATAGTGTAGGGTATAGAGTGTAGGGTATATAGTGTAGAGTGTAGGGTATAGAGTGTTGGGTATAGAGTGTAGGGAATAGAGTGTATGGTATAGAGTGTAGAGTGTAGGGTATAGACTGTGGGGTATTGAGTGTAGGGTATAGAGTGTAGGGTATAGAGTGTAGGGTATAGAGTGTAGGGTATAGAGTGTATGGTATATAGTGTAGGGTATAGAGTGTTTGGTATAGAGTGTAGGGTATAGAGTGTAGAGTGTAGGGTATAGATTGTAGAGTGTAGAGTGTAGGTTATAGAGTGTAGGGCATAGAGTTTATGGAATATAGTGTATGGTATAGAGTGTAGGGTATAGAGTGTAGGGTATAGAGTGTAATGTATAGAGTGTAGAGTGTAGGGTATAGAGTGTAGGGTATAGAGTGTAGGGTATAGAGTGCATGGTATAGAGTGTAAGGTATAGATTGTAGGGTATAGAGTGTATGGTATAGAGTGTAGAGTGTAGGGTATAGAGTGTAGAGTGTAGGGTATAGAGTGTAGGGTATAGTGTGTAGAGTGTAGGGTATAGAGTGTAGGGTATAGACTGTAGGGTATAGAGTGTAGGGTATAGAGTATAGAGTGTAGGGTATAGAGTGTAGGATATAGAGTGTATGGAATAGAGTGTAGAGTGTAGAGTGTAGGGCATAGAGTGTATGGTATAGAGTGTAGGGTATAGAGTGTAGAGTTGAAAACACAAAAAAGCACAGTAAAACCAAAAACACACTGTTGCAAAAAAATCACAGTGGACAGCAAGTGCTAGTATAAAGATGGAAAAAACAGGGTATTTGGTTGATACGGTTTTTGCAAAAAATGTATATTAAGCCGCTCTACCAAACGTCAAGGTATACCCATATCAGAGCAGTCCTAACTAATGTATTTAATCCCTATCTGATGTATTTAAAACCTGGTCATATGTACAATACCTGTATGAGCAGGATTCAGAAAAGGAATGTCCATGTGGACACGCTGGACAGAACGGCTCCTGTGCGCACAGCTCAAAAAAAGAGGGGTGGAGGCCTCCCCAGTCTTGTGGACACAAGAAAACAATAATATGAAACCAGAACACATGAGCTGCGCGCACAGTGAACAAGCCCGTAGAGGCATGTTCACACCACCAAGAGACTTGAAAACACAAAAAAGCACAGTAAAACAAAAAACACACTGTTGCAAAAAAATCACAGTGGACAGCAAGTGCTAGTATAAAGATGGAAAAAACAGGGTATTTGGTTGATACGGTTTTTGCAAAAAATGTATATTAAGCCGCTCTACCAAACGTCAAGGTATACCCATATCAGAGCAGTCCTAACTAATGTATTTAATCCCTATCTGATGTATTTAAAACCTGGTCATATGTACAATACCTGTATGAGCAGGATTCAGAAAAGGAATGTCCATGTGGACACGCTGGACAGAACGGCTCCTGTGCGCACAGCTCAAAAAAAGAGGGGTGGAGGCCTCCCCAGTCTTGTGGACACAAGAAAACAATAATATGAAACCAGAACACATGAGCTGCGCGCACAGTGAACAAGCCCGTAGAGGCATGTTCACACCACCAAGAGACTTGAAAACACAAAAAAGCACAGTAAAACCAAAAACACACTGTTGCAAAAAAATCACAGTGGACAGCAAGTGCTAGTATAAAGATGGAAAAAACAGGGTATTTGGTTGATACGGTTTTTGCAAAAAATGTATATTAAGCCGCTCTACCAAACGTCAAGGTATACCCATATCAGAGCAGTCCTAACTAATGTATTTAATCCCTATCTGATGTATTTAAAACCTGGTCATATGTACAATACCTGTATGAGCAGGATTCAGAAAAGGAATGTCCATGTGGACACGCTGGACAGAACGGCTCCTGTGCGCACAGCTCAAAAAAAGAGGGGTGGAGGCCTCCCCAGTCTTGTGGACACAAGAAAACAATAATATGAAACCAGAACACATGAGCTGCGCGCACAGTGAACAAGCCCGTAGAGGCATGTTCACACCACCAAGAGACTTGAAAACACAAAAAAGCACAGTAAAACCAAAAACACACTGTTGCAAAAAAATCACAGTGGACAGCAAGTGCTAGTATAAAGATGGAAAAAACAGGGTATTTGGTTGATACGGTTTTTGCAAAAAATGTATATTAAGCCGCTCTACCAAACAGAGTGTAGAGTGTAGCGTGTAGGGTACAGAGTGTAGAGTGTAGGGTATAGAGTGTATGGTATAGAGTGTAGAGTGTAGGGTATAGAGTGTAGGGTATAGAGTGTAGGGTATTGAGTGTAAGGTATAGAGTGTAGGGTATAGAGTGTAGAGTGTAGAGTGTAGGGTATAGAGTGTAGAGTGTAGGGTATAGAGGGTAGGGTATAGAGTGTATGGTATAGAGTGTATGGTATATAGTGTAGGGTATAGAGTGTTTGGTATAGAGTGTAGGGTATAGAGTGTAGAGTGTAGGGTATATATTGTAGAGTGTAGGGTATAGAGTGTAGGGCATAGTGTTTATGGAATCGAGTGTATGGTATAGAGTGTAGGATATAGAGTGTAGGGTATAGAGTGTAGAGTGTAGGGTATAGAGTGTAGGGTATAGAGTGTAGGGTATAGAGTGTAGGGTATAGAGTGTATGGTATAGAGTGTATGGTATAGATTGTAGGGTATAGAGTGTAGGGTATAGAGTGTAGAGTGTAGGGTATAGAGTGTAGAGTGTAGGGTATAGAGTGTAGGGTATAGAGTGTAGAGTGTAGGGTATAGAGTGTAGGGTATAGAGTGTAGGGTATAGAGTGTAGAGTGTAGGGTATAGAGTGTAGGGTATAGAGTATAGAGTGTAGGGTATATAGTGTAGGGTATAGAGTGTAGGGTATATAGTGTAGAGTGTAGGGTATAGAGTGTAGGGTATAGAGTGTAGGGTATAGAGTGTATGGTATAGAGTGTAGAGTGTAGGGTATAGAGTGTGGGGTATTGAGTGTAGGGTATAGAGTGTAGGGTATAGAGTGTAGAGTGTAGGGTATAGAGTGTAGAGTGTAGGGTATAGAGTGTAGGGTATAGAGTGTAGGGTATAGAGTGCATGGTATAGAGTGTAAGGTATAGATTGTAGGGTATAGAGTGTATGGTATAGAGTGTAGAGTGTAGGGTATAGAGTGTAGAGTGTAGGGTATAGAGTGTAGGGTATAGTGTGTAGAGTGTAGGGTATAGAGTGTAGGGTATAGACTGTAGGGTATAGAGTGTAGGGTATAGAGTATAGAGTGTAGGGTATAGAGTGTAGGGTATAGAGTGTATGGTATAGAGTGTATGGTATATAGTGTAGGGTATAGAGTGTTTGGTATAGAGTGTAGGGTATAGAGTGTAGAGTGTAGGGTATAGAGTGTAGAGTGTAGGGTATAGAGTGTAGGGTATAGAGTGTAGGGTATAGAGTGCATGGTATAGAGTGTAAGGTATAGATTGTAGGGTATAGAGTGTATGGTATAGAGTGTAGAGTGTAGGGTATAGAGTGTAGAGTGTAGGGTATAGAGTGTAGGGTATAGTGTGTAGAGTGTAGGGTATAGAGTGTAGGGTATAGACTGTAGGGTATAGAGTGTAGGGTATAGAGTATAGAGTGTAGGGTATAGAGTGTAGGATATAGAGTGTATGGAATAGAGTGTAGAGTGTAGAGTGTAGGGCATAGAGTGTATGGTATAGAGTGTAGGGTATAGAGTGTAGAGTGTAGCGTGTAGGGTACAGAGTGTAGAGTGTAGGGTATAGAGTGTATGGTATAGAGTGTAGAGTGTAGGGTATAGAGTGTAGGGTATAGAGTGTAGGGTATTGAGTGTAAGGTATAGAGTGTAGGGTATAGAGTGTAGAGTGTAGAGTGTAGGGTATAGAGTGTAGAGTGTAGGGTATAGAGTGTAGGGTATAGAGTGTATGGTATAGAGTGTATGGTATATAGTGTAGGGTATAGAGTGTTTGGTATAGAGTGTAGGGTATAGAGTGTAGAGTGTAGGGTATATATTGTAGAGTGTAGGGTATAGAGTGTAGGGCATAGTGTTTATGGAATCGAGTGTATGGTATAGAGTGTAGGATATAGAGTGTAGGGTATAGAGTGTAGAGTGTAGGGTATAGAGTGTAGGGTATAGAGTGTAGGGTATAGAGTGTAGGGTATAGAGTGTATGGTATAGAGTGTATGGTATAGATTGTAGGGTATAGAGTGTAGGGTATAGAGTGTAGAGTGTAGGGTATAGAGTGTAGAGTGTAGGGTATAGAGTGTAGGGTATAGAGTGTAGAGTGTAGGGTATAGAGTGTAGGGTATAGAGTGTAGGGTATAGAGTGTAGAGTGTAGGGTATAGAGTGTAGGGTATAGAGTATAGAGTGTAGGGTATATAGTGTAGGGTATAGAGTGTAGGGTTTATAGTGTAGAGTGTAGGGTATAGAGTGTAGGGTATAGAGTGTAGGGTATAGAGTGTATGGTATAGAGTGTAGAGTGTAGGGTATAGAGTGTAGGGTATAGAGTGTAGAGTGTAGGGTATAGAGTGTAGAGTGTAGGGTATAGAGTGTAGGGTATAGAGTGTAGGGTATAGAGTGTATGGTATAGAGTGTATGGTATATAGTGTAGGGTATAGAGTGTTTGGTATAGAGTGTAGGGTATAGAGTGTAGGGTGTAGATTGTATAGTGTAGAGTGTAGGGTATAGAGTGTAGAGTGTAGGGTATAGAGTGTAGTGTATAGAGTGTATGGTATAGAGTGTATGGTATATAGTGTAGGGTATAGAGTGTTTGGTATAGAGTGTAGGGTATAGAGTGTAGAGTGTAGGGTATATATTGTAGAGTGTAGAGTGTAGGGTATAGAGTGTAGGGCATAGTGTTTATGGAATAGAGTGTATAGTATAGAGTGTAGGATATAGAGTGTAGGGTATAGAGTGTAGAGTGTAGGGTATAGAGTGTAGGGTATAGAGTGTAGGGTATAGAGTGTATGGTATAGAGTGTATGGTATAGATTGTAGGTTATAGAGTGTAGGGTATAGAGTGTAGAGTGTAGGGTATAGAGTGTAGAGTGTAGGGTATAGAGTGTAGGGTAAAGAGTGTAGAGTGTAGGGTATAGAGTGTAGGGTATAGAGTGTAGGGTATAGAGTGTAGAGTGTAGGGTATAGAGTGTAGGGTATAGAGTATAGAGTGTAGGGTATAGAGTGTAGGGTATATAGTGTAGGGTATAGAGTGTAGGGTATTTAGTGTAGAGTGTAGGGTATAGAGTGTAGGCTATAGAGTGTAGGGTATAGAGTGTATGGTATAGAGTGTAGGATATAGAGTGTAGGGTATAGAGTGCAGAGTGTAGGGTATAGAGTGTAGGGTATAGAGTATAGAGTGTAGGGTATAGAGTGTAGGGTATATAGTGTAGGGTATAGAGTGTAGGGTATTTAGTGTAGAGTGTAGGGTATAGAGTGTAAGCTATAGAGTGTAGGGTATAGAGTGTATGGTATAGAGTGTAGGATATAGAGTGTAGGGTATAGAGTGTAGAGTGTAGGTTATAGAGTGTAGGGTATAGAGTGTAGGGTATAGAGTGTATGGTATAGAGTGTATGGTATAGATTGTAGGGTATAGAGTGTAGGGTATAGAGTGTAGAGTGTAGGGTATAGAGTGTAGAGTGTAGGGTATAGAGTGTAGGGTATAGAGTGTAGAGTGTAGGGTATAGAGTGTAGGGTATAGAGTGTAGGGTATAGAGTGTAGAGTGTAGGGTATAGAGTGTAGGGTATAGAGTATAGAGTGTAGGGTATATAGTGTAGGGTATAGAGTGTAGGGTATATAGTGTAGAGTGTAGGGTATAGAGTGTAGGGTATAGAGTGTAGGGTATAGAGTGTAAGGTATAGAGTGTAGAGTGTAGGGTATAGAGTGTGGGGTATTGAGTGTAGGGTATAGAGTGTAGGGTATAGAGTGTAGAGTGTAGGGTATAGAGTGTAGAGTGTAGGGTATAGAGTGTAGGGTATAGAGTGTAGGGTATAGAGTGTATATTATAGAGTGTATGGTATATAGTGTAGGGTATAGAGTTTTTGGTATAGAGTGTAGGGTGTAGATTGTATAGTGTAGAGTGTAGGGTATAGAGTGTAGAGTGTAGGGTATAGAGTGTAGTGTATAGAGTGTATGGTATAGAGTGTATGGTATATAGTGTAGGGTATAGAGTGTTTGGTATAGAGTGTAGGGTATAGAGTGTAGAGTGTAGGGTATATATTGTAGAGTGTAGAGTGTAGGGTATAGAGTGTAGGGCATAGTGTTTATGGAATAGAGTGTATAGTATAGAGTGTAGGATATAGAGTGTAGGGTATAGAGTGTAGAGTGTAGGGTATATATTGTAGAGTGTAGGGTATAGAGTGTAGGGCATAGTGTTTATGGAATCGAGTGTATGGTATAGAGTGTAGGATATAGAGTGTAGGGTATAGAGTGTAGAGTGTAGGGTATAGAGTGTAGGGTATAGAGTGTAGGGTATAGAGTGTAGGGTATAGAGTGTATGGTATAGAGTGTATGGTATAGATTGTAGGGTATAGAGTGTAGGGTATAGAGTGTAGAGTGTAGGGTATAGAGTGTAGAGTGTAGGGTATAGAGTGTAGGGTATAGAGTGTAGAGTGTAGGGTATAGAGTGTAGGGTATAGAGTGTAGGGTATAGAGTGTAGAGTGTAGGGTATAGAGTGTAGGGTATAGAGTATAGAGTGTAGGGTATATAGTGTAGGGTATAGAGTGTAGGGTATATAGTGTAGAGTGTAGGGTATAGAGTGTAGGGTATAGAGTGTAGGGTATAGAGTGTATGGTATAGAGTGTAGAGTGTAGGGTATAGAGTGTGGGGTATTGAGTGTAGGGTATAGAGTGTAGGGTATAGAGTGTAGAGTGTAGGGTATAGAGTGTAGAGTGTAGGGTATAGAGTGTAGGGTATAGAGTGTAGGGTATAGAGTGCATGGTATAGAGTGTAAGGTATAGATTGTAGGGTATAGAGTGTATGGTATAGAGTGTAGAGTGTAGGGTATAGAGTGTAGAGTGTAGGGTATAGAGTGTAGGGTATAGTGTGTAGAGTGTAGGGTATAGAGTGTAGGGTATAGACTGTAGGGTATAGAGTGTAGGGTATAGAGTATAGAGTGTAGGGTATAGAGTGTAGGGTATAGAGTGTATGGTATAGAGTGTATGGTATATAGTGTAGGGTATAGAGTGTTTGGTATAGAGTGTAGGGTATAGAGTGTAGAGTGTAGGGTATAGAGTGTAGAGTGTAGGGTATAGAGTGTAGGGTATAGAGTGTAGGGTATAGAGTGCATGGTATAGAGTGTAAGGTATAGATTGTAGGGTATAGAGTGTATGGTATAGAGTGTAGAGTGTAGGGTATAGAGTGTAGAGTGTAGGGTATAGAGTGTAGGGTATAGTGTGTAGAGTGTAGGGTATAGAGTGTAGGGTATAGACTGTAGGGTATAGAGTGTAGGGTATAGAGTATAGAGTGTAGGGTATAGAGTGTAGGATATAGAGTGTATGGAATAGAGTGTAGAGTGTAGAGTGTAGGGCATAGAGTGTATGGTATAGAGTGTAGGGTATAGAGTGTAGAGTGTAGCGTGTAGGGTACAGAGTGTAGAGTGTAGGGTATAGAGTGTATGGTATAGAGTGTAGAGTGTAGGGTATAGAGTGTAGGGTATAGAGTGTAGGGTATTGAGTGTAAGGTATAGAGTGTAGGGTATAGAGTGTAGAGTGTAGAGTGTAGGGTATAGAGTGTAGAGTGTAGGGTATAGAGTGTAGGGTATAGAGTGTATGGTATAGAGTGTATGGTATATAGTGTAGGGTATAGAGTGTTTGGTATAGAGTGTAGGGTATAGAGTGTAGAGTGTAGGGTATATATTGTAGAGTGTAGGGTATAGAGTGTAGGGCATAGTGTTTATGGAATCGAGTGTATGGTATAGAGTGTAGGATATAGAGTGTAGGGTATAGAGTGTAGAGTGTAGGGTATAGAGTGTAGGGTATAGAGTGTAGGGTATAGAGTGTAGGGTATAGAGTGTATGGTATAGAGTGTATGGTATAGATTGTAGGGTATAGAGTGTAGGGTATAGAGTGTAGAGTGTAGGGTATAGAGTGTAGAGTGTAGGGTATAGAGTGTAGGGTATAGAGTGTAGAGTGTAGGGTATAGAGTGTAGGGTATAGAGTGTAGGGTATAGAGTGTAGAGTGTAGGGTATAGAGTGTAGGGTATAGAGTATAGAGTGTAGGGTATATAGTGTAGGGTATAGAGTGTAGGGTTTATAGTGTAGAGTGTAGGGTATAGAGTGTAGGGTATAGAGTGTAGGGTATAGAGTGTATGGTATAGAGTGTAGAGTGTAGGGTATAGAGTGTAGGGTATAGAGTGTAGAGTGTAGGGTATAGAGTGTAGAGTGTAGGGTATAGAGTGTAGGGTATAGAGTGTAGGGTATAGAGTGTATGGTATAGAGTGTATGGTATATAGTGTAGGGTATAGAGTGTTTGGTATAGAGTGTAGGGTATAGAGTGTAGGGTGTAGATTGTATAGTGTAGAGTGTAGGGTATAGAGTGTAGAGTGTAGGGTATAGAGTGTAGTGTATAGAGTGTATGGTATAGAGTGTATGGTATATAGTGTAGGGTATAGAGTGTTTGGTATAGAGTGTAGGGTATAGAGTGTAGAGTGTAGGGTATATATTGTAGAGTGTAGAGTGTAGGGTATAGAGTGTAGGGCATAGTGTTTATGGAATAGAGTGTATAGTATAGAGTGTAGGATATAGAGTGTAGGGTATAGAGTGTAGAGTGTAGGGTATAGAGTGTAGGGTATAGAGTGTAGGGTATAGAGTGTATGGTATAGAGTGTATGGTATAGATTGTAGGTTATAGAGTGTAGGGTATAGAGTGTAGAGTGTAGGGTATAGAGTGTAGAGTGTAGGGTATAGAGTGTAGGGTAAAGAGTGTAGAGTGTAGGGTATAGAGTGTAGGGTATAGAGTGTAGGGTATAGAGTGTAGAGTGTAGGGTATAGAGTGTAGGGTATAGAGTATAGAGTGTAGGGTATAGAGTGTAGGGTATATAGTGTAGGGTATAGAGTGTAGGGTATTTAGTGTAGAGTGTAGGGTATAGAGTGTAGGCTATAGAGTGTAGGGTATAGAGTGTATGGTATAGAGTGTAGGATATAGAGTGTAGGGTATAGAGTGCAGAGTGTAGGGTATAGAGTGTAGGGTATAGAGTATAGAGTGTAGGGTATAGAGTGTAGGGTATATAGTGTAGGGTATAGAGTGTAGGGTATTTAGTGTAGAGTGTAGGGTATAGAGTGTAAGCTATAGAGTGTAGGGTATAGAGTGTATGGTATAGAGTGTAGGATATAGAGTGTAGGGTATAGAGTGTAGAGTGTAGGTTATAGAGTGTAGGGTATAGAGTGTAGGGTATAGAGTGTATGGTATAGAGTGTATGGTATAGATTGTAGGGTATAGAGTGTAGGGTATAGAGTGTAGAGTGTAGGGTATAGAGTGTAGAGTGTAGGGTATAGAGTGTAGGGTATAGAGTGTAGAGTGTAGGGTATAGAGTGTAGGGTATAGAGTGTAGGGTATAGAGTGTAGAGTGTAGGGTATAGAGTGTAGGGTATAGAGTATAGAGTGTAGGGTATATAGTGTAGGGTATAGAGTGTAGGGTATATAGTGTAGAGTGTAGGGTATAGAGTGTAGGGTATAGAGTGTAGGGTATAGAGTGTAAGGTATAGAGTGTAGAGTGTAGGGTATAGAGTGTGGGGTATTGAGTGTAGGGTATAGAGTGTAGGGTATAGAGTGTAGAGTGTAGGGTATAGAGTGTAGAGTGTAGGGTATAGAGTGTAGGGTATAGAGTGTAGGGTATAGAGTGTATATTATAGAGTGTATGGTATATAGTGTAGGGTATAGAGTTTTTGGTATAGAGTGTAGGGTGTAGATTGTATAGTGTAGAGTGTAGGGTATAGAGTGTAGAGTGTAGGGTATAGAGTGTAGTGTATAGAGTGTATGGTATAGAGTGTATGGTATATAGTGTAGGGTATAGAGTGTTTGGTATAGAGTGTAGGGTATAGAGTGTAGAGTGTAGGGTATATATTGTAGAGTGTAGAGTGTAGGGTATAGAGTGTAGGGCATAGTGTTTATGGAATAGAGTGTATAGTATAGAGTGTAGGATATAGAGTGTAGGGTATAGAGTGTAGAGTGTAGGGTATAGAGTGTAGGGTATAGAGTGTAGGGTATAGAGTGTATGGTATAGAGTGTATGGTATAGATTGTAGGTTATAGAGTGTAGGGTATAGAGTGTAGAGTGTAGGGTATAGAGTGTAGAGTGTAGGGTATAGAGTGTAGGGTAAAGAGTGTAGAGTGTAGGGTATAGAGTGTAGGGTATAGAGTGTAGGGTATAGAGTGTAGAGTGTAGGGTATAGAGTGTAGGGTATAGAGTATAGAGTGTAGGGTATAGAGTGTAGGGTATATAGTGTAGGGTATAGAGTGTAGGGTATTTAGTGTAGAGTGTAGGGTATAGAGTGTAGGCTATAGAGTGTAGGGTATAGAGTGTATGGTATAGAGTGTAGGATATAGAGTGTAGGGTATAGAGTGTAGAGTGTAGGGTATAGAGTGTAGGGTATAGAGTATAGAGTGTAGGGTATAGAGTGTAGGGTATATAGTGTAGGGTATAGAGTGTAGGGTATTTAGTGTAGAGTGTAGGGTATAGAGTGTAAGCTATAGAGTGTAGGGTATAGAGTGTATGGTATAGAGTGTAGGATATAGAGTGTAGGGTATAGAGTGTAGAGTGTAGGTTATAGAGTGTAGGGTATAGAGTGTAGGGTATAGAGTGTATGGTATAGAGTGTATGGTATAGATTGTAGGGTATAGAGTGTAGGGTATAGAGTGTAGAGTGTAGGGTATAGAGTGTAGAGTGTAGGGTATAGAGTGTAGGGTATAGAGTGTAGAGTGTAGGGTATAGAGTGTAGGGTATAGAGTGTAGGGTATAGAGTGTAGAGTGTAGGGTATAGAGTGTAGGGTATAGAGTATAGAGTGTAGGGTATATAGTGTAGGGTATAGAGTGTAGGGTATATAGTGTAGAGTGTAGGGTATAGAGTGTAGGGTATAGAGTGTAGGGTATAGAGTGTATGGTATAGAGTGTAGAGTGTAGGGTATAGAGTGTGGGGTATTGAGTGTAGGGTATAGAGTGTAGGGTATAGAGTGTAGAGTGTAGGGTATAGAGTGTAGAGTGTAGGGTATAGAGTGTAGGGTATAGAGTGTAGGGTATAGAGTGTATATTATAGAGTGTATGGTATATAGTGTAGGGTATAGAGTGTTTGGTATAGAGTGTAGGGTATAGAGTGTACGGTGTAGATTGTATAGTGTAGAGTGTAGGGTATAGAGTGTAGAGTGTAGGGTATAAAGTGTAGTGTATAGAGTGTATGGTATAGAGTGTATGGTATATAGTGTAGGGTATAGAGTGTTTGGTATAGAGTGTAGGGTATAGAGTGTAGAGTGTAGGGTATATATTGTAGAGTGTAGAGTGTAGGGTATAGAGTGTAGGGCATAGTGTTTATGGAATAGAGTGTATGGTATAGAGTGTAGGATATAGAGTGTAGGTATAGAGTGTAGAGTGTAGGGTATAGAGTGTAGGGTATAGAGTGTAGGGTATAGAGTGTATGGTATAGAGTGTATGGTATAGATTGTAGGTTATAGAGTGTAGGGTATAGAGTGTAGAGTGTAGGGTATAGAGTGTAGAGTGTAGGGTATAGAGTGTAGGGTAAAGAGTGTAGAGTGTAGGGTGTAGAGTGTAGGGTATAGAGTGTAGGGTATAGAGTGTAGAGTGTAGGGTATAGAGTGTAGGGTATAGAGTATAGAGTGTAGGGTATAGAGTGTAGGGTATATAGTGTAGGGTATAGAGTGTAGGGTATTTAGTGTAGAGTGTAGGGTATAGAGTGTAGGCTATAGAATGTAGAGTATAGAGTGTATGGTATAGAGTGTAGAGTGTAGGGTATAGAGTGTGGGGTGTTGAGTGTAGGGTATAGAGTGTAGGGTATAGAGTGTAGAGTGTAGGGTATAGAGTGTAGAGTGTAGGGTATAGAGTGTAGGGTATAGAGTGTAGGGTATAGAGTGTATGGTATAGAGTGTATGGTATATAGTGTAGGGTATAGAGTGTTTGGTATAGAGTGTAGGGTATAGAGTGTAGAGTGTAGGGTATAGATTGTAGAGTGTAGAGCGTAGGGTATAGAGTGTAGGGTATAGAGTGTAATGTATAGAGTGTAGAGTGTAGGGTATAGAGTGTAGGGTATAGATTGTAGGGTATAGAGTGTATGGTATAGAGTGTAAGGTATAGATTGTAGGGTATAGAGTGTATGGTATAGAGTGTAGAGTGTAGGGTATAGAGTGTGGGGTATTGAGTGTAGGGTATAGAGTGTAGGGTATAGAGTGTAGAGTGTAGGGTATAGAGTGTAGAGTGTAGGGTATAGAGTGTAGGGTATAGAGTGTAGGGTATAGAGTGTATGGTATAGAGTGTATGGTATATAGTGTAGGGTATAGAGTGTTTGGTATAGAGTGTAGGGTATAGAGTGTAGGGTGTAGATTGTATAGTGTAGAGTGTAGGGTATAGAGTGTAGAGTGTAGGGTATAAAGTGTAGTGTATAGCGTGTATGGTATAGAGTGTATGGTATATAGTGTAGGGTATAGAGTGTTTGGTATAGAGTGTAGGGTATAGAGTGTAGAGTGTAGGGTATATATTGTAGAGTGTAGAGTGTAGGGTATAGAGTGTAGGGTATAGAGTGTAGGATATAGACTATAGAGTGTAGGGTATAGAGTGTAGGGTATATAGTGTAGGGTATAGAGTGTAGGGTATATAGTGTAGAGTGTAGGGTATAGAGTGTAGGGTATAGAGTGTAGGGAATAGAGTGTATGGTATAGAGTGTAGAGTGTAGGGTATAGACTGTGGGGTATTGAGTGTAGGGTATAGAGTGTAGGGTATAGAGTGTAGAGTGTAGGGTATAGAGTGTAGAGTGTAGGGTATAGAGTGTAGGGTATAGAGTGTAGGGTATAGAGTGTAGGGTATAGAGTGTATGGTATATAGTGTAGGGTATAGAGTGTTTGGTATAGAGTGTAGGGTATAGAGTGTAGAGTGTAGGGTATAGATTGTAGAGTGTAGAGTGTAGGTTATAGAGTGTAGGGCATAGAGTTTATGGAATATAGTGTATGGTATAGAGTGTAGGATATAGAGTGTAGGGTATAGAGTGTAATGTATAGAGTGTAGAGTGTAGGGTATAGAGTGTAGGGTATAGAGTGTAGGGTATAGAGTGCATGGTATAGAGTGTAAGGTATAGATTGTAGGGTATAGAGTGTATGGTATAGAGTGTAGAGTGTAGGGTATAGAGTGTAGAGTGTAGGGTAT
The DNA here is from genome assembly GCF_032444005.1 of Ranitomeya imitator. Classification (NCBI taxonomy): domain Eukaryota; kingdom Metazoa; phylum Chordata; class Amphibia; order Anura; family Dendrobatidae; genus Ranitomeya; species Ranitomeya imitator. Next base: position 676,031,334 of record NC_091283.1, on the reverse strand, counting down.
AGAGTGTAGGGTATAGTGTGTAGAGTGTAGGGTATAGAGTGTAGGGTATAGACTGTAGGGTATAGAGTGTAGGGTATAGAGTATAGAGTGTAGGGTATAGAGTGTAGGATATAGAGTGTATGGAATAGAGTGTAGAGTGTAGAGTGTAGGGCATAGAGTGTATGGTATAGAGTGTAGGGTATAGAGTGTAGAGTGTAGCGTGTAGGGTACAGAGTGTAGAGTGTAGGGTATAGAGTGTATGGTATAGAGTGTAGAGTGTAGGGTATAGAGTGTAGGGTATAGAGTGTAGGGTATTGAGTGTAAGGTATAGAGTGTAGGGTATAGAGTGTAGAGTGTAGAGTGTAGGGTATAGAGTGTAGAGTGTAGGGTATAGAGTGTAGGGTATAGAGTGTATGGTATAGAGTGTATGGTATATAGTGTAGGGTATAGAGTGTTTGGTATAGAGTGTAGGGTATAGAGTGTAGAGTGTAGGGTATATATTGTAGAGTGTAGGGTATAGAGTGTAGGGCATAGTGTTTATGGAATCGAGTGTATGGTATAGAGTGTAGGATATAGAGTGTAGGGTATAGAGTGTAGAGTGTAGGGTATAGAGTGTAGGGTATAGAGTGTAGGGTATAGAGTGTATGGTATAGAGTGTATGGTATAGATTGTAGGGTATAGAGTGCAGGGTGTAGAGTGTAGGGTATAGAGTGTAGAGTGTAGGGTATAGAGTGTAGGGTATAGAGTGTAGAGTGTAGGGTATAGAGTGTAGGGTATAGAGTGTAGGGTATAGAGTGTAGAGTGTAGGGTATAGAGTGTAGGGTATAGAGTATAGAGTGTAGGGTATATAGTGTAGGGTATAGAGTGTAGGGTATATAGTGTAGAGTGTAGGGTATAGAGTGTAGGGTATAGAGTGTATGGTATAGAGTGTAGAGTGTAGGGTATAGAGTGTGGGGTATTGAGTGTAGGGTATAGAGTGTAGGGTATAGAGTGTAGAGTGTAGGGTATAGAGTGTAGAGTGTAGGGTATAGAGTGTAGGGTATAGAGTGTAGGGTATAGAGTGCATGGTATAGAGTGTAAGGTATAAATTGTAGGGTATAGAGTGTATGGTATAGAGTGTAGAGTGTAGGGTATAGAGTGTAGAGTGTAGGGTATAGAGTGTAGGGTATAGTGTGTAGAGTGTAGGGTATAGAGTGTAGGGTATAGACTGTAGGGTATAGAGTGTAGGGTATAGAGTATAGAGTGTAGGGTATAGAGTGTAGGGTATAGAGTGTATGGTATAGAGTGTATGGTATATAGTGTAGGGTATAGAGTGTTTGGTATAGAGTGTAGGGTATAGAGTGTAGAGTGTAGGGTATAGAGTGTAGAGTGTAGGGTATAGAGTGTAGGGTATAGAGTGTAGGGTATAGAGTGCATGGTATAGAATGTAAGGTATAGATTGTAGGGTATAGAGTGTATGGTATAGAGTGTAGAGTGTAGGGTATAGAGTGTAGAGTGTAGGGTATAGAGTGTAGGGTATAGTGTGTAGAGTGTAGGGTATAGAGTGTAGGGTATAGACTGTAGGGTATAGAGTGTAGGGTATAGAGTATAGAGTGTAGGGTATAGAGTGTAGGATATAGAGTGTATGGAATAGAGTGTAGAGTGTAGAGTGTAGGGCATAGAGTGTATGGTATAGAGTGTAGGGTATAGAGTGTAGAGTGTAGCGTGTAGGGTACAGAGTGTAGAGTGTAGGGTATAGAGTGTATGGTATAGAGTGTAGAGTGTAGGGTATAGAGTGTAGGGTATAGAGTGTAGGGTATTGAGTGTAAGGTATAGAGTGTAGGGTATAGAGTGTAGAGTGTAGGGTATAGAGTGTAGAGTGTAGGGTATAGAGTGTAGGGTATAGAGTGTATGGTATAGAGTGTATGGTATATAGTGTAGGGTATAGAGAGTTTGGTATAGAGTGTAGGGTATAGAGTGTAGAGTGTAGGGTATATATTGTAGAGTGTAGGGTATAGAGTGTAGGGCATAGTGTTTATGGAATCGAGTGTATGGTATAGAGTGTAGGATATAGAGTGTAGGGTATAGAGTGTAGAGTGTAGGGTATAGAGTGTAGGGTATAGAGTGTAGGGTATAGATTGTAGAGTGTAGGGAGTAGAGTGTAGGGTATAGAGTGTAGGGTATAGAGTGTAGAGTGTGGGGTATGGAGTGTAGGGTATAGAGTTGAGTGTAGGGTATAGAGTGTAGGGTATAGAGTGTATGGAATAGAGTGTAGAGTGTAGGGTATAGAGTGTATGGTATAGAGTGTAGGGTATAGAGTGTATGGTATAGAGTGTATGGTATAGATTGTAGGGTATAGAGTGTAGGGTATAGATTGTAGAGTGTAGGGTATAGAGTGTAGAGTGTAGGGTATAGAGTGTAGGGTATAGAGTGTAGAGTGTAGGGTATAGAGAGTAGGGTATAGAGTGTAGGGTACAGAGTGTAGAGTGTAGGGTATAGAGTGTATGGTATAGAGTGTATGGTATAGATTGTAGGGTATAGAGTGTAGGGTATAGAGTGTAGAGTGTAGGGTATAGAGTGTAGAGTGTAGGGTATAGAGTGTAGGGTATAGAGTGTAGAGTGTAGGGTATAGAGTGTAGGGTATAGAGTGTAGGGTATAGAGTGTAGAGTGTAGGGTATAGAGTGTAGGGTATAGAGTATAGAGTGTAGGGTATATAGTGTAGGGTATAGAGTGTAGGGTATATAGTGTAGAGTGTAGGGTATAGAGTGTAGGGTATAGAGTGTAGGGTATAGAGTGTATGGTATAGAGTGTAGAGTGTAGGGTATAGAGTGTGGGGTATTGAGTGTAGGGTATAGAGTGTAGGGTATAGAGTGTAGAGTGTAGGGTATAGAGTGTAGAGTGTAGGGTATAGAGTGTAGGGTATAGAGTGTAGGGTATAGAGTGTATGGTATAGAGTGTATGGTATATAGTGTAGGGTATAGAGTGTTTGGTATAGAGTGTAGGGTATAGAGTGTAGGGTGTAGATTGTATAGTGTAGAGTGTAGGGTATAGAGTGTAGAGTGTAGGGTATAGAGTGTAGTGTATAGAGTGTATGGTATAGAGTGTATGGTATATAGTGTAGGGTATAGAGTGTTTGGTATAGAGTGTAGGGTATAGAGTGTAGAGTGTAGGGTATATATTGTAGAGTGTAGAGTGTAGGGTATAGAGTGTAGGGCATAGTGTTTATGGAATAGAGTGTATGGTATAGAGTGTAGGATATAGAGTGTAGGGTATAGAGTGTAGAGTGTAGGGTATAGAGTGTAGGGTATAGAGTGTAGGGTATAGAGTGTATGGTATAGAGTGTATGGTATAGATTGTAGGTTATAGAGTGTAGGGTATAGAGTGTAGAGTGTAGGGTATAGAGTGTAGAGTGTAGGGTATAGAGTGTAGGGTAAAGAGTGTAGAGTGTAGGGTATAGAGTGTAGGGTATAGAGTGTAGGGTATAGAGTGTAGAGTGTAGGGTATAGAGTGTAGGGTATAGAGTATAGAGTGTAGGGTATAGAGTGTAGGGTATATAGTGTAGGGTATAGAGTGTAGGGTATTTAGTGCAGAGTGTAGGGTATAGAGTGTAGGCTATAGAGTGTAGGGTATAGAGTGTATGGTATAGAGTGTAGGATATAGAGTGTAGGGTATAGAGTGTAGAGTGTAGGGTATAGAGTGTAGGGTATAGAGTATAGAGTGTAGGGTATAGAGTGTAGGGTATATAGTGTAGGGTATAGAGTGTAGGGTATTTAGTGTAGAGTGTAGGGTATAGAGTGTAGGCTATAGAGTGTAGGGTATAGAGTGTATGGTATAGAGTGTAGGATATAGAGTGTAGGGTATAGAGTGTAGAGTGTAGGTTATAGAGTGTAGGGTATAGAGTGTAGGGTATAGAGTGTATGGTATAGAGTGTATGGTATAGATTGTAGGGTATAGAGTGTAGGGTATAGAGTGTAGAGTGTAGGGTATAGAGTGTAGAGTGTAGGGTATAGAGTGTAGGGTATAGAGTGTAGAGTGTAGGGTATAGAGTGTAGGGTATAGAGTGTAGGGTATAGAGTGTAGAGTGTAGGGTATAGAGTGTAGGGTATAGAGTATAGAGTGTAGGGTATATAGTGTAGGGTATAGAGTGTAGGGTATATAGTGTAGAGTGTAGGGTATAGAGTGTAGGGTATAGAGTGTAGGGTATAGAGTGTATGGTATAGAGTGTAGAGTGTAGGGTATAGAGTGTGGGGTATTGAGTGTAGGGTATAGAGTGTAGGGTATAGAGTGTAGAGTGTAGGGTATAGAGTGTAGAGTGTAGGGTATAGAGTGTAGGGTATAGAGTGTAGGGTATAGAGTGTATATTATAGAGTGTATGGTATATAGTGTAGGGTATAGAGTGTTTGGTATAGAGTGTAGGGTATAGAGTGTAGGGTGTAGATTGTATAGTGTAGAGTGTAGGGTATAGAGTGTAGAGTGTAGGGTATAAAGTGTAGTGTATAGAGTGTATGGTATAGAGTGTATGGTATATAGTGTAGGGTATAGAGTGTTTGGTATAGAGTGTAGGGTATAGAGTGTAGAGTGTAGGGTATATATTGTAGAGTGCAGAGTGTAGGGTATAGAGTGTAGGGCATAGTGTTTATGGAATAGAGTGTATGGTATAGAGTGTAGGATATAGAGTGTAGGGTATAGAGTGTAGAGTGTAGGGTATAGAGTGTAGGGTATAGAGTGTAGGGTATAGAGTGTATGGTATAGAGTGTATGGTATAGATTGTAGGTTATAGAGTGTAGGGTACAGAGTGTAGAGTGTAGGGTACAGAGTGTAGAGTGTAGGGTATAGAGTGTAGGGTAAAGAGTGTAGAGTGTAGGGTGTAGAGTGTAGGGTATAAAGTGTAGGGTATAGAGTGTAGAGTGTAGGGTATAGAGTGTAGGGTATAGAGTATAGAGTGTAGGGTATAGAGTGTAGGGTATATAGTGTAGGGTATAGAGTGTAGGGTATTTAGTGTAGAGTGTAGGGTATAGAGTGTAGGCTATATAATGTAGAGTATAGAGTGTATGGTATAGAGTGTAGAGTGTAGGGTATAGAGTGTGGGGTGTTGAGTGTAGGGTATAGAGTGTAGGGTATAGAGTGTAGAGTGTAGGGTATAGAGTGTAGAGTGTAGGGTATAGAGTGTAGGGTATAGAGTGTAGGGTATAGAGTGTATGGTATAGAGTGTATGGTATAGAGTGTAGGATATAGAGTGTAGGGTATAGAGTGTAGAGTGTAGGGTATAGAGTGTAGGGTATAGAGTATAGAGTGTAGGGTATAGAGTGTAGGGTATATAGTGTAGGGTATAGAGTGTAGGGTATTTAGTGTAGAGTGTAGGGTATAGAGTGTAGGCTATAGAGTGTAGGGTATAGAGTGTATGGTATAGAGTGTAGGATATAGAGTGTAGGGTATAGAGTGTAGAGTGTAGGTTATAGAGTGTAGGGTATAGAGTGTAGGGTATAGAGTGTATGGTATAGAGTGTATGGTATAGATTGTAGGTTATAGAGTGTAGGGTATAGAGTGTAGAGTGTAGGGTATAGAGTGTAGAGTGTAGGGTATAGAGTGTAGGGTATAGAGTGTAGAGTGTAGGGTATAGAGTGTATGGTATAGATTGTAGGGTATAGAGTGTAGGGTATAGAGTGTAGAGTGTAGGGTATAGAGTGTAGAGTGTAGGGTATAGAGTGTAGGGTATAGAGTGTAGAGTGTAGGGTATAGAGTGTAGGGTATAGAGTGTAGGGTATAGAGTGTAGAGTGTAGGGTATAGAGTGTAGGGTATAGAGTATAGAGTGTAGGGTATATAGTGTAGGGTATAGAGTGTAGGGTATATAGTGTAGAGTGTAGGGTATAGAGTGTAGGGTATAGAGTGTAGGGTATAGAGTGTATGGTATAGAGTGTAGAGTGTAGGGTATAGAGTGTGGGGTATTGAGTGTAGGGTATAGAGTGTAGGGTATAGAGTGTAGAGTGTAGGGTATAGAGTGTAGAGTGTAGGGTATAGAGTGTAGGGTATAGAGTGTAGGGTATAGAGTGTATGGTATAGAGTGTATGGTATATAGTGTAGGGTATAGAGTGTTTGGTATAGAGTGTAGGGTATAGAGTGTAGGGTGTAGATTGTATAGTGTAGAGTGTAGGGTATAGAGTGTAGAGTGTAGGGTATAGAGTGTAGTGTATAGAGTGTATGGTATAGAGTGTATGGTATATAGTGTAGGGTATAGAGTGTTTGGTATAGAGTGTAGGGTATAGAGTGTAGAGTGTAGGGTATATATTGTAGAGTGTAGAGTGTAGGGTATAGAGTGTAGGGCATAGTGTTTATGGAATAGAGTGTATGGTATAGAGTGTAGGATATAGAGTGTAGGGTATAGAGTGTAGAGTGTAGGGTATAGAGTGTAGGGTATAGAGTGTAGGGTATAGAGTGTATGGTATAGAGTGTATGGTATAGATTGTAGGTTATAGAGTGTAGGGTATAGAGTGTAGAGTGTAGGGTATAGAGTGTAGAGTGTAGGGTATAGAGTGTAGGGTAAAGAGTGTAGAGTGTAGGGTATAGAGTGTAGGGTATAGAGTGTAGGGTATAGAGTGTAGAGTGTAGGGTATAGAGTGTAGGGTATAGAGTATAGAGTGTAGGGTATAGAGTGTAGGGTATATAGTGTAGGGTATAGAGTGTAGGGTATTTAGTGCAGAGTGTAGGGTATAGAGTGTAGGCTATAGAGTGTAGGGTATAGAGTGTATGGTATAGAGTGTAGGATATAGAGTGTAGGGTATAGAGTGTAGAGTGTAGGGTATAGAGTGTAGGGTATAGAGTATAGAGTGTAGGGTATAGAGTGTAGGGTATATAGTGTAGGGTATAGAGTGTAGGGTATTTAGTGTAGAGTGTAGGGTATAGAGTGTAGGCTATAGAGTGTAGGGTATAGAGTGTATGGTATAGAGTGTAGGATATAGAGTGTAGGGTATAGAGTGTAGAGTGTAGGTTATAGAGTGTAGGGTATAGAGTGTAGGGTATAGAGTGTATGGTATAGAGTGTATGGTATAGATTGTAGGGTATAGAGTGTAGGGTATAGAGTGTAGAGTGTAGGGTATAGAGTGTAGAGTGTAGGGTATAGAGTGTAGGGTATAGAGTGTAGAGTGTAGGGTATAGAGTGTAGGGTATAGAGTGTAGGGTATAGAGTGTAGAGTGTAGGGTATAGAGTGTAGGGTATAGAGTATAGAGTGTAGGGTATATAGTGTAGGGTATAGAGTGTAGGGTATATAGTGTAGAGTGTAGGGTATAGAGTGTAGGGTATAGAGTGTAGGGTATAGAGTGTATGGTATAGAGTGTAGAGTGTAGGGTATAGAGTGTGGGGTATTGAGTGTAGGGTATAGAGTGTAGGGTATAGAGTGTAGAGTGTAGGGTATAGAGTGTAGAGTGTAGGGTATAGAGTGTAGGGTATAGAGTGTAGGGTATAGAGTGTATATTATAGAGTGTATGGTATATAGTGTAGGGTATAGAGTGTTTGGTATAGAGTGTAGGGTATAGAGTGTAGGGTGTAGATTGTATAGTGTAGAGTGTAGGGTATAGAGTGTAGAGTGTAGGGTATAAAGTGTAGTGTATAGAGTGTATGGTATAGAGTGTATGGTATATAGTGTAGGGTATAGAGTGTTTGGTATAGAGTGTAGGGTATAGAGTGTAGAGTGTAGGGTATATATTGTAGAGTGCAGAGTGTAGGGTATAGAGTGTAGGGCATAGTGTTTATGGAATAGAGTGTATGGTATAGAGTGTAGGATATAGAGTGTAGGGTATAGAGTGTAGAGTGTAGGGTATAGAGTGTAGGGTATAGAGTGTAGGGTATAGAGTGTATGGTATAGAGTGTATGGTATAGATTGTAGGTTATAGAGTGTAGGGTACAGAGTGTAGAGTGTAGGGTATAGAGTGTAGAGTGTAGGGTATAGAGTGTAGGGTAAAGAGTGTAGAGTGTAGGGTGTAGAGTGTAGGGTATAAAGTGTAGGGTATAGAGTGTAGAGTGTAGGGTATAGAGTGTAGGGTATAGAGTATAGAGTGTAGGGTATAGAGTGTAGGGTATATAGTGTAGGGTATAGAGTGTAGGGTATTTAGTGTAGAGTGTAGGGTATAGAGTGTAGGCTATATAATGTAGAGTATAGAGTGTATGGTATAGAGTGTAGAGTGTAGGGTATAGAGTGTGGGGTGTTGAGTGTAGGGTATAGAGTGTAGGGTATAGAGTGTAGAGTGTAGGGTATAGAGTGTAGAGTGTAGGGTATAGAGTGTAGGGTATAGAGTGTAGGGTATAGAGTGTATGGTATAGAGTGTATGGTATAGAGTGTAGGATATAGAGTGTAGGGTATAGAGTGTAGAGTGTAGGGTATAGAGTGTAGGGTATAGAGTATAGAGTGTAGGGTATAGAGTGTAGGGTATATAGTGTAGGGTATAGAGTGTAGGGTATTTAGTGTAGAGTGTAGGGTATAGAGTGTAGGCTATAGAGTGTAGGGTATAGAGTGTATGGTATAGAGTGTAGGATATAGAGTGTAGGGTATAGAGTGTAGAGTGTAGGTTATAGAGTGTAGGGTATAGAGTGTAGGGTATAGAGTGTATGGTATAGAGTGTATGGTATAGATTGTAGGTTATAGAGTGTAGGGTATAGAGTGTAGAGTGTAGGGTATAGAGTGTAGAGTGTAGGGTATAGAGTGTAGGGTATAGAGTGTAGAGTGTAGGGTATAGAGTGTAGGGTATAGAGTGTAGGGTATAGAGTGTAGAGTGTAGGGTATAGAGTGTAGGGTATAGAGTATAGAGTGTAGGGTATATAGTGTAGGGTATAGAGTGTAGGGTATATAGTGTAGAGTGTAGGGTATAGAGTGTAGGGTATAGAGTGTAGGGTATAGAGTGTATGGTATAGAGTGTAGAGTGTAGGGTATAGAGTGTGGGGTATTGAGTGTAGGGTATAGAGTGTAGGGTATAGAGTGTAGAGTGTAGGGTATAGAGTGTAGAGTGTAGGGTATAGAGTGTAGGGTATAGAGTGTAGGGTATAGAGTGTATATTATAGAGTGTATGGTATATAGTGTAGGGTATAGAGTGTTTGGTATAGAGTGTAGGGTATAGAGTGTAGGGTGTAGATTGTATAGTGTAGAGTGTAGGGTATAGAGTGTAGAGTGTAGGGTATAAAGTGTAGTGTATAGAGTGTATGGTATAGAGTGTATGGTATATAGTGTAGGGTATAGAGTGTTTGGTATAGAGTGTAGGGTATAGAGTGTAGAGTGTAGGGTATATATTGTAGAGTGTAGAGTGTAGGGTATAGAGTGTAGGGCATAGTGTTTATGGAATAGAGTGTATGGTATAGAGTGTAGGATATAGAGTGTAGGGTATAGAGTGTAGAGTGTAGGGTATAGAGTGTAGGGTATAGAGTGTAGGGTATAGAGTGTATGGTATAGAGTGTATGGTATAGATTGTAGGTTATAGAGTGTAGGGTATAGAGTGTAGAGTGTAGGGTATAGAGTGTAGAGTGTAGGGTATAGAGTGTAGGGTAAAGAGTGTAGAGTGTAGGGTGTAGAGTGTAGGGTATAGAGTGTAGGGTATAGAGTGTAGAGTGTAGGGTATAGAGTGTAGGGTATAGAGTATAGAGTGTAGGGTATAGAGTGTAGGGTATATAGTGTAGGGTATAGAGTGTAGGGTATTTAGTGTAGAGTGTAGGGTATAGAGTGTAGGCTATAGAGTGTAGAGTATAGAGTGTATGGTATAGAGTGTAGAGTGTAGGGTATAGAGTGTGGGGTGTTGAGTGTAGGGTATAGAGTGTAGGGTATAGAGTGTAGGGTATAGAGTGTAGAGTGTAGGGTATAGAGTGTAGGGTATAGAGTGTAGGGTATAGAGTGTATGGTATAGAGTGTATGGTATATAGTGTAGGGTATAGAGTGTTTGGTATAAAGTGTAGGGTATAGAGTGTAGAGTGTAGGGTATAGATTGTAGAGTGTAGAGCGTAGGGTATAGAGTGTAGGGTATAGAGTGTAATGTATAGAGTGTAGAGTGTAGGGTATAGAGTGTAGGGTATAGATTGTAGGGTAAAGAGTGTATGGTATAGAGTGTAAGGTATAGATTGTAGGGTATAGAGTGTATGGTATAGACTGTAGAGTGTAGGGTATAGAGTGTAGAGTGTAGGGTATAGAGTGTAGGGTATAGTGTGTAGAGTGTAGGGTATAGAGTGTAGGGTATAGACTGTAGGGTATAGAGTGTAGAGTGTAGGGTATAGAGTGTAGGGTATAGAGTATAGAGTGTAGGGTATAGAGTGTAGGGTATAGAGTGTAGGGTATAGAGTGTAGGGTATAGAGTGTAGGGTATAGAGTGTAGAGTGTAGGGTATAGAGTGTAGGGTACAGAGTGTAGGGTATAGAGTGTAGAGTGTAGGGTATAGAGTGTAGGGTATAGAGTGTAGGGTATAGATTGTAGAGTGTAGGGATTAGAGTGCAGGGTATAGAGTGTAGGGTATAGAGTGTAGAGTGTAGGGTATGAAGTGTAGGGTATAGAGTTGAGTGTAGGGTATAGAGTGTATGGAATAGATTGTAGAGTGTAGGGTATAGAGTGTATGGTATAGAGTGTAGGATATAGAGTGTAGGGTATAGAGTGTAGAGTGTAGGGTATAGAGTGTAGGGTATAGAGTGTAGGGTATAGATTGTAGAGTGTAGGGAGTAGAGTGTAGGGTATAGAGTGTAGGGTATAGAGTGTAGAGTGTGGGGTATGGAGTGTAGGGTATAGAGTTGAGTGTAGGGTATAGAGTGTAGGGTATAGAGTGTATGGAATAGAGTGTAGAGTGTAGGGTATAGAGTGTATGGTATAGAGTGTAGGGTATAGAGTGTATGGTATAGAGTGTATGGTATAGATTGTAGGGTATAGAGTGTAGGGTATAGATTGTAGAGTGTAGGGTATAGAGTGTAGAGTGTAGGGTATAGAGTGTAGGGTATAGAGTGTAGAGTGTAGGGTATAGAGAGTAGGGTATAGAGTGTAGGGTACAGAGTGTAGAGTGTAGGGTATAGAGTGTATGGTATAGAGTGTATGGTATAGATTGTAGGGTATAGAGTGTAGGGTATAGAGTGTAGAGTGTAGGGTATAGAGTGTAGAGTGTAGGGTATAGAGTGTAGGGTATAGAGTGTAGAGTGTAGGGTATAGAGTGTAGGGTATAGAGTGTAGGGTATAGAGTGTAGAGTGTAGGGTATAGAGTGTAGGGTATAGAGTATAGAGTGTAGGGTATATAGTGTAGGGTATAGAGTGTAGGGTATATAGTGTAGAGTGTAGGGTATAGAGTGTAGGGTATAGAGTGTAGGGTATAGAGTGTATGGTATAGAGTGTAGAGTGTAGGGTATAGAGTGTGGGGTATTGAGTGTAGGGTATAGAGTGTAGGGTATAGAGTGTAGAGTGTAGGGTATAGAGTGTAGAGTGTAGGGTATAGAGTGTAGGGTATAGAGTGTAGGGTATAGAGTGTATGGTATAGAGTGTATGGTATATAGTGTAGGGTATAGAGTGTTTGGTATAGAGTGTAGGGTATAGAGTGTAGGGTGTAGATTGTATAGTGTAGAGTGTAGGGTATAGAGTGTAGAGTGTAGGGTATAGAGTGTAGTGTATAGAGTGTATGGTATAGAGTGTATGGTATATAGTGTAGGGTATAGAGTGTTTGGTATAGAGTGTAGGGTATAGAGTGTAGAGTGTAGGGTATATATTGTAGAGTGTAGAGTGTAGGGTATAGAGTGTAGGGCATAGTGTTTATGGAATAGAGTGTATGGTATAGAGTGTAGGATATAGAGTGTAGGGTATAGAGTGTAGAATGTAGGGTATAGAGTGTAGGGTATAGAGTGTAGGGTATAGAGTGTATGGTATAGAGTGTATGGTATAGATTGTAGGTTATAGAGTGTAGGGTATAGAGTGTAGAGTGTAGGGTATAGAGTGTAGAGTGTAGGGTATAGAGTGTAGGGTAAAGAGTGTAGAGTGTAGGGTATAGAGTGTAGGGTATAGAGTGTAGGGTATAGAGTGTAGAGTGTAGGGTATAGAGTGTAGGGTATAGAGTATAGAGTGTAGGGTATAGAGTGTAGGGTATATAGTGTAGGGTATAGAGTGTAGGGTATTTAGTGCAGAGTGTAGGGTATAGAGTGTAGGCTATAGAGTGTAGGGTATAGAGTGTATGGTATAGAGTGTAGGATATAGAGTGTAGGGTATAGAGTGTAGAGTGTAGGGTATAGAGTGTAGAGTGTAGGGTATAGAGTGTAGGGTAAAGAGTGTAGAGTGTAGGGTATAGAGTGTAGGGTATAGAGTGTAGGGTATAGAGTGTAGAGTGTAGGGTATAGAGTGTAGGGTATAGAGTATAGAGTGTAGGGTATAGAGTGTAGGGTATATAGTGTAGGGTATAGAGTGTAGGGTATTTAGTGTAGAGTGTAGGGTATAGAGTGTAGGCTATAGAGTGTAGGGTATAGAGTGTAGGGTGTAGATTGTATAGTGTAGAGTGTAGGGTATAGAGTGTAGAGTGTAGGGTATAGAGTGTATGGTATAGAGTGTAGAGTGTAGGGTATAGAGTGTAGGGTATAGAGTGTAGGGTATTGAGTGTAAGGTATAGAGTGTAGGGTATAGAGTGTAGAGTGTAGGGTATAGAGTGTAGAGTGTAGGGTATAGAGTGTAGGGTATAGAGTGTATGGTATAGAGTGTATGGTATATAGTGTAGGGTATAGAGTGTTTGGTATAGAGTGTAGGGTATAGAGTGTAGAGTGTAGGGTATATATTGTAGAGTGTAGGGTATAGAGTGTAGGGCATAGTGTTTATGGAATCGAGTGTATGGTATAGAGTGTAGGATATAGAGTGTAGGGTATAGAGTGTAGAGTGTAGGGTATAGAGTGTAGGGTATAGAGTGTAGGGTATAGATTGTAGAGTGTAGGGAGTAGAGTGTAGGGTATAGAGTGTAGGGTATAGAGTGTAGAGTGTGGGGTATGGAGTGTAGGGTATAGAGTTGAGTGTAGGGTATAGAGTGTAGGGTATAGAGTGTATGGAATAGAGTGTAGAGTGTAGGGTATAGAGTGTATGGTATAGAGTGTAGGGTATAGAGTGTATGGTATAGAGTGTATGGTATAGATTGTAGGGTATAGAGTGTAGGGTATAGATTGTAGAGTGTAGGGTATAGAGTGTAGAGTGTAGGGTATAGAGTGTAGGGTATAGAGTGTAGAGTGTAGGGTATAGAGAGTAGGGTATAGAGTGTAGGGTACAGAGTGTAGAGTGTAGGGTATAGAGTGTATGGTATAGAGTGTATGGTATAGATTGTAGGGTATAGAGTGTAGGGTATAGAGTGTAGAGTGTAGGGTATAGAGTGTAGAGTGTAGGGTATAGAGTGTAGGGTATAGAGTGTAGAGTGTAGGGTATAGAGTGTAGGGTATAGAGTGTAGGGTATAGAGTGTAGAGTGTAGGGTATAGAGTGTAGGGTATAGAGTATAGAGTGTAGGGTATATAGTGTAGGGTATAGAGTGTAGGGTATATAGTGTAGAGTGTAGGGTATAGAGTGTAGGGTATAGAGTGTAGGGTATAGAGTGTATGGTATAGAGTGTAGAGTGTAGGGTATAGAGTGTGGGGTATTGAGTGTAGGGTATAGAGTGTAGGGTATAGAGTGTAGAGTGTAGGGTATAGAGTGTAGAGTGTAGGGTATAGAGTGTAGGGTATAGAGTGTAGGGTATAGAGTGTATGGTATAGAGTGTATGGTATATAGTGTAGGGTATAGAGTGTTTGGTATAGAGTGTAGGGTATAGAGTGTAGGGTGTAGATTGTATAGTGTAGAGTGTAGGGTATAGAGTGTAGAGTGTAGGGTATAGAGTGTAGTGTATAGAGTGTATGGTATAGAGTGTATGATATATAGTGTAGGGTATAGAGTGTTTGGTATAGAGTGTAGGGTATAGAGTGTAGAGTGTAGGGTATATATTGTAGAGTGTAGAGTGTAGGGTATAGAGTGTAGGGCATAGTGTTTATGGAATAGAGTGTATGGTATAGAGTGTAGGATATAGAGTGTAGGGTATAGAGTGTAGAATGTAGGGTATAGAGTGTAGGGTATAGAGTGTAGGGTATAGAGTGTATGGTATAGAGTGTATGGTATAGATTGTAGGTTATAGAGTGTAGGGTATAGAGTGTAGAGTGTAGGGTATAGAGTGTAGAGTGTAGGGTATAGAGTGTAGGGTAAAGAGTGTAGAGTGTAGGGTATAGAGTGTAGGGTATAGAGTGTAGGGTATAGAGTGTAGAGTGTAGGGTATAGAGTGTAGGGTATAGAGTATAGAGTGTAGGGTATAGAGTGTAGGGTATATAGTGTAGGGTATAGAGTGTAGGGTATTTAGTGCAGAGTGTAGGGTATAGAGTGTAGGCTATAGAGTGTAGGGTATAGAGTGTATGGTATAGAGTGTAGGATATAGAGTGTAGGGTATAGAGTGTAGAGTGTAGGGTATAGAGTGTAGGGTATAGAGTATAGAGTGTAGGGTATAGAGTGTAGGGTATATAGTGTAGGGTATAGAGTGTAGGGTATTTAGTGTAGAGTGTAGGGTATAGAGTGTAGGCTATAGAGTGTAGGGTATAGAGTGTATGGTATAGAGTGTAGGATATAGAGTGTAGGGTATAGAGTGTAGAGTGTAGGTTATAGAGTGTAGGGTATAGAGTGTAGGGTATAGAGTGTATGGTATAGAGTGTATGGTATAGATTGTAGGGTATAGAGTGTAGGGTATAGAGTGTAGAGTGTAGGGTATAGAGTGTAGAGTGTAGGGTATAGAGTGTAGGGTATAGAGTGTAGAGTGTAGGGTATAGAGTGTAGGATATAGAGTGTAGGGTATAGAGTGTAGAGTGTAGGGTATAGAGTGTAGGGTATAGAGTATAGAGTGTAGGGTATATAGTGTAGGGTATAGAGTGTAGGGTATATAGTGTAGAGTGTAGGGTATAGAGTGTAGGGTATAGAGTGTAGGGTATAGAGTGTATGGTATAGAGTGTAGAGTGTAGGGTATAGAGTGTGGGGTATTGAGTGTAGGGTATAGAGTGTAGGGTATAGAGTGTAGAGTGTAGGGTATAGAGTGTAGAGTGTAGGGTATAGAGTGTAGGGTATAGAGTGTAGGGTATAGAGTGTATATTATAGAGTGTATGGTATATAGTGTAGGGTATAGGGTGTTTGGTATAGAGTGTAGGGTATAGAGTGTAGGGTGTAGATTGTATAGTGTAGAGTGTAGGGTATAGAGTGTAGAGTGTAGGGTATAAAGTGTAGTGTATAGAGTGTATGGTATAGAGTGTATGGTATATAGTGTAGGGTATAGAGTGTTTGGTATAGAGTGTAGGGTATAGAGTGTAGAGTGTAGGGTATATATTGTAGAGTGCAGAGTGTAGGGTATAGAGTGTAGGGCATAGTGTTTATGGAATAGAGTGTATGGTATAGAGTGTAGGATATAGAGTGTAGGGTATAGAGTGTAGAGTGTAGGGTATAGAGTGTAGGGTATAGAGTGTAGGGTATAGAGTGTATGGTATAGAGTGTATGGTATAGATTGTAGGTTATAGAGTGTAGGGTATAGAGTGTAGAGTGTAGGGTATAGAGTGTAGAGTGTAGGGTATAGAGTGTAGGGTAAAGAGTGTAGAGTGTAGGGTGTAGAGTGTAGGGTATAAAGTGTAGGGTATAGAGTGTAGAGTGTAGGGTATAGAGTGTAGGGTATAGAGTATAGAGTGTAGGGTATAGAGTGTAGGGTATATAGTGTAGGGTATAGAGTGTAGGGTATTTAGTGTAGAGTGTAGGGTATAGAGTGTAGGCTATAGAATGTAGAGTATAGAGTGTATGGTATAGAGTGTAGAGTGTAGGGTATAGAGTGTGGGGTGTTGAGTGTAGGGTATAGAGTGTAGGGTATAGAGTGTAGAGTGTAGGGTATAGAGTGTAGGGTATAGAGTGTAGAGTGTAGGGTATAGAGTGTAGGGTATAGAGTGTAGGGTATAGAGTGTAGAGTGTAGGGTATAGAGTGTAGGGTATAGAGTATAGAGTGTAGGGTATATAGTGTAGGGTATAGAGTGTAGGGTATATAGTGTAGAGTGTAGGGTATAGAGTGTAGGGTATAGAGTGTAGGGTATAGAGTGTATGGTATAGAGTGTAGAGTGTAGGGTATAGAGTGTGGGGTATTGAGTGTAGGGTATAGAGTGTAGGGTATAGAGTGTAGAGTGTAGGGTATAGAGTGTAGAGTGTAGGGTATAGAGTGTAGGGTATAGAGTGTAGGGTATAGAGTGTATGGTATAGAGTGTATGGTATATAGTGTAGGGTATAGAGTGTTTGGTATAGAGTGTAGGGTATAGAGTGTAGGGTGTAGATTGTATAGTGTAGAGTGTAGGGTATAGAGTGTAGAGTGTAGGGTATAGAGTGTAGTGTATAGAGTGTATGGTATAGAGTGTATGGTATATAGTGTAGGGTATAGAGTGTTTGGTATAGAGTGTAGGGTATAGAGTGTAGAGTGTAGGGTATATATTGTAGAGTGTAGAGTGTAGGGTATAGAGTGTAGGGCATAGTGTTTATGGAATAGAGTGTATGGTATAGAGTGTAGGATATAGAGTGTAGGGTATAGAGTGTAGAATGTAGGGTATAGAGTGTAGGGTATAGAGTGTAGGGTATAGAGTGTATGGTATAGAGTGTATGGTATAGATTGTAGGTTATAGAGTGTAGGGTATAGAGTGTAGAGTGTAGGGTATAGAGTGTAGAGTGTAGGGTATAGAGTGTAGGGTAAAGAGTGTAGAGTGTAGGGTATAGAGTGTAGGGTATAGAGTGTAGGGTATAGAGTGTAGAGTGTAGGGTATAGAGTGTAGGGTATAGAGTATAGAGTGTAGGGTATAGAGTGTAGGGTATATAGTGTAGGGTATAGAGTGTAGGGTATTTAGTGCAGAGTGTAGGGTATAGAGTGTAGGCTATAGAGTGTAGGGTATAGAGTGTATGGTATAGAGTGTAGGATATAGAGTGTAGGGTATAGAGTGTAGAGTGTAGGGTATAGAGTGTAGGGTATAGAGTATAGAGTGTAGGGTATAGAGTGTAGGGTATATAGTGTAGGGTATAGAGTGTAGGGTATTTAGTGTAGAGTGTAGGGTATAGAGTGTAGGCTATAGAGTGTAGGGTATAGAGTGTATGGTATAGAGTGTAGGATATAGAGTGTAGGGTATAGAGTGTAGAGTGTAGGTTATAGAGTGTAGGGTATAGAGTGTAGGGTATAGAGTGTATGGTATAGAGTGTATGGTATAGATTGTAGGGTATAGAGTGTAGGGTATAGAGTGTAGAGTGTAGGGTATAGAGTGTAGAGTGTAGGGTATAGAGTGTAGGGTATAGAGTGTAGAGTGTAGGGTATAGAGTGTAGGATATAGAGTGTAGGGTATAGAGTGTAGAGTGTAGGGTATAGTGTGTAGGGTATAGAGTATAGAGTGTAGGGTATATAGTGTAGGGTATAGAGTGTAGGGTATATAGTGTAGAGTGTAGGGTATAGAGTGTAGGGTATAGAGTGTAGGGTATAGAGTGTATGGTATAGAGTGTAGAGTGTAGGGTATAGAGTGTGGGGTATTGAGTGTAGGGTATAGAGTGTAGGGTATAGAGTGTAGAGTGTAGGGTATAGAGTGTAGAGTGTAGGGTATAGAGTGTAGGGTATAGAGTGTAGGGTATAGAGTGTATATTATAGAGTGTATGGTATATAGTGTAGGGTATAGAGTGTTTGGTATAGAGTGTAGGGTATAGAGTGTAGGGTGTAGATTGTATAGTGTAGAGTGTAGGGTATAGAGTGTAGAGTGTAGGGTATAAAGTGTAGTGTATAGAGTGTATGGTATAGAGTGTATGGTATATAGTGTAGGGTATAGAGTGTTTGGTATAGAGTGTAGGGTATAGAGTGTAGAGTGTAGGGTATATATTGTAGAGTGCAGAGTGTAGGGTATAGAGTGTAGGGCATAGTGTTTATGGAATAGAGTGTATGGTATAGAGTGTAGGATATAGAGTGTAGGGTATAGAGTGTAGAGCGTAGGGTATAGAGTGTAGGGTATAGAGTGTAGGGTATAGAGTGTATGGTATAGAGTGTATGGTATAGATTGTAGGTTATAGAGTGTAGGGTATAGAGTGTAGAGTGTAGGGTATAGAGTGTAGAGTGTAGGGTATAGAGTGTAGGGTAAAGAGTGTAGAGTGTAGGGTGTAGAGTGTAGGGTATAAAGTGTAGGGTATAGAGTGTAGAGTGTAGGGTATAGAGTGTAGGGTATAGAGTATAGAGTGTAGGGTATAGAGTGTAGGGTATATAGTGTAGGGTATAGAGTGTAGGGTATTTAGTGTAGAGTGTAGGGTATAGAGTGTAGGCTATAGAATGTAGAGTATAGAGTGTATGGTATAGAGTGTAGAGTGTAGGGTATAGAGTGTGGGGTGTTGAGTGTAGGGTATAGAGTGTAGGGTATAGAGTGTAGAGTGTAGGGTATAGAGTGTAGAGTGTAGGGTATAGAGTGTAGGGTATAGAGTGTAGGGTATAGAGTGTATGGTATAGAGTGTATGGTATATAGTGTAGGGTATAGAGTGTTTGGTATAGAGTGTAGGGTATAGAGTGTAGAGTGTAGGGTATAGATTGTAGAGTGTAGAGCGTAGGGTATAGAGTGTAGGGTATAGAGTGTAATGTATAGAGTGTAGAGTGTAGGGTATAGAGTGTAGGGTATAGATTGTAGGGTATAGAGTGTATGGTATAGAGTGTAAGGTATAGATTGTAGGGTATAGAGTGTATGGTATAGAGTGTAGAGTGTAGGGTATAGAGTGTGGGGTATTGAGTGTAGGGTATAGAGTGTAGGGTATAGAGTGTAGAGTGTAGGGTATAGAGTGTAGAGTGTAGGGTATAGAGTGTAGGGTATAGAGTGTAGGGTATAGAGTGTATGGTATAGAGTGTATGGTATATAGTGTGGGGTATAGAGTGTTTGGTATAGAGTGTAGGGTATAGAGTGTAGGGTGTAGATTGTATAGTGTAGAGTGTAGGGTATAGAGTGTAGAGTGTAGGGTATAAAGTGTAGTGTATAGAGTGTATGGTATAGAGTGTATGGTATATAGTGTAGGGTATAGAGTGTTTGGTATAGAGTGTAGGGTATAGAGTGTAGAGTGTAGGGTATATATTGTAGAGTGTAGAGTGTAGGGTATAGAGTGTAGGGCATAGTGTTTATGGAATAGAGTGTATGATATAGAGTGTAGGATATAGAGTGTAGGGTATAGAGTGTAGAGTGTAGGGTATAGAGTGTAGGGTATAGAGTGTAGGGTATAGAGTGTATGGTATAGATTGTAGGTTATAGAGTGTAGGGTATAGAGTGTAGAGTGTAGGGTATAGAGTGTAGAGTGTAGGGTATAGAGTGTAGGGTAAAGAGTGTAGAGTGTAGGGTGTAGAGTGTAGGGTATAGAGTGTAAGGTATAGAGTGTAGAGTGTAGGGTATAGAGTGTAGGGTATAGAGTATAGAGTGTAGGGTATAGAGTGTAGGGTATATAGTGTAGGGTATAGAGTGTAGGGTATTTAGTGTAGAGTGTAGGGTATAGAGTGTAGGCTATAGAGTGTAGAGTATAGAGTGTATGGTATAGAATGTAGAGTGTAGGGTATAGAGTGTGGGGTGTTGAGTGTAGGGTATAGAGTGTAGGGTATAGAGTGTAGAGTGTAGGGTATAGAGTGTAGAGTGTAGGGTATAGAGTGTAGGGTATAGAGTGTAGGGTATAGAGTGTATGGTATAGAGTGTATGGTATATAGTGTAGGGTATAGAGTGTTTGGTATAAAGTGTAGGGTATAGAGTGTAGAGTGTAGGGTATAGATTGTAGAGTGTAGAGCGTAGGGTATAGAGTGTAGGGTATAGAGTGTAATGTATAGAGTGTAGAGTGTAGGGTATAGAGTGTAGGGTATAGATTGTAGGGTATAGAGTGTATGGTATAGAGTGTAAGGTATAGATTGTAGGGTATAGAGTGTATGGTATAGACTGTAGAGTGTAGGGTATAGAGTGTAGAGTGTAGGGCATAGAGTGTAGGGTATAGTGTGTAGAGTGTAGGGTATAGAGTGTAGGGTATAGACTGTAGGGTATAGAGTGTAGAGTGTAGGGTATAGAGTGTAGGGTATAGAGTGTAGGGTATAGAGTGTAGGGTATAGAGTGTAGGGTATAGAGTGTAGGGTATAGAGTGTAGAGTGTAGGGTATAGAGTGTAGGGTACAGAGTGTAGGGTATAGAGTGTAGAGTGTAGGGTATAGAGTGTAGGGTATAGAGTGTAGGGTATAGATTGTAGAGTGTAGGGATTAGAGTGCAGGGTATAGAGTGTAGGGTATAGAGTGTAGAGTGTAGGGTATGAAGTGTAGGGTATAGAGTTGAGTGTAGGGTATAGAGTGTATGGAATAGATTGTAGAGTGTAGGGTATAGAGTGTATGGTATAGAGTGTAGGGTATAGAGTGTAGGGTATAGAGTGTATGGTATGGAGTGTATGGTATAGATTGTAGGGTATAGAGTGTAGGGTATAGATTGTAGAGTGTAGGGTATAGAGTGTAGGGTATAGAGTATAGAGTGTAGGGTATAGAGTGTAGGGTATATAGTGTAGGGTATAGAGTGTAGGGTATTTAGTGTAGAGTGTAGGGTAAAGAGTGTAGGCTATAGAGTGTAGGGTATAGAGTGTATGGTATAGAGTGTAGGATATAGAGTGTAGGGTATAGAGTGTAGAGTGTAGGGTATAGAGTGTAGGGTATAGAGTATAGAGTGTAGGGTATAGAGTGTAGGGTATATAGTGTAGGGTATAGAGTGTAGGGTATTTAGTGTAGAGTGTAGGGTATAGAGTGTAGGCTATAGAGTGTAGGGTATAGAGTGTATGGTATAGAGTGTAGGATATAGAGTGTAGGGTATAGAGTGTAGAGTGTAGGTTATAGAGTGTAGGGTATAGAGTGTAGGGTATAGAGTGTATGGTATAGAGTGTATGGTATAGATTGTAGGTTATAGAGTGTAGGGTATAGAGTGTAGAGTGTAGGGTATAGAGTGTAGAGTGTAGGGTATAGAGTGTAGGGTATAGAGTGTAGAGTGTAGGGTATAGAGTGTAGGGTATAGAGTGTAGGGTATAGAGTGTAGAGTGTAGGGTATAGAGTGTAGGGTATAGAGTATAGAGTGTAGGGTATATAGTGTAGGGTATAGAGTGTAGGGTATATAGTGTAGAGTGTAGGGTATAGAGTGTAGGGTATAGAGTGTAGGGTATAGAGTGTATGGTATAGAGTGTAGAGTGTAGGGTATAGAGTGTGGGGTATTGAGTGTAGGGTATAGAGTGTAGGGTATAGAGTGTAGAGTGTAGGGTATAGAGTGTAGAGTGTAGGGTATAGAGTGTAGGGTATAGAGTGTAGGGTATAGAGTGTATATTATAGAGTGTATGGTATATAGTGTAGGGTATAGAGTGTTTGGTATAGAGTGTAGGGTATAGAGTGTAGGGTGTAGATTGTATAGTGTAGAGTGTAGGGTATAGAGTGTAGAGTGTAGGGTATAAAGTGTAGTGTATAGAGTGTATGGTATAGAGTGTATGGTATATAGTGTAGGGTATAGAGTGTTTGGTATAGAGTGTAGGGTATAGAGTGTAGAGTGTAGGGTATATATTGTAGAGTGTAGAGTGTAGGGTATAGAGTGTAGGGCATAGTGTTTATGGAATAGAGTGTATGGTATAGAGTGTAGGATATAGAGTGTAGGGTATAGAGTGTAGAGTGTAGGGTATAGAGTGTAGGGTATAGAGTGTAGGGTATAGAGTGTATGGTATAGAGTGTATGGTATAGATTGTAGGTTATAGAGTGTAGGGTATAGAGTGTAGAGTGTAGGGTATAGAGTGTAGAGTGTAGGGTATAGAGTGTAGGGTAAAGAGTGTAGAGTGTAGGGTGTAGAGTGTAGGGTATAGAGTGTAGGGTATAGAGTGTAGGGTATAGAGTATAGAGTGTAGGGTATAGAGTGTAGGGTATATAGTGTAGGGTATAGAGTGTAGGGTATTTAGTGTAGAGTGTAGGGTATAGAGTGTAGGCTATAGAGTGTAGAGTATAGAGTGTATGGTATAGAGTGTAGAGTGTAGGGTATAGAGTGTGGGGTGTTGAGTGTAGGGTATAGAGTGTAGGGTATAGAGTGTAGAGTGTAGGGTATAGAGTGTAGAGTGTAGGGTATAGAGTGTAGGGTATAGAGTGTAGGGTATAGAGTGTATGGTATAGAGTGTATGGTATATAGTGTAGGGTATAGAGTGTTTGGTATAAAGTGTAGGGTATAGAGTGTAGAGTGTAGGGTATAGATTGTAGAGTGTAGAGCGTAGGGTATAGAGTGTAGGGTATAGAGTGTAATGTATAGAGTGTAGAGTGTAGGGTATAGAGTGTAGGGTATAGATTGTAGGGTATAGAGTGTATGGTATAGAGTGTAAGGTATAGATTGTAGGGTATAGAGTGTATGGTATAGACTGTAGAGTGTAGGGTATAGAGTGTAGAGTGTAGGGTATAGAGTGTAGGGTATAGTGTGTAGAGTGTAGGGTATAGAGTGTAGGGTATAGACTGTAGGGTATAGAGTGTAGAGTGTAGGGTATAGAGTGTAGGGTATAGAGTATAGAGTGTAGGGTATAGAGTGTAGGGTATAGAGTGTAGGGTATAGAGTGTAGGGTATAGAGTGTAGGGTATAGAGTGTAGAGTGTAGGGTATAGAGTGTAGGGTACAGAGTGTAGGGTATAGAGTGTAGAGTGTAGGGTATAGAGTGTAGGGTATAGAGTGTAGGGTATAGATTGTAGAGTGTAGGGATTAGAGTGCAGGGTATAGAGTGTAGGGTATAGAGTGTAGAGTGTAGGGTATGAAGTGTAGGGTATAGAGTTGAGTGTAGGGTATAGAGTGTATGGAATAGATTGTAGAGTGTAGGGTATAGAGTGTATGGTATAGAGTGTAGGGTATAGAGTGTAGGGTATAGAGTGTATGGTATGGAGTGTATGGTATAGATTGTAGGGTATAGAGTGTAGGGTATAGATTGTAGAGTGTAGGGTATAGAGTGTAGGGTATAGAGTATAGAGTGTAGGGTATAGAGTGTAGGGTATATAGTGTAGGGTATAGAGTGTAGGATATTTAGTGTAGAGTGTAGGGTATAGAGTGTAGGCTATAGAGTGTAGGGTATAGAGTGTATGGTATAGAGTGTAGGATATAGAGTGTAGGGTATAGAGTGTAGAGTGTAGGGTATAGAGTGTAGGGTATAGAGTATAGAGTGTAGGGTATAGAGTGTAGGGTATATAGTGTAGGGTATAGAGTGTAGGGTATTTAGTGTAGAGTGTAGGGTATAGAGTGTAGGCTATAGAGTGTAGGGTATAGAGTGTATGGTATAGAGTGTAGGATATAGAGTGTAGGGTATAGAGTGTAGAGTGTAGGTTATAGAGTGTAGGGTATAGAGTGTAGGGTATAGAGTGTATGGTATAGAGTGTATGGTATAGATTGTAGGTTATAGAGTGTAGGGTATAGAGTGTAGAGTGTAGGGTATAGAGTGTAGAGTGTAGGGTATAGAGTGTAGGGTATAGAGTGTAGAGTGTAGGGTATAGAGTGTAGGGTATAGAGTGTAGGGTATAGAGTGTAGAGTGTAGGGTATAGAGTGTAGGGTATAGAGTATAGAGTGTAGGGTATATAGTGTAGGGTATAGAGTGTAGGGTATATAGTGTAGAGTGTAGGGTATAGAGTGTAGGCTATAGAGTGTAGGGTATAGAGTGTATGGTATAGAGTGTAGAGTGTAGGGTATAGAGTGTGGGGTATTGAGTGTAGGGTATAGAGTGTAGGGTATAGAGTGTAGAGTGTAGGGTATAGAGTGTAGAGTGTAGGGTATAGAGTGTAGGGTATAGAGTGTGGGGTATAGAGTGTATATTATAGAGTGTATGGTATATAGTGTAGGGTATAGAGTGTTTGGTATAGAGTGTAGGGTATAGAGTGTAGGGTGTAGATTGTATAGTGTAGAGTGTAGGGTATAGAGTGTAGAGTGTAGGGTATAAAGTGTAGTGTATAGAGTGTGTGGTATAGAGTGTATGGTATATAGTGTAGGGTATAGAGTGTTTGGTATAGAGTGTAGGGTATAGAGTGTAGAGTGTAGGGTATATATTGTAGAGTGTAGAGTGTAGGGTATAGAGTGTAGGGCATAGTGTTTATGGAATAGAGTGTATGGTATAGAGTGTAGGATATAGAGTGTAGGGTATAGAGTGTAGAGTGTAGGGTATAGAGTGTAGGGTATAGAGTGTAGGGTATAGAGTGTATGGTATAGAGTGTATGGTATAGATTGTAGGTTATAGAGTGTAGGGTATAGAGTGTAGAGTGTAGGGTATAGAGTGTAGAGTGTAGGGTATAGAGTGTAGGGTAAAGAGTGTAGAGTGTAGGGTGTAGAGTGTAGGGTATAGAGTGTAG
Organism: Ranitomeya imitator; assembly: GCF_032444005.1. NCBI lineage: Eukaryota > Metazoa > Chordata > Amphibia > Anura > Dendrobatidae > Ranitomeya > Ranitomeya imitator. Next base: position 676,006,984 of record NC_091283.1, on the reverse strand, counting down.
GGTATAGAGTGTAGAGTGTAGGGTATAGAGTGTAGGGTATAGAGTATAGAGTGTAGGGTATAGAGTGTAGGGTATATAGTGTAGGGTATAGAGTGTAGGGTATTTAGTGTAGAGTGTAGGGTATAGAGTGTAGGCTATAGAGTGTAGAGTATAGAATGTATGGTATAGAGTGTAGAGTGTAGGGTATAGAGTGTGGGGTGTTGAGTGTAGGGTATAGAGTGTAGGGTATAGAGTGTAGAGTGTAGGGTATAGAGTGTAGAGTGTAGGGTATAGAGTGTAGGGTATAGAGTGTAGGGTATAGAGTGTATGGTATAGAGTGTATGGTATATAGTGTAGGGTATAGAGTGTTTGGTATAGAGTGTAGGGTATAGAGTGTAGAGTGTAGGGTATAGATTGTAGAGTGTAGAGCGTAGGGTATAGAGTGTAGGGTATAGAGTGTAATGTATAGAGTGTAGAGTGTAGGGTATAGAGTGTAGGGTATAGATTGTAGGGTATAGAGTGTATGGTATAGAGTGTAAGGTATAGATTGTAGGGTATAGAGTGTATGGTATAGAGTGTAGAGTGTAGGGTATAGAGTGTGGGGTATTGAGTGTAGGGTATAGAGTGTAGGGTATAGAGTGTAGAGTGTAGGGTATAGAGTGTAGGGTATAGAGTGTAGGGTATAGAGTGTATGGTATAGAGTGTAGGGTATAGATTGTAGAGTGTAGGGATTAGAGTGCAGGGTATAGAGTGTAGGGTATAGAGTGTAGAGTGTAGGGTATGAAGTGTAGGGTATAGAGTTGAGTGTAGGGTATAGAGTGTATGGAATAGATTGTAGAGTGTAGGGTATAGAGTGTATGGTATAGAGTGTAGGGTATAGAGTTTAGGGTATAGAGTGTATGGTATGGAGTGTATGGTATAGATTGTAGGGTATAGAGTGTAGGGTATAGATTGTAGAGTGTAGGGTATAGAGTGTAGGGTATAGAGTGTAGAGTGTAGGGTATAGAGTGTAGGGTATAGTGTTTATGGAATCGAGTGTATGGTATAGAGTGTAGGATATAGAGTGTAGGGTATAGAGTGTAGAGTGTAGGGTATATATTGTAGAGTGTAGGGTATAGAGTGTAGGGCATAGTGTTTATGGAATCGAGTGTATGGTATAGAGTGTAGGATATAGAGTGTAGGGTATAGAGTGTAGAGTGTAGGGTATAGAGTGTAGGGTACAGAGTGTAGGGTATAGAGTGTAGAGTGTAGGGTATAGAGTGTAGGGTATAGAGTGTAGGGTATAGATTGTAGAGTGTAGGGATTAGAGTGCAGGGTATAGAGTGTAGGGTATAGAGTGTAGAGTGTAGGGTATGAAGTGTAGGGTATAGAGTTGAGTGTAGGGTATAGAGTGTATGGAATAGATTGTAGAGTGTAGGGTATAGAGTGTAGGGTATAGAGTGTAGGGTATAGAGTATAGAGTGTAGGGTATAGAGTGTAGGGTATATAGTGTAGGGTATAGAGTGTAGGGTATTTAGTGTAGAGTGTAGGGTATAGAGTGTAGGCTATAGAGTGTAGGGTATAGAGTGTATGGTATAGAGTGTAGGATATAGAGTGTAGGGTATAGAGTGTAGAGTGTAGGTTATAGAGTGTAGGGTATAGAGTGTAGGGTATAGAGTGTATGGTATAGAGTGTATGGTATAGATTGTAGGTTATAGAGTGTAGGGTATAGAGTGTAGAGTGTAGGGTATAGAGTGTAGAGTGTAGGGTATAGAGTGTAGGGTATAGAGTGTAGAGTGTAGGGTATAGAGTGTAGGGTATAGAGTGTAGGGTATAGAGTGTAGAGTGTAGGGTATAGAGTGTAGGGTATAGAGTATAGAGTGTAGGGTATATAGTGTAGGGTATAGAGTGTAGGGTATATAGTGTAGAGTGTAGGGTATAGAGTGTAGGCTATAGAGTGTAGGGTATAGAGTGTATGGTATAGAGTGTAGAGTGTAGGGTATAGAGTGTGGGGTGTTGAGTGTAGGGTATAGAGTGTAGGGTATAGAGTGTAGAGTGTAGGGTATAGAGTGTAGAGTGTAGGGTATAGAGTGTAGGGTATAGAGTGTAGGGTATAGAGTGTATGGTATAGAGTGTATGGTATATAGTGTAGGGTATAGAGTGTTTGGTATAAAGTGTAGGGTATAGAGTGTAGAGTGTAGGGTATAGATTGTAGAGTGTAGAGCGTAGGGTATAGAGTGTAGGGTATAGAGTGTAATGTATAGAGTGTAGAGTGTAGGGTATAGAGTGTAGGGTATAGATTGTAGGGTATAGAGTGTATGGTATAGAGTGTAAGGTATAGATTGTAGGGTATAGAGTGTATGGTATAGACTGTAGAGTGTAGGGTATAGAGTGTAGAGTGTAGGGTATAGAGTGTAGGGTATAGTGTGTAGAGTGTAGGGTATAGAGTGTAGGGTATAGACTGTAGGGTATAGAGTGTAGAGTGTAGGGTATAGAGTGTAGGGTATAGAGTATAGAGTGTAGGGTATAGAGTGTAGGGTATAGAGTGTAGGGTATAGAGTGTAGGGTATAGAGTGTAGAGTGTAGGGTATAGAGTGTAGGGTACAGAGTGTAGGGTATAGAGTGTAGAGTGTAGGGTATAGAGTGTAGGGTATAGAGTGTAGGGTATAGATTGAAGAGTGTAGGGATTAGAGTGCAGGGTATAGAGTGTAGGGTATAGAGTGTAGAGTGTAGGGTATGAAGTGTAGGGTATAGAGTTGAGTGTAGGGTATAGAGTGTATGGAATAGATTGTAGAGTGTAGGGTATAGAGTGTATGGTATAGAGTGTAGGGTATAGAGTGTAGGGTATAGAGTGTATGGTATGGAGTGTATGGTATAGATTGTAGGGTATAGAGTGTAGGGTATAGATTGTAGAGTGTAGGGTATAGAGTGTAGGGTATAGAGTATAGAGTGTAGGGTATAGAGTGTAGGGTATATAGTGTAGGGTATAGAGTGTAGGATATTTAGTGTAGAGTGTAGGGTGTAGAGTGTAGGCTATAGAGTGTAGGGTATAGAGTGTATGGTATAGAGTGTAGGATATAGAGTGTAGGGTATAGAGTGTAGAGTGTAGGGTATAGAGTGTAGGGTATAGAGTATAGAGTGTAGGGTATAGAGTGTAGGGTATATAGTGTAGGGTATAGAGTGTAGGGTATTTAGTGTAGAGTGTAGGGTATAGAGTGTAGGCTATAGAGTGTAGGGTATAGAGTGTATGGTATAGAGTGTAGGATATAGAGTGTAGGGTATAGAGTGTAGAGTGTAGGTTATAGAGTGTAGGGTATAGAGTGTAGGGTATAGAGTGTATGGTATAGAGTGTATGGTATAGATTGTAGGTTATAGAGTGTAGGGTATAGAGTGTAGAGTGTAGGGTATAGAGTGTAGAGTGTAGGGTATAGAGTGTAGGGTATAGAGTGTAGAGTGTAGGGTATAGAGTGTAGGGTATAGAGTGTAGGGTATAGAGTGTAGAGTGTAGGGTATAGAGTGTAGGGTATAGAGTATAGAGTGTAGGGTATATAGTGTAGGGTATAGAGTGTAGGGTATATAGTGTAGAGTGTAGGGTATAGAGTGTAGGCTATAGAGTGTAGGGTATAGAGTGTATGGTATAGAGTGTAGAGTGTAGGGTATAGAGTGTGGGGTATTGAGTGTAGGGTATAGAGTGTAGGGTATAGAGTGTAGAGTGTAGGGTATAGAGTGTAGAGTGTAGGGTATAGAGTGTAGGGTATAGAGTGTAGGGTATAGAGTGTATATTATAGAGTGTATGGTATATAGTGTAGGGTATAGAGTGTTTGGTATAGAGTGTAGGGTATAGAGTGTAGGGTGTAGATTGTATAGTGTAGAGTGTAGGGTATAGAGTGTAGAGTGTAGGGTATAAAGTGTAGTGTATAGAGTGTGTGGTATAGAGTGTATGGTATATAGTGTAGGGTATAGAGTGTTTGGTATAGAGTGTAGGGTATAGAGTGTAGAGTGTAGGGTATATATTGTAGAGTGTAGAGTGTAGGGTATAGAGTGTAGGGCATAGTGTTTATGGAATAGAGTGTATGGTATAGAGTGTAGGATATAGAGTGTAGGGTATAGAGTGTAGAGTGTAGGGTATAGAGTGTAGGGTATAGAGTGTAGGGTATAGAGTGTATGGTATAGAGTGTATGGTATAGATTGTAGGTTATAGAGTGTAGGGTATAGAGTGTAGAGTGTAGGGTATAGAGTGTAGAGTGTAGGGTATAGAGTGTAGGGTAAAGAGTGTAGAGTGTAGGGTGTAGAGTGTAGGGTATAGAGTGTAGGGTATAGAGTGTAGAGTGTAGGGTATAGAGTGTAGGGTATAGAGTATAGAGTGTAGGGTATAGAGTGTAGGGTATATAGTGTAGGGTATAGAGTGTAGGGTATTTAGTGTAGAGTGTAGGGTATAGAGTGTAGGCTATAGAGTGTAGAGTATAGAATGTATGGTATAGAGTGTAGAGTGTAGGGTATAGAGTGTGGGGTGTAGGGTATAGAGTGTAGGGTATAGAGTGTAGGGTATAGAGTGTAGGGTATAGAGTGTATGGTATAGAGTGTATGGTATATAGTGTAGGGTATAGAGTGTTTGGTATAGAGTGTAGGGTATAGAGTGTAGAGTGTAGGGTATAGATTGTAGAGTGTAGAGCGTAGGGTATAGAGTGTAGGGTATAGAGTGTAATGTATAGAGTGTAGAGTGTAGGGTATAGAGTGTAGGGTATAGATTGTAGGGTATAGAGTGTATGGTATAGAGTGTAAGGTATAGATTGTAGGGTATAGAGTGTATGGTATAGAGTGTAGAGTGTAGGGTATAGAGTGTGGGGTATTGAGTGTAGGGTATAGAGTGTAGGGTATAGAGTGTAGAGTGTAGGGTATAGAGTGTAGAGTGTAGGGTATAGAGTGTAGGGTATAGAGTGTAGGGTATAGAGTGTATGGTATAGAGTGTAGGATATAGATTGTAGAGTGTAGGGATTAGAGTGCAGGGTATAGAGTGTAGGGTATAGAGTGTAGAGTGTAGGGTATGAAGTGTAGGGTATAGAGTTGAGTGTAGGGTATAGAGTGTATGGAATAGATTGTAGAGTGTAGGGTATAGAGTGTATGGTATAGAGTGTAGGGTATAGAGTGTAGGGTATAGAGTGTATGGTATGGAGTGTATGGTATAGATTGTAGGGTATAGAGTGTAGGGTATAGATTGTAGAGTGTAGGGTATAGAGTGTAGGGTATAGAGTGTAGAGTGTAGGGTATAGAGTGTAGGGTATAGTGTTTATGGAATCGAGTGTATGGTATAGAGTGTAGGATATAGAGTGTAGGGTATAGAGTGTAGAGTGTAGGGTATATATTGTAGAGTGTAGGGTATAGAGTGTAGGGCATAGTGTTTATGGAATCGAGTGTATGGTATAGAGTGTAGGATATAGAGTGTAGGGTATAGAGTGTAGAGTGTAGGGTATAGAGTGTAGGGTATAGAGTGTAGGGTATAGATTGTAGAGTGTAGGGAGTAGAGTGTAGGGTATAGAGTGTAGGGTATAGAGTGTAGAGTGTGGGGTATGGAGTGTAGGGTATAGAGTTGAGTGTAGGGTATAGAGTGTAGGGTATAGAGTGTATGGAATAGAGTGTAGAGTGTAGGGTATAGAGTGTATGGTATAGAGTGTAGGGTATAGAGTGTATGGTATAGAGTGTATGGTATAGATTGTAGGGTATAGAGTGTAGGGTATAGATTGTAGAGTGTAGGGTATAGAGTGTAGAGTGTAGGGTATAGAGTGTAGGGTATAGAGTGTAGAGTGTAGGGTATAGAGAGTAGGGTATAGAGTGTAGGGTACAGAGTGTAGAGTGTAGGGTATAGAGTGTATGGTATAGAGTGTATGGTATAGATTGTAGGGTATAGAGTGTAGGGTATAGAGTGTAGAGTGTAGGGTATAGAGTGTAGAGTGTAGGGTATAGAGTGTAGGGTATAGAGTGTAGAGTGTAGGGTATAGAGTGTAGGGTATAGAGTGTAGAGTGTAGGGTATAGAGTGTAGGGTATAGAGTATAGAGTGTAGGGTATATAGTGTAGGGTATAGAGTGTAGGGTATATAGTGTAGAGTGTAGGGTATAGAGTGTAGGGTATAGAGTGTAGGGTATAGAGTGTATGGTATAGAGTGTAGAGTGTAGGGTATAGAGTGTGGGGTATTGAGTGTAGGGTATAGAGTGTAGGGTATAGAGTGTAGAGTGTAGGGTATAGAGTGTAGAGTGTAGGGTATAGAGTGTAGGGTATAGAGTGTAGGGTATAGAGTGTATGGTATAGAGTGTATGGTATATAGTGTAGGGTATAGAGTGTTTGGTATAGAGTGTAGGGTATAGAGTGTAGGGTGTAGATTGTATAGTGTAGAGTGTAGGGTATAGAGTGTAGAGTGTAGGGTATAGAGTGTAGTGTATAGAGTGTATGGTATAGAGTGTATGGTATATAGTGTAGGGTATAGAGTGTTTGGTATAGAGTGTAGGGTATAGAGTGTAGAGTGTAGGGTATATATTGTAGAGTGTAGAGTGTAGGGTATAGAGTGTAGGGCATAGTGTTTATGGAATAGAGTGTATGGTATAGAGTGTAGGATATAGAGTGTAGGGTATAGAGTGTAGAGTGTAGGGTATAGAGTGTAGGGTATAGAGTGTAGGGTATAGAGTGTATGGTATAGATTGTAGGTTATAGAGTGTAGGGTATAGAGTGTAGAGTGTAGGGTATAGAGTGTAGAGTGTAGGGTATAGAGTGTAGGGTAAAGAGTGTAGAGTGTAGGGTGTAGAGTGTAGGGTATAGAGTGTAAGGTATAGAGTGTAGAGTGTAGGGTATAGAGTGTAGGGTATAGAGTATAGAGTGTAGGGTATAGAGTGTAGGGTATATAGTGTAGGGTATAGAGTGTAGGGTATTTAGTGTAGAGTGTAGGGTATAGAGTGTAGGCTATAGAGTGTAGAGTATAGAGTGTATGGTATAGAGTGTAGAGTGTAGGGTATAGAGTGTGGGGTGTTGAGTGTAGGGTATAGAGTGTAGGGTATAGAGTGTAGAGTGTAGGGTATAGAGTGTAGAGTGTAGGGTATAGAGTGTAGGGTATAGAGTGTAGGGTATAGAGTGTATGGTATAGAGTGTATGGTATATAGTGTAGGGTATAGAGTGTTTGGTATAAAGTGTAGGGTATAGAGTGTAGAGTGTAGGGTATAGATTGTAGAGTGTAGAGCGTAGGGTATAGAGTGTAGGGTATAGAGTGTAATGTATAGAGTGTAGAGTGTAGGGTATAGAGTGTAGGGTATAGATTGTAGGGTATAGAGTGTATGGTATAGAGTGTAAGGTATAGATTGTAGGGTATAGAGTGTATGGTATAGACTGTAGAGTGTAGGGTATAGAGTGTAGAGTGTAGGGCATAGAGTGTAGGGTATAGTGTGTAGAGTGTAGGGTATAGAGTGTAGGGTATAGACTGTAGGGTATAGAGTGTAGAGTGTAGGGTATAGAGTGTAGGGTATAGAGTGTAGGGTATAGAGTGTAGGGTATAGAGTGTAGGGTATAGAGTGTAGGGTATAGAGTGTAGAGTGTAGGGTATAGAGTGTAGGGTACAGAGTGTAGGGTATAGAGTGTAGAGTGTAGGGTATAGAGTGTAGAGTGTAGGGTATAGAGTGTAGGGTATAGAGTGTAGGGTATAGATTGTAGAGTGTAGGGATTAGAGTGCAGGGTATAGAGTGTAGGGTATAGAGTGTAGAGTGTAGGGTATGAAGTGTAGGGTATAGAGTTGAGTGTAGGGTATAGAGTGTATGGAATAGATTGTAGAGTGTAGGGTATAGAGTGTATGGTATAGAGTGTAGGGTATAGAGTGTAGGGTATAGAGTGTATGGTATGGAGTGTATGGTATAGATTGTAGGGTATAGAGTGTAGGGTATAGATTGTAGAGTGTAGGGTATAGAGTGTAGGGTATAGAGTATAGAGTGTAGGGTATAGAGTGTAGGGTATATAGTGTAGGGTATAGAGTGTAGGATATTTAGTGTAGAGTGTAGGGTATAGAGTGTAGGCTATAGAGTGTAGGGTATAGAGTGTATGGTATAGAGTGTAGGATATAGAGTGTAGGGTATAGAGTGTAGAGTGTAGGGTATAGAGTGTAGGGTATAGAGTATAGAGTGTAGGGTATAGAGTGTAGGGTATATAGTGTAGGGTATAGAGTGTAGGGTATTTAGTGTAGAGTGTAGGGTATAGAGTGTAGGCTATAGAGTGTAGGGTATAGAGTGTATGGTATAGAGTGTAGGATATAGAGTGTAGGGTATAGAGTGTAGAGTGTAGGTTATAGAGTGTAGGGTATAGAGTGTAGGGTATAGAGTGTATGGTATAGAGTGTATGGTATAGATTGTAGGTTATAGAGTGTAGGGTATAGAGTGTAGAGTGTAGGGTATAGAGTGTAGAGTGTAGGGTATAGAGTGTAGGGTATAGAGTGTAGAGTGTAGGGTATAGAGTGTAGGGTATAGAGTGTAGGGTATAGAGTGTAGAGTGTAGGGTATAGAGTGTAGGGTATAGAGTATAGAGTGTAGGGTATATAGTGTAGGGTATAGAGTGTAGGGTATATAGTGTAGAGTGTAGGGTATAGAGTGTAGGCTATAGAGTGTAGGGTATAGAGTGTATGGTATAGAGTGTAGAGTGTAGGGTATAGAGTGTGGGGTATTGAGTGTAGGGTATAGAGTGTAGGGTATAGAGTGTAGAGTGTAGGGTATAGAGTGTAGAGTGTAGGGTATAGAGTGTAGGGTATAGAGTGTAGGGTATAGAGTGTATATTATAGAGTGTATGGTATATAGTGTAGGGTATAGAGTGTTTGGTATAGAGTGTAGGGTATAGAGTGTAGGGTGTAGATTGTATAGTGTAGAGTGTAGGGTATAGAGTGTAGAGTGTAGGGTATAAAGTGTAGTGTATAGAGTGTGTGGTATAGAGTGTATGGTATATAGTGTAGGGTATAGAGTGTTTGGTATAGAGTGTAGGGTATAGAGTGTAGAGTGTAGGGTATATATTGTAGAGTGTAGAGTGTAGGGTATAGAGTGTAGGGCATAGTGTTTATGGAATAGAGTGTATGGTATAGAGTGTAGGATATAGAGTGTAGGGTATAGAGTGTAGAGTGTAGGGTATAGAGTGTAGGGTATAGAGTGTAGGGTATAGAGTGTATGGTATAGAGTGTATGGTATAGATTGTAGGTTATAGAGTGTAGGGTATAGAGTGTAGAGTGTAGGGTATAGAGTGTAGAGTGTAGGGTATAGAGTGTAGGGTAAAGAGTGTAGAGTGTAGGGTGTAGAGTGTAGGGTATAGAGTGTAGGGTATAGAGTGTAGAGTGTAGGGTATAGAGTGTAGGGTATAGAGTATAGAGTGTAGGGTATAGAGTGTAGGGTATATAGTGTAGGGTATAGAGTGTAGGGTATTTAGTGTGGAGTGTAGGGTATAGAGTGTAGGCTATAGAGTGTAGAGTATAGAATGTATGGTATAGAGTGTAGAGTGTAGGGTATAGAGTGTGGGGTGTTGAGTGTAGGGTATAGAGTGTAGGGTATAGAGTGTAGAGTGTAGGGTATAGAGTGTAGAGTGTAGGGTATAGAGTGTAGGGTATAGAGTGTAGGGTATAGAGTGTATGGTATAGAGTGTATGGTATATAGTGTAGGGTATAGAGTGTTTGGTATAGAGTGTAGGGTATAGAGTGTAGAGTGTAGGGTATAGATTGTAGAGTGTAGAGCGTAGGGTATAGAGTGTAGGGTATAGAGTGTAATGTATAGAGTGTAGAGTGTAGGGTATAGAGTGTAGGGTATAGATTGTAGGGTATAGAGTGTATGGTATAGAGTGTAAGGTATAGATTGTAGGGTATAGAGTGTATGGTATAGAGTGTAGAGTGTAGGGTATAGAGTGTGGGGTATTGAGTGTAGGGTATAGAGTGTAGGGTATAGAGTGTAGAGTGTAGGGTATAGAGTGTAGAGTGTAGGGTATAGAGTGTAGGGTATAGAGTGTAGGGTATAGAGTGTATGGTATAGAGTGTAGGGTATAGATTGTAGAGTGTAGGGATTAGAGTGCAGGGTATAGAGTGTAGGGTATAGAGTGTAGAGTGTAGGGTATGAAGTGTAGGGTATAGAGTTGAGTGTAGGGTATAGAGTGTATGGAATAGATTGTAGAGTGTAGGGTATAGAGTGTATGGTATAGAGTGTAGGGTATAGAGTGTAGGGTATAGAGTGTATGGTATGGAGTGTATGGTATAGATTGTAGGGTATAGAGTGTAGGGTATAGATTGTAGAGTGTAGGGTATAGAGTGTAGGGTATAGAGTGTAGAGTGTAGGGTATAGAGTGTAGGGTATAGTGTTTATGGAATCGAGTGTATGGTATAGAGTGTAGGATATAGAGTGTAGGGTATAGAGTGTAGAGTGTAGGGTATATATTGTAGAGTGTAGGGTATAGAGTGTAGGGCATAGTGTTTATGGAATCGAGTGTATGGTATAGAGTGTAGGATATAGAGTGTAGGGTATAGAGTGTAGAGTGTAGGGTATAGAGTGTAGGGTATAGAGTGTAGGGTATAGATTGTAGAGTGTAGGGAGTAGAGTGTAGGGTATAGAGTGTAGGGTATAGAGTGTAGAGTGTGGGGTATGGAGTGTAGGGTATAGAGTTGAGTGTAGGGTATAGAGTGTAGGGTATAGAGTGTATGGAATAGAGTGTAGAGTGTAGGGTATAGAGTGTATGGTATAGAGTGTAGGGTATAGAGTGTATGGTATAGAGTGTATGGTATAGATTGTAGGGTATAGAGTGTAGGGTATAGATTGTAGAGTGTAGGGTATAGAGTGTAGAGTGTAGGGTATAGAGTGTAGGGTATAGAGTGTAGAGTGTAGGGTATAGAGAGTAGGGTATAGAGTGTAGGGTACAGAGTGTAGAGTGTAGGGTATAGAGTGTATGGTATAGAGTGTATGGTATAGATTGTAGGGTATAGAGTGTAGGGTATAGAGTGTAGAGTGTAGGGTATAGAGTGTAGAGTGTAGGGTATAGAGTGTAGGGTATAGAGTGTAGAGTGTAGGGTATAGAGTGTAGGGTATAGAGTGTAGGGTATAGAGTGTAGAGTGTAGGGTATAGAGTGTAGGGTATAGAGTATAGAGTGTAGGGTATATAGTGTAGGGTATAGAGTGTAGGGTATATAGTGTAGAGTGTAGGGTATAGAGTGTAGGGTATAGAGTGTAGGGTATAGAGTGTATGGTATAGAGTGTAGAGTGTAGGGTATAGAGTGTGGGGTATTGAGTGTAGGGTATAGAGTGTAGGGTATAGAGTGTAGAGTGTAGGGTATAGAGTGTAGAGTGTAGGGTATAGAGTGTAGGGTATAGAGTGTAGGGTATAGAGTGTATGGTATAGAGTGTATGGTATATAGTGTAGGGTATAGAGTGTTTGGTATAGAGTGTAGGGTATAGAGTGTAGGGTGTAGATTGTATAGTGTAGAGTGTAGGGTATAGAGTGTAGAGTGTAGGGTATAGAGTGTAGTGTATAGAGTGTATGGTATAGAGTGTATGGTATATAGTGTAGGGTATAGAGTGTTTGGTATAGAGTGTAGGGTATAGAGTGTAGAGTGTAGGGTATATATTGTAGAGTGTAGAGTGTAGGGTATAGAGTGTAGGGCATAGTGTTTATGGAATAGAGTGTATGGTATAGAGTGTAGGATATAGAGTGTAGGGTATAGAGTGTAGAATGTAGGGTATAGAGTGTAGGGTATAGAGTGTAGGGTATAGAGTGTATGGTATAGAGTGTATGGTATAGATTGTAGGTTATAGAGTGTAGGGTATAGAGTGTAGAGTGTAGGGTATAGAGTGTAGAGTGTAGGGTATAGAGTGTAGGGTAAAGAGTGTAGAGTGTAGGGTATAGAGTGTAGGGTATAGAGTGTAGGGTATAGAGTGTAGAGTGTAGGGTATAGAGTGTAGGGTATAGAGTATAGAGTGTAGGGTATAGAGTGTAGGGTATATAGTGTAGGGTATAGAGTGTAGGGTATTTAGTGCAGAGTGTAGGGTATAGAGTGTAGGCTATAGAGTGTAGGGTATAGAGTGTATGGTATAGAGTGTAGGATATAGAGTGTAGGGTATAGAGTGTAGAGTGTAGGTTATAGAGTGTAGGGTATAGAGTGTAGGGTATAGAGTGTATGGTATAGAGTGTATGGTATAGATTGTAGGGTATAGAGTGTAGGGTATAGAGTGTAGAGTGTAGGGTATAGAGTGTAGAGTGTAGGGTATAGAGTGTAGGGTATAGAGTGTAGAGTGTAGGGTATAGAGTGTAGGGTATAGAGTGTAGGGTATAGAGTGTAGAGTGTAGGGTATAGAGTGTAGGGTATAGAGTATAGAGTGTAGGGTATATAGTGTAGGGTATAGAGTGTAGGGTATATAGTGTAGAGTGTAGGGTATAGAGTGTAGGGTATAGAGTGTAGGGTATAGAGTGTATGGTATAGAGTGTAGAGTGTAGGGTATAGAGTGTGGGGTATTGAGTGTAGGGTATAGAGTGTAGGGTATAGAGTGTAGAGTGTAGGGTATAGAGTGTAGAGTGTAGGGTATAGAGTGTAGGGTATAGAGTGTAGGGTATAGAGTGTATATTATAGAGTGTATGGTATATAGTGTAGGGTATAGAGTGTTTGGTATAGAGTGTAGGGTATAGAGTGTAGGGTGTAGATTGTATAGTGTAGAGTGTAGGGTATAGAGTGTAGAGTGTAGGGTATAAAGTGTAGTGTATAGAGTGTATGGTATAGAGTGTATGGTATATAGTGTAGGGTATAGAGTGTTTGGTATAGAGTGTAGGGTATAGAGTGTAGAGTGTAGGGTATATATTGTAGAGTGCAGAGTGTAGGGTATAGAGTGTAGGGCATAGTGTTTATGGAATAGAGTGTATGGTATAGAGTGTAGGATATAGAGTGTAGGGTATAGAGTGTAGAGTGTAGGGTATAGAGTGTAGGGTATAGAGTGTAGGGTATAGAGTGTATGGTATAGAGTGTATGGTATAGATTGTAGGTTATAGAGTGTAGGGTATAGAGTGTAGAGTGTAGGGTATAGAGTGTAGAGTGTAGGGTATAGAGTGTAGGGTAAAGAGTGTAGAGTGTAGGGTGTAGAGTGTAGGGTATAAAGTGTAGGGTATAGAGTGTAGAGTGTAGGGTATAGAGTGTAGGGTATAGAGTATAGAGTGTAGGGTATAGAGTGTAGGGTATATAGTGTAGGGTATAGAGTGTAGGGTATTTAGTGTAGAGTGTAGGGTATAGAGTGTAGGCTATAGAATGTAGAGTATAGAGTGTATGGTATAGAGTGTAGAGTGTAGGGTATAGAGTGTGGGGTGTTGAGTGTAGGGTATAGAGTGTAGGGTATAGAGTGTAGAGTGTAGGGTATAGAGTGTAGAGTGTAGGGTATAGAGTGTAGGGTATAGAGTGTAGGGTATAGAGTGTATGGTATAGAGTGTATGGTATATAGTGTAGGGTATAGAGTGTTTGGTATAGAGTGTAGGGTATAGAGTGTAGAGTGTAGGGTATAGATTGTAGAGTGTAGAGCGTAGGGTATAGAGTGTAGGGTATAGAGTGTAATGTATAGAGTGTAGAGTGTAGGGTATAGAGTGTAGGGTATAGATTGTAGGGTATAGAGTGTATGGTATAGAGTGTAAGGTATAGATTGTAGGGTATAGAGTGTATGGTATAGAGTGTAGAGTGTAGGGTATAGAGTGTGGGGTATTGAGTGTAGGGTATAGAGTGTAGGGTATAGAGTGTAGAGTGTAGGGTATAGAGTGTAGAGTGTAGGGTATAGAGTGTAGGGTATAGAGTGTAGGGTATAGAGTGTATGGTATAGAGTGTATGGTATATAGTGTAGGGTATAGAGTGTTTGGTATAGAGTGTAGGGTATAGAGTGTAGGGTGTAGATTGTATAGTGTAGAGTGTAGGGTATAGAGTGTAGAGTGTAGGGTATAAAGTGTAGTGTATAGAGTGTATGGTATAGAGTGTATGGTATATAGTGTAGGGTATAGAGTGTTTGGTATAGAGTGTAGGGTATAGAGTGTAGAGTGTAGGGTATATATTGTAGAGTGTAGAGTGTAGGGTATAGAGTGTAGGGCATAGTGTTTATGGAATAGAGTGTATGGTATAGAGTGTAGGATATAGAGTGTAGGGTATAGAGTGTAGAGTGTAGGGTATAGAGTGTAGGGTATAGAGTGTAGGGTATAGAGTGTAAGGTATAGATTGTAGGTTATAGAGTGTAGGGTATAGAGTGTAGAGTGTAGGGTATAGAGTGTAGAGTGTAGGGTATAGAGTGTAGGGTATAGAGTGTAGGGTATAGAGTGTATGGTATAGAGTGTATGGTATATAGTGTAGGGTATAGAGTGTATGGTATATAGTGTAGGGTATAGAGTGTTTGGTATAGAGTGTAGGGTATAGAGTGTAGAGTGTAGGGTATAGATTGTAGAGTGTAGAGCGTAGGGTATAGAGTGTAGGGTATAGAGTGTAATGTATAGAGTGTAGAGTGTAGGGTATAGAGTGTAGGGTATAGATTGTAGGGTATAGAGTGTATGGTATAGAGTGTAAGGTATAGATTGTAGGGTATAGAGTGTATGGTATAGAGTGTAGAGTGTAGGGTATAGAGTGTGGGGTATTGAGTGTAGGGTATAGAGTGTAGGGTATAGAGTGTAGAGTGTAGGGTATAGAGTGTAGAGTGTAGGGTATAGAGTGTAGGGTATAGAGTGTAGGGTATAGAGTGTATGGTATAGAGTGTATGGTATATAGTGTAGGGTATAGAGTGTTTGGTATAGAGTGTAGGGTATAGAGTGTAGGGTGTAGATTGTATAGTGTAGAGTGTAGGGTATAGAGTGTAGAGTGTAGGGTATAAAGTGTAGTGTATAGAGTGTATGGTATAGAGTGTATGGTATATAGTGTAGGGTATAGAGTGTTTGGTATAGAGTGTAGGGTATAGAGTGTAGAGTGTAGGGTATATATTGTAGAGTGTAGAGTGTAGGGTATAGAGTGTAGGGCATAGTGTTTATGGAATAGAGTGTATGGTATAGAGTGTAGGATATAGAGTGTAGGGTATAGAGTGTAGAGTGTAGGGTATAGAGTGTAGGGTATAGAGTGTAGGGTATAGAGTGTATGGTATAGATTGTAGGTTATAGAGTGTAGGGTATAGAGTGTAGAGTGTAGGGTATAGAGTGTAGAGTGTAGGGTATAGAGTGTAGGGTAAAGAGTGTAGAGTGTAGGGTGTAGAGTGTAGGGTATAGAGTGTAAGGTATAGAGTGTAGAGTGTAGGGTATAGAGTGTAGGGTATAGAGTATAGAGTGTAGGGTATAGAGTGTAGGGTATATAGTGTAGGGTATAGAGTGTAGGGTATTTAGTGTAGAGTGTAGGGTATAGAGTGTAGGCTATAGAGTGTAGAGTATAGAGTGTATGGTATAGAGTGTAGAGTGTAGGGTATAGAGTGTGGGGTGTTGAGTGTAGGGTATAGAGTGTAGGGTATAGAGTGTAGAGTGTAGGGTATAGAGTGTAGAGTGTAGGGTATAGAGTGTAGGGTATAGAGTGTAGGGTATAGAGTGTATGGTATAGAGTGTATGGTATATAGTGTAGGGTATAGAGTGTTTGGTATAAAGTGTAGGGTATAGAGTGTAGAGTGTAGGGTATAGATTGTAGAGTGTAGAGCGTAGGGTATAGAGTGTAGGGTATAGAGTGTAATGTATAGAGTGTAGAGTGTAGGGTATAGAGTGTAGGGTATAGATTGTAGGGTATAGAGTGTATGGTATAGAGTGTAAGGTATAGATTGTAGGGTATAGAGTGTATGGTATAGACTGTAGAGTGTAGGGTATAGAGTGTAGAGTGTAGGGCATAGAGTGTAGGGTATAGTGTGTAGAGTGTAGGGTATAGAGTGTAGGGTATAGACTGTAGGGTATAGAGTGTAGAGTGTAGGGTATAGAGTGTAGGGTATAGAGTGTAGGGTATAGAGTGTAGGGTATAGAGTGTAGGGTATAGAGTGTAGGGTATAGAGTGTAGGGTATAGAGTGTAGAGTGTAGGGTATAGAGTGTAGGGTACAGAGTGTAGGGTATAGAGTGTAGAGTGTAGGGTATAGAGTGTAGGGTATAGAGTGTAGGGTATAGATTGTAGAGTGTAGGGATTAGAGTGCAGGGTATAGAGTGTAGGGTATAGAGTGTAGAGTGTAGGGTATGAAGTGTAGGGTATAGAGTTGAGTGTAGGGTATAGAGTGTATGGAATAGATTGTAGAGTGTAGGGTATAGAGTGTATGGTATAGAGTGTAGGGTATAGAGTGTAGGGTATAGAGTGTATGGTATGGAGTGTATGGTATAGATTGTAGGGTATAGAGTGTAGGGTATAGATTGTAGAGTGTAGGGTATAGAGTGTAGGGTATAGAGTATAGAGTGTAGGGTATAGAGTGTAGGGTATATAGTGTAGGGTATAGAGTGTAGGGTATTTAGTGTAGAGTGTAGGGTATAGAGTGTAGGGTATAGAGTGTATGGTATAGAGTGTAGGATATAGAGTGTAGGGTATAGAGTGTAGAGTGTAGGGTATAGAGTGTAGGGTATAGAGTATAGAGTGTAGGGTATAGAGTGTAGGGTATATAGTGTAGGGTATAGAGTGTAGGGTATTTAGTGTAGAGTGTAGGGTATAGAGTGTAGGCTATAGAGTGTAGGGTATAGAGTGTATGGTATAGAGTGTAGGATATAGAGTGTAGGGTATAGAGTGTAGAGTGTAGGTTATAGAGTGTAGGGTATAGAGTGTATGGTATAGAGTGTATGGTATAGATTGTAGGTTATAGAGTGTAGGGTATAGAGTGTAGAGTGTAGGGTATAGAGTGTAGAGTGTAGGGTATAGAGTGTAGGGTATAGAGTGTAGAGTGTAGGGTATAGAGTGTAGGGTATAGAGTGTAGGGTATAGAGTGTAGAGTGTAGGGTATAGAGTGTAGGGTATAGAGTATAGAGTGTAGGGTATATAGTGTAGGGTATAGAGTGTAGGGTATATAGTGTAGAGTGTAGGGTATAGAGTGTAGGCTATAGAGTGTAGGGTATAGAGTGTATGGTATAGAGTGTAGAGTGTAGGGTATAGAGTGTGGGGTATTGAGTGTAGGGTATAGAGTGTAGGGTATAGAGTGTAGAGTGTAGGGTATAGAGTGTAGAGTGTAGGGTATAGAGTGTAGGGTATAGAGTGTAGGGTATAGAGTGTATATTATAGAGTGTATGGTATATAGTGTAGGGTATAGAGTGTTTGGTATAGAGTGTAGGGTATAGAGTGTAGGGTGTAGATTGTATAGTGTAGAGTGTAGGGTATAGAGTGTAGAGTGTAGGGTATAAAGTGTAGTGTATAGAGTGTGTGGTATAGAGTGTATGGTATATAGTGTAGGGTATAGAGTGTTTGGTATAGAGTGTAGGGTATAGAGTGTAGAGTGTAGGGTATATATTGTAGAGTGTAGAGTGTAGGGTATAGAGTGTAGGGCATAGTGTTTATGGAATAGAGTGTATGGTATAGAGTGTAGGATATAGAGTGTAGGGTATAGAGTGTAGAGTGTAGGGTATAGAGTGTAGGGTATAGAGTGTAGGGTATAGAGTGTATGGTATAGAGTGTATGGTATAGATTGTAGGTTATAGAGTGTAGGGTATAGAGTGTAGAGTGTAGGGTATAGAGTGTAGAGTGTAGGGTATAGAGTGTAGGGTAAAGAGTGTAGAGTATAGGGTGTAGAGTGTAGGGTATAGAGTGTAGGGTATAGAGTGTAGAGTGTAGGGTATAGAGTGTAGGGTATAGAGTATAGAGTGTAGGGTATAGAGTGTAGGGTATATAGTGTAGGGTATAGAGTGTAGGGTATTTAGTGTAGAGTGTAGGGTATAGAGTGTAGGCTATAGAGTGTAGAGTATAGAATGTATGGTATAGAGTGTAGAGTGTAGGGTATAGAGTGTGGGGTGTTGAGTGTAGGGTATAGAGTGTAGGGTATAGAGTGTAGAGTGTAGGGTATAGAGTGTAGAGTGTAGGGTATAGAGTGTAGGGTATAGAGTGTAGGGTATAGAGTGTATGGTATAGAGTGTATGGTATATAGTGTAGGGTATAGAGTGTTTGGTATAGAGTGTAGGGTATAGAGTGTAGAGTGTAGGGTATAGATTGTAGAGTGTAGAGCGTAGGGTATAGAGTGTAGGGTATAGAGTGTAATGTATAGAGTGTAGAGTGTAGGGTATAGAGTGTAGGGTATAGATTGTAGGGTATAGAGTGTATGGTATAGAGTGTAAGGTATAGATTGTAGGGTATAGAGTGTATGGTATAGAGTGTAGAGTGTAGGGTATAGAGTGTGGGGTATTGAGTGTAGGGTATAGAGTGTAGGGTATAGAGTGTAGAGTGTAGGGTATAGAGTGTAGAGTGTAGGGTATAGAGTGTAGGGTATAGAGTGTAGGGTATAGAGTGTATGGTATAGAGTGTATGGTATATAGTGTAGGGTATAGAGTGTTTGGTATAGAGTGTAGGGTATAGAGTGTAGGGTGTAGATTGTATAGTGTAGAGTGTAGGGTATAGAGTGTAGAGTGTAGGGTATAAAGTGTAGTGTATAGAGTGTATGGTATAGAGTGTATGGTATATAGTGTAGGGTATAGAGTGTTTGATATAGAGTGTAGGGTATAGAGCGTAGAGTGTAGGGTATATATTGTAGAGTGTAGAGTGTAGGGTATAGAGTGTAGGGCATAGTGTTTATGGAATAGAGTGTATGGTATAGAGTGTAGGATATAGAGTGTAGGGTATAGAGTGTAGAGTGTAGGGTATAGAGTGTAGGGTATAGAGTGTAGGGTATAGAGTGTATGGTATAGAGTGTATGGTATAGATTGTAGGTTATAGAGTGTAGGGTATAGAGTGTAGAGTGTAGGGTATAGAGTGTAGAGTGTAGGGTATAGAGTGTAGGGTAAAGAGTGTAGAGTGTAGGGTGTAGAGTGTAGGGTATAGAGTGTAGGGTATAGAGTGTAGAGTGTAGGTTATAGAGTGTAGGGTATAGAGTATAGAGTGTAGGGTATAGAGTGTAGGGTATATAGTGTAGGGTATAGAGTGTAGGGTATTTAGTGTAGAGTGTAGGGTATAGAGTGTAGGCTATAGAGTGTAGAGTATAGAGTGTATGGTATAGAGTGTAGAGTGTAGGGTATAGAGTGTGGGGTGTTGAGTGTAGGGTATAGAGTGTAGGGTATAGAGTGTAGAGTGTAGGGTATAGAGTGTAGAGTGTAGGGTATAGAGTGCAGGGTATAGAGTGTAGGGTATAGAGTGTATGGTATAGAGTGTATGGTATATAGTGTAGGGTATAGAGTGTTTGGTATAGAGTGTAGGGTATAGAGTGTAGAGTGTAGGGTATAGATTGTAGAGTGTAGAGCGTAGGGTATAGAGTGTATGGTATAGAGTGTAATGTATAGAGTGTAGAGTGTAGGGTATAGAGTGTAGGGTATAGATTGTAGGGTATAGAGTGTATGGTATAGAGTGTAAGGTATAGATTGTAGGGTATAGAGTGTATGGTATAGACTGTAGAGTGTAGGGTATAGAGTGTAGAGTGTAGGGTATAGAGTGTAGGGTATAGTGTGTAGAGTGTAGGGTATAGAGTGTAGGGTATAGACTGTAGGGTATAGAGTGTAGAGTGTAGGGTATAGAGTGTAGGGTATAGAGTATAGAGTGTAGGGTATAGAGTGTAGGGTATAGAGTGTAGGGTATAGAGTGTAGGGTATAGAGTGTAGGGTATAGAGTGTAGAGTGTAGGGTATAGAGTGTAGGGTACAGAGTGTAGGGTATAGAGTGTAGAGTGTAGGGTATAGAGTGTAGGGTATAGAGTGTAGGGTATAGATTGTAGAGTGTAGGGATTAGAGTGCAGGGTATAGAGTGTAGGGTATAGAGTTGAGTGTAGGGTATAGAGTGTATGGAATAGATTGTAGAGTGTAGGGTATAGAGTGTATGGTATAGAGTGTAGGGTATAGAGTGTAGGGTATAGAGTGTATGGTATGGAGTGTATGGTATAGATTGTAGGGTATAGAGTGTAGGGTATAGATTGTAGAGTGTAGGGTATAGAGTGTAGGGTATAGAGTGTAGAGTGTAGGGTATAGAGTGTAGGGTATAGAGTGTAGGGTATAGAGTGTAGGGTATAGAGTGTAGGGTATAGATTGTAGAGTGTATGGATTAGAGTGTAGGGTATAGAGTGTAGGGTATAGAGTGTAGAGTGTAGGGTATGAAGTGTAGGGTATAGAGTTGAGTGTAGGGTATAGAGTGTATGGAATAGATTGTAGAGTGTAGGGTATAGAGTGTATGGTATAGAGTGTAGGGTATAGAGTGTAGGGTATAGAGTGTATGGTATGGAGTGTATGGTATAGATTGTAGGGTATAGAGTGTAGGGTATAGATTGTAGAGTGTAGGGTATAGAGTGTAGGGTATAGAGTGTAGAGTGTAGGGTATAGAGTGTAGGGTATAGAGTGTAGGGTATAGAGTGTAGGGTATAGAGTGTAGGGTATAGATTGTAGAGTGTATGGATTAGAGTGTAGGGTATAGAGTGTAGGGTATAGAGTGTAGAGTGTAGGGTATGGAGTGTAGGGTATAGGGTATGGAGTGTAGGGTTTAGAGTTGAGTGTAGGGTATAGAGTGTAGGGTATAGAGTGTATGGTATAGAGTGTATGGTATATAGTGTAGGGTATAGAGTGTTTGGTATAGAGTGTAGGGTATAGAGTGTAGAGTGTAGGGTATAGATTGTAGAGTGTAGAGCGTAGGGTATAGAGTGTAGGGTATAGAGTGTAATGTATAGAGTGTAGAGTGTAGGGTATAGAGTGTAGGGTATAGATTGTAGGGTATAGAGTGTATGGTATAGAGTGTAAGGTATAGATTGTAGGGTATAGAGTGTATGGTATAGACTGTAGAGTGTAGGGTATAGAGTGTAGAGTGTAGGGTATAGAGTGTAGGGTATAGTGTGTAGAGTGTAGGGTATAGAGTGTAGGGTATAGACTGTAGGGTATAGAGTGTAGAGTGTAGGGTATAGAGTGTAGGGTATAGAGTATAGAGTGTAGGGTATAGAGTGTAGGGTATAGAGTGTAGGGTATACAGTGTAGAGTGTAGGGTATAGAGTGTAGGGTACAGAGTGTAGGGTATAGAGTGTAGAGTGTAGGGTATAGAGTGTAGGGTATAGAGTGTAGGGTATAGATTGTAGAGTGTAGGGATTAGAGTGCAGGGTATAGAGTGTAGGGTATAGAGTGTAGAGTGTAGGGTATGAAGTGTAGGGTATAGAGTTGAGTGTAGGGTATAGAGTGTATGGAATAGATTGTAGAGTGTAGGGTATAGAGTGTATGGTATAGAGTGTAGGGTATAGAGTGTAGGGTATAGAGTGTATGGTATGGAGTGTATGGTATAGATTGTAGGGTATAGAGTGTAGGGTATAGATTGTAGAGTGTAGGGTATAGAGTGTAGGGTATAGAGTGTAGAGTGTAGGGTATAGAGTGTAGGGTATAGAGTGTAGGGTATAGAGTGTAGGGTATAGAGTGTAGGGTATAGATTGTAGAGTGTATGGATTAGAGTGTAGGGTATAGAGTGTAGGGTATAGAGTGTAGAGTGTAGGGTATGGAGTGTAGGGTATAGGGTATGGAGTGTAGGGTTTAGAGTTGAGTGTAGGGTATAGAGTGTAGGGTATAGAGTTTATGGAATAGAGTGTAGAGTGTAGGGTATAGAGTGTATGGTATAGAGTGTAGGGTATAGAGTGTAGGGTATAGAGTGTATTTTAAAGAGTGTATGGTATAGATTGTAGGGTATAGAGTGTAGGGTATAGAGTGTAGAGTGTAGGGTATAGAGTGCAGAGTGTAAGGTATAGAGTGTAGGGTATAGAGTGTAGAGTGTAGGGTATAGAGAGTAGGGTATAGAGTGTAGGGTATAGAGTGTAGAGTGTAGGGTATAGAGTGTAGGGTATAGAGTATAGAGTGTAGGGTATAGAGTGTAGGGTATAGAGTGTAGGGTATAGAGTGTAGGGTATATAGTTTAGAGTGTAGGGTATAGAGTGTAGGGTATAGAGTGTAGGGTATAGAGTGTAGAGTGTAGGGTATAGAGTGTAGGGTATAGAGTGTAGGGTATAGATTGTAGAATGTAGGGATTAGAGTGTAGGGTATAGAGTGTAGGGTATAGAGTGTAGAGTGTAGGGTATAGAGTGTAGGGTATAGAGTATAGAGTGTAGGGTATAGAGTGTAGGGTATAGAGTGTATGGAATAGAGTGTAGAGTGTAGGGCATAGAGTATATGGTATAGAGTGTAGGGTATAGAGTGTAGAGTGTAGCGTGTAGGGTACAGAGTGTAGAGTGTAGGGTATAGAGTGTATGGTATAGATTGTAGAGTGTAGGGTATAGAGTGTAGGGTATAGAGTGTAGGGTATTGAGTGTAAGTTATAGAGTTAGGGTATAGAGTGTAGAGTGTAGGGTAAAGAGTGTAGAGTGTAGGGTATAGATTGTAGGGTATAGAGTGTAGGGTATAGAGTGTATGGTATAGAGTGTATGGTATATAGTGTAGGGTATAGAGTGTTTGGTATAGAGTGTAGGGAATAGAGTGTAGAGTGTAGGGTATATATTGTAGAGTGTAGAGTGTAGGGTATAGAGTGTAGGGCATAGTGTTTATGGAATAGAGTGTATGGTATAGAGTGTAGGATATAGAGTGTACGGTATAGAGTGTAGAGTGTAGGGTATAGAGTGTAGGGTATAATGTGTAGGGTATAGAGTGTATGGTATAGAGTGTATGGTATAGATTGTAGGGTATAGAGTGTAGGGTATAGAGTGTAGAGTGTAGGGTATAGAGTGTAGAGTGTAGGGTATAGAGTGTAGGGTGTAGAGTGTAGGGTATAGAGTGTAGGGTATAGAGTGTAGGGTATAGAGTGTAGAGTGTAGGGTATAGAGTGTAGGGTATAGAGTATAGAGTGTAGGGTATAGAGTGTAGGGTATATAGTGTAGGGTATAGAGTGTAGGGTATATAGTGTAGAGTGTAGGGTATAGAGTGTAGGGTATAGAGTGTAGGGTATAGAGTGTATGGTATATAGTGTAGAGTGTAGGGTATAGACTGTGGGGTATTGAGTGTAGGGTATAGAGTGTAGAGTATAGAGTGTAGAGTGTAGGGTATAGAGTGTAGAGTGTAGGGTATGGAGTGTAGGGTATAGAGTGTGGGGTTTAGAGTGTATGGAATAGAGTGTAGAGTGTAGGGTATAGAGTGTATGGTATAGAGTGTAGGGTATAGAGTGTATGGTATAGAGTGTATGGTATAGATTGTAGGGTATAGACTGTAGGGTATAGATTGTAGAGTGTAGGGAATAGAGTGTAGAGTGTAGGGTATAGAGTGTAGAGTGTAGGGTATAGAGAGTAGGGTATAGAGTGTAGGGTACAGAGTGTAGAGTGTAGGGTATAGAGTGTAGGGTATAGAGTATAGAGTGTAGGGTATAGGGTGTAGGGTATAGAGTGTAGGGTATAGATTGTAGGGTATAGAGTTTAGAGTGTAGGGTATAGAGTGTAGGGTATAGAGTGCAGGGTATAGAGTGTAGAGTGTAGGGTATAGAGTGTAGGGTATAGAGTGTAGGGTATAGAGTGTATGGTATAGAGTTTATGGTATAGATTGTAGGGTATAGAGTGTAGGGTATAGAGTGTAGAGTGTAGGGTATAGAGTGTAGAGTGTAGGGTATAGAGTGTAGGGTATAGAGTGTAGAGTGTAGGGTATAGAGTGTAGGGTATAAATTGTAGAATGTAGGGATTAGAGTGTAGGGTATAGATTGTAGGGTATAGAGTGTAGAGTGTAGGGTATAGAGTGTAGGGTATAGAGTATAGAGTTTAGGGTATAGAGTGTAGGGTATAGAGTGTATGGAATAGAGTGTAGAGTGTAGGGCATAGAGTATATGGTATAGAGTGTAGGGTATAGAGTGTAGAGTGTAGCGTGTAGGGTACAGAGTGTAGAGTGTTGGGTATAGAGTGTATGGTATAGATTGTAGAGTGTAGGTTATAGAGTGTAGGGTATAGAGTGTAGGGTATTGAGTGTAAGGTATAGAGTTAGGGTATAGAGTGTAGAGTGTAGGGTATAGAGTGTAGAGTGTAGGGTATAGAGTGTAGGGTATAGAGTGTAGGGTATAGAGTGTATGGTATAGAGTGTATGGTATATAGTGTAGGGTATAGAGTGTTTGGTATAGAGTGTAGGGAATAGAGTGTAGAGTGTAGGGTATATATTGTAGAGTGTAGAGTGTAGGGTATAGAGTGTAGGGCATAGTGTTTATGGAATAGAGTGTATGGTATAGAGTGTAGGATATAGAGTGTACGGTATAGAGTGTAGAGTGTAGGGTATAGAGTGTAGGGTATAATGTGTAGGGTATAGAGTGTATGGTATAGAGTGTATGGTATAGATTGTAGGGTATAGAGTGTAGGGTATAGAGTGTAGAGTGTAGGGTATAGAGTGTAGAGTGTAGGGTATAGAGTGTAGGGTGTAGAGTGTAGGGTATAGAGTGTAGGGTATAGAGTGTAGGGTATAGAGTGTAGAGTGTAGGGTATAGAGTGTAGGGTATAGAGTATAGAGTGTAGGGTATAGAGTGTAGGGTATATAGTGTAGGGTATAGAGTGTAGGGTATATAGTGTAGAGTGTAGGGTATAGAGTGTAGGGTATAGAGTGTAGGGTATAGAGTGTATGGTATATAGTGTAGAGTGTAGGGTATAGACTGTGGGGTATTGAGTGTAGGGTATAGAGTGTAGAGTATAGAGTGTAGAGTGTAGGGTATAGAGTGTAGAGTGTAGGGTATGGAGTGTAGGGTATAGAGTGTGGGGTTTAGAGTGTATGGAATAGAGTGTAGAGTGTAGGGTATAGAGTGTATGGTATAGAGTGTAGGGTATAGAGTGTATGGTATAGAGTGTATGGTATAGATTGTAGGGTATAGACTGTAGGGTATAGATTGTAGAGTGTAGGGAATAGAGTGTAGAGTGTAGGGTATAGAGTGTAGAGTGTAGGGTATAGAGAGTAGGGTATAGAGTGTAGGGTACAGAGTGTAGAGTGTAGGGTATAGAGTGTAGGGTATAGAGTATAGAGTGTAGGGTATAGGGTGTAGGGTATAGAGTGTAGGGTATAGATTGTAGGGTATAGAGTTTAGAGTGTAGGGTATAGAGTGTAGGGTATAGAGTGCAGGGTATAGAGTGTAGAGTGTAGGGTATAGAGTGTAGGGTATAGAGTGTAGGGTATAGAGTGTATGGTATAGAGTTTATGGTATAGATTGTAGGGTATAGAGTGTAGGGTATAGAGTGTAGAGTGTAGGGTATAGAGTGTAGAGTGTAGGGTATAGAGTGTAGGGTATAGAGTGTAGAGTGTAGGGTATAGAGTGTAGGGTATAAATTGTAGAATGTAGGGATTAGAGTGTAGGGTATACATTGTAGGGTATAGAGTGTAGAGTGTAGGGTATAGAGTGTAGGGTATAGAGTATAGAGTTTAGGGTATAGAGTGTAGGGTATAGAGTGTATGGAATAGAGTGTAGAGTGTAGGGCATAGAGTATATGGTATAGAGTGTAGGGTATAGAGTGTAGAGTGTAGCGTGTAGGGTACAGAGTGTAGAGTGTTGGGTATAGAGTGTATGGTATAGATTGTAGAGTGTAGGTTATAGAGTGTAGGGTATAGAGTGTAGGGTATTGAGTGTAAGGTATAGAGTTAGGGTATAGAGTGTAGAGTGTAGGGTATAGAGTGTAGAGTGTAGGGTATAGAGTGTAGGGTATAGAGTGTAGGGTATAGAGTGTATGGTATAGAGTGTATGGTATATAGTGTAGGGTATAGAGTGTTTGGTATAGAGTGTAGGGAATAGAGTGTAGAGTGTAGGGTATATATTGTAGAGTGTAGAGTGTAGGGTATAGAGTGTAGGGCATAGTGTTTATGGAATAGAGTGTATGGTATAGAGTGTAGGATATAGAGTGTACGGTATAGAGTGTAGAGTGTAGGGTATAGAGTGTAGGGTATAGAGTGTAGGGTATAGAGTGTATGGTATAGAGTGTATGGTATAGATTGTAGGGTATAGAGTGTAGGGTATAGAGTGTAGAGTGTAGGGTATAGACTGTAGAGTGTAGGGTATAGAGTGTAGGGTGTAGAGTGTAGAGTATAGAGTGTAGGGTATAGAGTGTAGGGTATAGAGTGTAGAGTGTAGGGTATAGAGTGTAAGGTATAGAGTATAGAGTGTAGGGTATAGAGTGTAGGGTATATAGTGTAGGGTATAGAGTGTAGGGTATATAGTGTAGAGTGTAGGGTATAGAGTGTAGGGTATAGAGTGTAGGGTATAGAGTGTATGGTATAGAGTGTAGAGTGTAGGGTATAGAGTGTGGGGTATTGAGTGTAGGGTATAGAGTGTAGAGTGTAGGGTATAGAGTGTAGGGTATAGAGTGTAGGATATAGAGTATAGAGTGTAGGGTATAGAGTGTAGGGTATATAGTGTAGGGTATAGAGTGTAGGGTATATAGTGTAGAGTGTAGGGTATAGAGTGTAGGGTATAGAGTGTAGGGAATAGAGTGTATGGTATAGAGTGTAGAGTGTAGGGTATAGACTGTGGGGTATTGAGTGTAGGGTATAGAGTGTAGGGTATAGAGTGTAGAGTGTAGGGTATAGAGTGTAGAGTGTAGAGTATAGAGTGTAGGGTATAGAGTGTAGGGTATAGAGTGTATGGTATAGAGTGTATGGTATATAGTGTAGGGTATAGAGTGTTTGGTATAGAGTGTAGGGTATAGAGTGTAGAGTGTAGGGTATAGATTGTAGAGTGTAGAGTGTAGGTTATAGAGTGTAGGGCATAGAGTTTATGGAATATAGTGTATGGTATAGAGTGTAGGGTATAGAGTGTAATGTATAGAGTGTAGAGTGTAGGGTATAGAGTGTAGGGTATAGAGTGTAGGGTATAGAGTGCATGGTATAGAGTGTAAGGTATAGATTGTATGGTATAGAGTGTATGGTATAGAGTGTAGAGTGTAGGGTATAGAGTGTAGAGTGTAGGGTATAGAGTGTAGGGTATAGTGTGTAGAGTGTAGGGTATATAGTGTAGGGTATAGACTGTAGGGTATAGAGTGTAGGGTATAGAGTATAGAGTGTAGGGTATAAAGTGTAAGATATAGAGTGTATGGAATAGAGTGTAGAGTGTAGAGTGTAGGGCATAGAGTGTATGGTATAGAGTGTAGGGTATAGAGTGTAGAGTGTAGCGTGTAGGGTACAGAGTGTAGAGTGTAGGGTATAGAGTGTATGGTATAGAGTGTAGAGTGTAGGGTATAGAGTGTAGGGTATAGAGTGTAGGGTATTGAGTGTAAGGTATAGAGTGTAGTGTATAGAGTGTAGAGTGTAGAGTGTAGGGTATAGAGTGTAGAGTGTAGGGTATAGAGTGTAGGGTATAGAGTGTATGGTATAGAGTGTATGGTATATAGTGTAGGGTATAGAGTGTTTGGTATAGAGTGTAGGGTATAGAGTGTAGAGTGTAGGGTATATATTGTAGAGTGTAGGGTATAGAGTGTAGGGCATAGTGTTTATGGAATCGAGTGTATGGTATAGAGTGTAGGATATAGAGTGTAGGGTATAGAGTGTAGAGTGTAGGGTATAGAGTGTAGGGTATAGAGTGTAGGGTATAGAGTGTATGGTATAGAGTGTATGGTATAGATTGTAGGGTATAGAGTGTAGGGTATAGAGTGTAGAGTGTAGGGTATAGAGTGTAGAGTGTAGGGTATAGAGTGTAGGGTGTAGAATGTAGGGTATAGAGTGTAGGGTATAGAGTGTAGGGTATAGAGTGTAGAGTGTAGGGTATAGAGTGTAGGGTATAGAGTATAGAGTGTAGGGTATATAGTGTAGGGTATAGAGTGTAGGGTATATAGTGTAGAGTGTAGGGTATAGAGTGTAGGGTATAGAGTGTAGGGTATAGAGTGTATGGTATAGAGTGTAGAGTGTAGGGTATAGAGTGTGGGGTATTGAGTGTAGGGTATAGAGTGTAGGGTATAGAGTGTAGAGTGTAGGGTATAGAGTGTAGAGTGTAGGGTATAGAGTGTAGGGTATAGAGTGTAGGGTATAGAGTGTAGGGTATAGAGTGTATGGTATATAGTGTAGGGTATAGAGTGTTTGGTATAGAGTGTAGGGTATAGAGTGTAGGGTGTAGATTGTATAGTGTAGAGTGTAGGGTATAGAGTGTAGAGTGTAGGGTATAGAGTGTAGTGTATAGAGTGTATGGTATAGAGTGTATGGTATATAGTGTAGGGTATAGAGTGTTTGGTATAGAGTGTAGGGTATAGAGTGTAGAGTGTAGGGTATATATTGTAGAGTGTAGAGTGTAGGGTATAGAGTGTAGGGCATAGTGTATATGGAATAGAGTGTATGGTATAGAGTGTAGGATATAGAGTGTAGGGTATAGAGTGTAGAGTGTAGGGTATAGAGTGTAGGGTATAGAGTGTAGGGTATAGAGTGTATGGTATAGAGTGTATGGTATAGATTGTAGGTTATAGAGTGTAGGGTATAGAGTGTAGAGTGTAGGGTATAGAGTGTAGAGTGTAGGGTATAGAGTGTAGGGTAAAGAGTGTAGAGTGTAGGGTATAGAGTGTAGGGTATAGAGTGTAGGGTATAGAGTGTAGAGTGTAGGGTATAGAGTGTAGGGTATAGAGTATAGAGTGTAGGGTATAGAGTGTAGGGTATATAGTGTAGGGTATAGAGTGTAGGGTATTTAGTGTAGAGTGTAGGGTATAGAGTGTAGGCTATAGAGTGTAGGGTATAGAGTGTATGGTATAGAGTGTAGAGTGTAGGGTATAGAGTGTGGGGTATTGAGTGTAGGGTATAGAGTGTAGGGTATAGAGTGTAGAGTGTAGGGTATAGAGTGTAGAGTGTAGGGTATAGAGTGTAGGGTATAGAGTGTAGGGTATAGAGTGTATGGTATAGAGTGTTTGGTATATAGTGTAGGGTATAGAGTGTTTGGTATAGAGTGTAGGGTATAGAGTGTAGAGTGTAGGGTATAGATTGTAGAGTGTAGAGCGTAGGGTATAGAGTGTAGGGTATAGAGTGTAATGTATAGAGTGTAGAGTGTAGGGTATAGAATGTAGGGTATAGATTGTAGGGTATAGAGTGTATGGTATAGAGTGTAAGGTATAGATTGTAGGGTATAGAGTGTATGGTATAGACTGTAGAGTGTAGGGTATAGAGTGTAGAGTGTAGGGTATAGAGTGTAGGGTATAGTGTGTAGAGTGTAGGGTATAGAGTGTAGGGTATAGACTGTAGGGTATAGAGTGTAGAGTGTAGGGTATAGAGTGTAGGGTATAGAGTATAGAGTGTAGGGTATAGAGTGTAGGGTATAGAGTGTAGGGTATAGAGTGTAGGGTATAGAGTGTAGAGTGTAGGGTATAGAGTGTAGGGTAGAGAGTGTAGGGTATAGAGTGTAGAGTGTAGGGTATAGAGTGTAGGGTATAGAGTGTAGGGTATAGATTGTAGAGTGTAGGGATTAGAGTGTAGGGTATAGAGTGTAGGGTATAGAGTGTAGAGTGTAGGGTATGAAGTGTAGGGTATAGAGTTGAGTGTAGGGTATAGAGTGTATGGAATAGATTGTAGAGTGTAGGGTATAGAGTGTATGGTTTAGAGTGTAGGGTATAGAGTGTAGGGTATAGAGTGTATGGTATGGAGTGTATGGTATAGATTGTAGGGTATAGAGTGTAGGGTATAGATTGTAGAGTGTAGGGTATAGAGTGTAGAGTGTAGGGTATAGAGTGTAGGGTATAGAGTGTAGGGTATAGAGTGTAGGGTATAGAGTGTAGGGTATAGATTGTAGAGTGTAGGGATTAGAGTGTAGGGTATAGAGTGTAGGGTATAGAGTGTAGAGTGTAGGGTATGGAGTGTAGGGTATAGGGTATGGAGTGTAGGGTATAGAGTTGAGTGTAGGGTATAGAGTGTAGGGTATAGAGTTTATGGAATAGAGTGTAGAGTGTAGGGTATAGAGTGTATGGTATAGAGTGTAGGGTATAGAGTGTAGGGTATAGAGTGTATTTTAAAGAGTGTATGGTATAGATTGTAGGGTATAGAGTGTAGGGTATAGAGTGTAGGGTATAGAGTGTAGGGAATAGAGTGTATGGTATAGAGTGTAGAGTGTAGGGTATAGACTGTGGGGTATTGAGTGTAGGGTATAGAGTGTAGGGTATAGAGTGTAGAGTGTAGGGTATAGAGTGTAGGGTATAGAGTGTAGGGTATAGAGTGTAGGGTATAGAGTGTATGGTATAGAGTGTATGGTATATAGTGTAGGGTATAGAGTGTTTCGTATAGAGTGTAGGGTATAGAGTGTAGAGTGTAGGGTATAGATTGTAGAGTGTAGAGTGTAGGTTATAGAGTGTAGGGCATAGAGTTTATGGAATATAGTGTATGGTATAGAGTGTAGGGTATAGAGTGTAGGGTATAGAGTGTAATGTATAGAGTGTAGAGTGTAGGGTATAGAGTGTAGGGTATAGAGTGTAGGGTATAGAGTGTATGGTATATAGTGTAGGGTATAGAGTGTTTGGTATAGAGTGTAGGGTATAGAGTGTAGAGTGTAGGGTATAGATTGTAGAGTGTAGAGTGTAGGTTATAGAGTGTAGGGCATAGAGTTTATGGAATATAGTGTATGGTATAGAGTGTAGGGTATAGAGTGTAATGTATAGAGTGTAGAGTGTAGGGTATAGAGTGTAGGGTATAGAGTGTAGGGTATAGAGTGCATGGTATAGAGTGTAAGGTATAGATTGTATGGTATAGAGTGTATGGTATAGAGTGTAGAGTGTAGGGTATAGAGTGTAGAGTGTAGGGTATAGAGTGTAGGGTATAGTGTGTAGAGTGTAGGGTATATAGTGTAGGGTATAGACTGTAGGGTATAGAGTGTAGGGTATAGAGTATAGAGTGTAGGGTATAAAGTGTAGGATATAGAGTGTATGGAATAGAGTGTAGAGTGTAGAGTGTAGGGCATAGAGTGTATGGTATAGAGTGTAGGGTATAGAGTGTAGAGTGTAGCGTGTAGGGTACAGAGTGTAGAGTGTAGGGTATAGAGTGTATGGTATAGAGTGTAGAGTGTAGGGTATAGAGTGTAGGGTATAGAGTGTAGGGTATTGAGTGTAAGGTATAGAGTGTAGGGTATAGAGTGTAGAGTGTAGAGTGTAGGGTATAGAGTGTAGAGTGTAGGGTATAGAGTGTAGGGTATAGAGTGTATGGTATAGAGTGTATGGTATATAGTGTAGGGTATAGAGTGTTTGGTATAGAGTGTAGGGTATAGAGTGTAGAGTGTAGGGTATATATTGTAGAGTGTAGGGTATAGAGTGTAGGGCATAGTGTTTATGGAATCGAGTGTATGGTATAGAGTGTAGGATATAGAGTGTAGGGTATAGAGTGTAGAGTGTAGGGTATAGAGTGTAGGGTATAGAGTGTAGGGTATAGAGTGTATGGTATAGAGTGTATGGTATAGATTGTAGGGTATAGAGTGTAGGGTATAGAGTGTAGAGTGTAGGGTATAGAGTGTAGAGTGTAGGGTATAGAGTGTAGGGTGTAGAGTGTAGGGTATAGAGTGTAGGGTATAGAGTGTAGGGTATAGAGTGTAGAGTGTAGGGTATAGAGTGTAGGGTATAGAGTATAGAGTGTAGGGTATATAGTGTAGGGTATAGAGTGTAGGGTATATAGTGTAGAGTGTAGGGTATAGAGTGTAGGGTATAGAGTGTAGGGTATAGAGTGTATGGTATAGAGTGTAGAGTGTAGGGTATAGAGTGTGGGGTATTGAGTGTAGGGTATAGAGTGTAGGGTATAGAGTGTAGAGTGTAGGGTATAGAGTGTAGAGTGTAGGGTATAGAGTGTAGGGTATAGAGTGTAGGGTATAGAGTGTAGGGTATAGAGTGTATGGTATATAGTGTAGGGTATAGAGTGTTTGGTATAGAGTGTAGGGTATAGAGTGTAGGGTGTAGATTGTATAGTGTAGAGTGTAGGGTATAGAGTGTAGAGTGTAGGGTATAGAGTGTAGTGTATAGAGTGTATGGTATAGAGTGTACGGTATATAGTGTAGGGTATAGAGTGTTTGGTATAGAGTGTAGGGTATAGAGTGTAGAGTGTAGGGTATATATTGTAGAGTGTAGAGTGTAGGGTATAGAGTGTAGGGCATAGTGTTTATGGAATAGAGTGTATGGTATAGAGTGTAGGATATAGAGTGTAGGGTGTAGAGTGTAGGGTATAGAGTGTAGGGTATAGAGTGTAGGGTATAGAGTGTATGGTATAGAGTGTATGGTATAGATTGTAGGTTATAGAGTGTAGGGTATAGAGTGTAGAGTGTAGGGTATAGAGTGTAGAGTGTAGGGTATAGAGTGTAGGGTAAAGAGTGTAGAGTGTAGGGTATAGAGTGTAGGGTATAGAGTGTAGGGTATAGAGTGTAGAGTGTAGGGTATAGAGTGTAGGGTATAGAGTATAGAGTGTAGGGTATAGAGTGTAGGGTATATAGTGTAGGGTATAGAGTGTAGGGTATTTAGTGTAGAGTGTAGGGTATAGAGTGTAGGCTATAGAGTGTAGGGTATAGAGTGTATGGTATAGAGTGTAGAGTGTAGGGTATAGAGTGTGGGGTATTGAGTGTAGGGTATAGAGTGTAGGGTATAGAGTGTAGAGTGTAGGGTATAGAGTGTAGAGTGTAGGGTAAAGAGTGTAGGGTATAGAGTGTAGGGTATAGAGTGTATGGTATAGAGTGTTTGGTATATAGTGTAGGGTATAGAGTGTTTGGTATAGAGTGTAGGGTATAGAGTGTAGAGTGTAGGGTATAGATTGTAGAGTGTAGAGCGTAGGGTATAGAGTGTAATGTATAGAGTGTAGAGTGTAGGGTATAGAATGTACGGTATAGATTGTAGGGTATAGAGTGTATGGTATAGAGTGTAAGGTATAGATTGTAGGGTATAGAGTGTATGGTATAGACTGTAGAGTGTAGGGTATAGAGTGTAGAGTGTAGGGTATAGAGTGTAGGGTATAGTGTGTAGAGTGTAGGGTATAGAGTGTAGGGTATAGACTGTAGGGTATAGAGTGTAGAGTGTAGGGTATAGAGTGTAGGGTATAGAGTATAGAGTGTAGGGTATAGAGTGTAGGGTATAGAGTGTAGGGTATAGAGTGTAGGGTATAGAGTGTAGGGTATAGAGTGTAGAGTGTAGGGTATAGAGTGTAGGGTAGAGAGTGTAGGGTATAGAGTGTAGAGTGTAGGGTATAGAGTGTAGGGTATAGAGTGTAGGGTATAGATTGTAGAGTGTAGGGATTAGAGTGTAGGGTATAGAGTGTAGGGTATAGAGTGTAGAGTGTAGGGTATGAAGTGTAGGGTATAGAGTTGAGTGTAGGGTATAGAGTGTATGGAATAGATTGTAGAGTGTAGGGTATAGAGTGTATGGTTTAGAGTGTAGGGTATAGAGTGTAGGGTATAGAGTGTATGATATGGAGTGTATGGTATAGATTGTAGGGTATAGAGTGTAGGGTATAGATTGTAGAGTGTAGGGTATAGAGTGTAGAGTGTAGGGTATAGAGTGTAGGGTATAGAGTGTAGGGTATAGAGTGTAGGGTATAGAGTGTAGGGTATAGATTGTAGAGTGTAGGGATTAGAGTGTAGGGTATAGAGTGTAGGGTATAAAGTGTAGAGTGTAGGGTATGGAGTGTAGGGTATAGGGTATGGAGTGTAGGGTATAGAGTTGAGTGTAGGGTATAGAGTGTAGGGTATAGAGTTTATGGAATAGAGTGTAGAGTGTAGGGTATAGAGTGTATGGTATAGAGTGTAGGGTATAGAGTGTAGGGTATAGAGTGTATTTTAAAGAGTGTATGGTATAGATTGTAGGGTATAGAGTGTAGGGTATAGAGTGTAGGGTATAGAGTGTAGGGAATAGAGTGTATGGTATAGAGTGTAGAGTGTAGGGTATAGACTGTGGGGTATTGAGTGTAGGGTATAGAGTGTAGGGTATAGAGTGTAGAGTGTAGGGTATAGAGTGTAGGGTATAGAGTGTAGGGTATAGAGTGTAGGGTATAGAGTGTATGGTATAGAGTGTATGGTATATAGTGTAGGGTATAGAGTGTTTCGTATAGAGTGTAGGGTATAGAGTGTAGAGTGTAGGGTATAGATTGTAGAGTGTAGAGTGTAGGTTATAGAGTGTAGGGCATAGAGTTTATGGAATATAGTGTATGGTATAGAGTGTAGGGTATAGAGTGTAGGGTATAGAGTGTAATGTATAGAGTGTAGAGTGTAGGGTATAGAGTGTAGGGTATAGAGTGTAGGGTATAGAGTGCATGGTATAGAGTGTAAGGTATAGATTGTAGGGTATAAAGTGTATGGTATAGAGTGTAGAGTGTAGGGTATAGAGTGTAGAGTGTAGGGTATAGAGTGTAGGGTATAGTGTGTAGTGTGTAGGGTATAGAGTGTAGGGTATAGACTGTAGGGTATAGAGTGTAGGGTATAGAGTATAGAGTGTAGGGTATAGAGTGTAGGATATAGAGTGTATGGAATAGAGTGTAGAGTGTAGAGTGTAGGGCATAGAGTGTATGGTATAGAGTGTAGAGTGTAGGGTATAGAGTGTAGGGTATAGAGTGTAGGGTATTGAGTGTAAGGTATAGAGTGTAGGGTATAGAGTGTAGAGTGTAGGGTATAGAGTGTATGGTATAGAGTGTAGAGTGTAGGGTATAGAGTGTAGGGTATAGAGTGTAGGGTATTGAATGTAAGGTATAGAGTGTAGGGTATAGAGTGTAGAGTGTAGGGTATAGAGTGTAGGGTATAGAGTGTAGGGTATAGAGTGTATGGTATAGAGTGTATGGTATATAGTGTAGGGTATAGAGTGTTTGGTATAGAGTGTAGGGTATAGAGTGTAGGGTGTAGATTGTATAGTGTAGAGTGTAGGGTATAGAGTGTAGAGTGTAGGGTATAAAGTGTAGTGTATAGAGTGTATGGTATAGAGTGTATGGTATATAGTGTAGGGTATAGAGTGTTTGGTATAGAGTGTAGGGTACAGAGTGTAGAGTGTAGGGTATATATTGTAGAGTGTAGAGTGTAGGGTATAGAGTGTAGGGCATAGTGTTTATGGAATAGAGTGTATGTTATAGAGTGTAGGATATAGAGTGTAGGGTATAGAGTGTAGAGTGTAGGGTATAGAGTGTAGGGTATAGAGTGTAGGGTATAGAGTGTATGGTATAGAGTGTATGGTATAGATTGTAGGTTATAGAGTGTAGGGTATAGAGTGTAGAGTGTAGGGTATAGAGTGTAGAGTGTAGGGTATAGAGTGTAGGGCATAGTGTTTATGGAATCGAGTGTATGGTATAGAGTGTAGGTTATAGAGTGTAGGGTATAGAGTGTAGGGTATAGAGTGTATGGTATAGAGTGTATGGTATAGATTGTAGGGTATAGAGTGTAGAGTATAGAGTGTAGAGTGTAGGGTATAGAGTGTAGAGTGTAGGGTATAGAGTGTAGGGTATAGAGTGTAGAGTGTAGGGTATAGAGTGTAGGGTATAGAGTGTAGGGTATAGAGTGTAGAGTGTAGGGTATAGAGTGTAGGGTATAGAGTATAGAGTGTAGGGTATATAGTGTAGGGTATAGAGTGTAGGGTATATAGTGTAGAGTGTAGGGTATAGAGTGTAGGGTATAGAGTGTAGGGTATAGAGTGTATGGTATAGAGTGTAGAGTGTAGGGTATAGAGTGTGGGGTATTGAATGTAGGGTATAGAGTGTAGGGTATAGAGTGTAGAGTGTAGGGTATAGAGTGTAGAGTGTAGGGTATAGAGTGTAGGGTATAGAGTGTAGGGTATAGAGTGTATGGTATAGAGTGTATGGTATATAGTGTAGGGTATAGAGTGTTTGGTATAGAGTGTAGGGTATAGAGTGTAGGGTGTAGATTGTATAGTGTAGAGTGTAGGGTATAGAGTGTAGAGTGTAGGGTATAAAGTGTAGTGTATAGAGTGTATGGTATAGAGTGTATGGTATATAGTGTAGGGTATAGAGTGTTTGGTATAGAGTGTAGGGTATAGAGTGTAGAGTGTAGGGTATATATTGTAGAGTGTAGAGTGTAGGGTATAGAGTGTAGGGCATAGTGTTTATGGAATAGAGTGTATGTTATAGAGTGTAGGATATAGAGTGTAGGGTATAGAGTGTAGAGTGTAGGGTATAGAGTGTAGGGTATAGAGTGTAGGGTATAGAGTGTATGGTATAGAGTGTATGGTATAGATTGTAGGTTATAGAGTGTAGGGTATAGAGTGTAGAGTGTAGGGTATAGAGTGTAGAGTGTAGGGTATAGAGTGTAGGGTAAAGAGTGTAGAGTGTAGGGTGTAGAGTGTAGGGTATAGAGTGTAGGGTATAGAGTGTAGAGTGTAGGGTATAGAGTGTAGGGTATAGAGTATAGAGTGTAGGGTATAGAGTGTAGGGTATATAGTGTAGGGTATAGAGTGTAGGGTATTTAGTGTAGAGTGTAGGGTATAGAGTGTAGGCTATAGAGTGTAGAGTATAGAGTGTATGGTATAGAGTGTAGAGTGTAGGGTATAGAGTGTGGGGTGTTGAGTGTAGGGTATAGAGTGTAGGGTATAGAGTGTAGAGTGTAGGGTATAGAGTGTAGAGTGTAGGGTATAGAGTGTAGGGTATAGAGTGTAGGGTATAGAGTGTATGGTATAGAGTGTATGGTATATAGTGTAGGGTATAGAGTGTTTGGTATAGAGTGTAGGGTATAGAGTGTAGAGTGTAGGGTATAGATTGTAGAGTATAGAGCGTAGGGTATAGAGTGTAGGGTATAGAGTGTAATGTATAGAGTGTAGAGTGTAGGGTATAGAGTGTAGGGTATAGATTGTAGGGTATAGAGTGTATGGTATAGAGTGTAAGGTATAGATTGTAGGGTATAGAGTGTATGGTATAGACTGTAGAGTGTAGGGTATAGAGTGTAGAGTGTAGGGTATAGAGTGTAGGGTATAGTGTGTAGGGTATAGAGTGTAGGGTATAGAGTGTAGGGTATAGAGTGTAGAGTGTAGGGTATAGAGTGTAGGGTACAGAGTGTAGGGTATAGAGTGTAGAGTGTAGGGTATAGAGTGTAGGGTATAGAGTGTAGGGTATAGATTGTAGAGTGTAGGGATTAGAGTGCAGGGTATAGAGTGTAGGGTATAGAGTGTAGAGTGTAGGGTATGAAGTGCAGGGTATAGAGTTGAGTGTAGGGTATAGAGTGTATGGAATAGATTGTAGAGTGTAGGATATAGAGTGTATGGTATAGAGTGTAGGGTATAGAGTGTAGGGTATAGAGTGTATGGTATGGAGTGTATGGTATAGATTGTAGGGTATAGAGTGTAGGGTATAGATTGTAGAGTGTAGGGTATAGAGTGTAGGGTATAGAGTGTAGAGTGTAGGGTATAGAGTGTAGGGTATAGAGTGTAGGGTATAGAGTGTAGGGTATAGATTGTAGAGTGTAGGGATTAGAGTGTAGGGTATAGAGTGTAGGGTATAGAGTGTAGAGTGTAGGGTATGGAGTGTAGGGTATAGGGTATGGAGTGTAGGGTTTAGAGTTGAGTGTAGGGTATAGAGTGTAGGGTATAGAGTTTATGGAATAGAGTGTAGAGTGTAGGGTATAGAGTGTATGGTATAGAGTGTAGGGTATAGAGTGTAGGGTATAGAGTGTATTTTAAAGAGTGTATGGTATAGATTGTAGGGTATAGAGTGTAGGGTATAGAGTGTAGAGTGTAGGGTATAGAGTGTAGAGTGTAAGGTATAGAGTGTAGGGTATAGAGTGTAGAGTGTAGGGTATAGAGAGTAGGGTATAGAGTGTAGGGTATAGAGTGTAGAGTGTAGGGTATAGAGTGTAGGGTATAGAGTATAGAGTGTAGGGTATAGAGTGTGGGGTATAGAGTGTAGGGTATAGAGTGTAGGGTATATAGTTTAGAGTGTAGGGTATAGAGTGTAGGGTATAGAGTGTAGGGTATAGAGTGTAGAGTGTAGGGTATAGAGTGTAGGGTATAGAGTGTAGGGTATAGATTGTAGAATGTAGGGATTAGAGTGTAGGGTATAGAGTGTAGGGTATAGAGTGTAGAGTGTAGGGTATAGAGTGTAGGGTATAGAGTATAGAGTGTAGGGTATAGAGTGTAGGGTATAGAGTGTATGGAATAGAGTGTAGAGTGTAGGGCATAGAGTATATGGTATAGAGTGTAGGGTATAGAGTGTAGAGTGTAGCGTGTAGGGTACAGAGTGTAGAGTGTAGGGTATAGAGTGTATGGTATAGATTGTAGAGTGTAGGGTATAGAGTGTAGGGTATAGAGTGTAGGGTATTGAGTGTAAGTTATAGAGTTAGGGTATAGAGTGTAGAGTGTAGGGTATAGAGTGTAGAGTGTAGGGTATAGAGTGTAGGGTATAGAGTGTAGGGTATAAAGTGTATGGTATAGAGTGTATGGTATATAGTGTAGGGTATAGAGTGTTTGGTATAGAGTGTAGGGAATAGAGTGTAGGGTGTAGATTGTATAGTGTAGAGTTTAGGGTATAGAGTGTAGAGTGTAGGGTATAAAGTGTAGTGTATAGAGTGTATGGTATAGAGTGTATGGTATATAGTGTAGGGTATAGAGTGTTTGGTATAGAGTGTAGGGTATAGAGTGTAGAGTGTAGGGTATATATTGTAGAGTGTAGAGTGTAGGGTATAGAGTGTAGGGCATAGTGTTTATGGAATAGAGTGTATGTTATAGAGTGTAGGATATAGAGTGTAGGGTATAGAGTGTAGAGTGTAGGGTATAGAGTGTAGGGTATAGAGTGTAGGGTATAGAGTGTATGGTATAGAGTGTATGGTATAGATTGTAGGTTATAGAGTGTAGGGTATAGAGTGTAGAGTGTAGGGTATAGAGTGTAGAGTGTAGGGTATAGAGTGTAGGGTAAAGAGTGTAGAGTGTAGGGTGTAGAGTGTAGGGTATAGAGTGTAGGGTATAGAGTGTAGAGTGTAGGGTATAGAGTGTAGGGTATAGAGTATAGAGTGTAGGGTATAGAGTGTAGGGTATATAGTGTAGGGTATAGAGTGTAGGGTATTTAGTGTAGAGTGTAGGGTATAGAGTGTAGGCTATAGAGTGTAGAGTATAGAGTGTATGGTATAGAGTGTAGAGTGTAGGGTATAGAGTGTGGGGTGTTGAGTGTAGGGTATAGAGTGTAGGGTATAGAGTGTAGAGTGTAGGGTATAGAGTGTAGAGTGTAGGGTATAGAGTGTAGGGTATAGAGTGTAGGGTATAGAGTGTATGGTATAGAGTGTATGGTATATAGTGTAGGGTATAGAGTGTTTGGTATAGAGTGTAGGGTATAGAGTGTAGAGTGTAGGGTATAGATTGTAGAGTGTAGAGCGTAGGGTATAGAGTGTAGGGTATAGAGTGTAATGTATAGAGTGTAGAGTGTAGGGTATAGAGTGTAGGGTATAGATTGTAGGGTATAGAGTGTATGGTATAGAGTGTAAGGTATAGATTGTAGGGTATAGAGTGTATGGTATAGACTGTAGAGTGTAGGGTATAGAGTGTAGAGTGTAGGGTATAGAGTGTAGGGTATAGTGTGTAGAGTGTAGGGTATAGAGTGTAGGGTATAGACTGTAGGGTATAGAGTGTAGAGTGTAGGGTATAGAGTGTAGGGTATAGAGCATAGAGTGTAGGGTATAGAGTGTAGGGTATAGAGTGTAGGGTATAGAGTGTAGGGTATAGAGTGTAGAGTGTAGGGTATAGAGTGTAGGGTAGAGTGTAGGGTATAGAGTGTAGAGTGTAGGGTATAGAGTGTAGGGTATAGAGTGTAGGGTATAGATTGTAGAGTGTAGGGATTAGAGTGCAGGGTATAGAGTGTAGGGTATAGAGTGTAGAGTGTAGGGTATGAAGTGTAGGGTATAGAGTTGAGTGTAGGGTATAGAGTGTATGGAATAGATTGTAGAGTGTAGGGTATAGAGTGTATGGTATAGAGTGTAGGGTATAGAGTGTAGGGTATAGAGTGTATGGTATGGAGTGTATGGTATAGATTGTAGGGTATAGAGTGTAGGGTATAGATTGTAGAGTGTAGGGTATAGAGTGTAGGGTATAGAGTGTAGAGTGTAGGGTATAGAGTGTAGGGCATAGAGTGTAGGGTATAGAGTGTAGGGTATAGAGTGTAGGGTATAGATTGTAGAGTGTAGGGATTAGAGTGTAGGGTATAGAGTGTAGGGTATAGAGTGTAGAGTGTAGGGTATGGAGTGTAGGGTATAGGGTATGGAGTGTAGGGTTTAGAGTTGAGTGTAGGGTATAGAGTGTAGGGTATAGAGTTTATGGAATAGAGTGTAGAGTGTAGGGTATAGAGTGTATGGTATAGAGTGTAGGGTATAGAGTGTAGGGTATAGAGTGTATTTTAAAGAGTGTATGGTATAGATTGTAGGGTATAGAGTGTAGGGTATAGAGTGTAGAGTGTAGGGTATAGAGTGTAGAGTGTAAGGTATAGAGTGTAGGGTATAGAGTGTAGAGTGTAGGGTATAGAGAGTAGGGTATAGAGTGTAGGGTATAGAGTGTAGAGTGTAGGGTATAGAGTGTAGGGTATAGAGTATAGAGTGTAGGGTATAGAGTGTGGGGTATAGAGTGTAGGGTATAGAGTGTAGGGTATATAGTTTAGAGTGTAGGGTATAGAGTGTAGGGTATAGAGTGTAGGGTATAGAGTGTAGAGTGTAGGGTATAGAGCGTAGGGTATAGAGTGTAGGGTATAGATTGTAGAATGTAGGGATTAGAGTGTAGGGTATAGAGTGTAGGGTATAGAGTGTAGAGTGTAGGGTATAGAGTGTAGGGTATAGAGTATAGAGTGTAGGGTATAGAGTGTAGGGTATAGAGTGTATGGAATAGAGTGTAGAGTGTAGGGCATAGAGTATATGGTATAGAGTGTAGGGTATAGAGTGTAGAGTGTAGCGTGTAGGGTACAGAGTGTAGAGTGTAGGGTATAGAGTGTATGGTATAGATTGTAGAGTGTAGGGTATAGAGTGTAGGGTATAGAGTGTAGGGTATTGAGTGCAAGTTATAGAGTTAGGGTATAGAGTGTAGAGTGTAGGGTATAGAGTGTAGAGTGTAGGGTATAGAGTGTAGGGTATAGAGTGTAGGGTATAAAGTGTATGGTATAGAGTGTATGGTATATAGTGTAGGGTATAGAGTGTTTGGTATAGAGTGTAGGGAATAGAGTGTAGAGTGTAGGGTATATATTGTAGAGTGTAGAGTGTAGGGTATAGAGTGTAGGGCATAGTGTTTATGGAATAGAGTGTATGGTATAGAGTGTAGGATATAGAGTGTACGGTATAGAGTGTAGAGTGTAGGGTATAGAGTGTAGGGTATAATG
This sequence comes from Ranitomeya imitator, assembly GCF_032444005.1. NCBI lineage: Eukaryota > Metazoa > Chordata > Amphibia > Anura > Dendrobatidae > Ranitomeya > Ranitomeya imitator. The sequence goes on along the minus strand of NC_091283.1, from coordinate 675,965,775 downwards.
TGTAGGGTATAGAGTGTATGGTATAGAGTGTATGGTATAGATTGTAGGGTATAGAGTGTAAGGTATAGAGTGTAGAGTGTAGGGTATAGAGTGTAGAGTGTAGGATATAGAGTGTAGGGTGTAGAGTGTAGGGTATAGAGTGTAGGGTATAGAGTGTAGGGTATAGAGTATAGAGTGTAGGGTATAGAGTGTAGGGTATATAGTGTAGGGTATAGAGTGTAGGGTATATAGTGTAGAGTGTAGGGTATAGAGTGTAGGGTATAGAGTGTAGGGTATAGAGTGCATGGTATATAGTGTAGAGTGTAGGGTATAGACTGTGGGGTATTGAGTGTAGGGTATAGAGTGTACAGTATAGAGTGTAGAGTGTAGGGTATAGAGTGTAGAGTGTAGGGTATGGAGTGTAGGGTATAGAGTTGAGTGTAGGGTATAGAGTGTGGGGTATAGAGTGTATGGAATAGAGTGTAGAGTGTATGGTATAGAGTGTAGGGTATAGAGTGTATGGTATAGAGTGTATGGTATAGATTGTAGGGTATAGACTGTAGGGTATAGATTGTAGAGTGTAGGGAATAGAGTGTAGAGTGTAGGGTATAGAGTGTAGAGTGTAGGGTATAGAGCAGGGGTCCCCAACCTGTAGCTCGGGAGCCACATGTGGCTCGCGGTCCCATGAATTGTGGCTCGTGCCTGTCTGCCAGCTTGGTGCATTAGCTCCAGATTTAGTAAACTGGTATGAAGAGCACATCTCAAAATGGTGAACTTTGTGAGCAGCTATGCAGAGAAGAGCAGATCTGGGTACTCATCTACTGGTCTTGGGGGTTTAGAGATAATTTAAGTATGGTATGCCGGAGACAGGATGATACTACCGGTCAGAGGAGGTGCTTGAAGCTGGATGTGACTGTGTTGGGAGTGTGTGATAGGAGAATGCTGAATGGGGGTTTGGTGGGAACCCCTGGATCTTGGTATACTGCTCCGGGGTGAATTGTGTAGAAAAGCTTTGGTTATCATTATACCCGTTATGGTGGCTTTGGTTGCCACTACTGTGAGGTGAGACAGGAGCTGGATGTGGCTCAAGACCCTCTTGCAGAGTTAAATGTGGCTCTCGAGGTCAGAAAGGTTGGGGACCACTGGTATAGAGAGTAGGGTATAGAGTGTCGGGTACAGAGTGTAGAGTGTAGGGTATAGAGTGTAGGGTATAGAGTATAGAGTGTAGGGTATAGGGTGTAGGGTATAGAGTGTAGGGTATAGATTGTAGGGTATAGAGTTTAGAGTGTAGGGTATAGAGTGTAGGGTATAGAGTGCAGGGTATAGAGTGTAGAGTGTAGGGTATAGCGTGTAGGGTATAGAGTGTAGGGTATAGAGTGTATGGTATAGAGTGTATGGTATAGATTGTAGGGTATAGAGTGTAGGGTATAGAGTGTAGAGTGTAGGGTATAGAGTGTAGAGTGTAGGGTATAGAGTGTAGGGTATAGAGTGTAGAGTGTAGGGTATAGAGTGTAGGGTATAAATTGTAGAATGTAGGGATTAGAATGTAGGGTATAGAGTGTAGGGTATAGAGTGTAGAGTGTAGGGTATAGAGTGTAGGGTATAGAGTATAGAGTGTAGGGTATAGAGTGTAGGGTATAGAGTGTATGGAATAGAGTGTAGAGTGTAGGGCATAGAGTATATGGTATAGAGTGTAGGGTATAGAGTGTAGAGTGTAGGGTACAGAGTGTAGAGTGTAGGGTATAGAGTGTATGGTATAGATTGTGGAGTGTAGGTTATAGAGTGTAGGGTATAGAGTGTAGGGTATTGAGTGTAAGGTATAGAGTTAGGGTATAGAGTGTAGAGTGTAGGGTATAGAGTGTAGAGTGTAGGGTATAGAGTGTAGGGTATAGAGTGTAGGGTATAGAGTGTATGGTATAGAGTGTATGGTATATAGTGTAGGGTATAGAGTGTTTGGTATAGAGTGTAGGGAATAGAGTGTAGAGTGTAGGGTATATTTTGTAGAGTGTAGAGTGTAGGGTATAGAGTGTAGGGCATAGTGTTTATGGAATAGAGTGTATGGTATAGAGTGTAGGATATAGAGTGTACGGTATAGAGTGTAGAGTGTAGGGTATAGAGTGTAGGGTATAGAGTGTAGGGTATAGAGTGTATGGTATAGAGTGTATGGTATAGATTGTAGGGTATAGAGTGTAGGGTATAGAGTGTAGAGTGTAGGGTATAGACTGTAGAGTGTAGGGTATAGAGTGTAGGGTGTAGAGTGTAGAGTATAGAGTGTAGGGTATAGAGTGTAGGGTATAGAGTGTAGAGTGTAGGGTATAGAGTGTAGGGTATAGAGTATAGAGTGTAGGGTATAGAGTGTAGGGTATATAGTGTAGGGTATAGAGTGTAGGGTATATAGTGTAGAGTGTAGGGTATAGAGTGTAGGGTATAGAGTGTAGGGTATAGAGTGTATGGTATATAGTGTAGAGTGTAGGGTATAGACTGTGGGGTATTGAGTGTAGGGTATAGAGTGTAGAGTGTAGAGTGTAGGGTATAGAGTGTAGAGTGTAGGGTATGGAGTGTAGGGTATAGAGTTGAGTGTAGGGTATAGAGTGTAGGGTATAGAGTGTATGTAATAGAGTGTAGAGTGTAGGGTATAGATTGTATGGTATAGAGTGTAGGGTATAGAGTGTATGGTATAGAGTGTATGGTATAGATTGTAGGGTATAGAGTGTAGGGTATAGATTGTAGAGTGTAGGGAATAGAGTGTAGAGTGTAGGGTATAGAGTGTAGGGTATAGAGTATAGAGTGTAGGGTATAGGGTGTAGGGTATAGAGTGTAGGGTATAGATTGTAGGGTATAGAGTTTAGAGTGTAGGGTATAGAGTGTAGGGTATAGAGTGCAGGGTATAGAGTGTAGAGTGTAGGGTATAGAGTGTAGGGTATAGAGTGTAGGGTACAGAGTGTATGGTATAGAGTGTATGGTATAGATTGTAGGGTATAGAGTATAGGGTATAGAGTGTAGAGTGTAGGGTATAGAGTGTAGAGTGTAGGGTATAGAGTGTAGGGTATAGAGTGTAGAGTGTAGGGTATAGAGTGTAGGGTATAAATTGCAGAATGTAGGGATTAGAGTGTAGGGTATAGAGTGTAGGGTATAGAGTGTAGAGTGTAGGGTATAGAGTGTAGGGTATAGAGTATAGAGTGTAGGGTATAGAGTGTAGGGTATAGAGTGTATGGAATAGAGTGTAGAGTGTAGGGCATAGAGTATATGGTATAGAGTGTAGGGTATAGAATGTAGGGTTTAGAGTGTATAGTATAGAGTGTGGGGTATTGAGTGTAGGGTATAGAGTGTAGGGTATAGAGTGTAGAGTGTAGGGTATAGAGTGTAGAGTGTAGGGTATAGAGTGTAGGGTATAGAGTGTAGGGTATAGAGTGTATGGTATAGAGTGTATGGTATATAGTGTAGGGTTTAGAGTGTTTGGTATAGAGTGTAGGGTATAGAGTGTAGGGTATAGATTGTAGAGTGTAGAGTGTAGGGTATAGAGTGTAGGGTATAGAGTGTAGGGTATAGAGTGTATGGTATAGAGTGTATGGTATATAGTGTAGGGTATAGAGTGTTTGGTATAGAGTGTAGTGTATAGAGTGTAGAGTGTAGGGTATATATTGTAGAGTGTAGAGTGTAGGGTATAGAGTGTAGGGCATAGTGTTTATGGAATAGAGTGTATGGTATAGAGTGTAGGATATAGAATGTAGGGTATAGAGTGTAGAGTGTAGGATATAGAGTGTAGGGTATAGAGTGTAGGGTATTGAGTGTATGGTATAGATTGTATGGTATAGATTGTAGGGTATAGAGTGTAGGGTATAGAGTGTAGAGTGTAGGGTATAGAGTGTAGAGTGTAGGGTATAGAGTGTAGGGTATAGAGTGTAGAGTGTAGGGTATAGAGTGTAGGGTATAGAGTGTAGGGTATAGAGTGTAGAGTGAAGGGTATAGAGTGTAGGGTATAGAGTATAGAGTGTAGGGTATAGAGTGTAGGGTATATAGTGTAGGGTATAGAGTGTAGGGTATTTAGTGTAGAGTGTAGGGTATATAGTGTAGGCTATAGAGTGTAGGGTATAGAGTGTATGGTATAGAGTGTAGAGTGTAGGGTATAGAGTGTGGGGTATTGAGTGTAGGGTATAGAGTGTAGGGTATAGAGTGTAGAGTGTAGGGTATAGAGTGTAGACTGTAGGGTATAGAGTGTAGGGTATAGAGTGTAGGGTATAGAGTGTATGGTATAGAGTGTATGGTATATAGTGTAGGGTATAGAGTGTTTGGTATAGAGTGTAGGGTATAGAGTGTAGAGTATAGGGTATAGATTGTAGAGTGTAGAGTGTAGGGTATAGAGTGTAGGGTATAGAGTGTAATGTATAGAGTGTAGAGTGTAGGGTATAGAGTGTAGGGTATAGATTGTAGGGTATAGAGTGTATGGTATAGAGTGTAAGGTATAGATTGTAGGGTATAGAGTGTATGGTATAGACTGTAGAGTGTAGGGTATAGAGTGTAGAGTGTAGGGTATAGAGTGTAGGGTATAGTGTGTAGAGTGTAGGGTATAGAGTGTAGGGTATATACTGAAGGGTATAGAGTGTAGAGTGTAGGGTATAGAGTGTAGGGTATAGAGTATAGAGTGTACGGTATAGAGTGTAGGGTATAGAGTGTAGGGTATAGAGTGTAGGGTATAGAGTGTAGGGTAAAGAGTGTAGAGTGTAGGGTATAGAGTGTAGGGTACAGAGTGTAGGGTATAGAGTGTAGAGTGTAGGGTATAGAGTGTAGAGTATAGAGTGTAGGGTATAGATTGTAGAGTGTAGGGATTAGAGTGTAGGGTATAGTAACATAGTAACATAGTAACATAGTTAGTAAGGCCGAAAAAAGACATTTGTCCATCCAGTTCAGCCTATATTCCATCATAATAAATCCCCAGATCTACGTCCTTCTACAGAACCTAATTGTATGATACAATATTGTTCTGCTCCAGGAAGACATCCAGGCCTCTCTTGAACCCCTCGACTGAGTTCGCCATCACCACCTCCTCAGGCAAGCAATTCCAGATTCTCACTGCCCTAACAGTAAAGAATCCTCTTCTATGTTGGTGGAAAAACCTTCTCTCCTCCAGACGCAAAGAATGCCCTCTTGTGCCCGTCACCTTCCTTGGTATAAACAGATCCTCAGCGAGATATTTGTATTGTCCCCTTATATACTTATACATGGTTATTAGATCGCCCCTCAGTCGTCTTTTTTCTAGACTAAATAATCCTAATGTGTGTAGAGTGTAGCGTGTAGGGTACAGAGTGTAGAGTGTAGGGTATAGAGTGTATGGTATAGAGTGTAGAGTGTAGGGTATAGAGTGTAGGGTATAGAGTGTAGGGTATTGAGTGTAAGGTATAGAGTGTAGGGTATAGAGTGTAGAGTGTAGGGTATAGAGTGTAGAGTGTAGGGTATAGAGTGTAGGGTATAGAGTGTATGGTATAGAGTGTATGGTATATAGTGTAGGGTATAGAGTGTTTGGTATAGAGTGTAGGGTATAGAGTGTACAGTGTAGGGTATATATTGTAGAGTGTAGAGTGTAGGGTATAGAGTGTAGCGCATAGTGTTTATGGAATCGAGTGTATGGTATAGAGTGTAGGATATAGAGTGTAGGGTATAGAGTGTAGAGTGTAGGGTATAGAGTGTAGGGTATAGAGTGTATGGTATAGAGTGTATGGTATAGATTGTAGGGTATAGAGTGTAGAGTATAGAGTGTAGAGTGTAGGGTATAGAGTGTAGAGTGTAGGGTATAGAGTGTAGGGTATAGAGTGTAGAGTGTAGGGTATAGAGTGTAGGGTATAGAGTGTAGGGTATAGAGTGTAGAGTGTAGGGTATAGAGTGTAGGGTATAGAGTATAGAGTGTAGGGTATATAGTGTAGGGTATAGAGTGTAGGGTATATAGTGTAGAGTGTAGGGTATAGAGTGTAGGGTATAGAGTGTAGGGTATAGAGTGTATGGTATAGAGTGTAGAGTGTAGGGTATAGAGTGTGGGGTATTGAATGTAGGGTATAGAGTGTAGGGTATAGAGTGTAGAGTGTAGGGTATAGAGTGTAGAGTGTAGGGTATAGAGTGTAGGGTATAGAGTGTAGGGTATAGAGTATATGGTATAGAGTGTATGGTATATAGTGTAGGGTATAGAGTGTTTGGTATAGAGTGTAGGGTATAGAGTGTAGGGTGTAGATTGTATAGTGTAGAGTGTAGGGTATAGAGTGTAGAGTGTAGGGTATAAAGTGTAGTGTATAGAGTGTATGGTATAGAGTGTATGGTATATAGTGTAGGGTATAGAGTGTTTGGTATAGAGTGTAGGGTATAGAGTGTAGAGTGTAGGGTATATATTGTAGAGTGTAGAGTGTAGGGTATAGAGTGTAGGGTATAGAGTGTATGGTATAGAGTGTATGGTATATAGTGTAGGGTATAGAGTGTTTGGTATAGAGTGTAGGGTATAGAGTGTACAGTGTAGGGTATATATTGTAGAGTGTAGAGTGTAGGGTATAGAGTGTAGCGCATAGTGTTTATGGAATCGAGTGTATGGTATAGAGTGTAGGATATAGAGTGTAGGGTATAGAGTGTAGAGTGTAGGGTATAGAGTGTAGGGTATAGAGTGTATGGTATAGAGTGTATGGTATAGATTGTAGGGTATAGAGTGTAGAGTATAGAGTGTAGAGTGTAGGGTATAGAGTGTAGAGTGTAGGGTATAGAGTGTAGGGTATAGAGTGTAGAGTGTAGGGTATAGAGTGTAGGGTATAGAGTGTAGGGTATAGAGTGTAGAGTGTAGGGTATAGAGTGTAGGGTATAGAGTATAGAGTGTAGGGTATATAGTGTAGGGTATAGAGTGTAGGGTATATAGTGTAGAGTGTAGGGTATAGAGTGTAGGGTATAGAGTGTAGGGTATAGAGTGTATGGTATAGAGTGTAGAGTGTAGGGTATAGAGTGTGGGGTATTGAATGTAGGGTATAGAGTGTAGGGTATAGAGTGTAGAGTGTAGGGTATAGAGTGTAGAGTGTAGGGTATAGAGTGTAGGGTATAGAGTGTAGGGTATAGAGTATATGGTATAGAGTGTATGGTATATAGTGTAGGGTATAGAGTGTTTGGTATAGAGTGTAGGGTATAGAGTGTAGGGTGTAGATTGTATAGTGTAGAGTGTAGGGTATAGAGTGTAGAGTGTAGGGTATAAAGTGTAGTGTATAGAGTGTATGGTATAGAGTGTATGGTATATAGTGTAGGGTATAGAGTGTTTGGTATAGAGTGTAGGGTATAGAGTGTAGAGTGTAGGGTATATATTGTAGAGTGTAGAGTGTAGGGTATAGAGTGTAGGGCATAGTGTTTATGGAATAGAGTGTATGTTATAGAGTGTAGGATATAGAGTGTAGGGTATAGAGTGTAGAGTGTAGGGTATAGAGTGTAGGGTATAGAGTGTAGGGTATAGAGTGTATGGTATAGAGTGTATGGTATAGATTGTAGGTTATAGAGTGTAGGGTATAGAGTGTAGAGTGTAGGGTATAGAGTGTAGAGTGTAGGGTATAGAGTGTAGGGTAAAGAGTGTAGAGTGTAGGGTGTAGAGTGTAGGGTATAGAGTGTAGGGTATAGAGTGTAGAGTGTAGGGTATAGAGTGTAGGGTATAGAGTATAGAGTGTAGGGTATAGAGTGTAGGGTATATAGTGTAGGGTATAGAGTGTAGGGTATTTAGTGTAGAGTGTAGGGTATAGAGTGTAGGCTATAGAGTGTAGAGTATAGAGTGTATGGTATAGAGTGTAGAGTGTAGGGTATAGAGTGTGGGGTGTTGAGTGTAGGGTATAGAGTGTAGGGTATAGAGTGTAGAGTGTAGGGTATAGAGTGTAGAGTGTAGGGTATAGAGTGTAGGGTATAGAGTGTAGGGTATAGAGTGTATGGTATAGAGTGTATGGTATATAGTGTAGGGTATAGAGTGTTTGGTATAGAGTGTAGGGTATAGAGTGTAGAGTGTAGGGTATAGATTGTAGAGTATAGAGCGTAGGGTATAGAGTGTAGGGTATAGAGTGTAATGTATAGAGTGTAGAGTGTAGGGTATAGAGTGTAGGGTATAGATTGTAGGGTATAGAGTGTATGGTATAGAGTGTAAGGTATAGATTGTAGGGTATAGAGTGTATGGTATAGACTGTAGAGTGTAGGGTATAGAGTGTAGAGTGTAGGGTATAGAGTGTAGGGTATAGTGTGTAGGGTATAGAGTGTAGGGTATAGAGTGTAGGGTATAGAGTGTAGAGTGTAGGGTATAGAGTGTAGGGTACAGAGTGTAGGGTATAGAGTGTAGAGTGTAGGGTATAGAGTGTAGGGTATAGAGTGTAGGGTATAGATTGTAGAGTGTAGGGATTAGAGTGCAGGGTATAGAGTGTAGGGTATAGAGTGTAGAGTGTAGGGTATGAAGTGCAGGGTATAGAGTTGAGTGTAGGGTATAGAGTGTATGGAATAGATTGTAGAGTGTAGGATATAGAGTGTATGGTATAGAGTGTAGGGTATAGAGTGTAGGGTATAGAGTGTATGGTATGGAGTGTATGGTATAGATTGTAGGGTATAGAGTGTAGGGTATAGATTGTAGAGTGTAGGGTATAGAGTGTAGGGTATAGAGTGTAGAGTGTAGGGTATAGAGTGTAGGGTATAGAGTGTAGGGTATAGAGTGTAGGGTATAGATTGTAGAGTGTAGGGATTAGAGTGTAGGGTATAGAGTGTAGGGTATAGAGTGTAGAGTGTAGGGTATGGAGTGTAGGGTATAGGGTATGGAGTGTAGGGTTTAGAGTTGAGTGTAGGGTATAGAGTGTAGGGTATAGAGTTTATGGAATAGAGTGTAGAGTGTAGGGTATAGAGTGTATGGTATAGAGTGTAGGGTATAGAGTGTAGGGTATAGAGTGTATTTTAAAGAGTGTATGGTATAGATTGTAGGGTATAGAGTGTAGGGTATAGAGTGTAGAGTGTAGGGTATAGAGTGTAGAGTGTAAGGTATAGAGTGTAGGGTATAGAGTGTAGAGTGTAGGGTATAGAGAGTAGGGTATAGAGTGTAGGGTATAGAGTGTAGAGTGTAGGGTATAGAGTGTAGGGTATAGAGTATAGAGTGTAGGGTATAGAGTGTGGGGTATAGAGTGTAGGGTATAGAGTGTAGGGTATATAGTTTAGAGTGTAGGGTATAGAGTGTAGGGTATAGAGTGTAGGGTATAGAGTGTAGAGTGTAGGGTATAGAGTGTAGGGTATAGAGTGTAGGGTACAGATTGTAGAATGTAGGGATTAGAGTGTAGGGTATAGAGTGTAGGGTATAGAGTGTAGAGTGTAGGGTATAGAGTGTAGGGTATAGAGTATAGAGTGTAGGGTATAGAGTGTAGGGTATAGAGTGTATGGAATAGAGTGTAGAGTGTAGGGCATAGAGTATATGGTATAGAGTGTAGGGTATAGAGTGTAGAGTGTAGCGTGTAGGGTACAGAGTGTAGAGTGTAGGGTATAGAGTGTATGGTATAGATTGTAGAGTGTAGGGTATAGAGTGTAGGGTATAGAGTGTAGGGTATTGAGTGTAAGTTATAGAGTTAGGGTATAGAGTGTAGAGTGTAGGGTATAGAGTGTAGAGTGTAGGGTATAGAGTGTAGGGTATAGAGTGTAGGGTATAAAGTGTATGGTATAGAGTGTATGGTATATAGTGTAGGGTATAGAGTGTTTGGTATAGAGTGTAGGGAATAGAGTGTAGGGTGTAGATTGTATAGTGTAGAGTTTAGGGTATAGAGTGTAGAGTGTAGGGTATAAAGTGTAGTGTATAGAGTGTATGGTATAGAGTGTATGGTATATAGTGTAGGGTATAGAGTGTTTGGTATAGAGTGTAGGGTATAGAGTGTAGAGTGTAGGGTATATATTGTAGAGTGTAGAGTGTAGGGTATAGAGTGTAGGGCATAGTGTTTATGGAATAGAGTGTATGTTATAGAGTGTAGGATATAGAGTGTAGGGTATAGAGTGTAGAGTGTAGGGTATAGAGTGTAGGGTATAGAGTGTAGGGTATAGAGTGTATGGTATAGAGTGTATGGTATAGATTGTAGGTTATAGAGTGTAGGGTATAGAGTGTAGAGTGTAGGGTATAGAGTGTAGAGTGTAGGGTATAGAGTGTAGGGTAAAGAGTGTAGAGTGTAGGGTGTAGAGTGTAGGGTATAGAGTGTAGGGTATAGAGTGTAGAGTGTAGGGTATAGAGTGTAGGGTATAGAGTATAGAGTGTAGGGTATAGAGTGTAGGGTATATAGTGTAGGGTATAGAGTGTAGGGTATTTAGTGTAGAGTGTAGGGTATAGAGTGTAGGCTATAGAGTGTAGAGTATAGAGTGTATGGTATAGAGTGTAGAGTGTAGGGTATAGAGTGTGGGGTGTTGAGTGTAGGGTATAGAGTGTAGGGTATAGAGTGTAGAGTGTAGGGTATAGAGTGTAGAGTGTAGGGTATAGAGTGTAGGGTATAGAGTGTAGGGTATAGAGTGTATGGTATAGAGTGTATGGTATATAGTGTAGGGTATAGAGTGTTTGGTATAGAGTGTAGGGTATAGAGTGTAGAGTGTAGGGTATAGATTGTAGAGTGTAGAGCGTAGGGTATAGAGTGTAGGGTATAGAGTGTAATGTATAGAGTGTAGAGTGTAGGGTATAGAGTGTAGGGTATAGATTGTAGGGTATAGAGTGTATGGTATAGAGTGTAAGGTATAGATTGTAGGGTATAGAGTGTATGGTATAGACTGTAGAGTGTAGGGTATAGAGTGTAGAGTGTAGGGTATAGAGTGTAGGGTATAGTGTGTAGAGTGTAGGGTATAGAGTGTAGGGTATAGACTGTAGGGTATAGAGTGTAGAGTGTAGGGTATAGAGTGTAGGGTATAGAGCATAGAGTGTAGGGTATAGAGTGTAGGGTATAGAGTGTAGGGTATAGAGTGTAGGGTATAGAGTGTAGAGTGTAGGGTATAGAGTGTAGGGTAGAGTGTAGGGTATAGAGTGTAGAGTGTAGGGTATAGAGTGTAGGGTATAGAGTGTAGGGTATAGATTGTAGAGTGTAGGGATTAGAGTGCAGGGTATAGAGTGTAGGGTATAGAGTGTAGAGTGTAGGGTATGAAGTGTAGGGTATAGAGTTGAGTGTAGGGTATAGAGTGTATGGAATAGATTGTAGAGTGTAGGGTATAGAGTGTATGGTATAGAGTGTAGGGTATAGAGTGTAGGGTATAGAGTGTATGGTATGGAGTGTATGGTATAGATTGTAGGGTATAGAGTGTAGGGTATAGATTGTAGAGTGTAGGGTATAGAGTGTAGGGTATAGAGTGTAGAGTGTAGGGTATAGAGTGTAGGGCATAGAGTGTAGGGTATAGAGTGTAGGGTATAGAGTGTAGGGTATAGATTGTAGAGTGTAGGGATTAGAGTGTAGGGTATAGAGTGTAGGGTATAGAGTGTAGAGTGTAGGGTATGGAGTGTAGGGTATAGGGTATGGAGTGTAGGGTTTAGAGTTGAGTGTAGGGTATAGAGTGTAGGGTATAGAGTTTATGGAATAGAGTGTAGAGTGTAGGGTATAGAGTGTATGGTATAGAGTGTAGGGTATAGAGTGTAGGGTATAGAGTGTATTTTAAAGAGTGTATGGTATAGATTGTAGGGTATAGAGTGTAGGGTATAGAGTGTAGAGTGTAGGGTATAGAGTGTAGAGTGTAAGGTATAGAGTGTAGGGTATAGAGTGTAGAGTGTAGGGTATAGAGAGTAGGGTATAGAGTGTAGGGTATAGAGTGTAGAGTGTAGGGTATAGAGTGTAGGGTATAGAGTATAGAGTGTAGGGTATAGAGTGTGGGGTATAGAGTGTAGGGTATAGAGTGTAGGGTATATAGTTTAGAGTGTAGGGTATAGAGTGTAGGGTATAGAGTGTAGGGTATAGAGTGTAGAGTGTAGGGTATAGAGCGTAGGGTATAGAGTGTAGGGTATAGATTGTAGAATGTAGGGATTAGAGTGTAGGGTATAGAGTGTAGGGTATAGAGTGTAGAGTGTAGGGTATAGAGTGTAGGGTATAGAGTATAGAGTGTAGGGTATAGAGTGTAGGGTATAGAGTGTATGGAATAGAGTGTAGAGTGTAGGGCATAGAGTATATGGTATAGAGTGTAGGGTATAGAGTGTAGAGTGTAGCGTGTAGGGTACAGAGTGTAGAGTGTAGGGTATAGAGTGTATGGTATAGATTGTAGAGTGTAGGGTATAGAGTGTAGGGTATAGAGTGTAGGGTATTGAGTGCAAGTTATAGAGTTAGGGTATAGAGTGTAGAGTGTAGGGTATAGAGTGTAGAGTGTAGGGTATAGAGTGTAGGGTATAGAGTGTAGGGTATAAAGTGTATGGTATAGAGTGTATGGTATATAGTGTAGGGTATAGAGTGTTTGGTATAGAGTGTAGGGAATAGAGTGTAGAGTGTAGGGTATATATTGTAGAGTGTAGAGTGTAGGGTATAGAGTGTAGGGCATAGTGTTTATGGAATAGAGTGTATGGTATAGAGTGTAGGATATAGAGTGTACGGTATAGAGTGTAGAGTGTAGGGTATAGAGTGTAGGGTATAATGTGTAGGGTATAGAGTGTATGGTATAGAGTGTATGGTATAGATTGTAGGGTATAGAGTGTAGGGTATAGAGTGTAGAGTGTAGGGTATAGAGTGTAGAGTGTAGGATATAGAGTGTAGGGTGTAGAGTGTAGGGTATAGAGTGTAGGGTATAGAGTGTAGGGTATAGAGTGTAGAGTGTAGGGTATAGAGTGTAGGGTATAGAGTATAGAGTGTAGGGTATAGAGTGTAGGGTATATAGTGTAGGGTATAGAGTGTAGGGTATATAGTGTAGAGTGTAGGGTATAGAGTGTAGGGTATAGAGTGTAGGGTATAGAGTGCATGGTATATAGTGTAGAGTGTAGGGTATAGACTGTGGGGTATTGAGTGTAGGGTATAGAGTGTACAGTATAGAGTGTAGAGTGTAGGGTATAGAGTGTAGAGTGTAGGGTATGGAGTGTAGGGTATAGAGTTGAGTGTAGGGTATAGAGTGTGGGGTATAGAGTGTATGGAATAGAGTGTAGAGTGTATGGTATAGAGTGTAGGGTATAGAGTGTATGGTATAGAGTGTATGGTATAGATTGTAGGGTATAGACTGTAGGGTATAGATTGTAGAGTGTAGGGAATAGAGTGTAGAGTGTAGGGTATAGAGTGTAGAGTGTAGGGTATAGAGCAGGGGTCCCCAACCTGTAGCTCGGGAGCCACATGTGGCTCGCGGTCCCATGAATTGTGGCTCGTGCCTGTCTGCCAGCTTGGTGCATTAGCTCCAGATTTAGTAAACTGGTATGAAGAGCACATCTCAAAATGGTGAACTTTGTGAGCAGCTATGCAGAGAAGAGCAGATCTGGGTACTCATCTACTGGTCTTGGGGGTTTAGAGATAATTTAAGTATGGTATGCCGGAGACAGGATGATACTACCGGTCAGAGGAGGTGCTTGAAGCTGGATGTGACTGTGTTGGGAGTGTGTGATAGGAGAATGCTGAATGGGGGTTTGGTGGGAACCCCTGGATCTTGGTATACTGCTCCGGGGTGAATTGTGTAGAAAAGCTTTGGTTATCATTATACCCGTTATGGTGGCTTTGGTTGCCACTACTGTGAGGTGAGACAGGAGCTGGATGTGGCTCAAGACCCTCTTGCAGAGTTAAATGTGGCTCTCGAGGTCAGAAAGGTTGGGGACCACTGGTATAGAGAGTAGGGTATAGAGTGTCGGGTACAGAGTGTAGAGTGTAGGGTATAGAGTGTAGGGTATAGAGTATAGAGTGTAGGGTATAGGGTGTAGGGTATAGAGTGTAGGGTATAGATTGTAGGGTATAGAGTTTAGAGTGTAGGGTATAGAGTGTAGGGTATAGAGTGCAGGGTATAGAGTGTAGAGTGTAGGGTATAGCGTGTAGGGTATAGAGTGTAGGGTATAGAGTGTATGGTATAGAGTGTATGGTATAGATTGTAGGGTATAGAGTGTAGGGTATAGAGTGTAGAGTGTAGGGTATAGAGTGTAGAGTGTAGGGTATAGAGTGTAGGGTATAGAGTGTAGAGTGTAGGGTATAGAGTGTAGGGTATAAATTGTAGAATGTAGGGATTAGAATGTAGGGTATAGAGTGTAGGGTATAGAGTGTAGAGTGTAGGGTATAGAGTGTAGGGTATAGAGTATAGAGTGTAGGGTATAGAGTGTAGGGTATAGAGTGTATGGAATAGAGTGTAGAGTGTAGGGCATAGAGTATATGGTATAGAGTGTAGGGTATAGAGTGTAGAGTGTAGCGTGTAGGGTACAGAGTGTAGAGTGTAGGGTATAGAGTGTATGGTATAGATTGTGGAGTGTAGGTTATAGAGTGTAGGGTATAGAGTGTAGGGTATTGAGTGTAAGGTATAGAGTTAGGGTATAGAGTGTAGAGTGTAGGGTATAGAGTGTAGAGTGTAGGGTATAGAGTGTAGGGTATAGAGTGTAGGGTATAGAGTGTATGGTATAGAGTGTATGGTATATAGTGTAGGGTATAGAGTGTTTGGTATAGAGTGTAGGGAATAGAGTGTAGAGTGTAGGGTATATTTTGTAGAGTGTAGAGTGTAGGGTATAGAGTGTAGGGCATAGTGTTTATGGAATAGAGTGTATGGTATAGAGTGTAGGATATAGAGTGTACGGTATAGAGTGTAGAGTGTAGGGTATAGAGTGTAGGGTATAGAGTGTAGGGTATAGAGTGTATGGTATAGAGTGTATGGTATAGATTGTAGGGTATAGAGTGTAGGGTATAGAGTGTAGAGTGTAGGGTATAGACTGTAGAGTGTAGGGTATAGAGTGTAGGGTGTAGAGTGTAGAGTATAGAGTGTAGGGTATAGAGTGTAGGGTATAGAGTGTAGAGTGTAGGGTATAGAGTGTAGGGTATAGAGTATAGAGTGTAGGGTATAGAGTGTAGGGTATATAGTGTAGGGTATAGAGTGTAGGGTATATAGTGTAGAGTGTAGGGTATAGAGTGTAGGGTATAGAGTGTAGGGTATAGAGTGTATGGTATATAGTGTAGAGTGTAGGGTATAGACTGTGGGGTATTGAGTGTAGGGTATAGAGTGTAGAGTGTAGAGTGTAGGGTATAGAGTGTAGAGTGTAGGGTATGGAGTGTAGGGTATAGAGTTGAGTGTAGGGTATAGAGTGTAGGGTATAGAGTGTATGTAATAGAGTGTAGAGTGTAGGGTATAGATTGTATGGTATAGAGTGTAGGGTATAGAGTGTATGGTATAGAGTGTATGGTATAGATTGTAGGGTATAGAGTGTAGGGTATAGATTGTAGAGTGTAGGGAATAGAGTGTAGAGTGTAGGGTATAGAGTGTAGGGTATAGAGTATAGAGTGTAGGGTATAGGGTGTAGGGTATAGAGTGTAGGGTATAGATTGTAGGGTATAGAGTTTAGAGTGTAGGGTATAGAGTGTAGGGTATAGAGTGCAGGGTATAGAGTGTAGAGTGTAGGGTATAGAGTGTAGGGTATAGAGTGTAGGGTACAGAGTGTATGGTATAGAGTGTATGGTATAGATTGTAGGGTATAGAGTATAGGGTATAGAGTGTAGAGTGTAGGGTATAGAGTGTAGAGTGTAGGGTATAGAGTGTAGGGTATAGAGTGTAGAGTGTAGGGTATAGAGTGTAGGGTATAAATTGCAGAATGTAGGGATTAGAGTGTAGGGTATAGAGTGTAGGGTATAGAGTGTAGAGTGTAGGGTATAGAGTGTAGGGTATAGAGTATAGAGTGTAGGGTATAGAGTGTAGGGTATAGAGTGTATGGAATAGAGTGTAGAGTGTAGGGCATAGAGTATATGGTATAGAGTGTAGGGTATAGAATGTAGGGTTTAGAGTGTATAGTATAGAGTGTGGGGTATTGAGTGTAGGGTATAGAGTGTAGGGTATAGAGTGTAGAGTGTAGGGTATAGAGTGTAGAGTGTAGGGTATAGAGTGTAGGGTATAGAGTGTAGGGTATAGAGTGTATGGTATAGAGTGTATGGTATATAGTGTAGGGTTTAGAGTGTTTGGTATAGAGTGTAGGGTATAGAGTGTAGGGTATAGATTGTAGAGTGTAGAGTGTAGGGTATAGAGTGTAGGGTATAGAGTGTAGGGTATAGAGTGTATGGTATAGAGTGTATGGTATATAGTGTAGGGTATAGAGTGTTTGGTATAGAGTGTAGTGTATAGAGTGTAGAGTGTAGGGTATATATTGTAGAGTGTAGAGTGTAGGGTATAGAGTGTAGGGCATAGTGTTTATGGAATAGAGTGTATGGTATAGAGTGTAGGATATAGAATGTAGGGTATAGAGTGTAGAGTGTAGGATATAGAGTGTAGGGTATAGAGTGTAGGGTATTGAGTGTATGGTATAGATTGTATGGTATAGATTGTAGGGTATAGAGTGTAGGGTATAGAGTGTAGAGTGTAGGGTATAGAGTGTAGAGTGTAGGGTATAGAGTGTAGGGTATAGAGTGTAGAGTGTAGGGTATAGAGTGTAGGGTATAGAGTGTAGGGTATAGAGTGTAGAGTGAAGGGTATAGAGTGTAGGGTATAGAGTATAGAGTGTAGGGTATAGAGTGTAGGGTATATAGTGTAGGGTATAGAGTGTAGGGTATTTAGTGTAGAGTGTAGGGTATATAGTGTAGGCTATAGAGTGTAGGGTATAGAGTGTATGGTATAGAGTGTAGAGTGTAGGGTATAGAGTGTGGGGTATTGAGTGTAGGGTATAGAGTGTAGGGTATAGAGTGTAGAGTGTAGGGTATAGAGTGTAGACTGTAGGGTATAGAGTGTAGGGTATAGAGTGTAGGGTATAGAGTGTATGGTATAGAGTGTATGGTATATAGTGTAGGGTATAGAGTGTTTGGTATAGAGTGTAGGGTATAGAGTGTAGAGTATAGGGTATAGATTGTAGAGTGTAGAGTGTAGGGTATAGAGTGTAGGGTATAGAGTGTAATGTATAGAGTGTAGAGTGTAGGGTATAGAGTGTAGGGTATAGATTGTAGGGTATAGAGTGTATGGTATAGAGTGTAAGGTATAGATTGTAGGGTATAGAGTGTATGGTATAGACTGTAGAGTGTAGGGTATAGAGTGTAGAGTGTAGGGTATAGAGTGTAGGGTATAGTGTGTAGAGTGTAGGGTATAGAGTGTAGGGTATATACTGAAGGGTATAGAGTGTAGAGTGTAGGGTATAGAGTGTAGGGTATAGAGTATAGAGTGTACGGTATAGAGTGTAGGGTATAGAGTGTAGGGTATAGAGTGTAGGGTATAGAGTGTAGGGTAAAGAGTGTAGAGTGTAGGGTATAGAGTGTAGGGTACAGAGTGTAGGGTATAGAGTGTAGAGTGTAGGGTATAGAGTGTAGAGTATAGAGTGTAGGGTATAGATTGTAGAGTGTAGGGATTAGAGTGTAGGGTATAGTAACATAGTAACATAGTAACATAGTTAGTAAGGCCGAAAAAAGACATTTGTCCATCCAGTTCAGCCTATATTCCATCATAATAAATCCCCAGATCTACGTCCTTCTACAGAACCTAATTGTATGATACAATATTGTTCTGCTCCAGGAAGACATCCAGGCCTCTCTTGAACCCCTCGACTGAGTTCGCCATCACCACCTCCTCAGGCAAGCAATTCCAGATTCTCACTGCCCTAACAGTAAAGAATCCTCTTCTATGTTGGTGGAAAAACCTTCTCTCCTCCAGACGCAAAGAATGCCCTCTTGTGCCCGTCACCTTCCTTGGTATAAACAGATCCTCAGCGAGATATTTGTATTGTCCCCTTATATACTTATACATGGTTATTAGATCGCCCCTCAGTCGTCTTTTTTCTAGACTAAATAATCCTAATGTGTGTAGAGTGTAGCGTGTAGGGTACAGAGTGTAGAGTGTAGGGTATAGAGTGTATGGTATAGAGTGTAGAGTGTAGGGTATAGAGTGTAGGGTATAGAGTGTAGGGTATTGAGTGTAAGGTATAGAGTGTAGGGTATAGAGTGTAGAGTGTAGGGTATAGAGTGTAGAGTGTAGGGTATAGAGTGTAGGGTATAGAGTGTATGGTATAGAGTGTATGGTATATAGTGTAGGGTATAGAGTGTTTGGTATAGAGTGTAGGGTATAGAGTGTACAGTGTAGGGTATATATTGTAGAGTGTAGAGTGTAGGGTATAGAGTGTAGCGCATAGTGTTTATGGAATCGAGTGTATGGTATAGAGTGTAGGATATAGAGTGTAGGGTATAGAGTGTAGAGTGTAGGGTATAGAGTGTAGGGTATAGAGTGTAGGGTATAGAGTGCATGGTATAGAGTGTATGGTATAGATTGTAGGGTATAGAGTGTAGGGTATAGAGTATAGAGTGTAGGGTATAGAGTGTAGAGTGTAGGGTATAGAGTGTAGGGTATAGAGTGTAGAGTGTAGGGTATAGAGTGTAGGGTATAGAGTGTAGGGTATAGAGTGTAGAGTGTAGGGTATAGAGTGTAGGGTATAGAGTATAGAGTGTAGGGTATAGAGTGTAGGGTATATAGTGTAGGGTACAGAGTGTAGGGTATATAGTGTAGAGTGTAGGGTATAGAGTGTAGGGTATAGAATGTAGGGTTTAGAGTGTATAGTATAGAGTGTGGGGTATTGAGTGTAGGGTATAGAGTGTAGGGTATAGAGTGTAGAGTGTAGGGTATAGAGTGTAGAGTGTAGGGTATAGAGTGTAGGGTATAGAGTGTAGGGTATAGAGTGTATGGTATAGAGTGTATGGTATATAGTGTAGGGTATAGAGTGTTTGGTATAGAGTGTAGGGTATAGATTGTAGAGTGTAGAGTGTAGGGTATAGAGTGTAGGGTATAGAGTGTAGGGTATAGAGTGTATGGTATAGAGTGTATGGTATATAGTGTAGGGTATAGAGTGTTTGGTATAGAGTGTAGTGTATAGAGTGTAGAGTGTAGGGTATATATTGTAGAGTGTAGAGTGTAGGGTATAGAGTGTAGGGCATAGTGTTTATGGAATAGAGTGTATGGTATAGAGTGTAGGATATAGAATGTAGGGTATAGAGTGTAGAGTGTAGGGTATAGAGTGTAGGGTATAGAGTGTAGGGTATTGAGTGTATGGTATAGATTGTATGGTATAGATTGTAGGGTATAGAGTGTAGGGTATAGAGTGTAGAGTGTAGGGTATAGAGTGTAGAGTGTAGGGTATAGAGTGTAGGGTATAGAGTGTAGAGTGTAGGGTATAGAGTGTAGGGTATAGAGTGTAGGGTATAGAGTGTAGAGTGAAGGGTATAGAGTGTAGGGTATAGAGTATAGAGTGTAGGGTATAGAGTGTAGGGTATATAGTGTAGGGTATAGAGTGTAGGGTATTTAGTGTAGAGTGTAGGGTATATAGTGTAGGCTATAGAGTGTAGGGTATAGAGTGTATGGTATAGAGTGTAGAGTGTAGGGTATAGAGTGTGGGGTATTGAGTGTAGGGTATAGAGTGTAGGGTATAGAGTGTAGAGTGTAGGGTATAGAGTGTAGACTGTAGGGTATAGAGTGTAGGGTATAGAGTGTAGGGTATAGAGTGTATGGTATAGAGTGTATAGTATATAGTGTAGGGTATAGAGTGTTTGGTATAGAGTGTAGGGTATAGAGTGTAGAGTATAGGGTATAGATTGTAGAGTGTAGAGTGTAGGGTATAGAGTGTAGGGTATAGAGTGTAATGTATAGAGTGTAGAGTGTAGGGTATAGAGTGTAGGGTATAGATTGTAGGGTATAGAGTGTATGGTATAGAGTGTAAGGTATAGATTGTAGGGTATAGAGTGTATGGTATAGACTGTAGAGTGTAGGGTATAGAGTGTAGAGTGTAGGGTATAGAGTGTAGGGTATAGTGTGTAGAGTGTAGGGTATAGAGTGTAGGGTATATACTGAAGGGTATAGAGTGTAGAGTGTAGGGTATAGAGTGTAGGGTATAGAGTATAGAGTGTAGGGTATAGAGTGTAGGGTATAAAGTGTAGGGTATAGAGTGTAGGGTATAGAGTGTAGGGTATAGAGTGTAGAGTGTAGGGTATAGAGTGTAGGGTACAGAGTGTAGGGTATAGAGTGTAGAGTGTAGGGTATAGAGTGTAGGGTATAGAGTGTAGGGTATAGATTGTAGAGTGTAGGGATTAGAGTGTAGGGTATAGTAACATAGTAACATAGTAACATAGTAAGGCCGAAAAAAGACATTTGTCCATCCAGTTCAGCCTATATTCCATCATAATAAATCCCCAGATCTACGTCCTTCTACAGAACCTAATTGTATGATACAATATTGTTCTGCTCCAGGAAGACATCCAGGCCTCTCTTGAACCCCTCGACTGAGTTCGCCATCACCACCTCCTCAGGCAAGCAATTCCAGATTCTCACTGCCCTAACAGTAAAGAATCCTCTTCTATGTTGGTGGAAAAACCTTCTCTCCTCCAGACGCAAAGAATGCCCTCTTGTGCCCGTCACCTTCCTTGGTATAAACAGATCCTCAGCGAGATATTTGTATTGTCCCCTTATATACTTATACATGGTTATTAGATCGCCCCTCAGTCGTCTTTTTTCTAGACTAAATAATCCTAATTTCGCTAATCTTTCTGGGTATTGTAGTTCTCCCATCCCCTTTATTAATTTTGTTGCCCTCCTTTGTACTCTCTCTAGTTCCATTATATCCTTCCTGAGCACCGGTGCCCAAAACTAGACACAGTACTCCATGCGCGGTCTAACTAGGGATTTGTACAGAGGCAGTATAATGCTCTCATCATGTGTATCCAGACCTCTTTTAATGCACCCCATGATCCTGTTTGCCTTGGCAGCTGCTGCCTGGCACTGGCTGCTCCAGGTAAGTTTATCATTAACTAGGATCCCCAAGTCCTTCTCCCTGTCAGATTTACCCAGTGGTTTCCCATTCAGTGTGTAATGGTGATATTGATTCCTTCTTCCCATGTGTATAACCTTACATTTATCATTGTTAAACCTCATCTGCCACCTTTCAGCTCAAGTTTCCAACTTATCCAGATCCATCTGTAGCAGAATACTATCTTCTCTTGTATTAACTGCTTTACATAGTTTTGTATCATCTGCAAATATCGATATTTTACTGTGTAAACCTTCTACCAGATCATTAATGAATATGTTGAAGAGAACAGGTCCCAATACTGACCCCTGCGGTACCCCACTGGTCACAGCGACCCAGTTAGAGACTATACCATTTATAACCACCCTCTGCTTTCTATCACTAAGCCAGTTACTAACCCATTTACACACATTTTCCCCCAGACCAAGCATTCTCATTTTGTGTACCAACCTCTTGTGCGGCACGGTATCAAACGCTTTGGAAAAATCTAGATATACCACGTCCAATGACTCACCGTGGTCCAGCCTATAGCTTACCTCTTCATAAAAACTGATTAGATTGGTTTGACAGGAGCGATTTCTCATAAACCCATGCTGATATGGAGTTAAACAGTTATTCTCATTGAGATAATCCAGAATAACATCCCTCAGAAACCCTTCAAATATTTTACCAACAATAGAGGTTAGACTTACTGGCCTATAATTTCCAGGTTCACTTTTAGAGCCCTTTTTGAATATTGGCACCACATTTGCTATGCGCCAATCCTGCGGAACAGACCCTGTCGCTATAGAGTCCCTAAAAATAAGAAATAATGGTTTATCTATTACATTACTTAGTTCTCTTAGTACTCGTGGGTGTATGCCATCCGGACCCGGAGATTTATCTATTTTAATCTTATTTAGCCGGTTTCGCACTTCTTCTTGGGTTAGATTGGTGACCCTTAATATAGGGTTTACATTGTTTCTTGGGATTTCACCTAGCATTTCATTTTCCACCGTGAATACCGTGGAGAAGAAGGTGTTTAATATGTTAGCTTTTTCCTCGTCATCTACAACCATTCTTTCCTCACTATTTTTTAAGGGGCCTACATTTTCAGTTTTTATTCTTTTACTATTGATATAGTTGAAGAACAGTTTGGGATTAGTTTTACTCTCCTTAGCAATGTGCTTCTCTGTTTCCTTTTTGGCAGCTTTAATTAGTTTTTTAGATAAAGTATTTTTCTCCCTATAGTTTTTTAGAGCTTCAATAGTGCCATCCTGCTTTAGTAGTGCAAATGCTTTCTTTTTACTGTTAATTGCCTGTCTTACTTCTTTGTTTAGCCACATTGGGTTTTTCCTATTTCTAGTCCTTTTATTCCCACAAGGTATAAACCACTTACACTGCCTATTTAGGATGTTCTTAAACATTTCCCATTTATTATCTGTATTCTTATTTCTGAGGATATTGTCCCAGTCTACCAGATTAAGGGCATCTCTAAGCTGGTCAAACTTTGCCTTCCTAAAGTTCAGTGTTTTTGTGACTCCCTGACAAGTCCCCCTAGTGAAAGACAGGTGAAACTGTACAATATTGTGGTCGCTATTTCCTAGATGCCCGACCACCTGCAGATTTGCTATTCTGTCAGGTCTATTAGATAGTATTAGGTCTAAAAGTGCTGCTCCTCTGGTTGGATTCTGCACCAATTGTGAAAGATAATTTTTCTTGGTTATTAGCAGAAACCTGTTGCCTTTATGGGTTTCACAGGTTTCTGTTTCCCAGTTAATATCCGGGTAGTTAAAGTCCCCCATAACCAGGACCTCATTATGGGTTGCAGCTTCATCTATCTGCTTTAGAAGTAGACTTTCCATGGTTTCTGTTATATTTGGGGGTTTGTAACAGACCCCAATGAGAATTTTGTTACCATTTTTCCCTCCATGAATTTCGACCCATATGGACTCGACATCCTCATTTCCTTCGCTAATATCCTCCCTTAAAGTGGACTTTAGACAAGACTTTACATAGAGACAAACCCCTCCTCCTCTCCGATTTTTACGATCCTTTCTAAACAGACTGTAACCCTGTAAGTTAACTGCCCAGTCATAGCTTTCATCTAACCATGTCTCGGTTATTCCCACTATGTCAAAGTTACCTGTAGATATTTCTGCTTCTAGTTCTTCCATCTTGTTTGTCAGGCTTCTGGCGTTTGCGAGCATGCAGTTTAGAGGATTTTGTTTTGTTCCAATCTCCTCGCTGTGGATTGTTTTAGAAATGTTCTTACCTCCCTTCTTAGTATGTTTTCCTGGATCTTCTTTGTTCAAGTCTAATGTTTTTCTTCCCGTCCCCTCTTCTTCTAGTTTAACGCCCTCCTGATGAGTGTAGCGAGTCTTCTGGCGAATGTGTGTTTCCCAGGTTTGTTGAGGTGTAGTCCGTCTCTGGCAAGGAGTCCATCGTACAAGTAATTCACACCGTGGTCCAGGAATCCGAATCCTTGTTGTCTGCACCATCGTCTTAGCCAGTTGTTTGCATCAAGGATCCTGTTCCATCTCCTGGTGCCATGCCCGTCTACTGGAAGGAGAGAAGAAAAAACTACCTGTGCATCCAGTTCCTTTACTTTCTTCCCCAACTCTTCAAAGTCCTTCCTTGCCGTGTCATTGGTGCCAACATGTATCAGAAGAAATGGGTGGACGTCCTTGGAGCTGAAGAGCTTTGGTATCCTATCGGTCACATCCTTGATCATCGCACCTGGAAGGCAGCATACTTCTCTTGCAGTTATGTCCGGTCTGCAGATGGCTGCTTCTGTGCCTCTCAGTAGTGAGTCTCCCACCACCACCACTCTTCGTTGCTTCTTGGCTGTACTTTTTGCTGTGACTTGTTGCTGTGTGCCCTTTTCTTTTTTGCTTGCTGGTATTGCTTCATCCTTAGGTGTGCCATCTTCATCCTCTACAAAGATTTGATATCGGTTCTTCAGTTGTGTGGTTGGTGATTTCTCCATGGTCTTCTTGCTTCTTTTGGTCACATGCTTCCACTCATCTGCTTTTGGAGGTTCTCTGACACTTTTTTCACCTTCTGTGACCAGTAGAGATGCTTCTGTTCTGTCTAGAAAGTCTTCATTCTCTTTGATGAGTTTCAAAGTTGCTATTCTTTCTTCCAGACCCCGCACCTTTTCTTCTAAAAGGGCCACTAGTCTACACTTCTGACAGGTGAAATTTGATTCTTCTTCTGGTCGATCTGTGAACATGTAGCACATGCTGCAGCTCACCATGTAGGTTGTCACATCTGCCATGTTGCTCCTAGATCCTGCTGACTTGCTGTGTGTTTTCCTACTTGTGTAATCTACTCAGCCAAGCTCTCTTGCAATAATGTCCTACAGGCAGGGTATAGAGTGTAGGGTATAGAGTGTAGGGTATAGAGTGTATGGAATAGATTGTAGAGTGTAGGGTATAGAGTGTATGGTATAGAGTGTAGGGTATAGAGTGTAGGGTATAGAGTGTATGGTATGGAGTGTATGGTATAGATTGTAGGGTATAGAGTGTAGGGTATAGATTGTAGAGTGTAGGGTATAGAGTGTAGGGTATAGAGTGTAGAGTGTAGGGTATAGAGTGTAGGGTATAGATTGTAGAGTGTAGGGATTAGAGTGTAGGGTATAGAGTGTAGGGTATAGAGTGTAGAGTGTAGGGTATGGGGTGTAGGGTATAGGGTATGGAGTGTAGGGTATAGAGTTGAGTGTAGGGTATAGAGTGGAGGGTATAGAGTGTATGGAATAGAGTGTAGAGTGTAGGGTATAGAGTGTATGGTATAGAGTGTAGGGTATAGAGTGTAGGGTATAGAGTGTATGGTATAGAGTGTATGGTATAGATTGTAGGGTATAGAGTGTAGAGTGTAGGGTATAGAGTGTAGAGTGTAGGGTATAGAGTGTAGGGTATAGAGTGTAGAGTGTAGGGTATAGAGAGTAGGGTATAGAGTGTAGGGTATAGAGTGTAGAGTGTAGGGTATAGAGTGTAGGGTATAGAGTGTAGGGTATAGAGTGTAGGGTATAGAGTTTAGAGTGTAGGGTATAGAGTGTAGGGTATAGAGTGTAGGGTATAGAGTGTAGAGTGTAGGGTATAGAGTGTAGGGTATAGAGTGTAGGGTATAGATTGTAGAATGTAGGGATTAGAGTGTAGCGTATAGAGTGTAGAGTGTAGGGTATAGAGTGTAGGGTATAGAGTATAGAGTGTAGGGTATAGAGTGTAGGGTATAGAGTGTATGGAATAGAGTGTAGAGTGTAGAGTGTAGGGCATAGAGTATATGGTATAGAGTGTAGGGTATAGAGTGTAGAGTGTAGCGTGTAGGGTACAGAGTGTAGAGTGTAGGGTATAGAGTGTATGGTATAGAGTGTAGAGTGTAGGGTATAGAGTGTAGGGTATAGAGTGTAGGGTATTGAGTGTAAGGTATAGAGTGTAGGGTATAGAGTGTAGAGTGTAGGGTATAGAGTGTAGAGTGTAGGGTATAGAGTGTAGGGTATAGAGTGTAGGGTATAGAGTGTAGAGTGTAGGGTATAGAGTGTAGGGTATAGAGTGTAGAGTGTAGGGTATAGAGTGTAGGGTATAGAGTATAGAGTGTAGGGTATATAGTGTAGGGTATAGAGTGTAGGGTATATAGTGTAGAGTGTAGGGTATAGAGTGTAGGGTATAGAGTGTAGGGTATAGAGTGTATGGTATAGAGTGTAGAGTGTAGGGTATAGAGTGTGGGGTATTGAGTGTAGGGTATAGAGTGTAGAGTGTAGGGTATAGAGTGTAGGGTATAGAGTGTAGGATATAGAGTATAGAGTGTAGGGTATAGAGTGTAGGGTATATAGTGTAGGGTATAGAGTGTAGGGTATATAGTGTAGAGTGTAGGGTATAGAGTGTAGGGTATAGAGTGTAGGGAATAGAGTGTATGGTATAGAGTGTAGAGTGTAGGGTATAGACTGTGGGGTATTGAGTGTAGGGTATAGAGTGTAGGGTATAGAGTGTAGAGTGTAGGGTATAGAGTGTAGAGTGTAGGGTATAGAGTGTAGGGTATAGAGTGTAGGGTATAGAGTGTAGGGTATAGAGTGTATGGTATATAGTGTAGGGTATAGAGTGTTTGGTATAGAGTGTAGGGTATAGAGTGTAGAGTGTAGGGTATAGATTGTAGAGTGTAGAGTGTAGGTTATAGAGTGTAGGGCATAGAGTTTATGGAATATAGTGTATGGTATAGAGTGTAGGGTATAGAGTGTAGGGTATAGAGTGTAATGTATAGAGTGTAGAGTGTAGGGTATAGAGTGTAGGGTATAGAGTGTAGGGTATAGAGTGCATGGTATAGAGTGTAAGGTATAGATTGTAGGGTATAGAGTGTATGGTATAGAGTGTAGAGTGTAGGGTATAGAGTGTAGAGTGTAGGGTATAGAGTGTAGGGTATAGTGTGTAGAGTGTAGGGTATAGAGTGTAGGGTATAGACTGTAGGGTATAGAGTGTAGGGTATAGAGTATAGAGTGTAGGGTATAGAGTGTAGGATATAGAGTGTATGGAATAGAGTGTAGAGTGTAGAGTGTAGGGCATAGAGTGTATGGTATAGAGTGTAGGGTATAGAGTGTAGAGTTGAAAACACAAAAAAGCACAGTAAAACCAAAAACACACTGTTGCAAAAAAATCACAGTGGACAGCAAGTGCTAGTATAAAGATGGAAAAAACAGGGTATTTGGTTGATACGGTTTTTGCAAAAAATGTATATTAAGCCGCTCTACCAAACGTCAAGGTATACCCATATCAGAGCAGTCCTAACTAATGTATTTAATCCCTATCTGATGTATTTAAAACCTGGTCATATGTACAATACCTGTATGAGCAGGATTCAGAAAAGGAATGTCCATGTGGACACGCTGGACAGAACGGCTCCTGTGCGCACAGCTCAAAAAAAGAGGGGTGGAGGCCTCCCCAGTCTTGTGGACACAAGAAAACAATAATATGAAACCAGAACACATGAGCTGCGCGCACAGTGAACAAGCCCGTAGAGGCATGTTCACACCACCAAGAGACTTGAAAACACAAAAAAGCACAGTAAAACCAAAAACACACTGTTGCAAAAAAATCACAGTGGACAGCAAGTGCTAGTATAAAGATGGAAAAAACAGGGTATTTGGTTGATACGGTTTTTGCAAAAAATGTATATTAAGCCGCTCTACCAAACGTCAAGGTATACCCATATCAGAGCAGTCCTAACTAATGTATTTAATCCCTATCTGATGTATTTAAAACCTGGTCATATGTACAATACCTGTATGAGCAGGATTCAGAAAAGGAATGTCCATGTGGACACGCTGGACAGAACGGCTCCTGTGCGCACAGCTCAAAAAAAGAGGGGTGGAGGCCTCCCCAGTCTTGTGGACACAAGAAAACAATAATATGAAACCAGAACACATGAGCTGCGCGCACAGTGAACAAGCCCGTAGAGGCATGTTCACACCACCAAGAGACTTGAAAACACAAAAAAGCACAGTAAAACCAAAAACACACTGTTGCAAAAAAATCACAGTGGACAGCAAGTGCTAGTATAAAGATGGAAAAAACAGGGTATTTGGTTGATACGGTTTTTGCAAAAAATGTATATTAAGCCGCTCTACCAAACGTCAAGGTATACCCATATCAGAGCAGTCCTAACTAATGTATTTAATCCCTATCTGATGTATTTAAAACCTGGTCATATGTACAATACCTGTATGAGCAGGATTCAGAAAAGGAATGTCCATGTGGACACGCTGGACAGAACGGCTCCTGTGCGCACAGCTCAAAAAAAGAGGGGTGGAGGCCTCCCCAGTCTTGTGGACACAAGAAAACAATAATATGAAACCAGAACACATGAGCTGCGCGCACAGTGAACAAGCCCGTAGAGGCATGTTCACACCACCAAGAGACTTGAAAACACAAAAAAGCACAGTAAAACCAAAAACACACTGTTGCAAAAAAATCACAGTGGACAGCAAGTGCTAGTATAAAGATGGAAAAAACAGGGTATTTGGTTGATACGGTTTTTGCAAAAAATGTATATTAAGCCGCTCTACCAAACAGAGTGTAGAGTGTAGCGTGTAGGGTACAGAGTGTAGAGTGTAGGGTATAGAGTGTATGGTATAGAGTGTAGAGTGTAGGGTATAGAGTGTAGGGTATAGAGTGTAGGGTATAGAGTGTAGGGTATTGAGTGTAAGGTATAGAGTGTAGGGTATAGAGTGTAGAGTGTAGAGTGTAGGGTATAGAGTGTAGAGTGTAGGGTATAGAGTGTAGGGTATAGAGTGTATGGTATAGAGTGTATGGTATATAGTGTAGGGTATAGAGTGTTTGGTATAGAGTGTAGGGTATAGAGTGTAGAGTGTAGGGTATATATTGTAGAGTGTAGGGTATAGAGTGTAGGGCATAGTGTTTATGGAATCGAGGGTATGGTATAGAGTGTAGGATATAGAGTGTAGGGTATAGAGTGTAGAGTGTAGGGTATAGAGTGTAGGGTATAGAGTGTAGGGTATAGAGTGTAGGGTATAGAGTGTATGGTATAGAGTGTATGGTATAGATTGTAGGGTATAGAGTGTAGGGTATAGAGTGTAGAGTGTAGGGTATAGAGTGTAGAGTGTAGGGTATAGAGTGTAGGGTATAGAGTGTAGAGTGTAGGGTATAGAGTGTAGGGTATAGAGTGTAGGGTATAGAGTGTAGAGTGTAGGGTATAGAGTGTAGGGTATAGAGTATAGAGTGTAGGGTATATAGTGTAGGGTATAGAGTGTAGGGTATATAGTGTAGAGTGTAGGGTATAGAGTGTAGGGTATAGAGTGTAGGGTATAGAGTGTATGGTATAGAGTGTAGAGTGTAGGGTATAGAGTGTGGGGTATTGAGTGTAGGGTATAGAGTGTAGGGTATAGAGTGTAGAGTGTAGGGTATAGAGTGTAGAGTGTAGGGTATAGAGTGTAGGGTATAGAGTGTAGGGTATAGAGTGCATGGTATAGAGTGTAAGGTATAGATTGTAGGGTATAGAGTGTAGGGTATAGAGTGTAGAGTGTAGGGTATATATTGTAGAGTGTAGGGTATAGAGTGTAGGGCATAGTGTTTATGGAATCGAGTGTATGGTATAGAGTGTAGGATATAGAATGTAGGGTATAGAGTGTAGAGTGTAGGGTATAGAGTGTAGGGTATAGAGTGTAGGGTATAGAGTGTAGGGTATAGAGTGTATGGTATAGAGTGTATGGTATAGATTGTAGGGTATAGAGTGTAGGGTATAGAGTGTAGAGTGTAGGGTATAGAGTGTAGAGTGTAGGGTATAGAGTGTAGGGTATAGAGTGTAGAGTGTAGGGTATAGAGTGTAGGGTATAGAGTGTAGAGTGTATGGTATAGAGTGTAGGGTATAGAGTATAGAGTGTAGGGTATATAGTGTAGGGTATAGAGTGTAGGGTATATAGTGTAGAGTGTAGGGTATAGAGTGTAGGGTATAGAGTGTAGGGTATAGAGTGTATGGTATAGAGTGTGGAGTGTAGGGTATAGAGTGTGGGGTATTGAGTGTAGGGTATAGAGTGTAGGGTATAGAGTGTAGAGTGTAGGGTATAGAGTGTAGAGTGTAGGGTATAGAGTGTAGGGTATAGAGTGTAGGGAATAGAGTGCATGGTATAGAGTGTAAGGTATAGATTGTAGGGTATAGAGTGTATGGTATAGAGTGTAGAGTGTAGGGTATAGAGTGTAGAGTGTAGGGTATAGAGTGTAGGGTATAGTGTGTAGAGTGTAGGGTATAGAGTGTAGGGTATAGACTGTAGGGTATAGAGTGTAGGGTATAGAGTATAGAGTGTAGGGTATAGAGTGTAGGGTATAGAGTGTATGGTATAGAGTGTATGGTATATAGTGTAGGGTATAGAGTGTTTGGTATAGAGTGTAGGGTATAGAGTGTAGAGTGTAGGGTATAGAGTGTAGGGTATAGAGTGTAGGGTATAGAGTGTAGGGTATAGAGTGCATGGTATAGAGTGTAAGGTATAGATTGTAGGGTATAGAGTGTATGGTATAGAGTGTAGAGTGTAGGGTATAGAGTGTAGAGTGTAGGGTATAGAGTGTAGGGTATAGTGTGTAGAGTGTAGGGTATAGAGTGTAGGGTATAGACTGTAGGGTATAGAGTGTAGGGTATAGAGTATAGAGTGTAGGGTATAGAGTGTAGGATATAGAGTGTATGGAATAGAGTGTAGAGTGTAGAGTGTAGGGCATAGAGTGTATGGTATAGAGTGTAGGGTATAGAGTGTAGAGTGTAGCGTGTAGGGTACAGAGTGTAGAGTGTAGGGTATAGAGTGTATGGTATAGAGTGTAGAGTGTAGGGTATAGAGTGTAGGGTATAGAGTGTAGGGTATTGAGTGTAAGGTATAGAGTGTAGGGTATAGAGTGTAGAGTGTAGAGTGTAGGGTATAGAGTGTAGAGTGTAGGGTATAGAGTGTAGGGTATAGAGTGTATGGTATAGAGTGTATGGTATATAGTGTAGGGTATAGAGTGTTTGGTATAGAGTGTAGGGTATAGAGTGTAGAGTGTAGGGTATATATTGTAGAGTGTAGGGTATAGAGTGTAGGGCATAGTGTTTATGGAATCGAGTGTATGGTATAGAGTGTAGGATATAGAGTGTAGGGTATAGAGTGTAGAGTGTAGGGTATAGAGTGTAGGGTATAGAGTGTAGGGTATAGAGTGTATGGTATAGAGTGTATGGTATAGATTGTAGGGTATAGAGTGTAGGGTATAGAGTGTAGAGTGTAGGGTATAGAGTGTAGAGTGTAGGGTATAGAGTGTAGGGTATAGAGTGTAGAGTGTAGGGTATAGAGTGTAGGGTATAGAGTGTAGGGTATAGAGTGTAGAGTGTAGGGTATAGAGTGTAGGGTATAGAGTATAGAGTGTAGGGTATATAGTGTAGGGTATAGAGTGTAGGGTATATAGTGTAGAGTGTAGGGTATAGAGTGTAGGGTATAGAGTGTAGGGTATAGAGTGTATGGTATAGAGTGTAGAGTGTAGGGTATAGAGTGTAGAGTGTAGGGTATAGAGTGTAGGGTATAGAGTGTAGGGTATAGAGTGTATGGTGTAGAGTGTATGGTATATAGCGTAGGGTATAGAGTGTTTGGTATAGAGTGTAGGGTATAGAGTGTAGGGTGTAGATTGTATAGTGTAGAGTGTAGGGTATAGAGTGTAGAGTGTAGGGTATAGAGTGTAGTGTATAGAGTGTATGGTATAGAGTGTATGGTATATAGTGTAGGGTATAGAGTGTTTGGTATAGAGTGTAGGGTATAGAGTGTAGAGTGTAGGGTATATATTGTAGAGTGTAGAGTGTAGGGTATAGAGTGTAGGGCATAGTGTTTATGGAATAGAGTGTATGGTATAGAGTGTAGGATATAGAGTGTAGGGTATAGAGTGTAGAGTGTAGGGTATAGAGTGTAGGGTATAGAGTGTAGGGTATAGAGTGTATGGTATAGAGTGTATGGTATAGATTGTAGGTTATAGAGTGTAGGGTATAGAGTGTAGAGTGTAGGGTATAGAGTGTAGAGTGTAGGGTATAGAGTGTAGGGTAAAGAGTGTAGAGTGTAGGGTATAGAGTGTAGGGTATAGAGTGTAGGGTATGGAGTGTAGAGTGTAGGGTATAGAGTGTAGGGTATAGAGTATAGAGTGTAGGGTATAGAGTGTAGGGTATTTAGTGTAGAGTGTGGGGTATAGAGTGTAGGCTATAGAGTGTAGGGTATAGAGTGTATGGTATAGAGTGTAGGATATAGAGTGTAGGGTATAGAGTGTAGAGTGTAGGGTATAGAGTGTAGGGTATAGAGTATAGAGTGTAGGGTATAGAGTGTAGGGTATATAGTGTAGGGTATAGAGTGTAGGGTATTTAGTGTAGAGTGTAGGGTATAGAGTGTAGGCTATAGAGTGTAGGGTATAGAGTGTATGGTATAGAGTGTAGGATATAGAGTGTAGGGTATAGAGTGTAGAGTGTAGGTTATAGAGTGTAGGGTATAGAGTGTAGGGTATAGAGTGTATGGTATAGAGTGTATGGTATAGATTGTAGGGTATAGAGTGTAGGGTATAGAGTGTAGAGTGTAGGGTATAGAGTGTAGAGTGTAGGGTATAGAGTGTAGGGTATAGAGTGTAGAGTGTAGGGTATAGAGTGTAGGGTATAGAGTGTAGGGTATAGAGTGTAGAGTGTAGGGTATAGAGTGTAGGGTATAGAGTATAGAGTGTAGGGTATATAGTGTAGGGTATAGAGTGTAGGGTATATAGTGTAGAGTGTAGGGTATAGAGTGTAGGGTATAGAGTGTAGGGTATAGAGTGTAGGGTATTTAGTGTAGAGTGTAGGCTATAGAGTGTAGGGTATAGAGTGTAGGGTATAGAGTGTATGGTATAGAGTGTAGGATATAGAGTGTAGGGTATAGAGTGTAGAGTGTAGGTTATAGAGTGTAGGGTATAGAGTGTAGGGTATAGAGTGTATGGTATAGAGTGTATGGTATAGATTGTAGGGTATAGAGTGTAGGGTATAGAGTGTAGAGTGTAGGGTATAGAGTGTAGAGTGTAGGGTATAGAGTGTAGGGTATAGAGTGTAGAGTGTAGGGTATAGAGTGTAGGGTAAAGAGTGTAGGATATAGAGTGTAGAGTGTAGGGTATAGAGTGTAGGGTATAGAGTATAGAGTGTAGGGTATATAGTGTAGGGTATAGAGTGTAGGGTATATAGTGTAGAGTGTAGGGTATAGAGTGTATGGTATAGAGTGTAGGGTATAGAGTGTATGGTATAGAGTGTAGAGTGTAGGGTATAGAGTGTGGGGTATTGAGTGTAGGGTATAGAGTGTAGGGTATAGAGTGTAGAGTGTAGGGTATAGAGTGTAGAGTGTAGGGTATAGAGTGTAGGGTATAGAGTGTAGGGTATAGAGTGTATATTATAGAGTGTATGGTATATAGTGTAGGGTATAGAGTGTTTGGTATAGAGTGTAGGGTATAGAGTGTAGGGTGTAGATTGTATAGTGTAGAGTGTAGGGTATAGAGTGTAGAGTGTAGGGTATAAAGTGTAGTGTATAGAGTGTATGGTATAGAGTGTATGGTATATAGTGTAGGGTATAGAGTGTTTGGTATAGAGTGTAGGGTATAGAGTGTAGAGTGTAGGGTATATATTGTAGAGTGCAGAGTGTAGGGTATAGAGTGTAGGGTATAGTGTTTATGGAATAGAGTGTATGGTATAGAGTGTAGGATATAGAGTGTAGGGTATAGAGTGTAGAGTGTAGGGTATAGAGTGTAGGGTATAGAGTGTAGGGTATAGAGTGTATGGTATAGAGTGTATGGTATAGATTGTAGGTTATAGAGTGTAGGGTATAGAGTGTAGAGTGTAGGGTATAGAGTGTAGAGTGTAGGGTATAGAGTGTAGGGTAAAGAGTGTAGAGTGTAGGGTGTAGAGTGTAGGGTATAAAGTGTAGGGTATAGAGTGTAGAGTGTAGGGTATAGAGTGTAGGGTATAGAGTATAGAGTGTAGGGTATAGAGTGTAGGGTATATAGTGTAGGGTATAGAGTGTAGGGTATTTAGTGTAGAGTGTAGGGTATAGAGTGTAGGCTATAGAATGTAGAGTATAGAGTGTATGGTATAGAGTGTAGAGTGTAGGGTATAGAGTGTGGGGTGTTGAGTGTAGGGTATAGAGTGTAGGGTATAGAGTGTAGAGTGTAGGGTATAGAGTGTAGAGTGTAGGGTATAGAGTGTAGGGTATAGAGTGTAGGGTATAGAGTGTATGGTATAGAGTGTATGGTATATAGTGTAGGGTATAGAGTGTTTGGTATAGAGTGTAGGGTATAGAGTGTAGAGTGTAGGGTATAGATTGTAGAGTGTAGAGCGTAGGGTATAGAGTGTAGGGTATAGAGTGTAATGTATAGAGTGTAGAGTGTAGGGTATAGAGTGTAGGGTATAGATTGTAGGGTATAGAGTGTATGGTATAGAGTGTAAGGTATAGATTGTAGGGTATAGAGTGTATGGTATAGAGTGTAGAGTGTAGGGTATACAGTGTGTGGTATTGAGTGTAGGGTATAGAGTGTAGGGTATAGAGTGTAGAGTGTAGGGTATAGAGTGTAGAGTGTAGGGTATAGAGTGTAGGGTATAGAGTGTAGGGTATAGAGTGTATGGTATAGAGTGTATGGTATATAGTGTAGGGTATAGAGTGTTTGGTATAGAGTGTAGGGTATAGAGTGTAGGGTGTAGATTGTATAGTGTAGAGTGTAGGGTATAGAGTGTAGAGTGTAGGGTATAAAGTGTAGTGTATAAAGTGTATGGTATAGAGTGTATGGAATATAGTGTAGGGTATAGAGTGTTTGGTATAGAGTGTAGGGTATAGAGTGTAGAGTGTAGGGTATATATTGTAGAGTGTAGAGTGTAGGGTATAGAGTGTAGGGCATAGTGTTTATGGAATAGAGTGTATGGTATAGAGTGTAGGATATAGAGTGTAGGGTATAGAGTGTAGAGTGTAGGGTATAGAGTGTAGGGTATAGAGTGTAGGGTATAGAGTGTATGGTATAGATTGTAGGTTATAGAGTGTAGGGTATAGAGTGTAGAGTGTAGGGTATAGAGTGTAGAGTGTAGGGTATAGAGTGTAGGGTAAAGAGTGTAGAGTGTAGGGTGTAGAGTGTAGGGTATAGAGTGTAGGGTATAGAGTGTAGAGTGTAGGGTATAGAGTGTAGGGTATAGAGTATAGAGTGTAGGGTATAGAGTGTAGGGTATATAGTGTAGGGTATAGAGTGTAGGGTATTTAGTGTAAAGTGTAGGGTATAGAGTGTGGGGTGTTGAGTGTAGGGTATAGAGTGTAGGGTATAGAGTGTAGAGTGTAGGGTATAGAGTGTAGAGTGTAGGGTATAGAGTGTAGGGTATAGAGTGTAGGTTATAGAGTGTATGGTATAGAGTGTAGGGTATAGAGTGCATGGTATAGAGTGTAAGGTATAGTTTGTAGGGTATAGAGTGTATGGTATAGAGTGTAGAGTGTAGGGTATAGAGTGTAGAGTGTAGGGTATAGAGTGTAGGGTATAGTGTGTAGAGTGTAGGGTATAGAGTGTAGGGTATAGACTGTAGGGTATAGAGTGTAGGGTATAGAGTATAGAGTGTAGGGTATAGAGTGTAGGGTATAGAGTGCATGGTATAGAGTGTAAGGTATAGATTGTAGGGTATAGAGTGTATGGTATAGAGTGTAGAGTGTAGGGTATAGAGTGTAGAGTGTAGGGTATAGAGTGTAGGGTATAGTGTGTAGAGTGTAGGGTATAGAGTGTAGGGTATAGACTGTAGGGTATAGAGTGTAGGGTATAGAGTATAGAGTGTAGGGTATAGAGTGTAGGGTATAGAGTGTATGGTATAGAGTGTATGGTATATAGTGTAGGATATAGAGTGTTTGGTATAGAGTGTAGGGTATAGAGTGTAGAGTGTAGGGTATAGAGTGTAGAGTGTAGGGTATAGAGTGTAGGGTATAGAGTGTAGGGTATAGAGTGCATGGTATAGAGTGTAAGGTATAGATTGTAGGGTATAGAGTGTATGGTATAGAGTGTAGAGTGTAGGGTATAGAGTGTAGAGTGTAGGGTATAGAGTGTAGGGTATAGTGTGTAGAGTGTAGGGTATAGAGTGTAGGGTATAGACTGTAGGGTATAGAGTGTAGGGTATAGAGTATAGAGTGTAGGGTATAGAGTGTAGGATATAGAGTGTATGGAATAGAGTGTAGAGTGTAGAGTGTAGGGCATAGAGTGTATGGTATAGAGTGTAGGGTATAGAGTGTAGAGTGTAGCGTGTAGGGTACAGAGTGTAGAGTGTAGGGTATAGGGTGTATGGTATAGAGTGTAGAGTGTAGGGTATAGAGTGTAGGGTATAGAGTGTAGGGTATTGAGTGTAAGGTATAGAGTGTAGGGTATAGAGTGTTGAGTGTAGAGTGTAGGGTATAGAGTGTAGAGTGTAGGGTATAGAGTGTAGGGTATAGAGTGTATGGTATAGAGTGTATGGTATATAGTGTAGGGTATAGAGTGTTTGGTATAGAGTGTAGGGTATAGAGTGTAGAGTGTAGGGTATATATTGTAGAGTGTAGGGTATAGAGTGTAGGGCATAGTGTTTATGGAATCGAGTGTATGGTATAGAGTGTAGGATATAGAGTGTAGGGTATAGAGTGTAGGGTATAGAGGGTATAGAGTGTAGGGTATAGAGTGTAGGGTATAGAGTGTATGGTATAGAGTGTATGGTATAGATTGTAGGGTATAGAGTGTAGGGTATAGAGTGTAGAGTGTAGGGTATAGAGTGTAGAGTGTAGGGTATAGAGTGTAGGGTATAGAGTGTAGAGTGTAGGGTATAGAGTGTAGGGTATAGAGTGTAGGGTATAGAGTGTAGAGTGTAGGGTATAGAGTGTAGGGTATAGAGTATAGAGTGTAGGGTATATAGTGTAGGGTATAGAGTGTAGGGTATATAGTGTAGAGTGTAGGGTATAGAGTGTAGGGTATAGAGTGTAGGGTATAGAGTGTATGGTATAGAGTGTAGAGTGTAGGGTATAGAGTGTGGGGTATTGAGTGTAGGGTATAGAGTGTAGGGTATAGAGTGTAGAGTGTAGGGTATAGAGTGTAGAGTGTAGGGTATAGAGTGTAGGGTATAGAGTGTAGGGTATAGAGTGTATGGTGTAGAGTGTATGGTATATAGTGTAGGGTATAGAGTGTTTGGTATAGAGTGTAGGGTATAGAGTGTAGGGTGTAGATTGTATAGTGTAGAGTGTAGGGTATAGAGTGTAGAGTGTAGGGTATAGAGTGTAGTGTATAGAGTGTATGGTATAGAGTGTATGGTATATAGTGTAGGGTATAGAGTGTTTGGTATAGAGTGTAGGGTATAGAGTGTAGAGTGTAGGGTATATATTGTAGAGTGTAGAGTGTAGGGTATAGAGTGTAGGGCATAGTGTTTATGGAATAGAGTGTATGGTATAGAGTGTAGGATATAGAGTGTAGGGTATAGAGTGTAGAGTGTAGGGTATAGAGTGTAGGGTATAGAGTGTAGGGTATAGAGTGTATGGTATAGAGTGTATGGTATAGATTGTAGGTTATAGAGTGTAGGGTATAGAGTGTAGAGTGTAGGGTATAGAGTGTAGAGTGTAGGGTATAGAGTGTAGGGTAAAGAGTGTAGAGTGTAGGGTATAGAGTGTAGGGTATAGAGTGTAGGGTATAGAGTGTAGAGTGTAGGGTATAGAGTATAGAGTGTAGGGTATAGAGTGTAGGGTATATAGTGTAGGGTATAGAGTGTAGGGTATTTAGTGTAGAGTGTAGGGTATAGAGTGTAGGCTATAGAGTGTAGGGTATAGAGTGTATGGTATAGAGTGTAGGATATAGAGTGTAGGGTATAGAGTGTAGAGTGTAGGTTATAGAGTGTAGGGTATAGAGTGTAGGGTATAGAGTGTATGGTATAGAGTGTATGGTATAGATTGTAGGGTATAGAGTGTAGGGTATAGAGTGTAGAGTGTAGGGTATAGAGTGTAGGGTATAGAGTGTAGAGTGTAGGGTATAGAGTGTAGGGTATAGAGTGTAGGGTATAGAGTGTAGAGTGTAGGGTATAGAGTGTATGGTATAGAGTGTAGGATATAGAGTGTAGGGTATAGAGTGTAGAGTGTAGGGTATAGAGTGTAGGGTATAGAGTATAGAGTGTAGGGTATAGAGTGTAGGGTATATAGTGTAGGGTATAGAGTGTAGGGTATTTAGTGTAGAGTGTAGGGTATAGAGTGTAGGCTATAGAGTGTAGGGTATAGAGTGTATGGTATAGAGTGTAGGATATAGAGTGTAGGGTATAGAGTGTAGAGTGTAGGTTATAGAGTGTAGGGTATAGAGTGTAGGGTATAGAGTGTATGGTATAGAGTGTATGGTATAGATTGTAGGGTATAGAGTGTAGGGTATAGAGTGTAGAGTGTAGGGTATAGAGTGTAGGGTATAGAGTGTAGAGTGTAGGGTATAGAGTGTAGGGTATAGAGTGTAGGGTATAGAGTGTAGAGTGTAGGGTATAGAGTGTATGGTATAGAGTGTAGGATATAGAGTGTAGGGTATAGAGTGTAGAGTGTAGGGTATAGAGTGTATGGTATAGAGTGTAGGATATAGAGTGTAGGGTATAGAGTGTAGAGTGTAGGTTATAGAGTGTAGGGTATAGAGTGTAGGGTATAGAGTGTATGATATAGAGTGTATGGTATAGATTGTAGGGTATAGAGTGTAGGGTATAGAGTGTAGAGTGTAGGGTATAGAGTGTAGAGTGTAGGGTATAGAGTGTAGGGTATAGAGTGTAGAGTGTAGGGTATAGAGTGTAGGGTATAGAGTGTAGGGTATAGAGTGTAGGGTATAGAGTGTAGAGTGTAGGGTATAGAGTGTAGGGTATAGAGTATAGAGTGTAGGGTATATAGTGTAGGGTATAGAGTGTAGGGTATATAGTGTAGAGTGTAGGGTATAGAGTGTAGGGTATAGAGTGTAGGGTATAGAGTGTAGGGTATTTAGTGTAGAGTGTAGGGTATAGAGTGTAGGCTATAGAGTGTAGGGTATAGAGTGTATGGTATAGAGTGTAGGATATAGAGTGTAGGGTATAGAGTGTAGAGTGTAGGTTATAGAGTGTAGGGTATAGAGTGTAGGGTATAGAGTGTATGGTATAGAGTGTATGGTATAGATTGTAGGGTATAGAGTGTAGGGTATAGAGTGTAGAGTGTAGGGTATAGAGTGTAGAGTGTAGGGTATAGAGTGTAGGGTATAGAGTGTAGAGTGTAGGGTATAGAGTGTAGGGTAAAGAGTGTAGGATATAGAGTGTAGAGTGTAGGGTATAGAGTGTAGGGTATAGAGTATAGAGTGTAGGGTATATAGTGTAGGGTATAGAGTGTAGGGTATATAGTGTAGAGTGTAGGGTATAGAGTGTAGGGTATAGAGTGTAGGGTATAGAGTGTATGGTATAGAGTGTAGAGTGTAGGGTATAGAGTGTGGGGTATTGAGTGTAGGGTATAGAGTGTAGGGTATAGAGTGTAGAGTGTAGGGTATAGAGTGTAGAGTGTAGGGTATAGAGTGTAGGGTATAGAGTGTAGGGTATAGAGTGTATATTATAGAGTGTATGGTATATAGTGTAGGGTATAGAGTGTTTGGTATAGAGTGTAGGGTATAGAGTGTAGGGTGTAGATTGTATAGTGTAGAGTGTAGGGTATAGAGTGTAGAGTGTAGGGTATAAAGTGTAGTGTATAGAGTGTATGGTATAGAGTGTATGGTATAGAGTGTAGGGTATAGAGTGTTTGGTATAGAGTGTAGGGTATAGAGTGTAGAATGTAGGGTATATATTGTAGAGTGCAGAGTGTAGGGTAAAGAGTGTAGGGCATAGTGTTTATGGAATAGAGTGTATGGTATAGAGTGTAGGATATAGAGTGTAGGGTATAGAGTGTAGAGTGTAGGGTATAGAGTGTAGGGTATAGAGTGTAGGGTATAGAGTGTATGGTATAGAGTGTATGGTATAGATTGTAGGTTATAGAGTGTAGGGTATAGAGTGTAGAGTGTAGGGTATAGAGTGTAGAGTGTAGGGTATAGAGTGTAGGGTAAAGAGTGTAGAGTGTAGGGTGTAGAGTGTAGGGTATAAAGTGTAGGGTATAGAGTGTAGAGTGTAGGGTATAGAGTGTAGGGTATAGAGTATAGAGTGTAGGGTATAGAGTGTAGGGTATATAGTGTAGGGTATAGAGTGTAGGGTATTTAGTGTAGAGTGTAGGGTATAGAGTGTAGGCTATAGAATGTAGAGTATAGAGTGTATGGTATAGAGTGTAGAGTGTAGGGTATAGAGTGTGGGGTGTTGAGTGTAGGGTATAGAGTGTAGGGTATAGAGTGTAGAGTGTAGGGTATAGAGTGTAGAGTGTAGGGTATAGAGTGTAGGGTATAGAGTGTAGGGTATAGAGTGTATGGTATAGAGTGTATGGTATATAGTGTAGGGTACAGAGTGTTTGGTATAGAGTGTAGGGTATAGAGTGTAGAGTGTAGGGTATAGATTGTAGAGTGTAGAGCGTAGGGTATAGAGTGTAGGGTATAGAGTGTAATGTATAGAGTGTAGAGTGTAGGGTATAGAGTGTAGGGTATAGATTGTAGGGTATAGAGTGTATGGTATAGAGTGTAAGGTATAGATTGTAGGGTATAGAGTGTATGGTATAGAGTGTAGATTGTAGGGTATAGAGTGTGTGGTATTGAGTGTAGGGTATAGAGTGTAGGGTATAGAGTGTAGAGTGCAGGGTATAGAGTGTAGAGTGTAGGGTATAGAGTGTAGGGTATAGAGTGTAGGGTATAGAGTGTATGGTATAGAGTGTATGGTATATAGTGTAGGGTATAGAGTGTTTGGTATAGAGTGTAGGGTATAGAGTGTAGGGTGTAGATTGTATAGTGTAGAGTGTAGGGTATAGAGTGTAGAGTGTAGGGTATAAAGTGTAGTGTATAGAGTGTATGGTATAGAGTGTATGGTATATAGTGTAGGGTATAGAGTGTTTGGTATAGAGTGTAGGGTATAGAGTGTAGAGTGTAGGGTATATATTGTAGAGTGTAGAGTGTAGGGTATAGAGTGTAGGGCATAGTGTTTATGGAATAGAGTGTATGGTATAGAGTGTAGGATATAGAGTGTAGGGTATAGAGTGTAGAGTGTAGGGTATAGAGTGTAGGGTATAGAGTGTAGGGTATAGAGTGTATGGTATAGATTGTAGGTTATAGAGTGTAGGGTATAGAGTGTAGAGTGTAGGGTATAGAGTGTAGAGTGTAGGGTATAGAGTGTAGGGTAAAGAGTGTAGAGTGTAGGGTGTAGAGTGTAGGGTATAGAGTGTAGGGTATAGAGTGTAGAGTGTAGGGTATAGAGTGTAGGGTATAGAGTATAGAGTGTAGGGTATAGAGTGTAGGGTATATAGTGTAGGGTATAGAGTGTAGGGTATTTAGTGTAGAGTGTAGGGTATAGAGTGTGGGGTGTTGAGTGTAGGGTATAGAGTGTAGGGTATAGAGTGTAGAGTGTAGGGTATAGAGTGTAGAGTGTAGGGTATAGAGTGTAGGGTATAGAGTGTAGGGTATAGAGTGTATGGTATAGAGTGTATGGTATATAGTGTAGGGTATAGAGTGTTTGGTATAGAGTGTAGGGTGTAGAGTGTAGGGTATAGATTGTAGAGTGTAGAGCGTAGGGTATAGAGTGTAGGGTATAGAGTGTAATGTATAGAGTGTAGAGTGTAGGGTATAGAGTGTAGGGTATAGATTGTAGGGTATAGAGTGTATGGTATAGAGTGTAAGGTATAGATTGTAGGATATAGAGTGTATGGTATAGACTGTAGAGTGTAGGGTATAGAGTGTAGAGTGTAGGGTATAGAGTGTAGGGTATAGTGTGTAGAGTGTAGGGTATAGAGTGTAGGGTATAGACTGTAGGGTATAGAGTGTAGAGTGTAGGGTATAGAGTGTAGGGTATAGAGTATAGAGTGTAGGGTATAGAGTGTAGGGTATAGAGTGTAGGGTATAGAGTGTAGGGTATAGAGTGTAGGGTATAGAGTGTAGGGTATAGAGTGTAGAGTGTAGGGTATAGAGTGTAGGGTACAGAGTGTAGGGTATAGAGTGTAGAGTGTAGGGTATAGAGTGTAGGGTATAGAGTGTAGGGTATAGATTGTAGAGTGTAGGGATTAGAGTGCAGGGTATAGAGTGTAGGGTATAGAGTGTAGAGTGTAGGGTATGAAGTGTAGGGTATAGAGTTGAGTGTAGGGTATAGAGTGTATGGAATAGATTGTAGAGTGTAGGGTATAGAGTGTATGGTATAGAGTGTAGGGTATAGAGTGTAGGGTATAGAGTGTATGGTATGGAGTGTATGGTATAGATTGTAGGGTATAGAGTGTAGGGTATAGATTGTAGAGTGTAGGGTATAGAGTGTAGGGTATAGAGTATAGAGTGTAGGGTATAGAGTGTAGGGTATATAGTGTAGGGTATAGAGTGTAGGGTATTTAGTGTAGAGTGTAGGGTATAGAGTGTAGGCTATAGAGTGTAGGGTATAGAGTGTATGGTATAGAGTGTAGGATATAGAGTGTAGGGTATAGAGTGTAGAGTGTAGGGTATAGAGTGTAGGGTATAGAGTATAGAGTGTAGGGTATAGAGTGTAGGGTATAGAGTGTAGGGTATAGAGTGTATGGTATAGAGTGTAGGATATAGAGTGTAGGGTATAGAGTGTAGAGTGTAGGTTATAGAGTGTAGGGTATAGAGTGTAGGGTATAGAGTGTATGGTATAGAGTGTATGGTATAGATTGTAGGGTATAGAGTGTAGGGTATAGAGTGTAGAGTGTAGGGTATAGAGTGTAGAGTGTAGGGTATAGAGTGTAGGGTATAGAGTGTAGAGTGTAGGGTATAGAGTGTAGGGTATAGAGTGTAGGGTATAGAGTGTAGAGTGTAGGGTATAGAGTGTAGGGTATAGAGTATAGAGTGTAGGGTATATAGTGTAGAGTGTAGGGTATAGAGTGTAGGGTATAGAGTGTAGGGTATAGAGTGTATGGTATAGAGTGTAGAGTGTAGGGTATAGAGTGTGGGGTATTGAGTGTAGGGTATAGAGTGTAGGGTATAGAGTGTAGAGTGTAGGGTATAGAGTGTAGAGTGTAGGGTATAGAGTGTAGGGTATAGAGTGTAGGGTATAGAGTGTATATTATAGAGTGTATGGTATATAGTGTAGGGTATAGAGTGTTTGGTATAGAGTGTAGGGTATAGAGTGTAGGGTGTAGATTGTATAGTGTAGAGTGTAGGGTATAGAGTGTAGAGTGTAGGGTATAAAGTGTAGTGTATAGAGTGTATGGTATAGAGTGTATGGTATATAGTGTAGGGTATAGAGTGTTTGGTATAGAGTGTAGGGTATAGAGTGTAGAGTGTAGGGTATATATTGTAGAGTGTAGAGTGTAGGGTATAGAGTGTAGGGCATAGTGTTTATGGAATAGAGTGTATGGTATAGAGTGTAGGATATAGAGTGTGGGGTATAGAGTGTAGAGTGTAGGGTATAGAGTGTAGGGTATAGAGTGTAGGGTATAGAGTGTATGGTATAGAGTGTATGGTATAGATTGTAGGTTATAGAGTGTAGGGTATAGAGTGTAGAGTGTAGGGTATAGAGTGTAGAGTGTAGGGTATAGAGTGTAGGGTAAAGAGTGTAGAGTGTAGGGTGTAGAGTGTAGGGTATAGAGTGTAGGGTATAGAGTGTAGAGTGTAGGGTATAGAGTGTAGGGTATAGAGTATAGAGTGTAGGGTATAGAGTGTAGGGTATATAGTGTAGGGTATAGAGTGTAGGGTATTTAGTGTAGAGTGTAGGGTATAGAGTGTAGGCTATAGAGTGTAGAGTATAGAGTGTATGGTATAGAGTGTAGAGTGTAGGGTATAGAGTGTGGGGTGTTGAGTGTAGGGTATAGAGTGTAGGGTATAGAGTGTAGAGTGTAGGGTATAGAGTGTAGAGTGTAGGGTATAGAGTGTAGGGTATAGAGTGTAGGGTATAGAGTGTATGGTATAGAGTGTATGGTATATAGTGTAGGGTATAGAGTGTTTGGTATAGAGTGTAGGGTATAGAGTGTAGAGTGTAGGGTATAGATTGTAGAGTGTAGAGCGTAGGGTATAGAGTGTAGGGTATAGAGTGTAATGTATAGAGTGTAGAGTGTAGGGTATAGAGTGTAGGGTATAGATTGTAGGGTATAGAGTGTATGGTATAGAGTGTAAGGTATAGATTGTAGGGTATAGAGTGTATGGTATAGAGTGTAGAGTGTAGGGTATAGAGTGTGGGGTATTGAGTGTAGGGTATAGAGTGTAGGGTATAGAGTGTATGGTATAGAGTGTATGGTATATAGTGTAGGGTATAGAGTGTTTGGTATAGAGTGTATGGTATAGAGTGTAGGGTATAGAGTGTATGGTATAGAGTGTATGGTATATAGTGTAGGGTATAGAGTGTTTGGTATAGAGTGTAGGGTATAGAGTGTAGGGTGTAGATTGTATAGTGTAGAGTGTAGGGTATAGAGTGTAGAGTGTAGGGTATAAAGTGTAGTGTATAGAGTGTATGGTATAGAGTGTATGGTATATAGTGTAGGGTATAGAGTGTTTGGTATAGAGTGTAGGGTATAGAGTGTAGAGTGTAGGGTATATATTGTAGAGTGTAGAGTGTAGGGTATAGAGTGTAGGGCATAGTGTTTATGGAATAGAGTGTATGGTATAGAGTGTAGGATATAGAGTGTAGGGTATAGAGTGTAGAGTGTAGGGTATAGAGTGTAGGGTATAGAGTGTAGGGTATAGAGTGTATGGTATAGAGTGTATGGTATAGATTGTAGGTTATAGAGTGTAGGGTATAGAGTGTAGAGTGTAGGGTATAGAGTGTAGAGTGTAGGGTATAGATTGTAGGGTATAGAGTGTAGAGTGTAGGGTGTAGAGTGTAGGGTATAGA
Source organism: Ranitomeya imitator (assembly GCF_032444005.1). Lineage (NCBI taxonomy): Eukaryota > Metazoa > Chordata > Amphibia > Anura > Dendrobatidae > Ranitomeya > Ranitomeya imitator. The sequence continues at coordinate 675,921,539 of NC_091283.1, read as the reverse complement.
GTGTAGGGTATAGAGTGTAGAGTGTAGGGTATAGAGTGTAGGGTATAGAGTATAGAGTGTAGGGTATAGAGTGTAGGGTATATAGTGTAGGGTATAGAGTGTAGGGTATTTAGTGTAGAGTGTAGGGTATAGAGTGTAGGCTATAGAGTGTAGAGTATAGAGTGTATGGTATAGAGTGTAGAGTGTAGGGTATAGAGTGTGGGGTGTTGAGTGTAGGGTATAGAGTGTAGGGTATAGAGTGTAGAGTGTAGGGTATAGAGTGTAGAGTGTAGGGTATAGAGTGTAGGGTATAGAGTGTAGGGTATAGAGTGTATGGTATAGAGTGTATGGTATATAGTGTAGGGTATAGAGTGTTTGGTATAGAGTGTAGGGTATAGAGTGTAGAGTGTAGGGTATAGATTGTAGAGTGTAGAGCGTAGGGTATAGAGTGTAGGGTATAGAGTGTAATGTATAGAGTGTAGAGTGTAGGGTATAGAGTGTAGGGTATAGATTGTAGGGTATAGAGTGTATGGTATAGAGTGTAAGGTATAGATTGTAGGGTATAGAGTGTATGGTATAGACTGTAGAGTGTAGGGTATAGAGTGTAGAGTGTAGGGTATAGAGTGTAGGGTATAGTGTGTAGAGTGTAGGGTATAGAGTGTAGGGTATAGACTGTAGGGTATAGAGTGTAGAGTGTAGGGTATAGAGTGTAGGGTATAGAGTATAGAGTGTAGGGTATAGAGTGTAGGGTATAGAGTGTAGGGTATAGAGTGTAGGGTATAGAGTGTAGGGTATAGAGTGTAGAGTGTAGGGTATAGAGTGTAGGGTACAGAGTGTAGGGTATAGAGTGTAGAGTGTAGGGTATAGAGTGTAGGGTATAGAGTGTAGGGTATAGATTGTAGAGTGTAGGGATTAGAGTGCAGGGTATAGAGTGTAGGGTATAGAGTGTAGAGTGTAGGGTATGAAGTGTAGGGTATAGAGTTGAGTGTAGGGTATAGAGTGTATGGAATAGATTGTAGAGTGTAGGGTATAGAGTGTATGGTATAGAGTGTAGGGTATAGAGTGTAGGGTATAGAGTGTATGGTATGGAGTGTATGGTATAGATTGTAGGGTATAGAGTGTAGGGTATAGATTGTAGAGTGTAGGGTATAGAGTGTAGGGTATAGAGTGTAGAGTGTAGGGTATAGAGTGTAGGGAATAGAGTGTAGGGTATAGAGTGTAGGGTATAGAGTGTAGGGTATAGATTGTAGAGTGTATGGATTAGAGTGTAGGGTATAGAGTGTAGGGTATAGAGTGTAGAGTGTAGGGTATGGAGTGTAGGGTATAGGGTATGGAGTGTAGGGTTTAGAGTTGAGTGTAGGGTATAGAGTGTAGGGTATAGAGTTTATGGAATAGAGTGTAGAGTGTAGGGTATAGAGTGTATGGTATAGAGTGTAGGGTATAGAGTGTAGGGTATAGAGTGTATTTTAAAGAGTGTATGGTATAGATTGTAGGGTATAGAGTGTAGGGTATAGAGTGTAGAGTGTAGGGTATAGAGTGTAGAGTGTAAGGTATAGAGTGTAGGGTATAGAGTGTAGAGTGTAGGGTATAGAGAGTAGGGTATAGAGTGTAGGGTATAGAGTGTAGAGTTTAGGGTATAGAGTGTAGGGTATAGAGTATAGAGTGTAGGGTATAGAGTGTAGGGTATAGAGTGTAGGGTATAGAGTGTAGGGTATATAGTTTAGAGTGTAGGGTATAGAGTGTAGGGTATAGAGTGTAGGGTATAGAGTGTAGAGTGTAGGGTATAGAGTGTAGGGTATAGAGTGTAGGGTATAGATTGTAGAATGTAGGGATTAGAGTGTAGGGTATAGAGTGTAGGGTATAGAGTGTAGAGTGTAGGGTATAGAGTGTAGGGTATAGAGTATAGAGTGTAGGGTATAGAGTGTAGGGTATAGAGTGTATGGAATAGAGTGTAGAGTGTAGGGCATAGAGTATATGGTATAGAGTGTAGGGTATAGAGTGTAGAGTGTAGCGTGTAGGGTACAGAGTGTAGAGTGTAGGGTATAGAGTGTATGGTATAGATTGTAGAGTGTAGGGTATAGAGTGTAGGGTATAGAGTGTAGGGTATTGAGTGTAAGTTATAGAGTTAGGGTATAGAGTGTAGAGTGTAGGGTAAAGAGTGTAGAGTGTAGTGTATAGATTGTAGGGTATAGAGTGTAGGGTATAGAGTGTATGGTATAGAGTGTATGGTATATAGTGTAGGGTATAGAGTGTTTGGTATAGAGTGTAGGGAATAGAGTGTAGAGTGTAGAGTATATATTGTAGAGTGTAGAGTGTAGGGTATAGAGTGTAGGGCATAGTGTTTATGGAATAGAGTTTATGGTATAGAGTGTAGGATATAGAGTGTACGGTATAGAATGTAGAGTGTAGGGTATAGAGTGTAGGGTATAATGTGTATGGTATAGAGTGTATGGTATAGAGTGTATGGTATAGATTGTAGGGTATAGAGTGTAGGGTATAGAGTGTAGAGTGTAGGGTATAGAGTGTAGAGTGTAGGGTATAGAGTGTAGGGTGTAGAGTGTAGGGTATAGAGTGTAGGGTATAGAGTGTAGGGTATAGAGTGTAGAGTGTAGGGTATAGAGTGTAGGGTATAGAGTATAGAGTGTAGGGTATAGAGTGTAGGGTATATAGTGTAGGGTATAGAGTGTAGGGTATATAGTGTAGAGTGTAGGGTATAGAGTGTAGGGTATAGAGTGTAGGGTATAGAGTGTATGGTATATAGTGTAGAGTGTAGGGTATAGACTGTGGGGTATTGAGTGTAGGGTATAGAGTGTAGAGTATAGAGTGTAGAGTGTAGGGTATAGAGTGTAGAGTGTAGGGTATGGAGTGTAGTGTATAGAGCTGAGTGTAGGGTATAGAGTGTGGGGTATAGAGTGTATGGAATAGAGTGTAGAGTGTAGGGTATAGAGTGTATGGTATAGAGTGTAGGGTATAGAGTGTATGGTATAGAGTGTATGGTATAGATTGTAGGGTATAGACTGTAGGGTATAGATTGTAGAGTGTAGGGAATAGAGTGTAGAGTGTAGGGTATAGAGTGTAGAGTGTAGGGTATAGAGAGTAGGGTATAGAGTGTAGGGTACAGAGTGTAGAGTGTAGGGTATAGAGTGTAGGGTATAGAGTATAGAGTGTAGGGTATAGGGTGTAGGGTATAGAGTGTAGGGTATAGATTGTAGGGTATAGAGTTTAGAGTGTAGGGTATAGAGTGTAGGGTATAGAGTGCAGGGTATAGAGTGTAGAGTGTAGGGTATAGAGTGTAGGGTATAGAGTGTAGGGTATAGAGTGTATGGTATAGAGTTTATGGTATAGATTGTAGGGTATAGAGTGTAGGGTATAGAGTGTAGAGTGTAGGGTATAGAGTGTAGAGTGTAGGGTATAGAGTGTAGGGTATAGAGTGTAGAGTGTAGGGTATAGAGTGTAGGGTATAAATTGTAGAATGTAGGGATTAGAGTGTAGATTGTAGGGTATAGAGTGTAGAGTGTAGGGTATAGAGTGTAGGGTATAAAGTATAGAGTGTAGGGTATAGAGTGTAGGGTATAGAGTGTATGGAATAGAGTGTAGAGTGTAGGGCATAGAGTATATGGTATAGAGTGTAGGGTATAGAGTGTAGAGTGTAGCGTGTAGGGTACAGAGTGTAGAGTGTAGGGTATAGAGTGTATGGTATAGATTGTAGAGTGTAGGTTATAGAGTGTAGGGTATAGAGTGTAGGGTATTGAGTGTAAGGTATAGAGTTAGGGTATAGAGTGTAGAGTGTAGGGTATAGAGTGTAGAGTGTAGGGTATAGAGTGTAGGGTATAGAGTGTAGGGTATAGAGTGTATGGTATAGAGTGTATGGTATATAGTGTAGGGTATAGAGTGTTTGGTATAGAGTGTAGGGAATAGAGTGTAGAGTGTAGGGTATATATTGTAGAGTGTAGAGTGTAGGGTATAGAGTGTAGGGCATAGTGTTTATGGAATAGAGTGTATGGTATAGAGTGTAGGATATAGAGTGTACGGTATAGAGTGTAGAGTGTAGGGTATAGAGTGTAGGGTATAGAGTGTAGGGTATAGAGTGTATGGTATAGAGTGTATGGTATAGATTGTAGGGTATAGAGTGTAGGGTATAGAGTGTAGAGTGTAGGGTATAGACTGTAGAGTGTAGGGTATAGAGTGTAGGGTGTAGAGTGTAGAGTATAGAGTGTAGGGTATAGAGTGTAGGGTATAGAGTGTAGAGTGTAGGGTATAGAGTGTAAGGTATAGAGTATAGAGTGTAGGGTATAGAGTGTAGGGTATATAGTGTAGGGTATAGAGTGTAGGGTATATAGTGTAGAGTGTAGGGTATAGAGTGTAGGGTATAGAGTGTAGGGTATAGAGTGTATGGTATAGAGTGTAGAGTGTAGGGTATAGAGTGTGGGGTATTGAGTGTAGGGTATAGAGTGTAGAGTGTAGGGTATAGAGTGTAGGGTATAGAGTGTAGGATATAGAGTATAGAGTGTAGGGTATAGAGTGTAGGGTATATAGTGTAGGGTATAGAGTGTAGGGTATATAGTGTAGAGTGTAGGGTATAGAGTGTAGGGTATAGAGTGTAGGGAATAGAGTGTATGGTATAGAGTGTAGAGTGTAGGGTATAGACTGTGGGGTATTGAGTGTAGGGTATAGAGTGTAGGGTATAGAGTGTAGAGTGTAGGGTATAGAGTGTAGAGTGTAGAGTGAAGAGTGTAGGGTATAGAGTGTAGGGTATAGAGTGTATGGTATAGAGTGTATGGTATATAGTGTAGGGTATAGAGTGTTTGGTATAGAGTGTAGGGTATAGAGTGTAGAGTGTAGGGTATAGATTGTAGAGTGTAGAGTGTAGGTTATAGAGTGTAGGGCATAGAGTTTATGGAATATAGTGTATGGTATAGAGTGTAGGGTATAGAGTGTAATGTATAGAGTGTAGAGTGTAGGGTATAGAGTGTAGGGTATAGAGTGTAGGGTATAGAGTGCATGGTATAGAGTGTAAGGTATAGATTGTATGGTATAGAGTGTATGGTATAGAGTGTAGAGTGTAGGGTATAGAGTGTAGAGTGTAGGGTATAGAGTGTAGGGTATAGTGTGTAGAGTGTAGGGTATAGAGTGTAGGGTATAGACTGTAGGGTATAGAGTGTAGGGTATAGAGTATAGAGTGTAGGGTATAAAGTGTAGGATATAGAGTGTATGGAATAGAGTGTAGAGTGTAGAGTGTAGGGCATAGAGTGTATGGTATAGAGTGTATTGTATAGAGTGTAGAGTGTAGCATGTAGGGTACAGAGTGTAGAGTGTAGGGTATAGAGTGTATGGTATAGAGTGTAGAGTGTAGGGTATAGAGTGTAGGGTATAGAGTGTAGGGTATTGAGTGTAAGGTATAGAGTGTAGGGTATAGAGTGTAGAGTGTAGAGTGTAGGGTATAGAGTGTAGAGTGTAGGGTATGGAGTGTAGGGTATAGAGTGTATGGTATAGAGTGTATGGTATATAGTGTAGGGTATAGAGTGTTTGGTATAGAGTGTAGGGTATAGAGTGTAGAGTGTAGGGTATATATTGTAGAGTGTAGGGTATAGAGTGTAGGGCATAGTGTTTATGGAATCGAGTGTATGGTATAGAGTGTAGGATATAGAGTGTAGGGTATAGAGTGTAGAGTGTAGGTTATAGAGTGTAGGGTATAGAGTGTAGGGTATAGAGTGTATGGTATAGAGTGTATGGTATAGATTGTAGGGTATAGAGTGTAGGGTATAGAGTGTAGAGTGTAGGGTATAGAGTGTAGAGTGTAGGGTATAGAGTGTAGGGTATAGAGTGTAGAGTGTAGGGTATAGAGTGTAGGGTATAGAGTGTAGGGTATAGAGTGTAGAGTGTAGGGTATAGAGTGTAGGGTATAGAGTTTAGAGTGTAGGGTATATAGTGTATGGTATAGAGTGTAGGGTATATAGTGTAGAGTGTAGGGTATAGAGTGTAGGGTATAGAGTGTAGGGTATAGAGTGTATGGTATAGAGTGTAGAGTGTAGGGTATAGAGTGTGGGGTATTGAGTGTAGGGTATAGAGTGTAGGGTATAGAGTGTAGAGTGTAGGGTATAGAGTGTAGAGTGTAGGGTATAGAGTGTAGGGTATAGAGTGTAGGGTATAGAGTGTAGGGTATAGAGTGTATGGTATATAGTGTAGGGTATAGAGTGTTTGGTATAGAGTGTAGGGTATAGAGTGTAGGGTGTAGATTGTATAGTGTAGAGTGTAGGGTATAGAGTGTAGAGTGTAGGGTATAGAGTGTAGTGTATAGAGTGTATGGTATAGAGTGTATGGTATATAGTGTAGGGTATAGAGTGTTTGGTATAGAGTGTAGGGTATAGAGTGTAGAGTGTAGGGTATATATTGTAGAGTGTAGAGTGTAGGGTATAGAGTGTAGGGCATAGTGTTTATGGAATAGAGTGTATGGTATAGAGTGTAGGATATAGAGTGTAGGGTATAGAGTGTAGAGTGTAGGGTATAGAGTGTAGGGTATAGAGTGTGGGGTATAGAGTGTATGGTATAGAGTGTATGGTATAGATTGTAGGTTATAGAGTGTAGGGTATAGAGTGTAGAGTGTAGGGTATAGAGTGTAGAGTGTAGGGTATAGAGTGTAGGGTAAAGAGTGTAGAGTGTAGGGTATAGAGTGTAGGGTATAGAGTGTAGGGTATAGAGTGTAGAGTGTAGGGTATAGAGTGTAGGGTATAGAGTATAGAGTGTAGGGTATAGAGTGTAGGGTATATAGTGTAGGGTATAGAGTGTAGGGTATTTAGTGTAGAGTGTAGGGTATAGAGTGTAGGCTATAGAGTGTAGGGTATAGAGTGTATGGTATAGAGTGTAGAGTGTAGGGTATAGAGTGTGGGGTATTGAGTGTAGGGTATAGAGTGTAGGGTATAGAGTGTAGAGTGTAGGGTATAGAATGTAGAGTGTAGGGTATAGAGTGTAGGGTATAGAGTGTAGGGTATAGAGTGTATGGTATAGAGTGTTTGGTATATAGTGTGGGGTATAGAGTGTTTGGTATAGAGTGTAGGGTATAGAGTGTAGAGTGTAGGGTATAGATTGTAGAGTGTAGAGCGTAGGGTATAGAGTGTAGGGTATAGAGTGTAATGTATAGAGTGTAGAGTGTAGGGTATAGAATGTAGGGTATAGATTGTAGGGTATAGAGTGTATGGTATAGAGTGTAAGGTATAGATTGTAGGGTATAGAGTGTATGGTATAGACTGTAGAGTGTAGGGTATAGAGTGTAGAGTGTAGGGTATAGAGTGTAGGGTATAGTGTGTAGAGTGTAGGGTATAGAGTGTAGGGTATAGACTGTAGGGTATAGAGTGTAGAGTGTAGGGTATAGAGTGTAGGGTATAGAGTATAGAGTGTAGGGTATAGAGTGTAGGGTATAGAGTGTAGGGTATAGAGTGTAGGGTATAGAGTGTAGGGTATAGAGTGTAGAGTGTAGGGTATAGAGTGTAGGGTAGAGAGTGTAGGGTATAGAGTGTAGAGTGTAGGGTATAGAGTGTAGGGTATAGAGTGTAGGGTATAGATTGTAGAGTGTAGGGATTAGAGTGTAGGGTATAGAGTGTAGGGTATAGAGTGTAGAGTGTAGGGTATGAAGTGTAGGGTATAGAGTTGAGTGTAGGGTATAGAGTGTATGGAATAGATTGTAGAGTGTAGGGTATAGAGTGTATGGTTTAGAGTGTAGGGTATAGAGTGTAGGGTATAGAGTGTATGGTATGGAGTGTATGGTATAGATTGTAGGGTATAGAGTGTAGGGTATAGATTGTAGAGTGTAGGGTATAGAGTGTAGAGTGTAGGGTATAGAGTGTAGGGTATAGAGTGTAGGGTATAGAGTGTAGGGTATAGAGTGTAGGGTATAGATTGTAGAGTGTAGGGATTAGAGTGTAGGGTATAGAGTGTAGGGTATAGAGTGTAGAGTGTAGGGTATGGAGTGTAGGGTATAGGGTATGGAGTGTAGGGTATAGAGTTGAGTGTAGGGTATAGAGTGTAGGGTATAGAGTGTAGGGTATAGAGTGTAGGGAATAGAGTGTATGGTATAGAGTGTAGAGTGTAGGGTATAGACTGTGGGGTATTGAGTGTAGGGTATAGAGTGTAGGGTATAGAGTGTAGAGTGTAGGGTATAGAGTGTAGAGTGTAGGGTATAGAGTGTAGGGTATAGAGTGTAGGGTATAGAGTGTATGGTATAGAGTGTATGGTATATAGTGTAGGGTATAGAGTGTTTCGTATAGAGTGTAGGGTATAGAGTGTAGAGTGTAGGGTATAGATTGTAGAGTGTAGAGTGTAGGTTATAGAGTGTAGGGCATAGAGTTTATGGAATATAGTGTATGGTATAGAGTGTAGGGTATAGAGTGTAGGGTATAGAGTGTAATGTATAGAGTGTAGAGTGTAGGGTATAGAGTGTAGGGTATAGAGTGTAGGGTATAGAGTGCATGGTATAGAGTGTAAGGTATAGATTGTAGGGTATAAAGTGTATGGTATAGAGTGTAGAGTGTAGGGTATAGAGTGTAGAGTGTAGGGTATAGAGTGTAGGGTATAGTGTGTAGTGTGTAGGGTATAGAGTGTAGGGTATAGACTGTAGGGTTTAGAGTGTAGGGTATAGAGTATAGAGTGTAGGGTATAGAGTGTAGGATATAGAGTGTATGGAATAGAGTGTAGAGTGTAGAGTGTAGGGCATAGAGTGTATGGTATAGAGTGTAGGGTATAGAGTGTAGAGTGTAGCGTGTAGGGTACAGAGTGTAGAGTGTAGGGTATAGAGTGTATGGTATAGAGTGTAGAGTGTAGGGTATAGAGTGTAGGGTATAGAGTGTAGGGTATTGAGTGTAAGGTATAGAGTGTAGGGTATAGAGTGTAGAGTGTTGGGTATAGAGTGTAGAGTGTAGGGTATAGAGTGTAGGGTATAGAGTGTATGGTATAGAGTGTATGGTATATAGTGTAGGGTATAGAGTGTTTGGTATAGAGTGTAGGGTATAGAGTGTAGAGTGTAGGGTATATATTGTAGAGTGTAGGGTATAGAGTGTAGGGCATAGTGTTTATGGAATCGAGTGTATGGTATAGAGTGTAGGATATAGAGTGTAGGGTATAGAGTGTAGAGTGTAGGGTATAGAGTGTAGGGTATAGAGTGTAGGGTATAGAGTGTATGGTATAGAGTGTATGGTATAGATTGTAGGGTATAGACTGTAGGGTATAGAGTGTAGGGTATAGAGTATAGAGTGTAGGGTATAGAGTGTAGGATATAGAGTGTATGGAATAGAGTGTAGAGTGTAGAGTGTAGGGCATAGAGTGTATGGTATAGAGTGTAGGGTATAGAGTGTAGAGTGTAGCGTGTAGGGTACAGAGTGTAGAGTGTAGGGTATAGAGTGTATGGTATAGAGTGTAGAGTGTAGGGTATAGAGTGTAGGGTATTGAGTGTAAGGTATAGAGTGTAGGGTATAGAGTGTAGAGTGTAGAGTGTAGGGTATAGAGTGTAGAGTGTAGGGTATAGAGTGTAGGGTATAGAGTGTATGGTATAGAGTGTATGGTATATAGTGTAGGGTATAGAGTGTTTGGTATAGAGTGTAGGGTATAGAGTGTAGAGTGTAGGGTATATATTGTAGAGTGTAGGGTATAGAGTGTAGGGCATAGTGTTTATGGAATCGAGTGTATGGTATAGAGTGTAGGATATAGAGTGTAGGGTATAGAGTGTAGAGTGTAGGTAATAGAGTGTAGGGTATAGAGTGTAGGGTATAGAGTGTATGGTATAGAGTGTATGGTATAGATTGTAGGGTATAGAGTGTAGGGTATAGAGTGTAGAGTGTAGGGTATAGAGTGTAGAGTGTAGGGTATAGAGTGTAGGGTATAGAGTGTAGAGTGTAGGGTATAGAGTGTAGGGTATAGAGTGTAGGGTATAGAGTGTAGAGTGTAGGGTATAGAGTGTAGGGTATAGAGTATAGAGTGTAGGGTATATAGTGTAGGGTATAGAGTGTAGGGTATATAGTGTAGAGTGTAGGGTATAGAGTGTAGGGTATAGAGTGTAGGGTATAGAGTGTATGGTATAGAGTGTAGAGTGTAGGGTATAGAGTGTGGGGTATTGAGTGTAGGGTATAGAGTGTAGGGTATAGAGTGTAGAGTGTAGGGTATAGAGTGTAGAGTGTAGGGTATAGAGTGTAGGGTATAGAGTGTAGGGTATAGAGTGTATGGTATAGAGTGTATGGTATATAGTGTAGGGTATAGAGTGTTTGGTATAGAGTGTAGGGTATAGAGTGTAGGGTGTAGATTGTATAGTGTAGAGTGTAGGGTATAGAGTGTAGAGTGTAGGGTATAAAGTGTAGTGTATAGAGTGTATGGTATAGAGTGTATGGTATATAGTGTAGGGTATAGAGTGTTTGGTATAGAGTGTAGGGTATAGAGTGTAGAGTGTAGGGTATATATTGTAGAGTGTAGAGTGTAGGGTATAGAGTGTAGGGCATAGTGTTTATGGAATAGAGTGTATGGTATAGAGTGTAGGATATAGAGTGTAGGGTATAGAGTGTAGAGTGTAGGGTATAGAGTGTAGGGTATAGAGTGTAGGGTATAGAGTGTATGGTATAGAGTGTATGGTATAGATTGTAGGTTATAGAGTGTAGGGTATAGAGTGTAGAGTGTAGGGTATAGAGTGTAGAGTGTAGGGTATAGAGTGTAGGGTAAAGAGTGTAGGGTATAGAGTGTAGAGTGTAGGGTATAGAGTGTAGGGTATAGAGTATAGAGTGTAGGGTATAGAGTGTAGGGTATATAGTGTAGGGTATAGAGTGTAGGGTATTTAGTGTAGAGTGTAGGGTATAGAGTGTAGGCTATAGAGTGTAGAGTATAGAGTGTATGGTATAGAGTGTAGAGTGTAGGGTATAGAGTGTGGGGTGTTGAGTGTAGGGTATAGAGTGTAGGGTATAGAGTGTAGAGTGTAGGGTATAGAGTGTAGAGTGTAGGGTATAGAGTGTAGGGTATAGAGTATAGGGTATAGAGTGTATGGTATAGAGTGTATGGTATATAGTGTAGGGTATAGAGTGTTTGGTATAGAGTGTAGGGTATAGAGTGTAGAGTGTAGGGTATAGATTGTAGAGTGTAGAGCGTAGGGTATAGAGTGTAGGGTATAGAGTGTAATGTATAGAGTGTAGAGTGTAGGGTATAGAGTGTAGGGTATAGATTGTAGGGTATAGAGTGTATGGTATAGAGTGTAAGGTATAGATTGTAGGGTATAGAGTGTATGGTATAGACTGTAGAGTGTAGGGTATAGAGTGTAGAGTGTAGGGTATAGAGTGTAGGGTATAGTGTGTAGAGTGTAGGGTATAGAGTGTAGGGTATAGACTGTAGGGTATAGAGTGTAGAGTGTAGGGTATAGAGTGTAGGGTATAGAGTATAGAGTGTAGGGTATAGAGTGTAGGGTATAGAGTGTAGGGTATAGAGTGTAGGGTATAGAGTGTAGGGTATAGAGTGTAGAGTGTAGGGTATAGAGTGTAGGGTACAGAGTGTAGGGTATAGAGTGTAGAGTGTAGGGTATAGAGTGTAGGGTATAGAGTGTAGGGTATAGATTGTAGAGTGTAGGGATTAGAGTGCAGGGTATAGAGTGTAGGGTATAGAGTGTAGAGTGTAGGGTATGAAGTGTAGGGTATAGAGTTGAGTGTAGGGTATAGAGTGTATGGAATAGATTGTAGAGTGTAGGGTATAGAGTGTATGGTATAGAGTGTAGGGTATAGAGTGTAGGGTATAGAGTGTATGGTATGGAGTGTATGGTATAGATTGTAGGGTATAGAGTGTAGGGTATAGATTGTAGAGTGTAGGGTATAGAGTGTAGGGTATAGAGTGTAGAGTGTAGGGTATAGAGTGTAGGGTATAGAGTGTAGGGTATAGAGTGTAGGGTATAGAGTGTAGGGTATAGATTGTAGAGTGTAGGGATTAGAGTGTAGGGTATAGAGTGTAGGGTATAGAGTGTAGAGTGTAGGGTATGGAGTGTAGGGTATAGGGTATGGAGTGTAGGGTTTAGAGTTGAGTGTAGGGTATAGACTGTAGGGTATAGAGTTTATGGAATAGAGTGTAGAGTGTAGGGTATAGAGTGTATGGTATAGAGTGTAGGGTATAGAGTGTATTTTAAAGAGTGTATGGTATAGATTGTAGGGTATAGAGTGTAGGGTATAGAGTGTAGAGTGTAGGGTATAGAGTGTAGAGTGTAAGGTATAGAGTGTAGGGTATAGAGTGTAGAGTGTAGGGTATAGAGAGTAGGGTATAGAGTGTAGGGTATAGAGTGTAGAGTGTAGGGTATAGAGTGTAGGGTATAGAGTATAGAGTGTAGGGTATAGAGTGTGGGGTATAGAGTGTAGGGTATAGAGTGTAGGGTATAGAGTGTAGAGTGTAGGGTATAGAGTGTAAGGTATAGAGTATAGAGTGTAGGGTATAGAGTGTAGGGTATATAGTGTAGGGTATAGAGTGTAGGGTATATAGTGTAGAGTGTAGGGTATAGAGTGTAGGGTATAGAGTGTAGGGTATAGAGTGTATGGTATAGAGTGTAGAGTGTAGGGTATAGAGTGTGGGGTATTGAGTGTAGGGTATAGAGTGTAGAGTGTAGGGTATAGAGTGTAGGGTATAGAGTGTAGGATATAGAGTATAGAGTGTAGGGTATAGAGTGTAGGGTATATAGTGTAGGGTATAGAGTGTAGGGTATATAGTGTAGAGTGTAGGGTATAGAGTGTAGGGTATAGAGTGTAGGGAATAGAGTGTATGGTATAGAGTGTAGAGTGTAGGGTATAGACTGTGGGGTATTGAGTGTAGGGTATAGAGTGTAGGGTATAGAGTGTAGAGTGTAGGGTATAGAGTGTAGAGTGTAGAGTATAGAGTGTAGGGTATAGAGTGTAGGGTATAGAGTGTATGGTATAGAGTGTATGGTATATAGTGTAGGGTATAGAGTGTTTGGTATAGAGTGTAGGGTATAGAGTGTAGAGTGTAGGGTATAGATTGTAGAGTGTAGAGTGTAGGTTATAGAGTGTAGGGCATAGAGTTTATGGAATATAGTGTATGGTATAGAGTGTAGGGTATAGAGTGTAATGTATAAAGTGTAGAGTGTAGGGTATAGAGTGTAGGGTATAGAGTGTAGGGTATAGAGTGCATGGTATAGAGTGTAAGGTATAGATTGTATGGTATAGAGTGTATGGTATAGAGTGTAGAGTGTAGGGTATAGAGTGTAGAGTGTAGGGTATAGAGTGTAGGGTATAGTGTGTAGAGTGTAGGGTATAGAGTGTAGGGTATAGACTGTAGGGTATAGAGTGTAGGGTATAGAGTATAGAGTGTAGGGTATAAAGTGTAGGATATAGAGTGTATGGAATAGAGTGTAGAGTGTAGAGTGTAGGGCATAGAGTGTATGGTATAGAGTGTATTGTATAGAGTGTAGAGTGTAGCGTGTAGGGTACAGAGTGTAGAGTGTAGGGTATAGAGTGTATGGTATAGAGTGTAGAGTGTAGGGTATAGAGTGTAGGGTATAGAGTGTAGGGTATTGAGTGTAAGGTATAGAGTGTAGGGTATAGAGTGTAGAGTGTAGAGTGTAGGGTATAGAGTGTAGAGTGTAGGGTATGGAGTGTAGGGTATAGAGTGTATGGTATAGAGTGTATGGTATATAGTGTAGGGTATAGAGTGTTTGGTATAGAGTGTAGGGTATAGAGTGTAGAGTGTAGGGTATATATTGTAGAGTGTAGGGTATAGAGTGTAGGGCATAGTGTTTATGGAATCGAGTGTATGGTATAGAGTGTAGGATATAGAGTGTAGGGTATAGAGTGTAGAGTGTAGGTTATAGAGTGTAGGGTATAGAGTGTAGGGTATAGAGTGTATGGTATAGAGTGTATGGTATAGATTGTAGGGTATAGAGTGTAGGGTATAGAGTGTAGAGTGTAGGGTATAGAGTGTAGAGTGTAGGGTATAGAGTGTAGGGTATAGAGTGTAGAGTGTAGGGTATAGAGTGTAGGGTATAGAGTGTAGGGTATAGAGTGTAGAGTGTAGGGTATAGAGTGTAGGGTATAGAGTATAGAGTGTAGGGTATATAGTGTATGGTATAGAGTGTAGGGTATATAGTGTAGAGTGTAGGGTATAGAGTGTAGGGTATAGAGTGTAGGGTATAGAGTGTATGGTATAGAGTGTAGAGTGTAGGGTATAGAGTGTGGGGTATTGAGTGTAGGGTATAGAGTGTAGGGTATAGAGTGTAGAGTGTAGGGTATAGAGTGTAGAGTGTAGGGTATAGAGTGTAGGGTATAGAGTGTAGGGTATAGAGTGTAGGGTATAGAGTGTATGGTATATAGTGTAGGGTATAGAGTGTTTGGTATAGAGTGTAGGGTATAGAGTGTAGGGTGTAGATTGTATAGTGTAGAGTGTAGGGTATAGAGTGTAGAGTGTAGGGTATAGAGTGTAGTGTATAGAGTGTATGGTATAGAGTGTATGGTATATAGTGTAGGGTATAGAGTGTTTGGTATAGAGTGTAGGGTATAGAGTGTAGAGTGTAGGGTATATATTGTAGAGTGTAGAGTGTAGGGTATAGAGTGTAGGGCATAGTGTTTATGGAATAGAGTGTATGGTATAGAGTGTAGGATATAGAGTGTAGGGTATAGAGTGTAGAGTGTAGGGTATAGAGTGTAGGGTATAGAGTGTAGGGTATAGAGTGTATGGTATAGAGTGTATGGTATAGATTGTAGGTTATAGAGTGTAGGGTATAGAGTGTAGAGTGTAGGGTATAGAGTGTAGAGTGTAGGGTATAGAGTGTAGGGTAAAGAGTGTAGAGTGTAGGGTATAGAGTGTAGGGTATAGAGTGTAGGGTATAGAGTGTAGAGTGTAGGGTATAGAGTGTAGGGTATAGAGTATAGAGTGTAGGGTATAGAGTGTAGGGTATATAGTGTAGGGTATAGAGTGTAGGGTATTTAGTGTAGAGTGTAGGGTATAGAGTGTAGGCTATAGAGTGTAGGGTATAGAGTGTATGGTATAGAGTGTAGAGTGTAGGGTATAGAGTGTGGGGTATTGAGTGTAGGGTATAGAGTGTAGGGTATAGAGTGTAGAGTGTAGGGTATAGAATGGAGAGTGTAGGGTATAAAGTGTAGGGTATAGAGTGTAGGGTATAGAGTGTATGGTATAGAGTGTTTGGTATATAGTGTGGGGTATAGAGTGTTTGGTATAGAGTGTAGGGTATAGAGTGTAGAGTGTAGGGTATAGATTGTAGAGTGTAGAGCGTAGGGTATAGAGTGTAGGGTATAGAGTGTAATGTATAGAGTGTAGAGTGTAGGGTATAGAATGTAGGGTATAGATTGTAGGGTATAGAGTGTATGGTATAGAGTGTAAGGTATAGATTGTAGGGTATAGAGTGTATGGTATAGACTGTAGAGTGTAGGGTATAGAGTGTAGAGTGTAGGGTATAGAGTGTAGGGTATAGTGTGTAGAGTGTAGGGTATAGAGTGTAGGGTATAGACTGTAGGGTATAGAGTGTAGAGTGTAGGGTATAGAGTGTAGGGTATAGAGTATAGAGTGTAGGGTATAGAGTGTAGGGTATAGAGTGTAGGGTATAGAGTGTAGGGTATAGAGTGTAGGGTATAGAGTGTAGAGTGTAGGGTATAGAGTGTAGGGTAGAGAGTGTAGGGTATAGAGTGTAGAGTGTAGGGTATAGAGTGTAGGGTATAGAGTGTAGGGTATAGATTGTAGAGTGTAGGGATTAGAGTGTAGGGTATAGAGTGTAGGGTATAGAGTGTAGAGTGTAGGGTATGAAGTGTAGGGTATAGAGTTGAGTGTAGGGTATAGAGTGTATGGAATAGATTGTAGAGTGTAGGGTATAGAGTGTATGGTTTAGAGTGTAGGGTATAGAGTGTAGGGTATAGAGTGTATGGTATGGAGTGTATGGTATAGATTGTAGGGTATAGAGTGTAGGGTATAGATTGTAGAGTGTAGGGTATAGAGTGTAGAGTGTAGGGTATAGAGTGTAGGGTATAGAGTGTAGGGTATAGAGTGTAGGGTATAGAGTGTAGGGTATAGATTGTAGAGTGTAGGGATTAGAGTGTAGGGTATAGAGTGTAGGGTATAGAGTGTAGAGTGTAGGGTATGGAGTGTAGGGTATAGGGTATGGAGTGTAGGGTATAGAGTTGAGTGTAGGGTATAGAGTGTAGGGTATAGAGTGTAGGGTATAGAGTGTAGGGAATAGAGTGTATGGTATAGAGTGTAGAGTGTAGGGTATAGACTGTGGGGTATTGAGTGTAGGGTATAGAGTGTAGGGTATAGAGTGTAGAGTGTAGGGTATAGAGTGTAGAGTGTAGGGTATAGAGTGTAGGGTATAGAGTGTAGGGTATAGAGTGTATGGTATAGAGTGTATGGTATATAGTGTAGGGTATAGAGTGTTTCGTATAGAGTGTAGGGTATAGAGTGTAGAGTGTAGGGTATAGATTGTAGAGTGTAGAGTGTAGGTTATAGAGTGTAGGGCATAGAGTTTATGGAATATAGTGTATGGTATAGAGTGTAGGGTATAGAGTGTAGGGTATAGAGTGTAATGTATAGAGTGTAGAGTGTAGGGTATAGAGTGTAGGGTATAGAGTGTAGGGTATAGAGTGCATGGTATAGAGTGTAAGGTATAGATTGTAGGGTATAAAGTGTATGGTATAGAGTGTAGAGTGTAGGGTATAGAGTGTAGAGTGTAGGGTATAGAGTGTAGGGTATAGTGTGTAGTGTGTAGGGTATAGAGTGTAGGGTATAGACTGTAGGGTTTAGAGTGTAGGGTATAGAGTATAGAGTGTAGGGTATAGAGTGTAGGATATAGAGTGTATGGAATAGAGTGTAGAGTGTAGAGTGTAGGGCATAGAGTGTATGGTATAGAGTGTAGGGTATAGAGTGTAGAGTGTAGCGTGTAGGGTACAGAGTGTAGAGTGTAGGGTATAGAGTGTATGGTATAGAGTGTAGAGTGTAGGGTATAGAGTGTAGGGTATAGAGTGTAGGGTATTGAGTGTAAGGTATAGAGTGTAGGGTATAGAGTGTAGAGTGTAGGGTATAGAGTGTAGAGTGTAGGGTATAGAGTGTAGGGTATAGAGTGTATGGTATAGAGTGTATGGTATATAGTGTAGGGTATAGAGTGTTTGGTATAGAGTGTAGGGTATAGAGTGTAGAGTGTAGGGTATATATTGTAGAGTGTAGGGTATAGAGTGTAGGGCATAGTGTTTATGGAATCGAGTGTATGGTATAGAGTGTAGGATATAGAGTGTAGGGTATAGAGTGTAGAGTGTAGGGTATAGAGTGTAGGGTATAGAGTGTAGGGTATAGAGTGTATGGTATAGAGTGTATGGTATAGATTGTAGGGTATAGACTGTAGGGTATAGAGTGTAGGGTATAGAGTATAGAGTGTAGGGTATAGAGTGTAGGATATAGAGTGTATGGAATAGAGTGTAGAGTGTAGAGTGTAGGGCATAGAGTGTATGGTATAGAGTGTAGGGTATAGAGTGTAGAGTGTAGCGTGTAGGGTACAGAGTGTAGAGTGTAGGGTATAGAGTGTATGGTATAGAGTGTAGAGTGTAGGGTATAGAGTGTAGGGTATAGAGTGTAGGGTATTGAGTGTAAGGTATAGAGTGTAGGGTATAGAGTGTAGAGTGTAGAGTGTAGGGTATAGAGTGTAGAGTGTAGGGTATAGAGTGTAGGGTATAGAGTGTATGGTATAGAGTGTATGGTATATAGTGTAGGGTATAGAGTGTTTGGTATAGAGTGTAGGGTATAGAGTGTAGAGTGTAGGGTATATATTGTAGAGTGTAGGGTATAGAGTGTAGGGCATAGTGTTTATGGAATCGAGTGTATGGTATAGAGTGTAGGATATAGAGTGTAGGGTATAGAGTGTAGAGTGTAGGTAATAGAGTGTAGGGTATAGAGTGTAGGGTATAGAGTGTATGGTATAGAGTGTATGGTATAGATTGTAGGGTATAGAGTGTAGGGTATAGAGTGTAGAGTGTAGGGTATAGAGTGTAAACCAGGGATTCAAGCTTCAGGAGGCTAATTTGCATATTCCAGGTGCCTTCTGGGAGAAGCGAAGTCTCCCTAAGCTAGAAGATCGTTGGGTACAGCCGGGACCAGCTGCTTCGAAAGCATCACCAAACCAGGGATTCAAGCTTCAGGAGGCTAATTTGCATATTCCAGGTGCCTTCTGGGAGAAGCGAAGTCTCCCTAAGCTAGAAGATCGTTGGGTACAGCCGGGACCAGCTGCTTCGAAAGCATCACCAAACCGCGCGCCTTACGGCGCGCGAATTTTTGCCTGTAGGACATTATTGCAAGAGAGCTTGGCTGAGTAGATTACACAAGAAGGAAAACACACAGCAAGTCAGCAGGATCTAGGAGCAACATGGCAGATGTGACAACCTACATGGTGAGCTGCAGCATGTGCTACATGTTCACAGATCGACCAGAAGAAGAATCCAATTTCACCTGTCAGAAGTGTAGACTAGTGGCCCTTTTAGAAGAAAAGGTGCGGGGTCTGGAAGAAAGAATAGCAACTTTGAAACTCATCAAAGAGAATGAAGACTTTCTAGACAGAACAGAAGCATCTCTACTGGTCACAGAAGGTGCAAAAAGTGTCAGAGAACCTCCAAAAGCAGATGAGTGGAAGCATGTGACCAAAAGAAGCAAGAAGACCATGGAGAAATCACCAACCACACAACTGAAGAACCGATATCAAATCTTTGTAGAGGATGAAGATGGCACACCTAAGAATGAAGCAATACCAGCAAGCAAAAAAGAAAAGGGCACACAGCAACAAGTGACAGCAAAAAGTACAGCCAAGAAGCAACGAAGAGTGGTGGTGGTGGGAGACTCACTACTGAGAGGCACCGAAGCAGCCATCTGCAGACCGGACATAACTGCAAGAGAAGTATGCTGCCTTCCAGGTGCGATGATCAAGGATGTGACCGATAGGATACCAAAGCTCTTCAGCTCCAAGGACGTCCACCCATTTCTTCTGATACATGTTGGCACCAATGACACGGCAAGGAAGGACCTACCGACAATCTGCAAGGACTTTGAAGAGTTGGGGAAGAAAGTAAAGGAACTGGATGCACAGGTAGTTTTTTCTTCTATCCTTCCAGTAGACGGGCATGGCACCAGGAGATGGAACAGGATCCTTGATGCAAACAACTGGCTAAGACGATGGTGCAGACAACAAGGATTTGGATTCCTGGACCACGGTGTGAATTACTGGTATGATGGACTCCTCGCCAGAGACGGACTACACCTCAACAAACCTGGGAAACACACATTCGCCAGAAGACTCGCTACACTCATCAGGAGGGCGTTAAACTAGAAGAAGAGGGGACGGGAAGAAAAACATTAGACTCGAACAAAGACGACCCAGGAAAACATACTCAGAAGAGAGGTAAGAACATTTCTAAAACAATCCACAGTGAGGAGATTGGAACAAAACAAAATCCTCTAAACTGCATGCTCGCAAACGCCAGAAGCCTGACAAACAAGATGGAAGAACTAGAAGCAGAAATATCTACAGGTAACTTTGACATAGTGGGAATAACCGAGACATGGTTAGATGAAAGCTATGACTGGGCAGTTAACTTACAGGGTTACAGTCTGTTTAGAAAGGATCGTAAAAATCGGAGAGGAGGAGGGGTTTGTCTCTATGTAAAGTCTTGTCTAAAGTCCACTTTAAGGGAGGATATTAGCGAAGGGAATGAGGATGTCGAGTCCATATGGGTCGAAATTCATGGAGGGAAAAATGGTAACAAAATTCTCATTGGGGTCTGTTACAAACCCCCAAATATAACAGAAAGCATGGAAAGTCTACTTCTAAAGCAGATAGATGAAGCGGCAACCCATAATGAGGTCCTGGTTATGGGGGACTTTAACTACCCGGATATTAACTGGGAAACAGAAACCTGTGAAACCCATAAAGGCAACAGGTTTCTGCTAATAACCAAGAAAAATTATCTTTCACAATTGGTGCAGAATCCAACCAGAGGAGCAGCACTTTTAGACCTAATACTATCTAATAGACCTGACAGAATAACAAATCTGCAGGTGGTTGGGCATTTAGGAAATAGCGACCACAATATTGTGCAGTTTCACCTGTCTTTCACTAGGGGGACTTGTCAGGGAGTCACAAAAACACTGAACTTTAGGAAGGCAAAGTTTGACCAGCTTAGAGATGCCCTTAATCTGGTAGACTGGGACAATATCCTCAGAAATGAGAATACAGATAATAAATGGGAAATGTTTAAGAACATCCTAAATAGGCAGTGTAAGCGGTTTATACCTTGTGGGAATAAAAGGACTAGAAATAGGAAAAACCCAATGTGGCTAAACAAAGAAGTAAGACAGGCAATTAACAGTAAAAAGAAAGCATTTGCACTACTAAAGCAGGATGGCACCATTGAAGCTCTAAAAAACTATAGGGAGAAAAATACTTTATCTAAAAAACTAATTAAAGCTGCCAAAAAGGAAACAAAGAAGCACATTGCTAAGGAGAGTAAAACTAATCCCAAACTGTTCTTCAACTATATCAATAGTAAAAGAATAAAAACTGAAAATGTAGGCCCCTTAAAAAATAGTGAGGAAAGAATGGTTGTAGATGACGAGGAAAAAGCTAACATATTAAACACCTTCTTCTCCACGGTATTCACGGTGGAAAATGAAATGCTAGGTGAAATCCCAAGAAACAATGAAAACCCTATATTAAGGGTCACCAATCTAACCCAAGAAGAGGTGCGAAACCGGCTAAATAAGATTAAAATAGATAAATCTCCGGGTCCGGATGGCATACACCCACGAGTACTAAGAGAACTAAGTAATGTAATAGATAAACCATTATTTCTTATTTTTAGTGACTCTATAGCGACAGGGTCTGTTCCGCAGGACTGGCGCATAGCAAATGTGGTGCCAATATTCAAAAAGGGCTCTAAAAGTGAACCTGGAAATTATAGGCCAGTAAGTCTAACCTCTATTGTTGGTAAAATATTTGAAAGGTTTCTGAGGGATGTTATTCTGGATTATCTCAATGAGAATAACTGTTTAACTCCATATCAGCATGGGTTTATGAGAAATCGCTCCTGTCAAACCAATCTAATCAGTTTTTATGAAGAGGTAAGCTATAGACTGGACCACGGTGAGTCATTGGACGTGGTATATCTCGATTTTTCCAAAGCGTTTGATACCGTGCCGCACAAGAGGTTGGTACACAAAATGAGAATGCTTGGTCTGGGGGAAAATGTGTGTAAATGGGTTAGTAACTGGCTTAGTGATAGAAAGCAGAGGGTGGTTATAAATGGTATAGTCTCTAACTGGGTCGCTGTGACCAGTGGGGTACCGCAGGGGTCAGTATTGGGACCTGTTCTCTTCAACATATTCATTAATGATCTGGTAGAAGGTTTACACAGTAAAATATCGATATTTGCAGATGATACAAAACTATGTAAAGCAGTTAATACAAGAGAAGATAGTATTCTGCTACAGATGGATCTGGATAAGTTGGAAACTTGGGCTGAAAGGTGGCAGATGAGGTTTAACAATGATAAATGTAAGGTTATACACATGGGAAGAGGGAATCAATATCACCATTACACACTGAACGGGAAACCACTGGGTAAATCTGACAGGGAGAAGGACTTGGGGATCCTAGTTAATGATAAACTTACCTGGAGCAGCCAGTGCCAGGCAGCAGCTGCCAAGGCAAACAGGATCATGGGGTGCATTAAAAGAGGTCTGGATACACATGATGAGAGCATTATACTGCCTCTGTACAAATCCCTAGTTAGACCGCACATGGAGTACTGTGTCCAGTTTTGGGCACCGGTGCTCAGGAAGGATATAATGGAACTAGAGAGAGTACAAAGGAGGGCAACAAAATTAATAAAGGGGATGGGAGAACTACAATACCCAGATAGATTAGCGAAATTAGGATTATTTAGTCTAGAAAAAAGACGACTGAGGGGCGATCTAATAACCATGTATAAGTATATAAGGGGACAATACAAATATCTCGCTGAGGATCTGTTTATACCAAGGAAGGTGACGGGCACAAGGGGGCATTCTTTGCGTCTGGAGGAGAGAAGGTTTTTCCACCAACATAGAAGAGGATTCTTTACTGTTAGGGCAGTGAGAATCTGGAATTGCTTGCCTGAGGAGGTGGTGATGGCGAACTCAGTCGAGGGGTTCAAGAGAGGCCTGGATGTCTTCCTGGAGCAGAACAATATTGTATCATACAATTATTAGGTTCTGTAGAAGGACGTAGATCTGGGTATTTATTATGATGGAATATAGGCTGAACTGGATGGACAAATGTCTTTTTTCGGCCTTACTAACTATGTTACTATGTTACTATGTTACTATGTAGAGTGTAGGGTATAGAGTGTAGGGTATAGAGTGTAGAGTGTAGGGTATAGAGTGTAGGGTATAGAGTGTAGGGTATAGAGTGTAGAGTGTAGGGTATAGAGT
Source organism: Ranitomeya imitator (assembly GCF_032444005.1). Lineage (NCBI taxonomy): Eukaryota > Metazoa > Chordata > Amphibia > Anura > Dendrobatidae > Ranitomeya > Ranitomeya imitator. The sequence goes on along the minus strand of NC_091283.1, from coordinate 675,899,099 downwards.
GTAGGGTATAGAGTATAGAGTGTAGGGTATATAGTGTAGGGTATAGAGTGTAGGGTATATAGTGTAGAGTGTAGGGTATAGAGTGTAGGGTATAGAGTGTAGGGTATAGAGTGTATGGTATAGAGTGTAGAGTGTAGGGTATAGAGTGTGGGGTATTGAGTGTAGGGTATAGAGTGTAGGGTATAGAGTGTAGAGTGTAGGGTATAGAGTGTAGAGTGTAGGGTATAGAGTGTAGGGTATAGAGTGTAGGGTATAGAGTGTATGGTATAGAGTGTATGGTATATAGTGTAGGGTATAGAGTGTTTGGTATAGAGTGTAGGGTATAGAGTGTAGGGTGTAGATTGTATAGTGTAGAGTGTAGGGTATAGAGTGTAGAGTGTAGGGTATAAAGTGTAGTGTATAGAGTGTATGGTATAGAGTGTATGGTATATAGTGTAGGGTATAGAGTGTTTGGTATAGAGTGTAGGGTATAGAGTGTAGAGTGTAGGGTATATATTGTAGAGTGTAGAGTGTAGGGTATAGAGTGTAGGGCATAGTGTTTATGGAATAGAGTGTATGGTATAGAGTGTAGGATATAGAGTGTAGGGTATAGAGTGTAGAGTGTAGGGTATAGAGTGTAGGGTATAGAGTGTAGGGTATAGAGTGTATGGTATAGAGTGTATGGTATAGATTGTAGGTTATAGAGTGTAGGGTATAGAGTGTAGAGTGTAGGGTATAGAGTGTAGAGTGTAGGGTATAGAGTGTAGGGTAAAGAGTGTAGGGTATAGAGTGTAGAGTGTAGGGTATAGAGTGTAGGGTATAGAGTATAGAGTGTAGGGTATAGAGTGTAGGGTATATAGTGTAGGGTATAGAGTGTAGGGTATTTAGTGTAGAGTGTAGGGTATAGAGTGTAGGCTATAGAGTGTAGAGTATAGAGTGTATGGTATAGAGTGTAGAGTGTAGGGTATAGAGTGTGGGGTGTTGAGTGTAGGGTATAGAGTGTAGGGTATAGAGTGTAGAGTGTAGGGTATAGAGTGTAGAGTGTAGGGTATAGAGTGTAGGGTATAGAGTGTAGGGTATAGAGTGTATGGTATAGAGTGTATGGTATATAGTGTAGGGTATAGAGTGTTTGGTATAGAGTGTAGGGTATAGAGTGTAGAGTGTAGGGTATAGATTGTAGAGTGTAGAGCGTAGGGTATAGAGTGTAGGGTATAGAGTGTAATGTATAGAGTGTAAGGTATAGATTGTAGGGTATAGAGTGTACGGTATAGATTGTAGGGTATAGAGTGTATGGTATAGAGTGTAAGGTATAGATTGTAGGGTATAGAGTGTACGGTATAGACTGTAGAGTGTAGGGTATAGAGTGTAGAGTGTAGGGTATAGAGTGTAGGGTATAGTGTGTAGAGTGTAGGGTATAGAGTGTAGGGTATAGACTGTAGGGAATAGAGTGTAGAGTGTAGGGTATAGAGTGTAGGGTATAGAGTATAGAGTGTAGGGTATAGAGTGTAGGGTATAGAGTGTAGGGTATAGAGTGTAGGGTATAGAGTGTAGGGTATAGAGTGTAGAGTGTAGGGTATAGAGTGTAGGGTACAGAGTGTAGGGTATAGAGTGTAGAGTGTAGGGTATAGAGTGTAGGGTATAGAGTGTAGGGTATAGACTGTAGAGTGTAGGGATTAGAGTGCAGGGTATAGAGTGTAGGGTATAGAGTGTAGAGTGTAGGGTATGAAGTGTAGGGTATAGAGTTGAGTGTAGGGTATAGAGTGTATGGAATAGATTGTAGAGTGTAGGGTATAGAGTGTATGGTATAGAGTGTAGGGTATAGAGTGTAGGGTATAGAGTGTATGGTATGGAGTGTATGGCATAGATTGTAGGGTATAGAGTGTAGGGTATAGATTGTAGAGTGTAGGGTATAGAGTGTAGGGTATAGAGTGTAGAGTGTAGGGTATAGAGTGTAGGGTATAGAGTGTAGGGTATAGAGTGTAGGGTATAGAGTGTAGGGTATAGATTGTAGAGTGTAGGGATTAGAGTGTAGGGTATAGAGTGTAGGGTATAGAGTGTAGAGTGTAGGGTATGGAGTGTAGGGTATAGGGTATGGAGTGTAGGGTTTAGAGTTGAGTGTAGGGTATAGAGTGTAGGGTATAGAGTTTATGGAATAGAGTGTAGAGTGTAGGGTATAGAGTGTATGGTATAGAGTGTAGGGTATAGAGTGTATTTTAAAGAGTGTATGGTATAGATTGTAGGGTATAGAGTGTAGGGTATAGAGTGTAGAGTGTAGGGTATAGAGTGTAGAGTGTAAGGTATAGAGTGTAGGGTATAGAGTGTAGAGTGTAGGGTATAGAGAGTAGGGTATAGAGTGTAGGGTATAGAGTGTAGAGTGTAGGGTATAGAGTGTAGGGTATAGAGTATAGAGTGTAGGGTATAGAGTGTGGGGTATAGAGTGTAGGGTATAGAGTGTAGGGTATATAGTTTAGAGTGTAGGGTATAGAGTGTAGGGTATAGAGTGTAGGGTATAGAGTGTAGAGTGTAGGGTATAGAGTGTAGGGTATAGAGTGTAGGGTATAGATTGTAGAATGTAGGGATTAGAGTGTAGGGTATAGAGTGTAGGGTATAGAGTGTAGAGTGTAGGGTATAGAGTGTAGGGTATAGAGTGTATGGAATAGAGTGTAGAGTGTAGGGTATAGATTGTATGGTATAGAGTGTAGGGTATAGAGTGTATGGTATAGAGTGTATGGTATAGATTGTAGGGTATAGAGTGTAGGGTATAGATTGTAGAGTGTAGGGAATAGAGTGTAGGGTATAGAGTGTAGGGTATAGAGTATAGAGTGTAGGGTATAGGGTGTAGGGTATAGAGTGTAGGGTATAGATTGTAGGGTATAGAGTTTAGAGTGTAGGGTATAGAGTGTAGGGTATAGAGTGCAGGGTATAGAGTGTAGAGTGTAGGGTATAGAGTGTAGGGTATAGAGTGTATGGTATAGAGTGTATGGTATAGATTGTAGGGTATAGAGTGTAGGGTATAGAGTGTAGAGTGTAGGGTATAGAGTGTAGGGTATAGAGTGTAGGGTATAGAGTGTAGAGTGTAGGGTATAGAGTGTAGGGTATAAATTGTAGAATGTAGGGATTAGAGTGTAGGGTATAGAGTGTAGGGTAAAGAGTGTAGAGTGTAGGGTATAGAGTGTAGGGTATAGAGTATAGAGTGTAGGGTATAGAGTGTAGGGTATAGAGTGTATGGAATAGAGTGTAGAGTGTAGGGCATAGAGTATATGGTATAGAGTGTAGGGTATAGAGTGTAGAGTGTAGCGTGTAGGGTACAGAGTGTAGAGTGTAGGGTATAGAGTGTATGTTATAGATTGTAGAGTGTAGGTTATAGAGTGTAGGGTATAGAGTGTAGGGTATTGAGTGTAAGGTATAGAGTTAGGGTATAGAGTGTAGAGTGTAGGGTATAGAGTGTAGAGTGTAGGGTATAGAGTGTAGGGTATAGAGTGTAGGGTATAGAGTGTTTGGTATAGAGTGTAGGGAATAGGGTGTAGAGTGTAGGGTATATATTGTAGAGTGTAGAGTGTAGGGTATAGAGTGTAGGGTATAGATTATAGAGTGTAGGGTATAGAGTGTGGGGTATAGAGTGTAGGGTATAGAGTGTAGGGTATATAGTTTAGAGTGTAGGGTATAGAGTGTAGGGTATAGAGTGTAGGGTATAGAGTGTAGAGTGTAGGGTATAGAGTGTAGGGTATAGAGTGTAGGGTATAGATTGTAGAATGTAGGGATTAGAGTGTAGGGTATAGAGTGTATGGTATAGAGTGTAGGGTATAGAGTGTAGGGTATAGAGTGTATGGTATGGAGTGTATGGTATAGATTGTAGGGTATAGAGTGTAGGGTATAGATTGTAGAGTGTAGGGTATAGAGTGTAGGGTATAGAGTGTAGAGTGTAGGGTATAGAGTGTAGGGTATAGAGTGTAGGGTATAGAGCGTAGGGTATAGAGTGTAGGGTATAGATTGTAGAGTGTAGGGATTAGAGTGTAGGGTATAGAGTGTAGGGTATAGAGTGTAGAGTGTAGGGTATGGAGTGTAGGGTATAGGGTATGGAGTGTAGGGTTTAGAGTTGAGTGTAGGGTATAGAGTGTAGGGTATAGAGTTTATGGAATAGAGTGTAGAGTGTAGGGTATAGAGTGTATGGTATAGAGTGTAGGGTATAGAGTGTATTTTAAAGAGTGTATGGTATAGATTGTAGGGTATAGAGTGTAGGGTATAGAGTGTAGAGTGTAGGGTATAGAGAGTAGGGTATAGAGTGTAGGGTATAGAGTGTAGAGTGTAGGGTATAGAGTGTAGGGTATAGAGTATAGAGTGTAGGGTATAGAGTGTGGGGTATAGAGTGTAGGGTATAGAGTGTAGGGTATATAGTTTAGAGTGTAGGGTATAGAGTGTAGGGTATAGAGTGTAGGGTATAGAGTGTAGAGTGTAGGGTATAGAGTGTAGGGTATAGAGTATAGAGTGTAGGGTATAGAGTGTGGGGTATAGAGTGTAGGGTATAGAGTGTAGGGTATATAGTTTAGAGTGTAGGGTATAGAGTGTAGGGTATAGAGTGTAGGGTATAGAGTGTAGAGTGTAGGGTATAGAGTGTAGGGTATAGAGTGTAGGGTATAGATTGTAGAATGTAGGGATTAGAGTGTAGGGTATAGAGTGTAGGGTATAGAGTGTAGAGTGTAGGGTATAGAGTGTAGGGTATAGAGTATAGAGTGTAGGGTATAGAGTGTAGGGTATAGAGTGTATGGAATAGAGTGTAGAGTGTAGGGCATAGAGTATATGGTATAGAGTGTAGGGTATAGAGTGTAGAGTGTAGCGTGTAGGGTACAGAGTGTAGAGTGTAGGGTATAGAGTGTATGGTATAGATTGTAGAGTGTAGGGTATAGAGTGTAGGGTATAGAGTGTAGGGTATTGAGTGTAAGTTATAGAGTTAGGGTATAGAGTGTAGAGTGTAGGGTATAGAGTGTAGGGTATAGAGTGTAGGGTATAAAGTGTATGGTATAGAGTGTATGGTATATAGTGTAGGGTATAGAGTGTTTGGTATAGAGTGTAGGGAATAGAGTGTAGAGTGTAGGGTATAGAGTGTAGGGCATAGTGTTTATGGAATAGAGTGTATGGTATAGAGTGTAGGATATAGAGTGTACGGTATAGAGTGTAGAGTGTAGGGTATAGAGTGTAGGGTATAGAGTGTATGGTATAGAGTGTATGGTATAGATTGTAGGGTATAGAGTGTAGGGTATAGAGTGTAGAGTGTAGGGTATAGAGTGTAGAGTGTAGGATATAGAGTGTAGGGTGTAGAGTGTAGGGTATAGAGTGTAGGGTATAGAGTGTAGGGTATAGAGTGTAGAGTGTAGGGTATAGAGTGTAGGGTATAGAGTATAGAGTGTAGGGTATAGAGTGTAGGGTATATAGTGTAGGGTATAGAGTGTAGGGTATATAGTGTAGAGTGTAGGGTATAGAGTGTAGGGTATAGAGTGTAGGGTATAGAGTGTATGGTATATAGTGTAGAGTGTAGGGTATAGACTGTGGGGTATTGAGTGTAGGGTATAGAGTGTACAGTATAGAGTGTAGAGTGTAGGGTATAGAGTGTAGAGTGTAGGGTATGGAGTGTAGGGTATAGAGTTGAGTGTAGGGTATAGAGTGTGGGGTATAGAGTGTATGGAATAGAGTGTAGAGTGTATGGTATAGAGTGTAGGGTATAGAGTGTATGGTATAGAGTGTATGGTATAGATTGTAGGGTATAGACTGTAGGGTATAGATTGTAGAGTGTAGGGAATAGAGTGTAGAGTGTAGGGTATAGAGTGTAGAGTGTAGGGTATAGAGAGTAGGGTATAGAGTGTCGGGTACAGAGTGTAGAGTGTAGGGTATAGAGTGTAGGGTATAGAGTATAGAGTGTAGGGTATAGGGTGTAGGGTATAGAGTGTAGGGTATAGATTGTAGGGTATAGAGTTTAGAGTGTAGGGTATAGAGTGTAGGGTATAGAGTGCAGGGTATAGAGTGTAGAGTGTAGGGTATAGAGTGTAGGGTATAGAGTGTAGGGTATAGAGTGTATGGTATAGAGTGTATGGTATAGATTGTAGGGTATAGAGTGTAGGGTATAGAGTGTAGAGTGTAGGGTATAGAGTGTAGCGTGTAGGGTATAGAGTGTAGGGTATAGAGTGTAGAGTGTAGGGTATAGAGTGTAGGGTATAAATTGTAGAATGTAGGGATTAGAATGTAGGGTATAGAGTGTAGGGTATAGAGTGTAGAGTGTAGGGTATAGAGTGTAGGGTATAGAGTATAGAGTGTAGGGTATAGAGTGTAGGGTATAGAGTGTATGGAATAGAGTGTAGAGTGTAGGGCATAGAGTATATGGTATAGAGTGTAGGGTATAGAGTGTAGAGTGTAGCGTGTAGGGTACAGAGTGTAGAGTGTAGGGTATAGAGTGTATGGTATAGATTGTAGAGTGTAGGTTATAGAGTGTAGGGTATAGAGTGTAGGGTATTGAGTGTAAGGTATAGAGTTAGGGTATAGAGTGTAGAGTGTAGGGTATAGAGTGTAGAGTGTAGGGTATAGAGTGTAGGGTATAGAGTGTAGGGTATAGAGTGTATGGTATAGAGTGTATGGTATATAGTGTAGGGTATAGAGTGTTTGGTATAGAGTGTAGGGAATAGAGTGTAGAGTGTAGGGTATATTTTGTAGAGTGTAGAGTGTAGGGTATAGAGTGTAGGGCATAGTGTTTATGGAATAGAGTGTATGGTATAGAGTGTAGGATATAGAGTGTACGGTATAGAGTGTAGAGTGTAGGGTATAGAGTGTAGGGTATAGAGTGTAGGGTATAGAGTGTATGGTATAGAGTGTATGGTATAGATTGTAGGGTATAGAGTGTAGGGTATAGAGTGTAGAGTGTAGGGTATAGACTGTAGAGTGTAGGGTATAGAGTGTAGGGTGTAGAGTGTAGAGTATAGAGTGTAGGGTATAGAGTGTAGGGTATAGAGTGTAGAGTGTAGGGTATAGAGTGTAGGGTATAGAGTATAGAGTGTAGGGTATAGAGTGTAGGGTATATAGTGTAGGGTATAGAGTGTAGGGTATATAGTGTAGAGTGTAGGGTATAGAGTGTAGGGTATAGAGTGTAGGGTATAGAGTGTATGGTATATAGTGTAGAGTGTAGGGTATAGACTGTGGGGTATTGAGTGTAGGGTATAGAGTGTAGAGTGTAGAGTGTAGGGTATAGAGTATAGAGTGTAGGGTATGGAGTGTAGGGTATAGAGTTGAGTGTAGGGTATAGAGTGTAGGGTATAGAGTGTATGTAATAGAGTGTAGAGTGTAGGGTATAGATTGTATGGTATAGAGTGTAGGGTATAGAGTGTATGGTATAGAGTGTATGGTATAGATTGTAGGGTATAGAGTGTAGGGTATAGATTGTAGAGTGTAGGGAATAGAGTGTAGAGTGTAGGGTATAGAGTGTAGGGTATAGAGTATAGAGTGTAGGGTATAGGGTGTAGGGTATAGAGTGTAGGGTATAGATTGTAGGGTATAGAGTTTAGAGTGTAGGGTATAGAGTGTAGGGCATAGAGTGCAGGGTATAGAGTGTAGAGTGTAGGGTATAGAGTGTAGGGTATAGAGTGTAGGGTACAGAGTGTATGGTATAGAGTGTATGGTATAGATTGTAGGGTATAGAGTGTAGGGTATAGAGTGTAGAGTGTAGGGTATAGAGTGTAGAGTGTAGGGTATAGAGTGTAGGGTATAGAGTGTAGAGTGTAGGGTATAGAGTGTAGGGTATAAATTGCAGAATGTAGGGATTAGAGTGTAGGGTATAGAGTGTAGGGTATAGAGTGTAGAGTGTAGGGTATAGAGTGTAGGGTATAGAGTATAGAGTGTAGGGTATAGAGTGTAGGGTATAGAGTGTATGGAATAGAGTGTAGAGTGTAGGGCATAGAGTATATGGTATAGAGTGTAGGGTATAGAGTGTAGAGTTTAGCGTGTAGGGTACAGAGTGTAGAGTGTAGGGTATAGAGTGTATGGTATAGATTGTAGAGTGTAGGTTATAGAGTGTAGGGTATAGAGTGTAGGGTATTGAGTGTAAGGTATAGAGTTAGGGTATAGAGTGTAGAGTGTAGGGTATAGAGTGTAGAGTGTAGGGTATAGAGTGTAGGGTATAGAGTGTAGGGTATAGAGTGTATGGTATAGAGTGTATGGTATATAGTGTAGGGTATCGAGTGTTTGGTATAGAGTGTAGGGAATAGAGTGTAGAGTGTAGGGTATATATTGTAGAGTGTAGAGTGTAGGGTATAGAGTGTAGGGCATAGTGTTTATGGAATAGAGTGTATGGTATAGAGTGTAGGATATAGAGTGTACGGTATAGAGTGTAGAGTGTAGGGTATAGAGTGTAGGGTATAGAGTGTAGGGTATAGAGTGTATGGTATAGAGTGTATGGTATAGATTGAAGGGTATAGAGTGTAGGGTATAGAGTGTAGAGTGTAGGGTATAGACTGTAGAGTGTAGGGTATAGAGTGTAGAGTGTAGGGTATAGAGTGTAGGGTATAGAGTATAGAGTGTAGGGTATAGAGTGTAGGGTATATAGTGTAGGGTATAGAGTGTAGGGTATATAGTGTAGAGTGTAGGGTATAGAGTGTAGGGTATAGAGTGTAGGGTATAGAGTGTATGGTATATAGTGTAGAGTGTAGGGTATAGACTGTGGGGTATTGAGTGTAGGGTATAGAGTGTAGAGTGTAGAGTGTAGGGTATAGAGTGTAGAGTGTAGGGTATGGAGTGTAGGGTATAGAGTTGAGTGTAGGGTATAGAGTGTAGGGTATAGAGTGTATGGAATAGAGTGTAGGGTATAGATTGTATGGTATAGAGTGTAGGGTATAGAGTGTATGGTATAGAGTGTATGGTATAGATTGTAGGGTATAGAGTGTAGGGTATAGATTGTAGAGTGTAGGGAATAGAGTGTAGAGTGTAGGGTATAGAGTGTAGGGTATAGAGTGTAGAGTGTAGGGTATAGAGAGTAGGGTATAGAGTGTAGGGTACAGAGTGTAGAGTGTAGGGTATAGAGTGTAGGGTATAGAGTATAGAGTGTAGGGTATAGAGTGTAGGGTATAGAGTGTAGGGTATAGAGTGTAGGGTATAGAGTTTAGAGTGTAGGGTATAGAGTGTAGGGTATAGAGTGCAGGGTATAGAGTGTAGAGTGTAGGGTATAGAGTGTAGGGTATAGAGTGTAGGGTATAGAGTGTATGGTATAGAGTGTATGGTATAGATTGTAGGGTATAGAGTGTAGGGTATAGAGTGCAGAGTGTAGGGTATAGAGTGTAGAGTGTAGGGTATAGAGTGTAGGGTATAGAGTGTAGAGTGTAGGGTATTGAGTGTAGGGTATAGAGTGTAGGGTATAGAGTGTATGGTATAGAGTGTATGGTATAGATTGTAGGGTATAGAGTGTAGGGTATAGAGTGTAGAGTGTAGGGTATAGACTGTAGAGTGTAGGGTATAGAGTGTAGGGTGTAGAGTGTAGAGTATAGAGTGTAGGGTATAGAGTGTAGGGTATAGAGTGTAGAGTGTAGGGTATAGAGTGTAGGGTATAGAGTATAGAGTGTAGGGTATAGAGTGTAGGGTATATAGTGTAGGGTATAGAGTGTAGGGTATATAGTGTAGAGTGTAGGGTATAGAGTGTAGGGTATAGAGTGTAGGGTATAGAGTGTATGGTATATAGTGTAGAGTGTAGGGTATAGACTGTGGGGTATTGAGTGTAGGGTATAGAGTGTAGAGTGTAGAGTGTAGGGTATAGAGTGTAGAGTGTAGGGTATGGAGTGTAGGGTATAGAGTTGAGTGTAGGGTATAGAGTGTAGGGTATAGAGTGTATGTAATAGAGTGTAGAGTGTAGGGTATAGATTGTATGGTATAGAGTGTAGGGTATAGAGTGTATGGTATAGAGTGTATGGTATAGATTGTAGGGTATAGAGTGTAGGGTATAGATTGTAGAGTGTAGGGAATAGAGTGTAGAGTGTAGGGTATAGAGTGTAGGGTATAGAGTATAGAGTGTAGGGTATAGGGTGTAGGGTATAGAGTGTAGGGTATAGATTGTAGGGTATAGAGTTTAGAGTGTAGGGTATAGAGTGTAGGGCATAGAGTGCAGGGTATAGAGTGTAGAGTGTAGGGTATAGAGTGTAGGGTATAGAGTGTAGGGTACAGAGTGTATGGTATAGAGTGTATGGTATAGATTGTAGGGTATAGAGTGTAGGGTATAGAGTGTAGAGTGTAGGGTATAGAGTGTAGAGTGTAGGGTATAGAGTGTAGGGTATAGAGTGTAGAGTGTAGGGTATAGAGTGTAGGGTATAAATTGCAGAATGTAGGGATTAGAGTGTAGGGTATAGAGTGTAGGGTATAGAGTGTAGAGTGTAGGGTATAGAGTGTAGGGTATAGAGTATAGAGTGTAGGGTATAGAGTGTAGGGTATAGAGTGTATGGAATAGAGTGTAGAGTGTAGGGCATAGAGTATATGGTATAGAGTGTAGGGTATAGAGTGTAGAGTTTAGCGTGTAGGGTACAGAGTGTAGAGTGTAGGGTATAGAGTGTATGGTATAGATTGTAGAGTGTAGGTTATAGAGTGTAGGGTATAGAGTGTAGGGTATTGAGTGTAAGGTATAGAGTTAGGGTATAGAGTGTAGAGTGTAGGGTATAGACTGTAGAGTGTAGGGTATAGAGTGTAGGGTGTAGAGTGTAGAGTATAGAGTGTAGGGTATAGAGTGTAGGGTATAGAGTGTAGAGTGTAGGGTATAGAGTGTAGGGTATAGAGTATAGAGTGTAGGGTATAGAGTGTAGGGTATATAGTGTAGGGTATAGAGTGTAGGGTATATAGTGTAGAGTGTAGGGTATAGAGTGTAGGGTATAGAGTGTAGGGTATAGAGTGTATGGTATATAGTGTAGAGTGTAGGGTATAGACTGCGGGGTATTGAGTGTAGGGTATAGAGTGTAGAGTGTAGAGTGTAGGGTATAGAGTGTAGAGTGTAGGGTATGGAGTGTAGGGTATAGAGTTGAGTGTAGGGTATAGAGTGTAGGGTATAGAGTGTATGTAATAGAGTGTAGAGTGTAGGGTATAGATTGTATGGTATAGAGTGTAGGGTATAGAGTGTATGGTATAGAGTGTATGGTATAGATTGTAGGGTATAGAGTGTAGGGTATAGATTGTAGAGTGTAGGGAATAGAGTGTAGAGTGTAGGGTATAGAGTGTAGGGTATAGAGTGTAGAGTGTAGGGTATAGAGAGTAGGGTATAGAGTGTAGGGTACAGAGTGTAGAGTGTAGGGTATAGAGTGTAGGGTATAGAGTATAGAGTGTAGGGTATAGAGTGTAGGGTATAGAGTGTAGGGTATAGAGTGTAGGGTATAGAGTTTAGAGTGTAGGGTATAGAGTGTAGGGTATAGAGTGCAGGGTATAGAGTGTAGAGTGTAGGGTATAGAGTGTAGGGTATAGAGTGTAGGGTATAGAGTGTATGGTATAGAGTGTATGGTATAGATTGTAGGGTATAGAGTGTAGGGTATAGAGTGCAGAGTGTAGGGTATAGAGTGTAGAGTGTAGGGTATAGAGTGTAGGGTATAGAGTGTAGAGTGTAGGGTATTGAGTGTAGGGTATAGAGTGTAGGGTATAGAGTGTATGGTATAGAGTGTATGGTATAGATTGTAGGGTATAGAGTGTAGGGTATAGAGTGTAGAGTGTAGGGTATAGACTGTAGAGTGTAGGGTATAGAGTGTAGGGTGTAGAGTGTAGAGTATAGAGTGTAGGGTATAGAGTGTAGGGTATAGAGTGTAGAGTGTAGGGTATAGAGTGTAGGGTATAGAGTATAGAGTGTAGGGTATAGAGTGTAGGGTATATAGTGTAGGGTATAGAGTGTAGGGTATATAGTGTAGAGTGTAGGGTATAGAGTGTAGGGTATAGAGTGTAGGGTATAGAGTGTATGGTATATAGTGTAGAGTGTAGGGTATAGACTGTGGGGTATTGAGTGTAGGGTATAGAGTGTAGAGTGTAGAGTGTAGGGTATAGAGTGTAGAGTGTAGGGTATGGAGTGTAGGGTATAGAGTTGAGTGTAGGGTATAGAGTGTAGGGTATAGAGTGTATGTAATAGAGTGTAGAGTGTAGGGTATAGATTGTATGGTATAGAGTGTAGGGTATAGAGTGTATGGTATAGAGTGTATGGTATAGATTGTAGGGTATAGAGTGTAGGGTATAGATTGTAGAGTGTAGGGAATAGAGTGTAGAGTGTAGGGTATAGAGTGTAGGGTATAGAGTATAGAGTGTAGGGTATAGGGTGTAGGGTATAGAGTGTAGGGTATAGATTGTAGGGTATAGAGTTTAGAGTGTAGGGTATAGAGTGTAGGGCATAGAGTGCAGGGTATAGAGTGTAGAGTGTAGGGTATAGAGTGTAGGGTATAGAGTGTAGGGTACAGAGTGTATGGTATAGAGTGTATGGTATAGATTGTAGGGTATAGAGTGTAGGGTATAGAGTGTAGAGTGTAGGGTATAGAGTGTAGAGTGTAGGGTATAGAGTGTAGGGTATAGAGTGTAGAGTGTAGGGTATAGAGTGTAGGGTATAAATTGCAGAATGTAGGGATTAGAGTGTAGGGTATAGAGTGTAGGGTATAGAGTGTAGAGTGTAGGGTATAGAGTGTAGGGTATAGAGTATAGAGTGTAGGGTATAGAGTGTAGGGTATAGAGTGTATGGAATAGAGTGTAGAGTGTAGGGCATAGAGTATATGGTATAGAGTGTAGGGTATAGAGTGTAGAGTTTAGCGTGTAGGGTACAGAGTGTAGAGTGTAGGGTATAGAGTGTATGGTATAGATTGTAGAGTGTAGGTTATAGAGTGTAGGGTATAGAGTGTAGGGTATTGAGTGTAAGGTATAGAGTTAGGGTATAGAGTGTAGAGTGTAGGGTATAGACTGTAGAGTGTAGGGTATAGAGTGTAGGGTGTAGAGTGTAGAGTATAGAGTGTAGGGTATAGAGTGTAGGGTATAGAGTGTAGAGTGTAGGGTATAGAGTGTAGGGTATAGAGTATAGAGTGTAGGGTATAGAGTGTAGGGTATATAGTGTAGGGTATAGAGTGTAGGGTATATAGTGTAGAGTGTAGGGTATAGAGTGTAGGGTATAGAGTGTAGGGTATAGAGTGTATGGTATATAGTGTAGAGTGTAGGGTATAGACTGCGGGGTATTGAGTGTAGGGTATAGAGTGTAGAGTGTAGAGTGTAGGGTATAGAGTGTAGAGTGTAGGGTATGGAGTGTAGGGTATAGAGTTGAGTGTAGGGTATAGAGTGTAGGGTATAGAGTGTATGTAATAGAGTGTAGAGTGTAGGGTATAGATTGTATGGTATAGAGTGTAGGGTATAGAGTGTATGGTATAGAGTGTATGGTATAGATTGTAGGGTATAGAGTGTAGGGTATAGATTGTAGAGTGTAGGGAATAGAGTGTAGAGTGTAGGGTATAGAGTGTAGGGTATAGAGTATAGAGTGTAGGGTATAGGGTGTAGGGTATAGAGTGTAGGGTATAGATTGTAGGGTATAGAGTTTAGAGTGTAGGGTATAGAGTGTAGGGCATAGAGTGCAGGGTATAGAGTGTAGAGTGTAGGGTATAGAGTGTAGGGTATAGAGTGTAGGGTACAGAGTGTATGGTATAGAGTGTATGGTATAGATTGTAGGGTATAGAGTGTAGGGTATAGAGTGTAGAGTGTAGGGTATAGAGTGTAGAGTGTAGGGTATAGAGTGTAGGGTATAGAGTGTAGAGTGTAGGGTATAGAGTGTAGGGTATAAATTGCAGAATGTAGGGATTAGAGTGTAGGGTATAGAGTGTAGGGTATAGAGTGTAGAGTGTAGGGTATAGAGTGTAGGGTATAGAGTATAGAGTGTAGGGTATAGAGTGTAGGGTATAGAGTGTATGGAATAGAGTGTAGAGTGTAGGGCATAGAGTATATGGTATAGAGTGTAGGGTATAGAGTGTAGAGTTTAGCGTGTAGGGTACAGAGTGTAGAGTGTAGGGTATAGAGTGTATGGTATAGATTGTAGAGTGTAGGTTATAGAGTGTAGGGTATAGAGTGTAGGGTATTGAGTGTAAGGTATAGAGTTAGGGTATAGAGTGTAGAGTGTTCAGGGAACTCCTTCTGGGAACTATGGAACCACATGGACACGAAAGACAAGAAAAACAACAACCATATCCAAAATGGCAACCTCTGGCTCCAATACTTCAGAGACCTCTATAAAGACATTCCAAAGGAAGGACTAAGCCAAGAACAGGAAAACATAATGGCGAAACTAAAAGCAATGGAGGAAAAAATCAAAAACTTCCAAAACCCGGTGGATACACCTATAACACTACAGGAAGTAACCGAGAGACTCTCCTCCATAAGAAGTAGAAAAGCCGGTGGCCTAGATGGAATCCTACCAGAAATGCTGAAGTACAGCCCACCAGGAATACAGGCTGCAATGGTTAAACTCTTCAATATTGTACTGAGTGCCGGCTACTTCCCTCGTACCTGGAACCAAGGCCTCATCACACCCACCCACAAGAGTGGGGACAGGTATGACCCAGCCAACTACAGAGGCATATGCGTCAGCAGCAACCTGGGAAAACTGTTCAACAGTATCCTGAACAAGAGGATCCTCACCTTCCTCACCGAGCACAACGTCCTCAACAAGAGCCAAGCAGGGTTCATGCCGAACCACCGCACCACTGACCACATCTATACTCTGCACAGCCTCATTCAGAGACACATCTACAATACAAAGAATGGGAAGATATACGCCTGCTTTGTGGACTTTAAAAAGGCCTTTGATTCAGTGTGGCACCCGGGCTTATTCCTGAAACTGCTGGAGAGTGGAATAGGAGGAAAGACCTACGATGTCATCAAAAGCTCCTACACCGAAAGCAGCTGCAGCGTGAGTGTGAGCGGCAAAAGAACGGCTTTTTTCCAGCAGAGCCGCGGAGTAAGACAAGGCTGCAGCCTAAGCCCAACGCTCTTCAACATCTACATCAACGAGCTGGCTACCGCCCTGGAATCCTCCTCAGCACCAGGACTCACCCTCCACGACGCTCAGGTGAAATTCCTGCTGTATGCAGATGACCTGCTGCTGCTGTCACCAACCGAGAAAGGCCTCCAGGACAACCTGAAAATCCTAGAGAAATTCAGCTCCACCTGGGCCCTACCGGTCAACCTAAAGAAAACCAACACCATGGTGTTCCAGAGGAGAAAGAGAAGATCAGACCAACACCCATCATTTATCCTCAACAACTGCGACCTCACAGGAACGGACAAATATACCTACCTGGGCCTAGAGATTCACCGGTCAGGGAACTTCAAACAAGCCATAGAGACCCTGAAAGACAAGGCCTGCAAAACCTTCTATGCCATCCGAAGGACACTCTACCATCTGAAGCCACCAGTGAGGGTCTGGCTAAAAATCTTCGACTCCATCATCGCCCCAATCCTCCTGTATGGCAGCGAAGTCTGGGGTCCTCACACCTACCCAGACTGGTCAAAGTGGGACTCCAGTCCAACAGAAATATTCCACCTGGAATTCTGCAAGCACCTTCTCCAGGTCCATCGGAGCACCTCCAACAGTGCTTGTCGGGCCGAGCTGGGCAGATTCCCTCTACACCTAACAGTTCTAAAGAGGGCGCTGTCATTCCGGGCTCACCTGCATAGGAGCAATCCAAGCTCCCATCACCATAAAGCCCTGATACATGAAGGTGAAACAGAAAAACCAGAACCCCCGGAACAGCCCAGCCAAACCCAACCGGACCAGAACACCAATCACAACAACCTGACAAAAGCCGGAATCAGGAAGATGGCAGACGAAGGCCAGGAGAGGTATGTCAGTGACTGGAAGAATGATATCATCAGCTCACAGAAACTGACCATATACCGGAGCCTACAGAGAGACTACAGACTGGCCCCATATCTGGAGAAACTCCCGGACCCCAGAGACCGCCAGATCCTGAGCCGATATAGACTCAGCGCCCACAGTCTGGCCATCGAATGTGGCCGACACAGGCAGAGCTACAAGCCCAGGGAGGAAAGACTGTGCCAACACTGTGACCAGGAGGCCATAGAGGACGAAACCCACTTCCTGCTACACTGCTCCAAATACTCAGCACTGAGGGACACTCACTTCAGGAGACTCTCACATCTCTTCCCAGACTTCATCACCATGAAGGAGGAAGAGAAAACATATATCTTGCTGGGAGAAGAAGAGAGAGCGGTGGAGATAGCAGCGCGGTATGTGAGCGAATGCCATAGACTGCGAGAAAGAGAACTATGATGCCATGGACTATAGCCCCCAACCTGGATCTGCCCCATCCACCTCCCCTATGCCATGGACTATAGCCCCCACAATGGACCTGCCCCATCCACCTCCCCTATGCCATGGACTATAGCCCCCAACCTGAACCTGCCCCATCCACCTCCCTTATGCCATGGACTATAGCCCCCAACCTGGATCTGCCCCATCCACCTCCCCTATGCCATGGACTATAGCCCCCAACCTGGATCTGCCCCATCCACCTCCCCCCACAGCTCCTACCCAACATCCCCTCAGTCCCTACCCCTATTGCCTCTATACACTTGCTTTGGCAAAACTGATGTGTATTTGGTCCTGCCAATAAAGCTTCTTTGAATCTTGAATCTTGAATCTTGAGTGTAGGGTATAGAGTGTAGAGTGTAGGGTATAGAGTGTAGGGTATAGAGTGTAGGGTATAGAGTGTATGGTATAGAGTGTATGGTATATAGTGTAGGGTATCGAGTGTTTGGTATAGAGTGTAGGGAATAGAGTGTAGAGTGTAGGGTATATATTGTAGAGTGTAGAGTGTAGGGTATAGAGTGTAGGGCATAGTGTTTATGGAATAGAGTGTATGGTATAGAGTGTAGGATATAGAGTGTACGGTATAGAGTGTAGAGTGTAGGGTATAGAGTGTAGGGTATAGAGTGTAGGGTACAGAGTGTATGGTATAGAGTGTATGGTATAGATTGAAGGGTATAGAGTGTAGGGTATAGAGTGTAGAGTGTAGGGTATAGACTGTAGAGTGTAGGGTATAGAGTGTAGAGTGTAGGGTATAGAGTGTAGGGTATAGAGTATAGAGTGTAGGGTATAGAGTGTAGGGTATATAGTGTAGGGTATAGAGTGTAGGGTATATAGTGTAGAGTGTAGGGTATAGAGTGTAGGGTATAGAGTGTAGGGTATAGAGTGTATGGTATATAGTGTAGAGTGTAGGGTATAGACTGTGGGGTATTGAGTGTAGGGTATAGAGTGTAGAGTGTAGAGTGTAGGGTATAGAGTGTAGAGTGTAGGGTATAGAGTTGAGTGTAGGGTATAGAGTGTAGGGTATAGAGTGTATGGAATAGAGTGTAGGGTATAGATTGTATGGTATAGAGTGTAGGGTATAGAGTGTATGGTATAGAGTGTATGGTATAGAATGTAGGGTATAGAGTGTAGGGTATAGATTGTAGAGTGTAGGGAATAGAGTGTAGAGTGTAGGGTATAGAGTGTAGGGTATAGAGTGTAGAGTGTAGGGTATAGAGAGTAGGGTATAGAGTGTAGGGTACAGAGTGTAGAGTGTAGGGTATAGAGTGTAGGGTATAGAGTATAGAGTGTAGGGTATAGAGTGTAGGGTATAGAGTGTAGGGTATAGAGTGTAGGGTATAGAGTTTAGAGTGTAGGGTATAGAGTGTAGGGTATAGAGTGCAGGGTATAGAGTGTAGAGTGTAGGGTATAGAGTGTAGGGTATAGAGTGTAGGGTATAGAGTGTATGGTATAGAGTGTATGGTATAGATTGTAGGGTATAGAGTGTAGGGTATAGAGTGCAGAGTGTAGGGTATAGAGTGTAGAGTGTAGGGTATAGAGTGTAGGGTATAGAGTGTAGAGTGTAGGGTATTGAGTGTAGGGTATAGAGTGTAGGGTATAGAGTGTAGAGTGAAGGGTATAGAGTGTAGGGTATAGAGTATAGAGTGTAGGGTATAGAGTGTAGGGTATAGAGTGTAGGGTATAGAGTGTAGGGTATATTGTGTAGAGTGTAGGGTATAGAGTGTAGGGTATAGAGTGTAGGGTATAGAGTGTATGGTATAGAGTGTAGAGTGTAGGGTATAGAGTGTAGGGTATTGAGTGTAGGGTATAGAGTGTAGGGTATAGAGTGTAGAGTGTAGGGTATAGAGTGTAGAGTGTAGGGTATAGAGTGTAGGGTATAGAGTGTAGGGTATAGAGTGTATGGTATAGAGTGTATGGTATATAGTGTAGGGTATAGAGTGTTTGGTATAGAGTGTAGGGTATAGAGTGTAGAGTGTAGGGTATAGATTGTATAGTGTAGAGTGTAGGGTATAGAGTGTAGGGCATAGAGTTTATGGAATAGAGTGTATGGTATAGAGTGTAGGGTATAGAGTGTAGGGTATAGAGTGTAATGTATAGATTGTAGAGTGTAGGGTATAGAGTGTAGGGTATAGAGTGTATGGTATAGAGTGTAAGGTATAGATTGGAGGGTATAGAGTGTAGGGTATAGAGTGTAGAGTTTAGGGTATAGAGTGTAGAGTGTAGGGTATAGAGTGTAGGGTATAGTGTGTAGAGTGTAGGGTATAGAGTGTAGGGTATAGAGTGTAGGGTATAGAGTGTAGAGTGTATGGTATAGAGTGTAGGGTACAGAGTATAGAGTGTAGGGTATAGAGTGTAGGGTATAGAGTGTAGGGTATAGAGTGTAGAGTGTAGGGTATAGAGAGTAGGGTATAGAGTGTAGGGTATAGATTGTAGAGTGTAGGGATTAGAGTATAGGGTATAGAGTGTATGGTATAGAGTGTAGAGTGTAGGGTATGGAGTGTAGGGTATAGAGTTGAGTGTAGGGTATAGAGTGTAGGGTATAGAGTGTATGGAATAGAGTGTAGAGTGTAGGGTACAGAGTGTATGGTATAGAGTGTAGGGTATAGAGTGTAGGTTATAGAGTGTATGGTATAGAGTGTATGGTATAGATTGTAGGGTATAGAGTGTGGCGTATAGAGTGTAGAGTGTAGGGTATAGAGTGTAGAGTGTAGGGTATAGAGTGTAGGGTATAGAGTGTAGAGTGTAGGGTATAGAGTGTAGGGTATAGAGTGTAGGGTATAGATTGTAGAGTGTAGGGAGTAGAGTGTAGGGTATAGAGTATAGGGTATAGAGTGTAGAGTGTAGGGTATGGAGTGTAGGGTATAGAGTTGAGTGTAGGGTATAGAGTGTAGGGTATAGAGTGTATGAAATAGAGTGTAGAGTGTAGAGTATAGAGTGTATGGTATAGAGTGTAGGGTATAGAGTGTATGGTATAGAGTGTATGGTATAGATTGTAGGGTATAGAGTGTAGGGTATAGATTGTAGAGTGTAGGGTATAGAGTGTAGAGTGTAGGGTATAGAGTGTAGGGTATAGAGTGTAGAGTGTAGGGTATAGAGAGTAGGGTATAGAGTGTAGGGTACAAAGTGTAGAGTGTAGGGTATAGAGTGTAGGGTATAGAGTGTAGGGTATAGAGTGTAGGGTATAGAGTTTAGAGTGTAGGGTATAGAGTGTAGGGTATAGAGTGTAGGGTATAGAGTGTAGAGTGTAGGGTATAGAGTGTAGGGTATAGAGTGTAGGGTATAGAGTGTAGAGTGTAGGGTATGGAGTGTAGGGTATAGAGTTGAGTGTAGGGTATAGAGTGTAGGGTATAGAGTGTATGGAATAGAGTGTAGAGTGTAGGGTATAGAGTGTAGGGCATAGTGTTTATGGAATAGAGTGTATGGTATAGAGTGTAGGATATAGAGTGTAGGGTATAGAGTGTAGAGTGTAGGGTATAGAGTGTAGGGTATAGAATGTAGGGTATAGAGTGTATGGTATAGAGTGTATGGTATAGATTGTAGGTTATAGAGTGCAGGGTATAGAGTGTAGAGTGTAGGGTATAGAGTGTAGAGTGTAGGGTATAGAGTGTAGGGTAAAGAGTGTAGAGTGTAGGGTATAGAGTGTAGGGTATAGAGTGTAGGGTATAGAGTGTAGAGTGTAGGGTATAGAGTGTAGGGTATAGAGTATAGAGTGTAGGGTATAGAGTGTAGGGTATATAGTGTAGGGTATAGAGTGTAGGGTATTTAGTGTAGAGTGTAGGGAATAGAGTGTAGGCTATAGAGTGTAGGGTATAGAGTGTATGGTATAGAGTGTAGAGTGTAGGGTATAGAGTGTGGGGTATTGAGTGTAGGGTATAGAGTGTAGGGTATAGAGTGTAGAGTGTAGGGTATAGAGTGTAGAGTGTAGGGTATAGAGTGTAGGGTATAGAGTGTAGGGTATAGAGTGTATGGTATAGAGTGTATGGTATATAGTGTAGGGTATAGAGTGTTTGGTATAGAGTGTAGGGTATAGAGTGTAGAGTGTAGGGTATAGATTGTAGAGTGTAGAGCGTAGGGTATAGAGTGTAGGGTATAGAGTGTAATGTATAGAGTGTAGAGTGTAGGGTATAGAGTGTAGGGTATAGATTGTAGGGTATAGAGTGTATGGTATAGAGTGTAAGGTATAGATTGTAGGGTATAGAGTGTATGGTATAGACTGTAGAGTGTAGGGTATAGAGTGTAGAGTGTAGGGTATAGAGTGTAGGGTATAGTGTGTAGAGTGTAGGGTATAGAGTGTAGGGTATAAACTGTAGGGTATAGAGTGTAGAGTGTAGGGTATAGAGTGTAGGGTATAGAGTATATTGTGTAGGGTATAGAGTGTAGGGTATAGAGTGTAGGGTATAGAGTGTAGGGTATAGAGTGTAGAGTGTAGGGTACAGAGTGTAGGGTACAGAGTGTAGGGTATAGAGTGTAGAGTGTAGGGTATAGAGTGTAGGGTATAGAGTGTAGGGTATAGATTGTAGAGTGTAGGGATTAGAGTGTAGGGTATAGAGTGTAGGGTATAGAGTGTAGAGTGTAGGGTATGAAGTGTAGGGTATAGAGTTGAGTGTAGGGTATAGAGTGTATGGAATAGATTGTAGAGTGTAGGGTATAGAGTGTATGGTATAGAGTGTAGGGTATAGAGTGTAGGGTATAGAGTGTATGGTATGGAGTGTATGGTATAGATTGTAGGGTATAGAGTGTAGGGTATAGATTGTAGAGTGTAGGGTATAGAGTGTAGGGTATAGAGTGTAGAGTGTAGGGTATAAAGTGTAGTGTATAGAGTGTAGGGTATAGAGTGTAGGGTATAGAGTGTAGGGTATAGATTGTAGAGTGTAGGGATTAGAGTGTAGGGTATAGAGTGTAGGGTATAGAGTGTAGAGTGTAGGGTATGGAGTGTAGGGTATAGGGTATGGAGTTTAGGGTATAGAGTTGAGTGTAGGGTATAGAGTGTAGGGTATAGAGTTTATGGAATAGAGTGTAGAGTGTAGGGTATAGAGTGTATGGTATAGAGTGTAGGGTATAGAGTGTAGGGTATAGAGTGTATTTTAAAGAGTGTATGGTATAGATTGTAGGGTATAGAGTGTAGGGTATAGAGTGTAGAGTGTAGGGTATAGAGTGTAGAGTGTAAGGTATAGAGTGTAGGGTATAGAGTGTAGAGTGTAGGGTATAGAGAGTAGGGTATAGAGTGTAGGGTATAGAGTGTAGAGTGTAGGGTATAGAGTGTAGGGTATAGAGTGTAGGGTATAGAGTGTAGGGTATAGAGTGTAGGGTATAGAGTGTAGGGTATATAGTTTAGAGTGTAGGGTATAGAGTGTAGGGTATAGAGTGTAGGGTATAGAGTGTAGAGTGTAGGGTATAGAGTGTAGGGTATAGAGTGTAGGGTATAGATTGTAGAATGTAGGGATTAGAGTGTAGGGTATAGAGTGTAGGGTATAGAGTGTAGAGTCTAGGGTATAGAGTGTAGGGTATAGAGTATAGAGTGTAGGGTATAGAGTGTAGGGTATAGAGTGTATGGAATAGAGTGTAGAGTGTAGGGCATAGAGTATATGGTATAGAGTGTAGGGTATAGAGTGTAGAGTGTAGCGTGTAGGGTACAGAGTGTAGAGTGTAGGGTATAGAGTGTATGATATAGATTGTAGAGTGTAGGGTATAGAGTGTAGGGTATAGAGTGTAGGGTATTGAGTGTAAGTTATAGAGTTAGGGTATAGAGTGTAGAGTGTAGGGTATAGAGTGTAGAGTGTAGGGTATAGAGTGTAGGGTATAGAGTGTAGGGTATAGAGTGTATGGTATAGAGTGTATGGTATATAGTGTAGGGTATAGAGTGTTTGGTATAGAGTGTAGGGAATAGAGTGTAGAGTGTAGGCTATATATTGTAGAGTGTAGAGTGTAGGGTATAGAGTGTAGGGCATAGTGTTTATGGAATAGAGTGTATGGTATAGAGTGTAGGATATAGAGTGTACGGTATAGAGTGTAGAGTGTAGGGTATAGAGTGTAGGGTATAATGTGTAGGGTATAGAGTGTATGGTATAGAGTGTATGGTATAGATTGTAGGGTATAGAGTGTAGAGTGTAGGGTATAGAGTGTAGGGTATAGAGTGTAGGGTATAGAGTGTATGGTATATAGTGTAGAGTGTAGGGTATAGACTGTGGGGTATTGAGTGTAGGGTATAGAGTGTAGAGTATAGAGTGTAGAGTGTAGGGTATAGAGTGTAGAGTGTAGGGTATGGAGTGTAGGGTATAGAGTTGAGTGTAGGGTATAGAGTGTAGGGTATAGAGTGTATGGAATAGAGTGTAGAGTGTAGGGTATAGAGTGTATGGTATAGAGTGTAGGGTATAGAGTGTATGGTATAGAGTGTATGGTATAGATTGTAGGGTACAGAGTGTAGGGTATAGATTGTAGAGTGTAGGGAATAGAGTGTAGAGTGTAGGGTATAGAGTGTAGAGTGTAGGGTATAGAGAGTAGGGTACAGAGTGTAGAGTGTAGGGTATAGAGTGTAGGGTATAGAGTATAGAGTGTAGGGTATAGGGTGTAGGGTATAGAGTGTAGGGTATAGATTGTAGGGTATAGAGTTTAGAGTGTAGGGTATAGAGTGTAGGGTATAGAGTGCAGGGTATAGAGTGTAGAGTGTAGGGTATAGAGTGTAGGGTATAGAGTGTAGTGTATAGAGTGTATGGTATAGAGTGTATGGTATAGATTGTAGGGTATAGAGTGTAGGGTATAGAGTGTAGAGTGTAGGGTATAGAGTGTAGAGTGTAGGGTATAGAGTGTAGGGTATAGAGTGTAGAGTGTAGGGTATAGAGTGTAGGGTATAAATTGTAGAATGTAGGGATTAGAGTGTAGGGTATAGAGTGTAGGGTATAGAGTGTAGAGTGTAGGGTATAGAGTGTAGGGTATAGAGTATAGAGTGTAGGGTATAGAGTGTAGGGTATAGAGTGTATGGAATAGAGTGTAGAGTGTAGGGCATAGAGTATATGGTATAGAGTGTAGGGTATAGAGTGTAGAGTCTAGCGTGTAGGGCACAGAGTGTAGAGTGTAGGGTATAGAGTGTATGGCATAGATTGTAGAGTGTAGGTTATAGAGTGTAGGGTATAGAGTGTAGGGTATTGAGTGTAAGGTATAGAGTTAGGGTATAGAGTGTAGAGTGTAGGGTATAGAGTGTAGAGTGTAGGGTATAGAGTGTAGGGTATAGAGTGTAGGGTATAGAGTGTATGGTATAGAGTGTATGGTATATAGTGTAGGGTATAGAGTGTTTGGTATAGAGTGTAGGGAATAGAGTGTAGAGTGTAGGGTATATATTATAGAGTGTAGAGTGTAGGGTATAGAGTGTAGGGCATAGTGTTTATGGAATAGAGTGTATGGTATAGAGTGTAGGATATAGAGTGTACGGTATAGAGTGTAGAGTGTAGGGTATAGAGTGTAGGGTATAGAGTGTAGGGTATAGAGTGTATGGTATAGAGTGTATGGTATAGATTGTAGGGTATAGAGTGTAGGGTATAGAGTGTAGAGTGTAGGGTATAGACTGTAGAGTGTAGGGTATAGAGTGTAGGGTGTAGAGTGTAGGGTATAGAGTGTAGGGTATAGAGTGTAGGGTATAGAGTGTAGAGTGTAGGGTATAGAGTGTAGAGTATAGAGTATAGAGTGTAGGGTATAGAGTGTAGGGTATATAGTGTAGGGTATAGAGTGTAGGGTATATAGTGTAGAGTGTAGGGTATAGAGTGTAGGGTATAGAGTGTAGGGTATAGAGTGTATGGTATATAGTGTAGAGTGTAGGGTATAGACTGTGGGATATTGACTGTAGGGTATAGAGTGTAGAGTGTAGAGTGTAGGGTATAGAGTGTAGAGTGTAGGGTATTGAGTGTAGGGTATAGAGTTGAGTGTAGGGTATAGAGTGTAGGGTATAGAGTGTATGGAATAGAGTGTAGAGTGTAGGGTATAGATTGTATGGTATAGAGTGTAGGGTATAGAGTGTATGGTATAGAGTGTATGGTATAGATTGTAGGGTATAGAGTGTAGGGTATAGATTGTAGAGTGTAGGGAATAGAGTGTAGGGTATAGAGTGTAGGGTATAGAGTGTAGGGTATAGGGTGTAGGGTATAGAGTGTAGGGTATAGATTGTAGGGTATAGAGTTTAGAGTGTAGGGTATAGAATGTAGGGTATAGAGTGCAGGGTATAGAGTGTAGAGTGTAGGGTATAGAGTGTAGGGTATAGAGTGTATGGTATAGAGTGTATGGTATAGATTGTAGGGTATAGAGTGTAGGGTATAGAGTGTAGAGTGTAGGGTATAGAGTGTAGGGTATAGAGTGTAGGGTATAGAGTGTAGAGTGTAGGGTATAGAGTGTAGGGTATAAATTGTAGAATGTAGGGATTAGAGTGTAGGGTATAGAGTGTAGGGTAAAGAGTGTAGAGTGTAGGGTATAGAGTGTAGGGTATAGAGTATAGAGTGTAGGGTATAGAGTGTAGGGTATAGAGTGTATGGAATAGAGTGTAGAGTGTAGGGCATAGAGTATATGGTATATTGTGTAGGGTATAGAGTGTAGAGTGTAGCGTGTAGGGTACAGAGTGTAGAGTGTAGGGTATAGAGTGTATGGTATAGATTGTAGAGTGTAGGTTATAGAGTGTAGGGTATAGAGTGTAGGGTATTGAGTGTAAGGTATAGAGTTAGGGTATAGAGTGTAGGGTATAGAGTGTAGAGTGTAGGGTATAGAGTGTAGGGTATAGAGTGTAGGGTATAGAGTGTTTGGTATAGAGTGTAGGGAATAGGGTGTAGAGTGTAGGGTATATATTGTAGAGTGTAGAGTGTAGGGTATAGAGTGTAGGGCATAGTGTTTATGGAATAGAGTGTATGGTATAGAGTGTAGGATATAGAGTGTACGGTATAGAGTGTAGAGTGTAGGGTATAGAGTGTAGGGTATAGAGTGTAGGGTATAGAGTGTATGGTATAGAGTGTATGGTATAGATTGTAGGGTATAGAGTGTAAGGTATAGAGTGTAGAGTGTAGGGTATAGACTGTAGAGTGTAGGGTATAGAGTGTAGGGTGTAGAGTGTAGGGTATAGAGTGTAGGGTATAGAGTGTAGGGTATAGAGTGTAGAGTGTAGGGTATAGAGTGTAGGGTATAGAGTATAGAGTGTAGGGTATAGAGTGTAGGGTATATAGTGTAGGGTATAGAGTGTAGGGTATATAGTGTAGAGTGTAGGGTATAGAGTGTAGGGTATACAGTGTAGGGTATAGAGTGTATGGTATATAGTGTAGAGTGTAGGGTATAGACTGTGGGGTATTGAGTGTAGGGTATAGAGTGTAGAGTGTAGGGTACAGAGTGTAGAGTGTAGGGTATGGAGTGTAGGGTATAGAGTTGAGTGTAGGGTATAGAGTGTAGGGTATAGAGTGTATGGAATAGAGTGTAGAGTGTAGGGTATAGATTGTATGGTATAGAGTGTAGGGTATAGAGTGTATGGTATAGAGTGTATGGTATAGATTGTAGGGTATAGAGTGTAGGGTATAGATTGTAGAGTGTAGGGAATAGAGTGTAGAGTGTAGGGTATAGAGTGTAGGGTATAGAGTGTAGAGTGTAGGGTATAGAGAGTAGGGTATAGAGTGTAGGGTACAGAGTGTAGAGTGTAGGGTATAGAGTGTAGGGTATAGAGCATAGAGTGTAGGGTATAGAGTGTAGGGTATAGAGTGTAGAGTATAGAGTGTAGGGTATAGAGTTTAGAGTGTAGGGTATAGAGTGTAGGGTATAGAGTGCAGGGTATAGAGTGTAGAGTGTAGGGTATAGAGTGTAGGGTATAGAGTGTAGGGTATAGAGTGTATGGTATAGAGTGTATGGTATAGATTGTAGGGTATAGAGTGTAGGGTATAGAGTGTAGGGTATAGAGTGTAGAGTGTAGGGTATAGAGTGTAGGGTATAGAGTGTAGGGTATAGAGTGTAGAGTGAAGGGTATAGAGTGTAGGGTATAGAGTATAGAGTGT
This sequence comes from Ranitomeya imitator, assembly GCF_032444005.1. Lineage (NCBI taxonomy): Eukaryota > Metazoa > Chordata > Amphibia > Anura > Dendrobatidae > Ranitomeya > Ranitomeya imitator. Next base: position 675,872,780 of record NC_091283.1, on the reverse strand, counting down.
AGGGTATAGAGTGTAGGGTATAGAGTGTAGGGTATAGAGTGTAGGGTATATTGTGTAGAGTGTAGGGTATAGAGTGTAGGGTATAGAGTGTAGGGTATAGAGTGTATGGTATAGAGTGTAGAGTGTAGGGTATAGAGTGTAGGGTATTGAGTGTAGGGTATAGAGTGTAGGGTATAGAGTGTAGAGTGTAGAGTGTAGGGTTTAGAGTGTAGAGTGTAGGGTATAGAGTGTAGGGTATAGAGTGTAGGGTATAGAGTGTATGGTATAGAGTGTATGGTATATAGTGTAGGGTATAGAGTGTTTGGTATAGAGTGTAGGGTATAGAGTGTAGAGTGTAGGGTATAGATTGTAGAGTGTAGAGTGTAGGGTATAGAGTGTAGGGCATAGAGTTTATGGAATAGAGTGTATGGTATAGAGTGTAGGGTATAGAGTGTAGGGTATAGAGTGTAATGTATAGATTGTAGAGTGTAGGGTATAGAGTGTAGGGTATAGAGTGTAGGGTATAGAGTGTATGGTATAGAGTGTAAGGTATAGATTGGGGGGTATAGAGTGTAGGGTATAGAGTGTAGAGTTTAGGGTATAGAGTGTAGAGTGTAGGGTATAGAGTGTAGGGTATAGTGTGTAGAGTGTAGGGTATAGAGTGTAGGGTATAGAGTGTAGGGTATAGAGTGTAGAGTGTATGGTATAGAGTGTAGGGTACAGAGTATAGAGTGTAGGGTATAGAGTGTAGGGTATAGAGTGTAGGGTATAGAGTGTAGAGTGTAGGGTATAGAGAGTAGGGTATAGAGTGTAGGGTATAGATTGTAGAGTGTAGGGATTAGAGTATAGGGTATAGAGTGTAGGGTATAGAGTGTAGAGTGTAGGGTATGGAGTGTAGGGTATAGAGTTGAGTGTAGGGTATAGAGTGTATGGTATAGAGTGTATGGTATAGATTGTAGGGTATAGAGTGTAGGGTATAGATTGTAGAGTGTAGGGAATAGAGTGTAGAGTGTAGGGTATAGAGTGTAGGGTATAGAGTGTAGAGTGTAGGGTATAGAGAGTAGGGTATAGAGTGTAGGGTACAGAGTGTAGAGTGTAGGGTATAGAGTGTAGGGTATAGAGCATAGAGTGTAGGGTATAGAGTGTAGGGTATAGAGTGTAGAGTATAGAGTGTAGGGTATAGAGTTTAGAGTGTAGGGTATAGAGTGTAGGGTATAGAGTGCAGGGTATAGAGTGTAGAGTGTAGGGTATAGAGTGTAGGGTATAGAGTGTAGGGTATAGAGTGTATGGTATAGAGTGTATGGTATAGATTGTAGGGTATAGAGTGTAGGGTATAGAGTGTAGGGTATAGAGTGTAGAGTGTAGGGTATAGAGTGTAGGGTATAGAGTGTAGGGTATAGAGTGTAGAGTGAAGGGTATAGAGTGTAGGGTATAGAGTATAGAGTGTAGGGTATAGAGTGTAGGGTATAGAGTGTAGGGTATAGAGTGTAGGGTATATTGTGTAGAGTGTAGGGTATAGAGTGTAGGGTATAGAGTGTAGGGTATAGAGTGTATGGTATAGAGTGTAGAGTGTAGGGTATAGAGTGTAGGGTATTGAGTGTAGGGTATAGAGTGTAGGGTATAGAGTGTAGAGTGTAGAGTGTAGGGTTTAGAGTGTAGAGTGTAGGGTATAGAGTGTAGGGTATAGAGTGTAGGGTATAGAGTGTATGGTATAGAGTGTATGGTATATAGTGTAGGGTATAGAGTGTTTGGTATAGAGTGTAGGGTATAGAGTGTAGAGTGTAGGGTATAGATTGTAGAGTGTAGAGTGTAGGGTATAGAGTGTAGGGCATAGAGTTTATGGAATAGAGTGTATGGTATAGAGTGTAGGGTATAGAGTGTAGGGTATAGAGTGTAATGTATAGATTGTAGAGTGTAGGGTATAGAGTGTAGGGTATAGAGTGTAGGGTATAGAGTGTATGGTATAGAGTGTAAGGTATAGATTGGGGGGTATAGAGTGTAGGGTATAGAGTGTAGAGTTTAGGGTATAGAGTGTAGAGTGTAGGGTATAGAGTGTAGGGTATAGTGTGTAGAGTGTAGGGTATAGAGTGTAGGGTATAGAGTGTAGGGTATAGAGTGTAGAGTGTATGGTATAGAGTGTAGGGTACAGAGTATAGAGTGTAGGGTATAGAGTGTAGGGTATAGAGTGTAGGGTATAGAGTGTAGAGTGTAGGGTATAGAGAGTAGGGTATAGAGTGTAGGGTATAGATTGTAGAGTGTAGGGATTAGAGTATAGGGTATAGAGTGTAGGGTATAGAGTGTAGAGTGTAGGGTATGGAGTGTAGGGTATAGAGTTGAGTGTAGGGTATAGAGTGTAGGGTATAGAGTGTATGGAATAGAGTGTAGAGTGTAGGGTATAGAGTGTATGGTACAGAGTGTAGGGTATAGAGTGTAGGTTATAGAGTGTATGGTATAGAGTGTATGGTATAGATTGTAGGGTATAGAGTGTGGGGTATAGAGTGTAGAGTGTAGGGTATAGAGTGTAGAGTGTAGGGTATAGAGTGTAGGGTATAGAGTGTAGAGTGTAGGGTATAGAGTGTAGGGTATAGAGTGTAGGGTATAGATTGTAGAGTGTAGGGAGTAGAGTGTAGGGTATAGAGTGTAGAGTGTGGGGTATGGAGTGTAGGGTATAGAGTTGAGTGTAGGGTATAGAGTGTAGGGTATAGAGTGTATGGAATAGAGTGTAGAGTGTAGGGTATAGAGTGTATGGTATAGAGTGTAGGGTATAGAGTGTATGGTATAGAGTGTAGGGTATAGAGTGTATGGTATAGAGTGTATGGTATATAGTGTAGGGTATAGAGTGTTTGGTATAGAGTGTAGGGTATAGAGTGTAGAGTGTAGGGTATAGATTGTAGAGTGTAGAGTGTAGGGTATAGAGTGTAGGGCATAGAGTTTATGGAATAGAGTGTATGGTATAGAGTGTAGGGTATAGAGTGTAGGGTATAGAGTGTAATGTATAGATTGTAGAGTGTAGGGTATAGAGTGTAGGGTATAGAGTGTAGGGTATAGAGTGTATGGTATAGAGTGTAAGGTATAGATTGGGGGGTATAGAGTGTAGGGTATAGAGTGTAGAGTTTAGGGTATAGAGTGTAGAGTGTAGGGTATAGAGTGTAGGGTATAGTGTGTAGAGTGTAGGGTATAGAGTGTAGGGTATAGAGTGTAGGGTATAGAGTGTAGAGTGTATGGTATAGAGTGTAGGGTACAGAGTATAGAGTGTAGGGTATAGAGTGTAGGGTATAGAGTGTAGGGTATAGAGTGTAGAGTGTAGGGTATAGAGAGTAGGGTATAGAGTGTAGGGTATAGATTGTAGAGTGTAGGGATTAGAGTATAGGGTATAGAGTGTAGGGTATAGAGTGTAGAGTGTAGGGTATGGAGTGTAGGGTATAGAGTTGAGTGTAGGGTATAGAGTGTAGGGTATAGAGTGTATGGAATAGAGTGTAGAGTGTAGGGTATAGAGTGTATGGTACAGAGTGTAGGGTATAGAGTGTAGGTTATAGAGTGTATGGTATAGAGTGTATGGTATAGATTGTAGGGTATAGAGTGTGGGGTATAGAGTGTAGAGTGTAGGGTATAGAGTGTAGAGTGTAGGGTATAGAGTGTAGGGTATAGAGTGTAGAGTGTAGGGTATAGAGTGTAGGGTATAGAGTGTAGGGTATAGATTGTAGAGTGTAGGGAGTAGAGTGTAGGGTATAGAGTGTAGAGTGTGGGGTATGGAGTGTAGGGTATAGAGTTGAGTGTAGGGTATAGAGTGTAGGGTATAGAGTGTATGGAATAGAGTGTAGAGTGTAGGGTATAGAGTGTATGGTATAGAGTGTAGGGTATAGAGTGTATGGTATAGAGTGTATGGTATAGATTGTAGGGTATAGAGTGTAGGGTATAGATTGTAGAGTGTAGGGTATAGAGTGTAGAGTGTAGGGTATAGAGTGTAGGGTATAGAGTGTAGAGTGTAGGGTATAGAGAGTAGGGTATAGAGTGTAGGGTACAGAGTGTAGAGTGTAGGGTATAGAGTGTAGGGTATAGAGTGTAGGGTATAGAGTGTAGGGTATAGAGTGTAGGGTATAGAGTTTAGAGTGTAGGGTATAGAGTGTAGGGTATAGAGTGTAGGGTATAGAGTGTGGAGTGTAGGGTATAGAGTGTAGGGTATAGAGTGTAGGGTATAGAGTGTAGAGTGTAGGGTATGGAGTGTAGGGTATAGAGTTGAGTGTAGGGTATAGAGTGTAGGGTATAGAGTGTATGGAATAGAGTGTAGAGTGTAGGGTATAGAGTGTATGGTATAGAGTGTAGGGTATAGAGTGTATGGTATAGAGTGTATGGTATAGATTGTAGGGTATAGAGTGTAGGGTATAGATTGTAGAGTGTAGGGTATAGAGTGTAGAGTGTAGGGTATAGAGTGTAGGGTATAGAGTGTAGAGTGTAGGGTATAGAGAGTAGGGTATAGAGTGTAGGGTACAGAGTGTAGAGTGTAGGGTATAGAGTGTAGAGTATAGAGTGTAGGGTATAGAGTGTAGGGTATAGAGTGTAGGGTATAGAGTGTAGGGTATAGAGTTTAGAGTGTAGGGTATAGAGTGTAGGGTATAGAGTGTAGGGTATAGAGTGTAGAGTGTAGGGTATAGAGTGTAGGGTATAGAGTGTAGGGTATAGAGTGTATGGTATAGAGTGTATGGTATAGATTGTAGGGTATAGAGTGTAGGGAATAGAGTGTAGAGTGTAGGGTATAGAGTGTAGAGTGTAGGGTATAGAGTGTAGGGTATAGAGTGTAGAGTGTAGGGTATAGAGTGTAGGGTATAGAGTGTAGGGTATAGAGTGTAGAGTGTAGGGTATAGAGTGTAGGGTATAGAGTATAGAGTGTAGGGTAGAGAGTGTAGGGTATAGAGTGTAGGGTATATTGTGTAGGGTATATTGTGTAGAGTGTAGGGTATAGAGTGTAGGGTATAGAGTGTAGGGTATAGAGTGTATGGTATAGAGTGTAGAGTGTAGGTTATAGAGTGTAGGGTATTGAGTGTAGGGTATAGAGTGTAGGTATAGAGTGTAGAGTGTAGAGTGTAGGGTATAGAGTGTAGAGTGTAGGGTATAGAGTGTAGGGTATAGAGTGTATGGTATAGAGTGTATGGTATATAGTGTAGGGTATAGAGTGTTTGGTATAGAGTGTAGGGTATAGAGTGTAGAGTGTAGGGTATAGATTGTAGAGTGTAGAGTGTAGGTTATAGAGTGTAGGGCATAGAGTTTATGGAATAGAGTGTATGGTATAGAGTGTAGGGTATAGAGTGTAGGGTATAGAGTGTAATGTATAGATTGTAGAGTGTAGGGTATAGAGTGTAGGGTATAGAGTGTAGGGTATAGAGTGTATGGTATAGAGTGTAAGGTATAGATTGGAGGGTATAGAGTGTAGGGTATAGAGTGTAGAGTTTAGGGTATAGAGTGTAGAGTGTAGGGTATAGATTGTAGGGTATAGTGTGTAGAGTGTAGGGTATAGAGTGTAGGGTATAGAGTGTAGAGTGTAGGGTATAGAGTGTAGGGTACAGAGTATAGAGTGTAGGGTATAGAGTGTAGGGTATAGAGTGTAGGGTATAGAGTGTAGGGTATAGAGTGTAGAGTGTAGGGTATAGAGAGTAGGGTATAGAGTGTAGGGTATAGATTGTAGAGTGTAGGGATTAGAGTATAGGGTATAGAGTGTAGGCTATAGAGTGTAGAGTGTAGGGTATAGAGTGTAGGGTATATTGTGTAGAGTGTAGGGTATAGAGTGTAGGGTATAGAGTGTAGGGTATAGAGTGTATGGTATAGAGTGTAGAGTGTAGGTTATAGAGTGTAGGGTATTGAGTGTAGGGTATAGAGTGTAGGTATAGAGTGTAGGGTATAGAGTGTAGAGTGTAGGGTATAGAGTGTAGGGTATAGAGTATAGAGTGTAGGGTAGAGAGTGTAGGGTATAGAGTGTAGGGTATAGAGTGTAGAGTGTAGGGTATAGAGTGTAGGGTATAGAGTATAGAGTGTAGGGTAGAGAGTGTAGGGTATAGAGTGTAGGGTATAGAGTGTAGGGTATATTGTGTAGAGTGTAGGGTATAGAGTGTAGGGTATAGAGTGTAGGGTATAGAGTGTATGGTATAGAGTGTAGAGTGTAGGTTATAGAGTGTAGGGTATTGAGTGTAGGGTATAGAGTGTAGGTATAGAGTGTAGAGTGTAGGGTATAGAGTGTAGAGTGTAGGGTATAGAGTGTAGGGTATAGAGTGTATGGTATAGAGTGTATGGTATATAGTGTAGGGTATAGAGTGTTTGGTATAGAGTGTAGGGTATAGAGTGTAGAGTGTAGGGTATAGATTGTAGAGTGTAGAGTGTAGGGTATAGAGTGTAGGGCATAGAGTTTATGGAATAGAGTGTATGGTATAGAGTGTAGGGTATAGAGTGTAGGGTATAGAGTGTAATGTATAGATTGTAGAGTGTAGGGTATAGAGTGTAGGGTATAGAGTGTAGGGTATAGAGTGTATGGTATAGAGTGTAAGGTATAGATTGGAGGGTATAGAGTGTAGGGTATAGAGTGTAGAGTTTAGGGTATAGAGTGTAGAGTGTAGGGTATAGATTGTAGGGTATAGTGTGTAGAGTGTAGGGTATAGAGTGTAGGGTATAGAGTGTAGAGTGTAGGGTATAGAGTGTAGGGTACAGAGTGTAGGGTATAGAGTGTAGGGTATAGAGTGTAGGGTATAGAGTGTAGAGTGTAGGGTATAGAGAGTAGGGTATAGAGTGTAGGGTATAGATTGTAGAGTGTAGGGATTAGAGTATAGGGTATAGAGTGTAGGCTATAGAGTGTAGAGTGTAGGGTATAGAGTGTAGGGTATATTGTGTAGAGTGTAGGGTATAGAGTGTAGGGTATAGAGTGTAGGGTATAGAGTGTATGGTATAGAGCGTAGAGTGTAGGTTATAGAGTGTAGGGTATTGAGTGTAGGGTATAGAGTGTAGGTATAGAGTGTAGAGTGTAGAGTGTAGGGTATAGAGTGTAGAGTGTAGGGTATAGAGTGTAGGGTATAGAGTGTATGGTATAGAGTGTATGGTATATAGTGTAGGGTATAGAGTGTTTGGTATAGAGTGTAGGGTATAGAGTGTAGAGTGTAGGGTATAGATTGTAGAGTGTAGAGTGTAGGGTATAGAGTGTAGGGCATAGAGTTTATGGAATAGAGTGTATGGTATAGAGTGTAGGGTATAGAGTGTAGGGTATAGAGTGTAATGTATAGATTGTAGAGTGTAGGGTATAGAGTGTAGGGTATAGAGTGTAGGGTATAGAGTGTATGGTATAGAGTGTAAGGTATAGATTGGAGGGTATAGAGTGTAGGGTATAGAGTGTAGAGTTTAGGGTATGGAGTGTAGAGTGTAGGGTATAGATTGTAGGGTATAGTGTGTAGAGTGTAGGGTATAGAGTGTAGGGTATAGAGTGTAGAGTGTAGGGTATAGAGTGTAAAGTACAGAGTATAGAGTGTAGGGTATAGAGTGTAGGGTATAGAGTGTAGGGTATAGAGTGTAGGGTATAGAGTGTAGGGTATAGAGTGTAGAGTGTAGGGTATGGAGTGGAGGGTATAGAGTTGAGTGTAGGGTATAGAGTGTAGGGTATAGAGTGTATGGAATAGAGTGTAGAGTGTAGGGTATAGAGTGTATGGTATAGAGTGTAGGGTATAGAGTGTAGGTTATAGAGTGTATGGTATAGAGTGTATGGTATAGATTGTAGGGTATAGAGTGTGGGGTATAGAGTGTACAGTGTAGGGTATAGAGTGTAGAGTGTAGGGTATAGAGTGTAGGGAATAGAGTGTAGAGTGTAGGGTATAGAGAGTAGGGTATAGAGTGTAGGGTATAGAGTGTAGAGTGTAGGGTATAGAGTGTAGGGTATAGAGTATAGAGTGTAGGGTATAGAGTGCAGGGTATAGAGTGTAGGGTATAGAGTGTAGGGTATAGAGTTTAGAGTGTAGGGTATAGAGTGTAGGGTATAGAGTGTAGGGTATAGAGTGTAGAGTGTAGGGTATAGAGTGTAGGGTATAGAGTGTAGGGTATAGATTGTATAATGTAGGGATTAGAGTGTAGGGTATAGAGTGTAGGGTATAGAGTGTAGAGTTTAGGGTATAGAGTGTAGGGTATAGAGTATAGAGTGTAGGGTAAAGAGTGTAGGGTATAGAGTGTATGGAATAGAGTGTAGAGTGTAGAGTGTAGGGCATAGAGTTTATGGTATAGAGTGTAGGGTATAGAGTGTAGAGTGTAGCGTGTAGGGTACAGAGTGTAGAGTGTAGGGTATAGAGTGTATGGTATAGAGTGTAGAGTGTAGGGTATAGAGTGTAGGGTATAGAGTGTAGGGTATAGATTGTAGAATGTAGGGATTAGAGTGTAGGGTATAGAGTGTAGGGTATAGAGTGTAGAGTGAAGGGTATAGAGTGTAGGGTATAGAGTATAGAGTGTAGGGTATAGAGTGTAGGGTATAGAGTGTAGGGTATAGAGTGTAGGGTATATTGTGTAGAGTGTAGGGTATAGAGTGTAGGGTATAGAGTGTAGGGTATAGAGTGTATGGTATAGAGTGTAGAGTGTAGGGTATAGAGTGTAGGGTATTGAGTGTAGGGTATAGAGTGTAGGGTATAGAGTGTAGAGTGTAGGGTATAGAGTGTAGAGTGTAGGGTATAGAGTGTAGGGTATAGAGTGTATGGTATAGAGTGTATGGTATATAGTGTAGGGTATAGAGTGTTTGGTATAGAGTGTAGGGTATAGAGTGTAGAGTGTAGGGTATAGATTGTAGAGTGTAGAGTGTAGGGTATAGAGTGTAGGGCATAGAGTTTATGGAATAGAGTGTATGGTATAGAGTGTAGGGTATAGAGTGTAGGGTATAGAGTGTAATGTATAGATTGTAGAGTGTAGGGTATAGAGTGTAGGGTATAGAGTGTATGGTATAGAGTGTAAGGTATAGATTGGAGGGTATAGAGTGTAGGGTATAGAGTGTAGAGTTTAGGGTATAGAGTGTAGAGTGTAGGGTATAGAGTGTAGGGTATAGTGTGTAGAGTGTAGGGTATAGAGTGTAGGGTATAGAGTGTAGGGTATAGAGTGTAGAGTGTATGGTATAGAGTGTAGGGTACAGAGTATAGAGTGTAGGGTTTAGAGTGTAGGGTATAGAGTGTAGGGTATAGAGTGTAGAGTGTAGGGTATAGAGAGTAGGGTATAGAGTGTAGGGTATAGATTGTAGAGTGTAGGGATTAGAGTATAGGGTATAGAGTGTAGGGTATAGAGTGTAGAGTGTAGGGTATGGAGTGTAGGGTATAGAGTTGAGTGTAGGGTATAGAGTGTAGGGTATAGAGTGTATGGAATAGAGTGTAGAGTGTAGGGTATAGAGTGTATGGTTTAGAGTGTAGGGTATAGAGTGTAGGTTATAGAGTGTATGGTATAGAGTGTATGGTATAGATTGTAGGGTATAGAGCGTTTGGTATAGAGTGTAGGGTATAGAGTGTAGAGTGTAGGGTATAGATTGTAGAGTGTAGAGTGTAGGGTATAGAGTGTAGGGCATAGAGTTTATGGAATAGAGTGTATGGTATAGAGTGTAGGGTATAGAGTGTAGGGTATAGAGTGTAATGTATAGATTGTAGAGTGTAGGGTATAGAGTGTAGGGTATAGAGTGTAGGGTATAGAGTGTATGGTATAGAGTGTAAGGTATAGATTGGAGGGTATAGAGTGTAGGGTATAGAGTGTAGAGTTTAGGGTATAGAGTGTAGAGTGTAGGGTATAGATTGTAGGGTATAGTGTGTAGAGTGTAGGGTATAGAGTGTAGGGTATAGAGTGTAGAGTGTAGGGTATAGAGTGTAGGGTACAGAGTATAGAGTGTAGGGTATAGAGTGTAGGGTATAGAGTGTAGGGTATAGAGTGTAGGGTATAGAGTGTAGGGTATAGAGTGTAGAGTGTAGGGTATGGAGTGTAGGGTATAGAGTTGAGTGTAGGGTATAGAGTGTAGGGTATAGAGTGTATGGAATAGAGTGTAGAGTGTAGGGTATAGAGTGTATGGTATAGAGTGTAGGGTATAGAGTGTAGGTTATAGAGTGTATGGTATAGAGTGTATGGTATAGATTGTAGGGTATAGAGTGTGGGGTATAGAGTGTACAGTGTAGGGTATAGAGTGTAGAGTGTAGGGTATAGAGTGTAGGGAATAGAGTGTAGAGTGTAGGGTATAGAGAGTAGGGTATAGAGTGTAGGGTATAGAGTGTAGAGTGTAGGGTATAGAGTGTAGGGTATAGAGTATAGAGTGTAGGGTATAGAGTGCAGGGTATATAGTGTAGGGTATAGAGTGTAGGGTATAGAGTTTAGAGTGTAGGGTATAGAGTGTAGGGTATAGAGTGTAGGGTATAGAGTGTAGAGTGTAGGGTATAGAGTGTAGGGTATAGAGTGTAGGGTATAGATTGTATAATGTAGGGATTAGAGTGTAGGGTATAGAGTGTAGGGTATAGAGTGTAGAGTTTAGGGTATAGAGTGTAGGGTATAGAGTATAGAGTGTAGGGTAAAGAGTGTAGGGTATAGAGTGTATGGAATAGAGTGTAGAGTGTAGAGTGTAGGGCATAGAGTGTATGGTATAGAGTGTAGGGTATAGAGTGTAGAGTGTAGCGTGTAGGGTACAGAGTGTAGAGTGTAGGGTATAGAGTGTATGGTATAGAGTGTAGAGTGTAGGGTATAGAGTGTAGGGTATAGAGTGTAGGGTATAGATTGTAGAATGTAGGGATTAGAGTGTAGGGTATAGAGTGTAGGGTATAGAGTGTAGAGTGAAGGGTATAGAGTGTAGGGTATAGAGTATAGAGTGTAGGGTATAGAGTGTAGGGTATAGAGTGTAGGGTATAGAGTGTAGGGTATATTGTGTAGAGTGTAGGGTATAGAGTGTAGGGTATAGAGTGTAGGGTATAGAGTGTATGGTATAGAGTGTAGAGTGTAGGGTATAGAGTGTAGGGTATTGAGTGTAGGGTATAGAGTGTAGGGTATAGAGTGTAGAGTGTAGAGTGTAGGGTATAGAGTGTAGAGTGTAGGGTATAGAGTGTAGGGTATAGAGTGTATGGTATAGAGTGTATGGTATATATTGTAGGGTATAGAGTGTTTGGTATAGAGTGTAGGGTATAGAGTGTAGAGTGTAGGGTATAGATTGTAGAGTGTAGAGTGTAGGGTATAGAGTGTAGGGCATAGAGTTTATGGAATAGAGTGTATGGTATAGAGTGTAGGGTATAGAGTGTAGGGTATAGAGTGTAATGTATAGATTGTAGAGTGTAGGGTATAGAGTGTAGGGTATAGAGTGTATGGTATAGAGTGTAAGGTGTAGATTGGAGGGTATAGAGTGTAGGGTATAGAGTGTAGAGTTTAGGGTATAGAGTGTAGAGTGTAGGGTATAGAGTGTAGGGTATAGTGTGTAGAGTGTAGGGTATAGAGTGTAGGGTATAGAGTGTAGGGTATAGAGTGTAGAGTGTATGGTATAGAGTGTAGGGTATAGAGTGTAGGGTATAGAGTGTAGGGTATAGAGTGTAGAGTGTAGGGTATAGAGAGTAGGGTATAGAGTGTAGGGTATAGATTGTAGAGTGTAGGGATTAGAGTATAGGGTATAGAGTGTAGGGTATAGAGTGTAGAGTGTAGGGTATGGAGTGTAGGGTATAGAGTTGAGTGTAGGGTATAGAGTGTAGGGTATAGAGTGTATGGAAGGGAGTGTAGAGTGTAGGGTATAGAGTGTATGGTTTAGAGTGTAGGGTATAGAGTGTAGGTTATAGAGTGTATGGTATAGAGTGTATGGTATAGATTGTAGGGTATAGAGTGTGGGGTATAGAGTGTAGAGTGTAGGGTATAGAGTGTAGAGTGTAGGGTATAGAGTGTAGGGTATAGAGTGTAGGGTATAGATTGTAGAGTGTAGGGAGTAGAGTGTAGGGTATAGAGTGTAGGGTATAGAGTGTAGAGTGTAGGGTATGGAGTGTAGGGTATAGAGTTGAGTGTAGGGTATGGAGTGTAGGGTATAGAGTTGAGTGTAGGGTATAGAGTGTAGGGTATAAATTGTATGGAATAGAGTGTAGAGTGTAGGGTATAGAGTGTATGGTATAGAGTGTAGGGTATAGAGTGTATGGTATAGAGTGTATGGTATAGATTGTAGGGTATAGAGTGTAGGGTATAGATTGTAGAGTGTAGGGTATAGAGAGTAGGGTATAGAGTGTAGGGTACAGAGTGTAGAGTGTAGGGTATAGAGTGTAGGGTATAGAGTGTAGGGTATAGAGTGTAGGGTATAGAGTGTAGGGTATAGAGTGTAGGGTATAGAGTTTAGAGTGTAGGGTATAGAGTGTAGGGTATAGAGTGTAGGGTATAGAGTGTAGAGTGTAGGGTATAGAGTGTAGGGTATAGAGTGTAGGGTATACAGTGTAGAGTGTAAGGTATGGAGTGTAGGGTATAGAGTTGAGTGTAGGGTATAGAGTGTAGGGTATAGAGTGTATGGAATAGAGTGTAGAGTGTAGGGTATAGAGTGTATGGTATAGAGTGTAGGGTATAGAGTGTATGGTATAGAGTGTATGGTATAGATTGTAGGGTATAGAGTGTAGGGTATAGATTGTAGAGTGTAGGGTATAGAGTGTAGAGTGTAGGGTATAGAGTGTAGGGTATAGAGTGTAGAGTGTAGGGTATAGAGAGTAGGGTATAGAGTGTAGGGTACAGAGTGTAGAGTGTAGGGTATAGAGTGTAGAGTATAGAGTGTAGGGTATAGAGTGTAGGGTATAGAGTGTAGGGTATAGAGTGTAGGGTATAGAGTTTAGATTGTAGGGTATAGAGTGTAGGGTATAGAGTGTAGGGTATAGAGTGTAGAGTGTAGGGTATAGAGTGTAGGGTATAGAGTGTAGGGTATAGAGTGTATGGTATAGAGTGTGTGGTATAGATTGTAGGGTATAGAGTGTAGGGTATAGAGTGTAGAGTGTAGGGTATAGAGTGTAGAGTGTAGGGTATAGAGTGTAGGGTATAGAGTGTAGAGTGTAGGGTACAGAGTGTAGGGTATAGAGTGTAGGGTATAGAGTGTAGAGTGTAGGGTATAGAGTGTAGGGTATAGAGTATAGAGTGTAGGGTATAGAGTGTAGGGTATAGAGTGTAGGGTATAGAGTGTAGGGTATATTGTGTAGAGTGTAGGGTATAGAGTGTAGGGTATAGAGTGTAGGGTATAGAGTGTATGGTATAGAGTGTAGAGTGTAGGGTATAGAGTGTAGGGTATTGAGTGTAGGGTATAGAGTGTAGGTATAGAGTGTAGAGTGTAGAGTGTAGGGTATAGAGTGTAGAGTGTAGGGTATAGAGTGTAGGGTATAGAGTGTATGGTATAGAGTGTATGGTATATAGTGTAGGGTATAGAGTGTTTGGTATAGAGTGTAGGGTATAGAGTGTAGAGTGTAGGGTATAGATTGTAGAGTGTAGAGTGTAGGGTATAGAGTGTAGGGCATAGAGTTTATGGAATAGAGTGTATGGTATAGAGTGTACGGTATAGAGTGTAGGGTATAGAGTGTAATGTATAGATTGTAGAGTGTAGGGTATAGAGTGTAGGGTATAGAGTGTAGGGTATAGAGTGTATGGTATAGAGTGTAAGGTATAGATTGGAGGGTATAGAGTGTAGGGTACAGAGTGTAGAGTTTAGGGTATAGAGTGTAGAGTGTAGGGTATGGATTGTAGGGTATAGTGTGTAGAGTGTAGGGTATAGAGTGTAGGGTATAGAGTGTAGAGTGTAGGGTATAGAGTGTAGGGTACAGAGTATAGAGTGTAGGGTATAGAGTGTAGGGTATAGAGTGTAGGGTATAGAGTGTAGGGTATAGAGTGTAGGGTATAGAGTGTAGAGTGTAGGGTATAGAGAGTAGGGTATAGAGTGTAGGGTATAGATAGTAGAGTGTAGGGATTAGAGTATAGGGTATAGAGTGTAGGGTATAGAGTGTAGAGTGTAGGGTATGGAGTGTAGGGTATAGAGTTGAGTGTAGGGTATAGAGTGTAGGGTATAGAGTGTATGTAATAGAGTGTAGAGTGTAGGGTATAGAGTGTATGGTATAGAGTGTAGGGTATAGAGTGTAGGTTATAGAGTGTATGGTATAGAGTGTATGGTATAGATTGTAGGTTCTAGAGTGTGGGGTATAGAGTGTAGAGTGTAGGGTATAGAGTGTAGAGTGTAGGGTATAGAGTGTAGGGTATAGAGTGTACATTGTAGGGTATAGAGAGTAGGGTATAGAGTGTAGGGTATAGAGTGTAGAGTGTAGGGTATAGAGTGTAGGGTATAGAGTATAGAGTGTAGGGTATAGAGTGCAGGGTATAGAGTGTAGGGTATAGAGTGTAGGGTATAGAGTTTAGAGTGTAGGGTATAGAGTGTAGGGTATAGAGTGTAGGGTATAGAGTGTAGAGTGTAGGGTATAGAGTGTAGGGTATAGAGTGTAGGGTATAGATTGTATAATGTAGGGATTAGAGTGTAGGGTATAGAGTGTAGGGTATAGAGTGTAGAGTTTAGGGTATAGAGTGTAGGGTATAGAGTATAGAGTGTAGGGTAAAGAGTGTAGGGTATAGAGTGTATGGAATAGAGTGTAGAGCGTAGAGTGTAGGGCATAGAGTGTATGCTATAGAGTGTAGGGTATAGAGTGTAGAGTGTAGCGTGTAGGGTACAGAGTGTAGAGTGTAGGGTATAGAGTGTATGGTATAGAGTGTAGAGTGTAGGGTATAGAGTGTAGGGTATAGAGTGTAGGGTATTGAGTGTAAGGTATAGAGTGTAGGGTATAGAGTGTAGAGTGTAGAGTGTAGGGTATAGAGTGTAGAGTGTAGGGTATAGAGTGTAGGGTATAGAGTGTATGGTATAGAGTGTATGGTATATAGTGTAGGGTATAGAGTGTTTGGTATAGAGTGTAGGGTATAGAGTGTAGAGTGTAGGGTATATATTGTAGAGTGTAGGGTATAGAGTGTAGGGCATAGTGTTTATGGAATCGAGTGTATGGTATAGAGTGTAGGATATAGAGTGTAGGGTATAGAGTGTAGAGTGTAGGGTATAGAGTGTAGGGTATAGAGTGTAGGGTATAGAGTGTATGGTATAGAGTGTATGGTATAGATTGTAGGGTATAGAGTGTAGGGTATAGAGTGTAGAGTGTAGGGTATAGAGTGTAGAGTGTAGGGTATAGAGTGTAGGGTATAGAGTGTAGAGTGTAGGGTATAGAGTGTAGGGTATAGAGTGTAGGGATTAGAGTGTAGAGTGTAGGGTATAGAGTGTAGGGTATAGAGTATAGAGTGTAGGGTATATAGTGTAGGGTATAGAGTGTAGGGTATATAGTGTAGAGTGTAGGGTATAGAGTGTAGGGTATAGAGTGTATGGTATAGAGTGTAGAGTGTAGGGTATAGAGTGTGGGGTATTGAGTGTAGGGTATAGAGTGTAGGGTATAGAGTGTAGAGTGTAGGGTATAGAGTGTAGAGTGTAGGGTATAGAGTGTAGGGTATAGAGTGTAGGATATAGAGTGTATGGTATAGAGTGTATGGTATATAGTGTAGGGTATAGAGTGTTTGGTATAGAGTGTAGGGTATAGAGTGTAGGGTGTAGATTGTATAGTGTAGAGTGTAGGGTATAGAGTGTAGAGTGTAGGGTATAGAGTGTAGTGTATAGAGTGTATGGTATAGAGTGTATGGTATATAGTGTATGGTATAGAGTGTTTGGTATAGAGTGTAGGGTATAGAGTGTAGAGTGTAGGGTATATATTGTAGAGTGTAGAGTGTAGGGTATAGAGTGTAGGGCATAGTGTTTATGGAATAGAGTGTATGGTATAGAGTGTAGGATATAGAGTGTAGGGTATAGAGTGTAGAGTGTAGGGTATAGAGTGTAGGGTATAGAGTGTAGGGTATAGAGTGTATGGTATAGAGTGTATGGTATAGATTGTAGGTTATAGAGTGTAGGGTATAGAGTGTAGAGTGTAGGGTATAGAGTGTAGAGTGTAGGGTATAGAGTGTAGGGTAAAGAGTGTAGAGTGTAGGGTATAGAGTGTAGGGTATAGAGTGTAGGGTATAGAGTGTAGAGTGTAGGGTATAGAGTGTAGGGTATAGAGTATAGAGTGTAGGGTATAGAGTGTAGGGTATATAGTGTAGGGTATAGAGTGTAGGGTATTTAGTGTAGAGTGTAGGGAATAGAGTGTAGGCTATAGAGTGTAGGGTATAGAGTGTATGGTGTAGAGTGTAGAGTGTAGGGTATAGAGTGTGGGGTATTGAGTGTAGGGTATAGAGTGTAGGGTATAGAGTGTAGAGTGTAGGGTATAGAGTGTAGAGTGTAGGGTATAGAGTGTAGGGTATAGAGTGTAGGGTATAGAGTGTATGGTATAGAGTGTATGGTATATAGTGTAGGGTATAGAGTGTTTGGTATAGAGTGTAGGGTATAGAGTGTAGAGTGTAGGGTATAGATTGTAGAGTGTAGAGCGTAGGGTATAGAGTGTAGGGTATAGAGTGTAATGTATAGAGTGTAGAGTGTAGGGTACAGAGTGTAGGGTATAGATTGTAGGGTATAGAGTGTATGGTATAGAGTGTAAGGTATAGATTGTAGGGTATAGAGTGTATGGTATAGACTGTAGAGTGTAGGGTATAGAGTGTAGAGTGTAGGGTATAGAGTGTAGGGTATAGTGTGTAGAGTGTAGGGTATAGAGTGTAGGGTATAAACTGTAGGGTATAGAGTGTAGAGTGTAGGGTATAGAGTGTAGGGTATAGAGTATATTGTGTAGGGTATAGAGTGTAGGGTATAGAGTGTAGGGTATAGAGTGTAGGGTATAGAGTGTAGAGTGTAGGGTATAGAGTGTAGGGTACAGAGTGTAGGGTATAGAGTGTAGAGTGTAGGGTATAGAGTGTAGGGTATAGAGTGTAGGGTATAGATTGTAGAGTGTAGGGATTAGAGTGTAGGGTATAGAGTGTAGGGTATAGAGTGTAGAGTGTAGGGTATGAAGTGTAGGGTATAGAGTTGAGTGTAGGGTATAGAGTGTATGGAATAGATTGTAGTGTGTAGGGTATAGAGTGTATGGTATAGAGTGTAGGGTATAGAGTGTAGGGTATAGAGTGTATGGTATGGAGTGTATGGTATAGATTGTAGGGTATAGAGTGTAGGGTATAGATTGTAGAGTGTAGGGTATAGAGTGTAGGGTATAGAGTGTAGAGTGTAGGGTATAAAGTGTAGTGTATAGAGTGTAGGGTATAGAGTGTAGGGTATAGAGTGTAGGGTATAGATTGTAGAGTGTAGGGATTAGAGTGTAGGGTATAGAGTGTAGGGTATAGAGTGTAGAGTGTAGGGTATGGAGTGTAAGGTATAGGGTATGGAGTGTAGGGTATAGAGTTGAGTGTAGGGTATAGAGTGTAGGGTATAGAGTTTATGGAATAGAGTGTAGAGTGTAGGGTATAGAGTGTATGGTATAGAGTGTAGGGTATAGAGTGTAGGGTATAGAGTGTATTTTAAAGAGTGTATGGTATAGATTGTAGGGTATAGAGTGTAGGGTATAGAGTGTAGAGTGTAGGGTATAGAGTGTAGAGTGTAAGGTATAGAGTGTAGGGTATAGAGTGTAGAGTGTAGGGTATAGAGAGTAGGGTATAGAGTGTAGGGTATAGAGTGTAGAGTGTAGGGTATAGAGTGTAGGGTATAGAGTATAGAGTGTAGGGTATAGAGTGTAGGGTATAGAGTGTAGGGTATATAGTTTAGAGTGTAGGGTATAGAGTGTAGGGTAT
The DNA here is from genome assembly GCF_032444005.1 of Ranitomeya imitator. Classification (NCBI taxonomy): domain Eukaryota; kingdom Metazoa; phylum Chordata; class Amphibia; order Anura; family Dendrobatidae; genus Ranitomeya; species Ranitomeya imitator. The sequence continues at coordinate 675,855,065 of NC_091283.1, read as the reverse complement.
AGAGTGTAGGGTATAGAGTGTAGAGTGTAGGGTATAGAGTGTAGGGTATAGAGTGTAGGGTATAGATTGTAGAATGTAGGGATTAGAGTGTAGGGTATAGAGTGTAGGGTATAGAGTGTAGAGTGTAGGGTATAGAGTGTAGGGTATAGAGTATAGAGTGTAGGGTATAGAGTGTAGGGTATAGAGTGTATGGAATAGAGTGTAGAGTGTAGGGCATAGAGTATATGGTATAGAGTGTAGGGTATAGAGTGTAGAGTGTAGCGTGTAGGGTACAGAGTGTAGAGTGTAGGGTATAGAGTGTATGGTATAGATTGTAGAGTGTAGGGTATAGAGTGTAGGGTATAGAGTGTAGGGTATTGAGTGTAAGTTATAGAGTTAGGGTATAGAGTGTAGAGTGTAGGGAATAGAGTGTAGAGTGTAGGGTATATATTATAGAGTGTAGAGTGTAGGGTATAGAGTGTAGGGCATAGTGTTTATGGAATAGAGTGTATGGTATAGAGTGTAGGATATAGAGTGTACGGTATAGAGTGTAGAGTGTAGGGTATAGAGTGTAGGGTATAGAGTGTAGGGTATAGAGTGTATGGTATAGAGTGTATGGTATAGATTGTAGGGTATAGAGTGTAGGGTATAGAGTGTAGAGTGTAGGGTATAGACTGTAGAGTGTAGGGTATAGAGTGTAGGGTGTAGAGTGTAGGGTATAGAGTGTAGGGTATAGAGTGTAGGGTATAGAGTGTAGAGTGTAGGGTATAGAGTGTAGAGTATAGAGTATAGAGTGTAGGGTATAGAGTGTAGGGTATATAGTGTAGGGTATAGAGTGTAGGGTATATAGTGTAGAGTGTAGGGTATAGAGTGTAGGGTATAGAGTGTAGGGTATAGAGTGTATGGTATATCGTGTAGAGTGTAGGGTATAGACTGTGGGATATTGACTGTAGGGTATAGAGTGTAGAGTGTAGAGTGTAGGGTATAGAGTGTAGAGTGTAGGGTATTGAGTGTAGGGTATAGAGTTGAGTGTAGGGTATAGAGTGTAGGGTATAGAGTGTATGGAATAGAGTGTAGAGTGTAGGGTATAGATTGTATGGTATACAGTGTAGGGTATAGAGTGTATGGTATAGAGTGTATGGTATAGATTGTAGGGTATAGAGTGTAGGGTATAGATTGTAGAGTGTAGGGAATAGAGTGTAGGGTATAGAGTGTAGGGTATAGAGTATAGAGTGTAGGGTATAGGGTGTAGGGTATAGAGTGTAGGGTATAGATTGTAGGGTATAGAGTTTAGAGTGTAGGGTATAGAGTGTAGGGTATAGAGTGCAGGGTATAGAGTGTAGAGTGTAGGGTATAGAGTGTAGGGTATAGAGTGTATGGTATAGAGTGTATGGTATAGATTGTAGGGTATAGAGTGTAGGGTATAGAGTGTAGAGTGTAGGGTATAGAGTGTAGGGTATAGAGTGTAGGGTATAGAGTGTAGAGTGTAGGGTATAGAGTGTAGGGTATAAATTGTAGAATGTAGGGATTAGAGTGTAGGGTATAGAGTGTAGGGTAAAGAGTGTAGAGTGTAGGGTATAGAGTGTAGGGTATAGAGTATAGAGTGTAGGGTATAGAGTGTAGGGTATAGAGTGTATGGAATAGAGTGTAGAGTGTAGGGCATAGAGTATATGGTATAGAGTGTAGGGTATAGAGTGTAGAGTGTAGCGTGTAGGGTACATAGTGTAGAGTGTAGGGTATAGAGTGTATGGTATAGATTGTAGAGTGTAGGTTATAGAGTGTAGGGTATAGAGTGTAGGGTATTGAGTGTAAGGTATAGAGTTAGGGTATAGAGTGTAGAGTGTAGGGTATAGAGTGTAGAGTGTAGGGTATAGAGTGTAGGGTATAGAGTGTAGGGTATAGAGTGTTTGGTATAGAGTGTAGGGAATAGAGTGTAGAGTGTAGGGTATATATTGTAGAGTGTAGAGTGTAGGGTATAGAGTGTAGGGCATAGTGTTTATGGAATAGAGTGTATGGTATAGAGTGTAGGATATAGAGTGTACGGTATAGAGTGTAGAATGTAGGGTATAGAGTGTAGGGTATAGAGTGTAGGGTATAGAGTGTATGGTATAGAGTGTATGGTATAGATTGTAGGGTATAGAGTGTAAGGTACAGAGTGTAGAGTGTAGGGTATAGACTGTAGAGTGTAGGGTATAGAGTGTAGGGTGTAGAGTGTAGGGTATAGAGTGTAGGGTATAGAGTGTAGGGTATAGAGTGTAGAGTGTAGGGTATAGAGTGTAGGGTATAGAGTATAGAGTGTAGGGTATAGAGTGTAGGGTATATAGTGTAGGGTATAGAGTGTAGGGTATATAGTGAAGAGTGTAGGGTATAGAGTGTAGGGTATACAGTGTAGGGTATAGAGTGTATGGTATATAGTGTAGAGTGTAGGGTATAGACTGTGGGGTATTGAGTGTAGGGTATAGAGTGTAGAGTGTAGGGTATAGAGTGTAGAGTGTAGGGTATGGAGTGTAGGGTATAGAGTTGAGTGTAGGGTATAGAGTGTAGGGTATAGAGTGTATGGAATAGAGTGTAGAGTGTAGGGTATAGATTGTATGGTATAGAGTGTAGGGTATAGAGTGTATGGTATAGAGTGTATGGTATAGATTGTAGGGTATAGAGTGTAGGGTATAGATTGTAGAGTGTAGGGAATAGAGTGTAGAGTGTAGGGTATAGAGTGTAGGGTATAGAGTGTAGAGTGTAGGGTATAGAGAGTAGGGTATAGAGTGTAGGGTACAGAGTGTAGAGTGTAGGGTATAGAGTGTAGGGTATAGAGTATAGAGTGTAGGGTATAGAGTGTAGGGTATAGAGTGTAGAGTATAGAGTGTAGGGTATAGAGTTTAGAGTGTAGGGTATAGAGTGTAGGGTATAGAGTGCAGGGTATAGAGTGTAGAGTGTAGGGTATAGAGTGTAGGGTATAGAGTGTATGGTATAGAGTGTATGGTATAGATTGTAGGGTATAGAGTGTAGGGTATAGAGTGTAGAGTGTAGGGTATAGAGTGTAGAGTGTAGGGTATAGAGTGTAGGGTATAGAGTGTAGGGTATAGAGTGTATGGTATAGAGTGTAGAGTGTAGGGTATAGAGTGTAGGGTATTGAGTGTAGGGTATAGAGTGTAGGGTATAGAGTGTAGAGTGTAGAGTGTAGGGTTTAGAGTGTAGAGTGTAGGGTATAGAGTGTAGGGTATAGAGTGTAGGGTATAGAGTGTATGGTATAGAGTGTATGGTATATAGTGTAGGGTATAGAGTGTTTGGTATAGAGTGTAGGGTATAGAGTGTAGAGTGTAGGGTATAGATTGTAGAGTGTAGAGTGTAGGGTATAGAGTGTAGGGCATAGAGTTTATGGAATAGAGTGTATGGTATAGAGTGTAGGGTATAGAGTGTAGGGTATAGAGTGTAATGTATAGATTGTAGAGTGTAGGGTATAGAGTGTAGGGTATAGAGTGTAGGGTATAGAGTGTATGGTATAGAGTGTAAGGTATAGATTGGGGGGTATAGAGTGTAGGGTATAGAGTGTAGAGTTTAGGGTATAGAGTGTAGAGTGTAGGGTATAGAGTGTAGGGTATAGTGTGTAGAGTGTAGGGTATAGAGTGTAGGGTATAGAGTGTAGGGTATAGAGTGTAGAGTGTATGGTATAGAGTGTAGGGTACAGAGTATAGAGTGTAGGGTATAGAGTGTAGGGTATAGAGTGTAGGGTATAGAGTGTAGAGTGTAGGGTATAGAGAGTAGGGTATAGAGTGTAGGGTATAGATTGTAGAGTGTAGGGATTAGAGTATAGGGTATAGAGTGTAGGGTATAGAGTGTAGAGTGTAGGGTATGGAGTGTAGGGTATAGAGTTGAGTGTAGGGTATAGAGTGTAGGGTATAGAGTGTATGGAATAGAGTGTAGAGTGTAGGGTATAGAGTGTATGGTATAGAGTGTAGGGTATAGAGTGTAGGTTATAGAGTGTATGGTATAGAGTGTATGGTATAGATTGTAGGGTATAGAGTGTGGGGTATAGAGTGTAGAGTGTAGGGTATAGAGTGTAGAGTGTAGGGTATAGAGTGTAGGGTATAGAGTGTAGAGTGTAGGGTATAGAGTGTAGGGTATAGAGTGTAGGGTATAGATTGTAGAGTGTAGGGAGTAGAGTGTAGGATATAGAGTGTAGGGTATAGAGTGTAGAGTGTGGGGTATGGAGTGTAGGGTATAGAGTTGAGTGTAGGGTATAGAGTGTAGGGTATAGAGTGTATGGAATAGAGTGTAGAGTGTAGGGTATAGAGTGTATGGTATAGAGTGTAGGGTATAGAGTGTATGGTATAGAGTGTATGGTATAGATTGTAGGGTATAGAGTGTAGGGTATAGATTGTAGAGTGTAGGGTATAGAGTGTAGAGTGTAGGGTATAGAGTGTAGGGTATAGAGTGTAGAGTGTAGGGTATAGAGAGTAGGGTATAGAGTGTAGGGTACAGAGTGTAGAGTGTAGGGTATAGAGTGTAGGGTATAGAGTGTAGGGTATAGAGTGTAGGGTATAGAGTTTAGAGTGTAGGGTATAGAGTGTAGGGTATAGAGTGTAGGGTACAGAGTGTGGAGTGTAGGGTATAGAGTGTAGGGTATAGAGTGTAGGGTATAGAGTTTAGAGTGTAGGGTATGGAGTGTAGGGTATAGAGTTGAGTGTAGGGTATAGAGTGTAGGGTATAGAGTGTATGGAATAGAGTGTAGAGTGTAGGGTATAGAGTGTATGGTATAGAGTGTAGGGTATAGAGTGTATGGTATAGAGTGTATGGTATAGATTGTAGGGTATAGAGTGTAGGGTATAGATTGTAGAGTGTAGGGTATAGAGTGTAGAGTGTAGGGTATAGAATGTAGGGTATAGAGTGTAGAGTGTAGGGTATAGAGAGTAGGGTATAGAGTGTAGGGTACAGAGTGTAGAGTGTAGGGTATAGAGTGTAGAGTATAGAGTGTAGGGTATAGAGTGTAGGGTATAGAGTGTAGGGTATAGAGTGTAGGGTATAGAGTTTAGAGTGTAGGGTATAGAGTGTAGGGTATAGAGTGTAGGGTATAGAGTGTAGAGTGTAGGGTATAGAGTGTAGGGTATAGAGTGTAGGGTATAGAGTGTATGGTATAGAGTGTATGGTATAGATTGTAGGGTATAGAGTGTAGGGAATAGAGTGTAGAGTGTAGGGTATAGAGTGTAGAGTGTAGGGTATAGAGTGTAGGGTATAGAGTGTAGAGTGTAGGGTATAGAGTGTAGGGTATAGAGTGTAGGGTATAGAGTGTAGAGTGTAGGGTATAGAGTGTAGGGTATAGAGTATAGAGTGTAGGGTAGAGAGTGTAGGGTATAGAGTGTAGGGTATATTGTGTAGGGTATATTGTGTAGAGTGTAGGGTATAGAGTGTAGGGTATAGAGTGTAGGGTATAGAGTGTATGTTATAGAGTGTAGAGTGTAGGTTATAGAGTGTAGGGTATTGAGTGTAGGGTATAGAGTGTAGGTATAGAGTGTAGAGTGTAGAGTGTAGGGTATAGAGTGTAGAGTGTAGGGTATAGAGTGTAGGGTATAGAGTGTATGGTATAGAGTGTATGGTATATAGTGTAGGGTATAGAGTGTTTGGTATAGAGTGTAGGGTATAGAGTGTAGAGTGTAGGGTATAGATTGTAGAGTGTAGAGTGTAGGGTATAGAGTGTAGGGCATAGAGTTTATGGAATAGAGTGTATGGTATAGAGTGTAGGGTATAGAGTGTAGGGTATAGAGTGTAATGTATAGATTGTAGAGTGTAGGGTATAGAGTGTAGGGTATAGAGTGTAGGGTATAGAGTGTATGGTATAGAGTGTAAGGTATAGATTGGAGGGTATAGAGTGTAGGGTATAGAGTGTAGAGTTTAGGGTATAGAGTGTAGAGTGTAGGGTATAGATTGTAGGGTATAGTGTGTAGAGTGTAGGGTATAGAGTGTAGGGTATAGAGTGTAGAGTGTAGGGTATAGAGTGTAGGGTACAGAGTATAGAGTGTAGGGTATAGAGTGTAGGGTATAGAGTGTAGGGTATAGAGTGTAGAGTGTAGGGTATAGAGAGTAGGGTATAGAGTGTAGGGTATAGATTGTAGAGTGTAGGGATTAGAGTATAGGGTATAGAGTGTAGGCTATAGAGTGTAGAGTGTAGGGTATAGAGTGTAGGGTATATTGTGTAGAGTGTAGGGTATAGAGTGTAGGGTATAGAGTGTAGGGTATAGAGTGTATGGTATAGAGTGTAGAGTGTAGGTTATAGAGTGTAGGGTATTGAGTGTAGGGTATAGAGTGTAGGTATAGAGTGTAGGGTATAGAGTGTAGAGTGTAGGGTATAGAGTGTAGGGTATAGAGTATAGAGTGTAGGGTAGAGAGTGTAGGGTATAGAGTGTAGGGTATAGAGTGTAGAGTGTAGGGTATAGAGTGTAGGGTATAGAGTATAGAGTGTAGGGTAGAGAGTGTAGGGTATAGAGTGTAGGGTATAGAGTGTAGGGTATATTGTGTAGAGTGTAGGGTATAAAGTGTAGGGTATAGAGTGTAGGGTATAGAGTGTATGGTATAGAGTGTAGAGTGTAGGATATAGAGTGTAGGGTATTGAGTGTAGGGTATAGAGTGTAGGTATAGAGTGTAGAGTGTAGAGTGTAGGGTATAGAGTGTAGAGTGTAGGGTATAGAGTGTAGGGTATAGAGTGTATGGTATAGAGTGTATGGTATATAGTGTAGGGTATAGAGTGTTTGGTATAGAGTGTAGGGTATAGAGTGTAGAGTGTAGGGTATAGATTGTAGAGTGTAGAGTGTAGGGTATAGAGTGTAGGGCATAGAGTTTATGGAATAGAGTGTATGATATAGAGTGTAGGGTATAGAGTGTAGGGTATAGAGTGTAATGTATAGATTGTAGAGTGTAGGGTATAGAGTGTAGGGTATAGAGTGTAGGGTATAGAGTGTATGGTATAGAGTGTAAGGTATAGATTGGAGGGTATAGAGTGTAGGGTATAGAGTGTAGAGTTTAGGGTATAGAGTGTAGAGTGTAGGGTATAGATTGTAGGGTATAGTGTGTAGAGTGTAGGGTATAGAGTGTAGGGTATAGAGTGTAGAGTGTAGGGTATAGAGTGTAGGGTACAGAGTGTAGGGTATAGAGTGTAGGGTATAGAGTGTAGGGTATAGAGTGTAGAGTGTAGGGTATAGAGAGTAGGGTATAGAGTGTAGGGTATAGATTGTAGAGTGTAGGGATTAGAGTATAGGGTATAGAGTGTAGGCTATAGAGTGTAGAGTGTAGGGTATAGAGTGTAGGGTATATTGTGTAGAGTGTAGGGTATAGAGTGTAGGGTATAGAGTGTAGGGAATAGAGTGTATGGTATAGAGTGTAGAGTGTAGGTTATAGAGTGTAGGGTATTGAGTGTAGGGTATAGAGTGTAGGTATAGAGTGTAGAGTGTAGAGTGTAGGGTATAGAGTGTAGAGTGTAGGGTATAGAGTGTAGGGTATAGAGTGTATGGTATAGAGTGTATGGTATATAGTGTAGGGTATAGAGTGTTTGGTATAGAGTGTAGGGTATAGAGTGTAGAGTGTAGGGTATAGATTGTAGAGTGTAGAGTGTAGGGTATAGAGTGTAATGTATAGATTGTAGAGTGTAGGGTATAGAGTGTAGGGTATAGAGTGTAGGGTATAGAGTGTATGGTATAGAGTGTAAGGTATAGATTGGAGGGTATAGAGTGTAGGGTATAGAGTGTAGAGTTTAGGGTATAGAGTGTAGAGTGTAGGGTATAGATTGTAGGGTATAGTGTGTAGAGTGTAGGGCATAGAGTTTATGGAATAGAGTGTATGGTATAGAGTGTAGGGTATAGAGTGTAGGGTATAGAGTGTAATGTATAGATTGTAGAGTGTAGGGTATAGAGTGTAGGGTATAGAGTGTAGGGTATAGAGTGTAGAGTGTAGGGTATAGAGTGTAGGGTACAAAGTATAGAGTGTAGGGTATAGAGTGTAGGGTATAGAGTGTAGGGTATAGAGTGTAGGGTATAGAGTGTAGGGTATAGAGTGTAGAGTGTAGGGTATGGAGTGTAGGGTATAGAGTTGAGTGTAGGGTATAGAGTGTAGGGTATAGAGTGTATGGAATAGAGTGTAGAGTGTAGGGTATAGAGTGTATGGTATAGAGTGTAGGGTATAGAGTGTAGGTTATAGAGTGTATGGTATAGAGTGTATGGTATAGATTGTAGGGTATAGAGTGTGGGGTATAGAGTGTACAGTGTAGGGTATAGAGTGTAGAGTGTAGGGTATAGAGTGTAGGGAATAGAGTGTAGAGTGTAGGGTATAGAGAGTAGGGTATAGAGTGTAGGGTATAGAGTGTAGAGTGTAGGGTATAGAGTGTAGGGTATAGAGTATCGAGTGTAGGGTATAGAGTGCAGGGTATAGAATGTAGGGTATAGAGTGTAGGGTATAGAGTTTAGAGTGTAGGGTATAGAGTGTAGGGTATAGAGTGTAGGGTATAGAGTGTAGAGTGTAGGGTATAGAGTGTAGGGTATAGAGTGTAGGGTATAGATTGTATAATGTAGGGATTAGAGTGTAGCGTATAGAGTGTAGGGTATAGAGTGTAGAGTTTAGGGTATAGAGTGTAGGGTATAGAGTATAGAGTGTAGGGTAAAGAGTGTAGGGTATAGAGTGTATGGAATAGAGTGTAGAGTGTAGAGTGTAGGGCATAGAGTGTATGGTATAGAGTGTAGGGTATAGAGTGTAGAGTGTAGCGTGTAGGGTACAGAGTGTAGAGTGTAGGGTATAGAGTGTATGGTATAGAGTGTAGAGTGTAGGGTATAGAGTGTAGGGTATAGAGTGTAGGGTATAGATTGTAGAATGTAGGGATTAGAGTGTAGGGTATAGAGTGTAGGGTATAGAGTGTAGAGTGAAGGGTATAGAGTGTAGGGTATAGAGTATAGAGTGTAGGGTATAGAGTGTAGGGTATAGAGTGTAGGGTATAGAGTGTAGGGTATATTGTGTAGAGTGTAGGGTATAGAGTGTAGGGTATAGAGTGTAGGGAATAGAGTGTATGGTATAGAGTGTAGAGTGTAGGTTATAGAGTGTAGGGTATTGAGTGTAGGGTATAGAGTGTAGGTATAGAGTGTAGAGTGTAGAGTGTAGGGTATAGAGTGTAGAGTGTAGGGTATAGAGTGTAGGGTATAGAGTGTATGGTATAGAGTGTATGGTATATAGTGTAGGGTATAGAGTGTTTGGTATAGAGTGTAGGGTATAGAGTGTAGAGTGTAGGGTATAGATTGTAGAGTGTAGAGTGTAGGGTATAGAGTGTAATGTATAGATTGTAGAGTGTAGGGTATAGAGTGTAGGGTATAGAGTGTAGGGTATAGAGTGTATGGTATAGAGTGTAAGGTATAGATTGGAGGGTATAGAGTGTAGGGTATAGAGTGTAGAGTTTAGGGTATAGAGTGTAGAGTGTAGGGTATAGATTGTAGGGTATAGTGTGTAGAGTGTAGGGCATAGAGTTTATGGAATAGAGTGTATGGTATAGAGTGTAGGGTATAGAGTGTAGGGTATAGAGTGTAATGTATAGATTGTAGAGTGTAGGGTATAGAGTGTAGGGTATAGAGTGTAGGGTATAGAGTGTATGGTATAGAGTGTAAGGTATAGATTGGAGGGTATAGAGTGTAGGGTATAGAGTGTAGAGTTTAGGGTATAGAGTGTAGAGTGTAGGGTATAGATTGTAGGGTATAGTGTGTAGAGTGTAGGGTATAGAGTGTAGGGTATAGAGTGTAGAGTGTAGGGTATAGAGTGTAGGGTACAGAGTATAGAGTGTAGGGTATAGAGTGTAGGGTATAGAGTGTAGGGTATAGAGTGTAGGGTATAGAGTGTAGGGTATAGAGTGTAGAGTGTAGGGTATGGAGTGTAGGGTATAGAGTTGAGTGTAGGGTATAGAGTGTAGGGTATAGAGTGTATGGAATAGAGTGTAGAGTGTAGGGTATAGAGTGTATGGTATAGAGTGTAGGGTATAGAGTGTAGGTTATAGAGTGTATGGTATAGAGTGTATGGTATAGATTGTAGGGTATAGAGTGTGGGGTATAGAGTGTACAGTGTAGGGTATAGAGTGTAGAGTGTAGGGTATAGAGTGTAGGGAATAGAGTGTAGAGTGTAGGGTATAGAGAGTAGGGTATAGAGTGTAGCGTATAGAGTGTAGAGTGTAGGGTATAGAGTGTAGGGTATAGAGTATAGAGTGTAGGGTATAGAGTGCAGGGTATAGAGTGTAGGGTATAGAGTGTAGGGTATAGAGTTTAGAGTGTAGGGTATAGAGTGTAGGGTATAGAGTGTAGGGTATAGAGTGTAGAGTGTAGGGTATAGAGTGTAGGATATAGAGTGTAGGGTATAGATTGTATAATGTAGGGATTAGAGTGTAGGGTATAGAGTGTAGGGTATAGAGTGTAGAGTTTAGGGTATAGAGTGTAGGGTATAGAGTATAGAGTGTAGGGTAAAGAGTGTAGGGTATAGAGTGTATGGAATAGAGTGTAGAGTGTAGAGTGTAGGGCATAGAGTGTATGGTATAGAGTGTAGGGTATAGAGTGTAGAGTGTAGCGTGTAGGGTACAGAGTGTAGAGTGTAGGGTATAGAGTGTATGGTATAGAGTGTAGAGTGTAGGGTATAGAGTGTAGGGTATAGAGTGTAGGGTATAGATTGTAGAATGTAGGGATTAGAGTGTAGGGTATAGAGTGTAGGGTATAGAGTGTAGAGTGAAGGGTATAGAGTGTAGGGTATAGAGTATAGAGTGTAGGGTATAGAGTGTAGGGTATATTGTGTAGAGTGTAGGGTATAGAGTGTAGGGTATAGAGTGTAGGGTATAGAGTGTATGGTATAGAGTGTAGAGTGTAGGGTATAGAGTGTAGGGTATTGAGTGTAGGGTATAGAGTGTAGGGTGTAGAGTGTAGAGTGTAGGGTATAGAGTGTAGAGTGTAGGGTATAGAGTGTAGGGTATAGAGTGTATGGTATAGAGTGTATGGTATATAGTGTAGGGTATAGAGTGTTTGGTATAGAGTGTAGGGTATAGAGTGTAGAGTGTAGGGTATAGATTGTAGAGTGTAGAGTGTAGGGTATAGAGTGTAGGGCATAGAGTTTATGGAATAGAGTGTATGGTATAGAGTGTAGGGTATAGAGTGTAGGGCATAGAGTGTAATGTATAGATTGTAGAGTGTAGGGTATAGAGTGTAGGGTATAGAGTGTATGGTATAGAGTGTAAGGTATAGATTGGAGGGTATAGAGTGTAGGGTATAGAGTGTAGAGTTTAGGGTATAGAGTGTAGAGTGTAGGGTATAGAGTGTAGGCTATAGTGTGTAGAGTGTAGGGTATAGAGTGTAGGGTATAGAGTGTAGGGTATAGAGTGTAGAGTGTATGGTATAGAGTGTAGGGTACAGAGTATAGAGTGTAGGGTATAGAGTGTAGGGTATAGAGTGTAGGGTATAGAGTGTAGAGTGTAGGGTATAGAGAGTAGGGTATAGAGTGTAGGGTATAGATTGTAGAGTGTAGGGATTAGAGTATAGGGTATAGAGTGTAGGGTATAGAGTGTAGAGTGTAGGGTATGGAGTGTAGGGTATAGAGTTGAGTGTAGGGTATAGAGTGTAGGGTAT